>NC_140987.1:48296111-48934641 GCF_052327205.1 Somniosus microcephalus
TCTTCGCTGCACTTTCTCCATGGCAAGAACATCCTTCCTCAGATAAGGCGACCAAAACTTCACACAATACTCAAGGTGTGGTCTCACCAAGGCCCTGTACAACTGCAGCAAGACATCCTTGCTCCTGTATTCGAATTCTCTCGCTATGAAAGCCAACAAACCATTTGTCTTCTTAACCGCCTGCTGCACCTGCATGCTTACCTTCAGCGACTGGTGCACAAGGACACCCAGGTCTCGTTGCACTTCCCCTTCTCCCAATCTCTTGCCGTTCAGATAATAATCTGCCTTCCTGTTTTTGCCACCAAAGTGGATAACTTCGCATTTATCCACATTATACTGCATCTGCCATGCATCTGCCCAATCACCCAACCTGTCCAAATCATACTGGAGTTTCTCAGCATCCTCCTCACAACACACATGCCCACCCAGCTTTGTGTCGTCTGCAAACTTGGAGATATTACATCTAGTTCCCTCGTCTAGATCATTAATATATATTGTGAATAGCTGGGGTCCTAGCACCGATCCCTGCAGTACCCCACTAGTCACTGCCTGCCACTCGGAGAAAGACCCGTTTATTCCAACTCTTTGCTTCCTGTCTGCCAACCAGTTCTCTATCCAAGTCAGTACCTTACCTCCAATCCCATGTGCTTTAACTTTACACGCTAATCTCTTATGCGGGACCTTATCGAAAGCTTTCTGAAAGTCCAAATACACCACATCCACTGGTTCTCCCTTATCTATTCTACCAGTTACATCCTCAAAAAATTCCAGTAGATTAGTCAAGCACGATTTACCTTTTGTAAATCCATGTTGACTTTGTCCGATCCCGTCACTGAAATTGCCATCATTTTTACATGGTGATTTCACATCAAGTCATGCAATATAATTTATACAGAATCAGAGAGTTTTAAAGCACAGAAAGAGCAATTTGGCCCATCACACTGTGCTCCCTCCCTGAAAAAACTAACCACTTTGCCTAATTTTTCTACCCTTTCCCAATACCCTTTTAAATTATTATTTTTCAAATATTTACCCAATTGCCTTTTAAAAGCTATTGTGGGGTCTGCCTCTACCATTGTTTGTGGTAGGGCATTTCATGTCCTAACAACACACTGCGGAAAGCAAAAAAATCTCCTAACCTCTCCACTTGTTTTGTTGACAATTATGTTAAATTTATACCCTTTAGTTACCAACTCACCAGCCAGTGGAAATACTTTTGCTCTATTTACATTATCAAAACATCTCATACTTTTGAACACTTCCATTAGATCTCCTCTTAACCTTCTCTGTTCTAATGAAGAGAGACCCACTTCCTCTAATCCATCCTTTCCTACATCACAACAGTGACTAAACTTCAAAAAGTACATCATTGGCTGTAAAGCGCTTTGGGACGTCCGGTGGTCGTGAATGGCGCTATATAAATGCAAGTCTTTCTTTTTTCTTTTTCTAACTGAAGCAACTCATTCCTGGCATCATCTTCACGGTCTTCCTAAAGTAGGGCGCCCAAAACTGGACACAATATTCCTGCTCTGTCCCAGCCAATGATTTGCATTGGTTTAGCATTACCTTCTTGCTCTTGTACGTTTTACCCTGATTTATAAAATTTAAGTTCCCATGTGCTTTTTTTTTTACAGTTTTATTTAACTTGTCCATGTCTTTTGAAGGTTTACCTGTCTCGATTCCTAAGTCTCTTTGCTCCTCTGCTCCTTTTAATTTTTTACCTGTAAAACCTGTAAATAAATGAAAAATTAATTATCAAACTCTTTTTTATGAACAGGGTATCCCTTTAAATGGTCTAAGCCAAACACTGTAAGAATGCCACTGCATCACCACTGTGTTTGCAGATCATTGAACAGCATGAACATTGGCAATGTGACTGTGCTATTTCATACTAGTTTTTATTTTAATTTAATAAATAAATTAGTGCCAGGGGTGGCTTATGGTTCAATGGCTCCATTATAGTACTGTATTGCACTTTCCATCATTTACTAACCTGTCCTGCAAGACAATTTATCAGACAACCAAAGTCCTTGAACTCAAGTTGGATGTTGGTGTTTAAGAACATAAGAACATAAGAAATAGGAGCAGGAGTAGGCCATTCGGCCCTTCATGCCTGCTCCACCATTCAATGAGATCATGGCTGATCTTCTGCCTCAATTCCATTCACCGGCCTTGTCGCCATATCCCTTGATGCCTGTAGGGGGTGGTGTGTTGAGTCAGCTTTGCCCCTGACTGTTTTGAGCGGTTCGAATCGCTCCCACATCCCTGGGTTCTAGACTCCGGACTTAGGTACAGGCTGTGATACAAAATTGGAGTAGACAACTGGTTTGGTGCAAGAAAACTGTATTTTATTAGAGTCACAATAAAATTACACACATAGATTACTGGAGTAGTTACAGACATTCAAGAGTACACTTAATTAAGAATGGGGAACACACGGCACAACGAGGGAAAATCACATTAATAATCCCCCCACCCTTGTCCCACCCCCAGTATCTAACTAAATTGTACTACAAGAGCCAGGGATTATTCTCACCAAAATGGGTTTCTTGACAGTTCGAATCCTGTCAATTAAGCCGGTTGCATTTTTGGGGTTTGCTCTTTGTGTTCTTTGGGGCCTGCCATCGCCACGTGGTCCCAGTCTTAGAATCTGCGAAGGTTCTTCAGTTGGGTGGAGTCCGCTGATGCGGTATGGGCGTGGTTGTGGATTTGTCGGGTAAGTAGCCACTTTTCTTCGCTAGAAATAGGGAATAAAGTCTTTGTTGGCTTGTAGAGTGGAAAACTTCGGGTTTTGTTCCTCTGGTGGTGGTCTGGTCGTCGAGTTTTGTTGCGGTTGGGGTTTGGTTGGCGGTCTTTGGTGTCGGCTCGGTCGCAGTGGCCTAGATCATTACCTGTGTAGTGGTAATGATCTGAAGGTATGGTTTACCGGCCCTTTGTTACCGCGGTGCTCGTGGTCGGTCTTCGTGTAATGCTGCGGTTGCGGCCTAGTCATCTTCGGTCGAGCCTGCCCCACCGTGCCTCCTCACCGTGATGTTCCGTGAGCCTTCTGGTTGGATGCCCCTGTGCCCTGAAAGCTTCTGCCTGAGTCTGCGAGCGTGTGCTGTGTGTCCGTATGCTCTCGCTTTTTTTGGTTACTGGTGGGTCTACAATTATACTGTTTTTGAGTTTGTTATCTGCACGCCAAATCAGGGTTAGTTCTTTGTCTGATTTTTGGCAGGCTCATTAAGGGGATTATAGCCATTCACCTTAACTGGTTTTTGGGTGGTTGTCCCGTTGTTAAACGGTTTTTAATGTCTTGGTGTTTGTTATGTATAATGTAAATCGGTGCCTTCCTGGCTTGGTAGCTAGTTCGAACTGTAGGCGATTATATATGCATAGTCTTGATGGGCTTGAGGTTTGTGCAAGATTAAGTCTCTTCCTGAGTTGATTTGTTTTAAAGGGAAGAATGCGTGTTCCGTCTCCTTCATTTGTCTGGTTTTGAAATAACAAATCAAAGCTGTCTCCCACAGGCCCGGGAATGTCAAGTTTTGAGTTTTGAACTTGACATGCTGCGTGCAGGGCCCTGCTTTAACCTTGCAGGTTTTGCCATAAAGTCCAAAAGCCATTGTCCTTCAGGGTTCCCTTATTGAATAACTTGTCCTTCAGGGTCCCTTATTGAATAACTTGTCCTTTGGGGTCCCTTATTGAATAACTTGTCCTTCGGGGTCCCTTATTTAATAACTTGGGAAATGTAGGAATTTTGAGAATCCTACATGCCCTTACTAGTCAGAAATCTATCGGCTTCTGTTTTGAATATACCCAATGACTGAGCCACCACAGCCCTCTGGGGTAGAGAATTCCAAAGATTCACCGCCCTCTGAGTGAAGAAATTTCTTCTCATCTCAGTCCTGAATGGCCGACACTTTATCCTGAGGCTGTGGCCCCTGGTTCTAGACTCCCCAGCCAAGGGAAACATTCTCCCAGCATCTACCCTATGTTTGCTGTTGGTTTATTCAGTCAAGCTCTCTGTTATACTTCAGATCTCCCATCTTTGAACTGAGGATTGAGTTCAGGAACTGTTGCAGATTTTTCAGTTATATTTTTGGAGAAAGACAGAGGTTCTGGAAGGGAAGTCACAATTTTTTCCCACTAGCCGTGAAAGCCCTTGTCTGATTTGGAGACAATCCAGTGACTGAAGTCAAATTGCAGTAACATTGCACCAAACAGTCCTCATTTCATGGACAGTCTTCCATAGAATGCATTTCAAGGTTTTAACCATTTGGTCACAAAATATAAACCGACTCTTCAAATTATTTTTTCTCCTTACATAACAAGTCCCCTGTAGAAAGACTTCAAATGCAGGTGCTTTAAAGCAGATATTTTTGATCCCTGTTGGAATAAAATTACAATTGTTTATTTCTGGTTGCTTAGTTTGCTTCACCATCTGTTTGACAGATCGGAGGTTAGGACTGGAGACAACCAAAGGGAAAGCGAGATCTCTCAGTAAAAAAAAACCTTGCCAGCTCTTACTTTGCCAAAGAAGTAATCTGTAATCAGTCCACTCTCTGTTATAGGTGAAGTGTAATGCAATGTGAAAGGCTGACTCGCAAGATTAAACAAGGATTTTCTTATTTCTTTCTGCAAAAATCAAAGCAGCTGCCTGAATAACATCGCCTTGCAACAGCTGCTGTGATTTATGATTTGAAATTTTGTTTGGATATCGTGCCCAATTTACATTGCATTAACCACTGTGTGTTACAGATTTTTTCCGACGAATTCCTGCAACTTTTTTGAAGGACAAAGCCGGCAGTAAATAGAAGTGATTGAATCTGAAGACACTCGGTGAGTGCCACTAGCTGTAAGAATCATAGCGTATGCATCTTTCCACTGAATATATTCTGTACCATATTTGTTTAAAACTAGCTCCTTGTATCTCATCTGTATCTGGCATTGATCTGTTCTTTTGGAAAAGAAAATAGGATTTGTATAGATTTCCTTTTCTTTTGTCATTGAGTTTCAAAGGTTCTGCTACAATATTTTACTGTTTATTTAATTCGTCAATCTTGTGTATTGCTCTGTCCCAGCTCACATCTTTACGTCTATAGCTGTACTAATAGTGAATCCAATCCCTCGAGGGATGGTTTTCTGCTTTGACACATAAGCTGCAGTTATTTTTTTTCCCCCAGTTGCTGCTGTTGGTTTGGAGCTGCAAAGCTCTCAGTCTGGGGTTGAGTTGCACCACTGACTGACGTTCCAATCTGTGATGCGAATGGCAGTTTCCCCTCGAGTCCTCCGCTAGGATGCCTTACAGATGTGCAGGGGTCCCACCCTGGGGGGACAAGCATGTACTTTTTACCCTGTTTGCGTCTGAAACAACAGATGGCTGCTAGTTTGCTACAAGACTGAAGACAATCAAGCATTTCGCCTGATGTTATAAAGCACACGAGTGAAACTATTTTATTGATACCAAAATTGTGGCCATCGAACAGGCTGCAATATTTTCTTCTATTTTCTGGAACAATTGAATTTCTTTTTTTTTAATAATGTCGTAAAAGGCTTTTATTTCCCTTCGTGTATAAAATCCTAAGTTTTACAAAGTTTGTGTAATGTGACTGGAAGGGGAGTGGTACCAGCATCATAATGAATGCACTCAGTGTTACAGAATCTTTTGACTGGAAGGAAGGAATTTTACCAAGGATAATTTTCCATCATGCTTTACTAGGATATTTACTGTCATCGTGTGCACAATATTCTGCAAATTCAAGAAATGTCATGTGGATTCATCTTCATGCATGTCTGAAGTTAGTACAGGGTAAATGTCGGACCAGAAGAAAACCACAGTTCATCTTTTGGCGTCAGAATTGGTATACGTTGCGCCCGGATTTCGGGAGCAAAGCAAACCCATTTAGCAGTGCGACAGCCTATGCCCAATCTATGCAAGTGTTGGTCACATTGCTAAATTCATGTGGGTGCCTGAAATACGTCCGAACTCATATTGCATCAGGGGATATTCGGGCATCCCTGGCAGCCACCTAAAGCAGGTGTTTGGTCCCTTAATTATGTTAATTAGAGGCCTAACACTTGTTGAAGTTTCCCTTTACAAAATTTGTTACCTTAGGATTCTTCAGCAGACCCCAAGGCCGGCCAAGGAAAGTAAGTTGTGAAACAAAATGTTTTAAATAAAACTTTTCCTGAGGAGCCAGAATGCTCTCATGACCCCACAAGCATCGCAATCACACACCCTCCATGGCCCCCTCCAATTCCTCTCCCAGGACCAGCCTGAAGGCCATTGTCAATGAGGCATGTGACTGACTCTAAATTGGCCTTTCCCATCGGATGAGCTGTGGAGGTGTGACCAACGCCACCAGCTTTCCCCGAGTATGTAGCTGAGGCCCGAGGACCAATTTCTATTGATCCTCGAGCCTTTCGGTTCAGCCACATGCACCGATTCTGAGCATGAAAACAGGCCCAGACTAATTTCTACCTCTTTATCTATGCTTTTGGTCTCCTGGCAAAATGGCATTGGTACCCCAGTGGGTTTTTTTTATTCGTTTATGGGATGTGGGCGTCGCTGGCAAGACCAGCATTTATTGCCCATCCCTAATTGCCCTTGAGAAGGTGCTGGTGAGCCGCCTTCTTAAACTGCTGCGGTCCGTGTGGTGAAGGTACTCCCACAGTGCTGTTAGGTAGGGAGTTCCAGGATTTTGACCCAGCGATGATGAAGGATCGGCGATATACTTCTAAGTCAGGATGGTGTGTCACTTGGAGGTGGTGGTGTTCCCAAGCGCCTGCTGTCCTTGTCCTTCTAGGTGGAAGAGGTCGCGGGTTTGGGAGATGCTGCCGAAGAAGCCTTGGTGAGTTGCTGCAGTGCATCTTGTAGATGGTGGACACTGCAGCCACGGTACGCCAGTGGTAGAGGGAGTGAATGTTTAAGGTGGTGGATTGGGTGCCAATAAAACGGGCTGCTTTGTCCTGGATGGTGTCGAGCTTCTTGAGTGTTGTTGGAGCTGCACTCATCCAGGCAAGTGGAGAGTATTCCATCACACTCTTTACTTGTGCCTTGTAGATGGTGGAAAGGCTTTGGGGAGTCAGGAGGTGAGACACTCGCCGCAGAATACCTAGCCTCTGACCTGCTCTTGTTACCACAGTATTTATGCGGCTGGTCCAGTTAATTTTCTGGTCAATGGTGACCCCCCAGGATGTTGATGGTGGTGTATTCGGCAATGATAATGCCATTGAATGTCAAAGGGCGGTGGTTAGACTCTCGCTTGTTGGAGATAGTCATTGCCTGGCACTTCTGTGGCGCGAATGTTACCTGCCACTTATCAGCCCAAGCCTGAACGTCGTCCAGGTCTTGTTGCATACGGGCATGGACTGCTTCATTTTCTGAGGAGTTGTGAATGGCACTGAACACTGTGCAGTCATCAGCGAACATCCCCATTTCTGACCTTATATTGGAGGGAAGGTCTTTGATGAAGCAGCTGAAGATGGTTGGGCCTAGGACACTGACCTGAGGAAATCCTGCAGCGATGTCCTGGGGCTGTGATGATTGACCTTCAATCACCACAACCATCTTCCTTTGTGCTAGGTATGACTCCAGCCAGTGGAGAGTTTTCCCCCCAATTCCCATTGACTTCAGTTTTACTAGGGCTCCTTCATGCCATACTTGGTCAAATGCTGCCTTGGTGTCAAGGGCAGTCACTCTCACCTTAACATTAACAGAATATGACAGTGATCTCTCCTCAAACCAGTATACATGAAGTAATATGTACAAACCAGCAAATGTCCTTTTTCACTGAATAAGAATTGGCCCTAGTTACAGACATCATGGAGTAATCTGTGACCGGGATAATGCTCAGTACAGACAATCATAAAAGGTACATGACGCAAGATCAATGGAAAAAGTAGATAACAACAGAGGATAAAAGATTGTATGCAGTTTCTTTGTGGAAAACAAATTGCTGAGTAGTACTGGAACATATTGACAATAAAATCAGATATTTTCTGGAGGATTGAGTGCAATAGATGGACGTGGGTTCACAGTTTTGACATCTTTTGCATCCCCGAGTCTGTTGCAACATATTCATAAACTAATGCTCAGCAATTTATGTAGCTAGTGTGCAACCAATTTGGTATCTGTCGAACTTGTTACAACTGGCATCCAACCACCTTGATAAACTATAAGCATTTTATCTTTGCACATGTAAACGTCACCCAAACTGGCAAGATTTCCAGTAGTTTATCTGGATATATTGCAAGAGCCTTGACTGGTCTCAGGAATTGAATAGTCATGACATGCTCAATGTGGCATATGTGGTTCTCCACAGTCACAGCGGTAACTATTTTCCATAGTGTCTGTAGAGACAGCGAGCCATGGTTGTGTTACACTTGTGTTAAACCACAGGCCTAGAAACAAACAGTCTAGGAATTCAGATAGGAATGCAGGTACCAGAAAAGCACCTAATCTGATCAGGCACACAACAACAATAGTTGAAATCCCTAATAAAAGTGCCATAGCCCCTGATTAAAAACATTTGTCAGAATTTTAAAAAATACAGGAAATGTACCAAAACTAATATCCGTTTCTGTGTCAAACCTTTGTAACCTCTAATTCCTCAATGGAAAAGTGTAAATTGTTCAAATGTTACTGGTAAATCACAATAGGTTGATAACATAGAAATCCTGCAATTTAATTAAGATAAAGATGTATCTCAACAATATTAAAATCAAAAGCTGGGAAATGAAGTACTTTAACCCATCTCGACGTGAACAGGACCACTGGATAAAACTGATCCATTAGAAACATAGAAACATAGAAGATAGGAGCAGGAGTAGGCCATTTGGCCCCTCGAGCCTACTCCGCCATTCAATGCGATCATGGCTGATCATCCAAATTCAGTACCCTGTCCCTGCCTTCTCCCCATATCCCTTGATCCCTTTAGCCTTAAGAAATATATCCAACTCCTTCTTGAATATATTTAATGAATTGGCCTCAACTGCCTTCTGTGGTAGAGAATTCCACAGGTTCACCACTCTCTGGGTGAAGAAATTCCTCCTCATCTCTGTCCTAAATGGCTTACCCCTTATCACTGTGAGCACATTAGTCACAATGTGGTGAGGACAGAAAACAATGGCTTCGGTCTTCCTAATATTTCATTGGAGAAAATCTCTGCTCATCCAGAACTGAATGTCAGACAGTGATTTTAACATAGTAGCAAAATACTGCGGATGCTGGAAATCTGAAATAACAACAGAAAATGCTGGAAATACTCAGCAGGCCAGGCAGCATCCGTGGAGAGAGAAACAGAGTTAACGTTTCAGGTCTGGGACCCTTCATCAGAACTGTTTCTCTCTCCACGGATGCTGCCTGGCCTGCTGAGTATTTCCAGCATTTTCTGTTGTTATTTTAGTGATTTTAACATAGTTGTTCAAGGGTTAAAATAATTGAAGGCTTGCTGCAATATCCAACATTTTGGTATTATATGGTTATAAGTATTATATGGTTCCTAGGTCGCTTCTGGAAATATAGAGTAGGCAAACGCTAAACGGGTTATTCACCTTCAAAGTTTGCCGAATAAGTTAACTGTGCAGCGTTTCAATGGGAACGTATCTGCTATAGAGGATGCTTTTGGTAAACTGATCTTGCTATTCTCAGTCATTTCTAGAGATGTCCACTCAGTTTACATTAAATCCGAATGATTCAGAAAAAACTTGCACTGCTGCGGCACAGGAAAGCAAAAATGGATCCCTTTGTGTAGTAGAGTGGCTGATTAGTGGGGCAGCACTGGTACTTCTGGCTGAACTTATACCCTTACTGAAGATAATTGTCAGATCAACACAGCAGGCAGCGAAGGCTCAGAGATTTCATGTGGAAGAACCATTCTCAGGAACTGTCTGTCACGTACGCTTTTAATACTGTGAGCCGTGCCTCTGTGAAATGCTTTACCACCTGAGTGCCTTATGAACAATGATCATCTGAAAGAAGTACAAGTCTTCAATACTGGAGTGCGCAGCTGTCTGACTCCTTAGATACTTGGTAAAGCAGAAACTGTGCGTCCAATTGTTTCACACTGTCTGCAATGTAGTTTTGGTCGATGGCCTTACATATTTGAGAAATTGTAACACAAGACTGAAGATCAAATGTATCATGTAACCTTGACAGTATGTCGAGGCTTACTTTTCGTTCCACTTTCTACAATAGGAACTTTTTAATGGGAAGACTTCCCAGACAACCAATCGTATGCTTTACCCAAAAATTCTCATAACAACAACAACATGTATTTATATAGTGCCTTTAATGTAGTAAAACGTCCCAAGGCGCTCCACAGGAGTATTGTAAGACAAAAAATTTGATACCGACCCACATAAGGAGACATTAGGGCAGGTGACCAAAAGCTTGGTCAAAGAGGTAGGTTTTAAGGAGTGTCTTAAAGGAGGAAAGAGAGACAGAGACGCAGAGAGGTTTAGGTAGGTAAAATAATGGGACTAAAAAACGACAAGTCCCCTGGACCAGATGGCCTGCATCCCAGGGATTTAAAAGAAGCGGCTGCAGAGATAGTGGATGCGTTGGTTGCAATATACCAAAATTCCCTGGATTCTGGAAAGGTCCCATCAGATTGAAAAACCGCAAATGTAACACCCCTATTTAAGAAAGGAGGGATACAGAAAGCAGGGAACTATAGACCAGTTAGCCTAACATCTGTCATTGGGAAAATGCTGGAGTCCTTCATTAAGGAAGCAGTAGCAGGGCATTTGGAAAATCATAATGCAGTCAAGCAGAGTCAACATGGTTTTATGAAAGGGAAATCATCATGATTAATAAATTTGCTGGAGTTCTTTGAGGATGTAATGAGCAGGGTGGACAAAGATGAGCCAGTGGATGTGGTGTATTTGGATTTGCAGAAGGCATTCAATAAGATGCCACATAAAAGGTTACTGCATAAGGTAAGAGCTCACGGAGTTGGGGGTAATATATTAGCATGGATAGAGAATTGGCTAACTAACAGAAAGCAGAGAGTTGTGATAAATGGGTCATTTTCCGGTTGCCAAATGGTAATTAGTGGGATGCCACAGGGATCAGTGCTGGGGTCTCAACTATTTACAATCTACATTAATGACTTGGATGAAGGGACCGAGTGTAATGCAGCCAAGTTTGCGGATGATACAAAGATGGCTGGGAAAGCAAGTTGTGCAGAGGACTCAAAGAATCTGCAAAGGGCTGTAGACAGGCTAAGTGAGTGGGCAAACATTCGGCAGATGGAGTATAATGTGGGAAAGTGCGAGGTTATCCACTTTGGCAGGAAAAATAAAAAAGCAAATTATTATTTAAATGAGAGAGATTACAAAATGCTACAGTTCAGAGGGACCTGGGGGTCCTTGTGCATGAAGCACAAAAAGTTAGCATGCAGGTACAGCAAGTAATCAAAAAGGCAAATGGAATGTTGGCCTTTATTGCAAGGGGGTTGGAGTATAAAAGCAGGGAAGTCCTGTTACAAATGTACAGGGTATTGGTAAGACCACACCTTGAGTACTGCATACAGTTTTGGTCTCCTTATTTAAGGAAGGATATACTTGCATTGGAGGCAGTTCAGAGACGATTCACTAGTTTAATTCCAGAGATGAGGGGGTTGACTTATGAAGAAAGGTTGAGCAGGTTAGGTCTATACTCATTGGAATTTAGAAGAATGAGAGGTGATCTTTGTTGCATCCGTGTATAATAAGACACAGACTGCGGAGAACAGTACAACATGTGTTTACTCAACGTGGCTCACACTGCAACTGCCTGTACAGATTACTACTCAGTGTTATATACAGGTGTGGTCACTGCCGGTACTACAGTATACATGAGCTGTAAAAAGTAGTTCCTCCCTTAAAGGTATATACATTATAATTCCTCCCCTTTTAGATTAACAGTACCATAACACTCATTTAACAATTAAATATCAAACTAATTACAATTAACACTTTTAACATGCAACATTAGCTGAAAATAGTCTATTTATAAATTCAGTCTTTGGGGAGGCTTCCTGATCCTTTCTGGATAGCGCCTTTCCCGAGTGTCTTGCTCTTGGTGCGGAGGCGATTCTGGCCCCCTGTCGTCGGTTGGTTCATCAGCTTCTGATGCTACTGTTTCTGGGGTAGATGCGACCTGTACGTCGGGTTCATCACCAGGTACGTATGGGCGAGGCATGGGGTTGACTTGTTCCTGTGACTCTAGGATCTGGTCAGCATGGCGTCTCATGATGCTCTCCCCAACGTCCACTGTGTACATTAGTGGGCCCTGCCATGTGCATATAGTTCCTGGCTGCCATTTTTCTGTTCGGTAGTCGCGGGCCAAGACTGGTTGCCCTACATTGAAGCTCCTTGTTGGCTTCTCATGGATGTGCTGGAATTGCTTACTCTCAACATCTCTTCGTACGTTTGGTCTGAGCAAATCCAGGCGAGATCTTAACCTTCGGTTAAAGAACATCATGGCTGGGGCCTGGTTGGTGACTGCATGTGTCGCATTCCGTTAGGCGAACAGGAAATTGTCCACCTTGTGCTGCAGCGGAATGTTGTCATTGTACATAACCTTTATTGCCTTCTTAAAGGTTTGTACGAACCTCTCAGCCAATCGATTTGCGGCTGGATGATACGGGGCGGATGCGTAATGCCTTACCCCATTCTTTTTCAAGAACCTCCGGAACTCTTCGGACACAAACTGTGGTCCGTTGTCGGAGCAAATCTGTTCTGGCAAACCATTCCTGGCAAAAATGGTCCGTAGGACTGCAATAGTTTTCTCCGTGGTGGTGGAGGACATTTCGATGACCTCAGGCCATTTCGAGTGCGCATCCACGGCTATTAAAAACATTGAGTCCATGAATGGACCAGCAAAATCAATATGCACCCGTTGCCATGGAGATGAGGGCCACTCCCATGGGTGTAGAGGGGCCTGTGGTGGTGCATTTTGGACTCTCTGGCATCCTGAACAGCTCTTGGTCAGGTCCTCGATTTGTTTATCGATTCCCGGCCACCACACATAAGCCCTGGCTAGGCTTTTCATTTTTACCCCTCCCAGATGACCCTCATGAAGCTCATTGAGCACTCTATCCCTTAACTTGGGTGGAATTACCACTCGGGATCCACACATCAAGGTCCCCCGGCACACTGACAGCTGTTCTCTCCTTGTCGAGAATGCTGGCAACAGTGAGTCGCCATATGCTGGCCATCCCTTCGCCGTCAAATCATATACCCGAGACAGTGTCGGGTCATTTCGGGTTTCCTTTTCGATACAAACGTTAGTTACCGGTAGGTATTCAACTATAGTCGAATGGAATATTTCGACAGGATCCACTGCTGGTGCTTCCTCCGCAGTAGGCAGTGGCAGGCGTGATAGCCCATCAGCATTTCCATGCTGTTTCGTGCCCTTATATTCAATCTCATAGTGGTGCGCCCCTAGAAAAAGTGACTATCTTTGTGGTCGTTGCGCAGTCATCACCGGAACGCCCTTCTTCGGATTAAAAATGGAGACAAGAGGCTGGTGATCAGTCAGCAAGGTGAATTTCTGCCCGTGCAGATAGTGATTGAACTTTTTCACTCCCCACACTAGGCTGAGGGCCTCCCTGTCAATCTGGGCGTAGTTACGCTCGGCTGAGGTTAGTGATCGTGACGCAAAGGCTATTGGCCTCTCTGAGCCGTCCGAGAATTTGTGCGACAGCACCGCTCCAATGCCGTAGGGTGACGCATCACATGCCAACCGAATTGTTAATGCTGGGTTGTAATGGGCCAATGCCTCTTTTGATGTAATTAGTGTTTTACTCTTCTGGAAAGCTCGTCTACATTCGTCACTCCACTTCCATGGCACCCCAGTTTGCAGTAGGGTGTTCAGTGGGTGTAGTATTGTAGACAAATTTGGCAAGAACTTATGGTAGTAGTTTACCAGCCCGAGGAACGACCTCAGTTGTGACATATTTTCCGGTGCTGGAGCCTTGACTACTGCCTCAATCTTCTCTGGGGACTTATGTAACCCCTTTTTATCGATAACGTGGCCACAATACGAGATCTGTTATCTAAAAAACTCGCATTTGGGGCGGTTAGCTCGGAGCCCATATTCCTGCAATCTAGTGAGCACCTGCTCCAGGTTGGCAAGGTGATCACTGTCATTTTCGCCCGTGACCAGGATGTCGTCCAAATAACACTGGGTCCCTGGGATCCCTTGCAGGACTTGTTCCATTGCCCTCTGCCAAATAGCCGGAGCTGATGCTACCCCGAATACCAGCCGGTTGTATTGGTAGAGACCTTTATGGGTGTTGATTGTGAGGTATTTTTTTGATGCTTCTTCTACCTCCATTTGTAGATACGCCTGGGCCAGATCAATCTTAGTGAAGCGTTTCCCTCCAGATAGTGAGGCGAAAATATCTTCAATCCGCGGAAGTGGATATTGTACGGTGTGAAGGACCGGGTTCACTGTTACCTTAAAGTCCCCACAGATGCGAACCTTCCTTGGTTCCCCAGGCGTGCTGCTCAATGACTTTTTCATCACAGGGACGATGGGTGTAGCCCACTCGCTCCAGTCTACCTTGGACAGTACACCTGAACATTCCAGACTCTCCAGCTCTGCTTCGACGGCTGGGCGGATCGCATAAGGTACCGGTCTGGCCTTAAAAAATTTTGGGCTTGCGTTTTCTTCAATTTTAATCGTCGCTGTCATGCCTTTTAGTGTTCCGAGTCCTTGCTGGAACACTTCTTTCACGTCAGTTAGGATCTTTGACAGTCGCCCAGGTGTGACGTCGTCATCCTTTTTGTCAACCACAGTCAGTGCCTGTATGGAATGCCAATCCAGTTGTATTTTCCGGATCCATTCACGTCCCAGTAATGGTGGTCCTCCATCTTGCAATACATACAGGTCTAGTTTTGGTGTTTCCTTACCGTTATATATAACGGTCACCCTTATTTTTCCTTTGGGGTTGACTTTTTGCCCCGTGTACGTCTTCAAAACTCTTTTCCATTGGCTTCGTTGGGGTTACTAGATTTCGTAATAAACCATACGTCTTTGCACCCATTAAATTTAATAATACCGACGCTTTCTTGTCATCTGACACCTCATTTGCCTTGCAGTACACCTCTATTCATTCGACATATGTAGTCCAATCTTCGACTTCATTGTCAAATGCGGTGATACTGCCACTCTTTGGCATTTTGGGTGTGGTTTAAAATGGCATCTCCCAATGGCTTAAAATGGCATCTCCCGTGCTTTCCTTCCTCCCCCGCTGCTGCCAACGCCGCTCCCGGCAGTTCTCATGGCAATGGCGGCGCCCTGTAGGTTTCTCGCGCTTCTCCTGTGCTGCTGCCAACGCCGCTGTCGGTGGTCCTCGTGGCAATGGCGGCGCCTCGCGGGTTTCTGCGCGTCTCTCTCTCCCTCTCTCCGACGCTGCTCGGCCCCTGAACACCGGTTGCGCCCTGTGCACTCTGCCCTCTCTCTCTCTCCCCCGTCGACGCTGCTCGGCCCTTTGCTGTGCCGCTCGGTCGGGCTCTAGCCCGCCGCTGTCCGGGAAGGGTCTGCGCACTACCTGTTGCCAGCCCGTTTCGCTGGACCACCTCGACTGGAAAGCCAAGCCTGGCCCTCGACAGCCTCCCCCGCAATTCTCGAGTCTCTGCTGGATGACTGGGCGGTTGTCCGTGGTCGACGCCTGAGTCTCTGGCCTTGACCTCCAATCCACTGATCTCCAGGAACGAATCCCCGGGAGGTGATGCAGAGTTGCAGGTAGGTTCGATCCTGCCTCGTCGCCAATGTTGCGTCCGTGTATAATAAGACACAGACTGCGGAGAACGGTACAACAGGTGTTTACTCAACGTGGCTCACACTGCAACTGCCTGTACAGATTACTACTCGGTGTTATATACAGGTGTGGTCACTGCCGGTACTACAGTATACATGAGCTGTAAAATGTAGTTCCTCCCTTAAAGGTATATACATTACAATCTTATTGAAACATATAAGATACTGAGGGGGCTCAACAAGGTAGAAGCAGAAAGGATGTTTCCCCTCGTGGGGAAATCTAGAACTCGGGGGCATAGTTTCAGAATAAATGGTCGTCATTTTAGAACTGAGATGAGGAGGAATTTCTTCTCTCAGAGGATCGTAAATCTGTGGAATTCTCTGCCCCAGAAAGCCATGGTGGCTGGGTCATTAAATACATTTAAGGTGGGGATAGACAGATTTTTGCAAGATAAGGGAGTGAAGGGTTATGGGGAGCGGGCAGGGAAGTGGCTTTGAGCCCAAGATCAGCCTTCTTTTTTTTTCTTAGGCAGTCCCTCGGAACCGAGGATGACTTGCTCCCACACTAAAAATGACTTCTCAGGTGACTGGTGAGTCTTATTGAATGGCGGAGCCGGCTCAAGGGGCCAAGTGGCCTATTCCTGCTCCTATTTCTTATGTTCTTATGGCACATTCAGAAGTGACAGAAGCAGCTGAGGTAATCTGTTAAATATCAACAATTTTCTCACTTCTGCAAGCACTAACAACAGGAGCATTAACACATCAAGCTTTACCTCTGCTCTGAAATAATACTGCGACTGTGAAAATAAATAAGGGATAAATAGTAATACCTTGTACAATGACTGACACAAGGCAGCCATCACAATTCACATTGGGGTGGGGGTTGATCACATCAAAATATAAGACCATCATGACCCCAGTTTATCTGTTGAGTTTGCAAAGTACAACCAGGCATTGAAATCCAGCATGGATAAAACACACCCTGTGCCAAAGAACGAAGGTGAATTTCTCATCAGACATTGTGAGCTTTTGATGATTGATAAGCGGTCATGCAACTGATCCACTGTGCTTTCTAAGACTTGCACCGTTGCATGGAAGTAACAGGCGTTTATGCAAACTCTATTCAAATAACTGTACTGCCTACACACTTCAACTGTTCATGAAATGTCTAATCAGCACTCATCACAGAGGTTACAGTGTTTAGTTTAATTACATGCAAATGAAGTTTCGACTGTTGCTTTTGTTTAAAGTGCTTACATCTGCAAATCCATCGCTACCTGCATATCATGCCCATAAATCAATAACTTTTTTTATCCTATAAACCAATTATATTTTTAGATTTTTTTTTTACAATGCATTGGAAATCCATGCGGGTCTAAATGTTCTCTTTTATCATTAATTGGTTTGCAATGTATTGTATTCAAGTTAAAAACACTCATTTGGCGTATACACTTCAGAAGAGTATGAGTGTAGTGAACCAGATGTTCATCTGGCTAGTCCTAAACTTCAAAAATACCTTATATCCACAATCATTTCTTGTGCCAAAGAGAAACTGTCCAGTTTCCTCTTGAATGTGCTTACGCTACCCACCTCCACTGCCTCCTTGGATAGTCAGTTCACACTTTCAGCACCTTCTGTGAGTAGATATAAACTATGCTGTAATTCAAGTTAATTTGGAGAAACGCTGATTTTGAAAATCCATGCTCATTCCGCCAGAAGTGCCAGAATTTAGGCTAAGACTTGGACACACTGGGTCTTGGCCATGCATGGAAATTGTTAGGAACATACAAAGAAAGCCTGGTCCATCAAACCTGCCCAAACAGTCATGACACAACAAAGCATCATGGATAGTCATCATGCAACTGGGCATCATGGTTCCATCGTGCTCCATCCCAGCAGCATGGGAAAAGCAACAAATAAAAAACCCTAGGCCAATTTAGAGAAAGTAAATCTGGGAAATTTCTTTCCAAATTTCTTGAGGACCACATTGACTATGGGGCATATCCCCCAACATCTCACCTCCCTTTGTATGCAGTGATATTAGCCACAGCCAGAAACTCCCCCAGCTCCGTTTTGAACTTTTGTAGTGATTCCGCTCTCACCACGAGCTGGTAACTTTTTCCAAGCATCACTAACCCTCTGCGTAAAGAAAAACCTCCTGGCATCTAACTTGGCATAGCTTATACGCATGGCCCCTAATTTCCCTAACCTATCTAGTTCAAATAGTCTGTTCACACAAACATAAGAACAGTGTGTACCATCTACAAGATGCACTGCAGCAACTCGCCAAGGCTTCTTTGGCAGCACCTCCCAAACCTGCGACCTCTTCCACCTAGAAGGACAAGGGCAGCAGGCGCATGGGAACACCATCACCTCCACGTTCCCCTCCAAGTCACACACCATTCTGACTTAGAAGTATATCGCCGCTCCTTCATCATCGCTAGTCAAAATCCTGGAACTCCCTCCCTAACAGTACTGTGGGAGTACCTTCATCACACGGACGGCAACGGTTCAAGAAGGTGGCTCACCACCACCTTCTCAAGGGCAATTAGGGATGGGCAATAAATGCTGGCCTTGCCAGCGACACCCACATCCCATAAACGAATAAAAATAAGAACATAAGAAATAGGAGCAGGAGTAGGCTCATCTTCATTTTAGTCCCTTCAGCATTTTAAATACTTCAATTAAATCATCCCAGAGTCTACACTATTCTCGAGTAGAAAGACCCAGCTCTCTCAGCCTATGGTGGTAACCGAGTGTTTCTAAATTAAGGATCATTCTACTGACCTTTCTTTGAACCTTTTGCAGGGCCTCTATATCATCCACAATACAAGAGAACCAAAACTGTGCATAGTAGTCCAGATACGGCCTAATTCAAGACTTGCAGTACAATTGAAGTTTATATTGTAATGTATATTTTTAACCACTTTGTTCCCATCTGGGAAGAACAGCCTCCATTGACCAGTCGGGCTTTGCCGTATAATATGCAGACTTGGTTGCAATGCAGCGCAGCCAAGCAGGACTGGATACCCATGTTTAGCTTGAATAATGATCCATTTTAGTGGAACTAGAATGCTGCTGGCTCTCTGTTGATACTTAGCAATGCAACCAATAGAGGAAGTATGTCACGGTTGCCTTTGGCTGTGCCCCTGTAATGTAAAAGCAGCCTTTGTGGCTTTAAGAAGACTTTTAATGTAGTAAATCACAGCATCCTATAATGATGGAGTTTGGTTTGTCTGACAGGACCATACAGTGTTTTGCTTCATGGCTAGATAGCACACATCAAAGGACTAAAAATACATCTAATTTAAGCACTGCTCAAATTGGAGTCTCTGAGGACCATTACAACTCCTTTGTTACATTAATGATCTCCCTAAGGTGTGTTCACACTCCAAAGGCTGTTTATATGCTGATGACACATTCCTACTCTACCTGCAAAATCTGCGAAAACTATTGAAAGTGTATTAAATAAGGATCTGCTGAAAGTTTTTCAGTAGCGGCATAGTCATCTTGCTTTCAACGTCAAAATAACAAACCAATTTTACTCAGTTCATTCGACCGTCTTGCAGAAGAAGGCCTCTCAGTAATCAGCATAAATTACATTCAATTTTAAAAACACTGAAGTACAAAGTACCTAGGTCACAGGTAGCCAGCGGACTGCCCTTCAGTGGTCACACCAGCAAGTTGATTGGCAAGACATTAGCAAAAATTACATTTTGTAAAATGATTTGCAGAGAAATTACAATTACAGTGTAACTATATGAAATCTGCTTCACTCTGATTGAAATGATCCTATCTGGAGATACCCAGCTGCTGTTAGAGTTACATAATTATACATAAGAAAGTAAGCAGAGCTGGATTAAATGGCAATTGCAGAACCTCAAAGGGAATAACTCAAATCAAACACAAGAGGCTTCCATTACCAATTCGAGACGTCCATCTAGAAGTGTTTCCAAATCATGGTCCGACTTTTCCCCTTGGCTGCGTTGCACCTTCATTTCCCTCTAATTTTTCGTCTCCGTTTCCTGCATTTTCTCACCGAGAAACATTTTTGAAATAATAATGAAGATGCTCAGCATGGAAATTTCTCGAGAAATCACCATGGAAGTGCAAGAAAAGAGTATTTGGTGGGCTGGAAAAGTTAAGTTTTAGGTAGGTTTGCAGAGACCTGGGAATCAGGGTGGCTGACATCTTTGCTGCAGTTGGTGCAAAATAAGAACACAAGAAACAGGAGCAGGAGTCGGCCATCTGGCCCGTCAAGCCTGCTCCGCCATTCAATAAGATCGTGGCTGATCATCTACCACATCTCCACTTTCCTGCACTATCCCCATATCCCTTAATTCCCTTAATATTCAAAAATCTATCGATCTCTGTCCTGAATATAAATCTTAAATCAAAGAGAGATGAAGGTAAGGGAGGGAAGCAGAAAGTTTTTTTTAAAATACCCTTGCAATTTTTTTAAATTACATCCTTCTGGATGATAAAATGTGACCAATGCTGCAACAAATAGGTGGCAGATATACCTGAGTAATTACTTAATGAAGTAGAAGAATGTGTGTACCCAAGAAATATTGGCACCATTTTGTTAAAGCTAGCAGTAAAATGATCCACAAAGACTACATCCACTGAGAGTTGGTCAACATGCTCCAGAGCAAACCCACCTGTTGCCAATGAGATCACGGGACTGGATTACTCTTTGCTAGTGTGCATTCTGCACAGCTTCAATGAGATGTGTGCAAACTACCAATCCTTGGTAGGATCATGACTGGAACAGCACAGTCAGAGTTGTTCAAAATTACACCTGCATAATTATACCAGGAACTTGCAGCTCACCTCAACATTCAACAACACTCCAAAATGTCATTTTGTAATACCAGTGCTGAAGTTGTATAAACCACTTCTTCTGCCGATGGAGTTCTATCCCAGGCAGTGTTGTTGCCTGATGTTCTATCCCTTCTTATGCAAAAATCGAGAACCTAACTCATGGTCCAATAACTGCGCTATGATTATCAATTGAACTACAATTGTTAGAGCACGCATTAAGTATTGGGTTGTTAATTTAGCCACTAAATACAAACTCTCTGGTATTTTTCTAGCCTTGGTAACCAGCAGGGGTACACCTCATGTCTCCAGATTTGGTCCCGCAGAAAAAGGGGAGAATTAAAATGGCAGGGGGTTGGGAACCTGTGCAGGGAGACAGAGGAAAGGGGAACATGGATAGAAGCAAAAGACAGGAAGGAGAAAAGCAAAAGTGGAAGGCAGGGAAATCAAGGGTGAAAATCAAACAGGGCTAGAGTAAATAAAAATTCTAAAAGCACTGAGAGTGTTAAAAAAATCAAGCCTGAAGGCTTTGTGTCTTAATGTGAGGAGGATTTGTAATAAGGTGGATGAATTAGCTGCGCAAATAGATGTAAATGGATATGATATAATTGGGATTACGGAGACATGGCTCCAGGGTGACCAAGGCTGGGAATTCAACATCCAGGGGTATTCAATATTCAGGAAGGACAGGAAAAAAGGAAAAGGAGGTGGGGTAGCATTGCTGGTTAAAGAGGAGATTAACACAATAGTAAGGAAGGATATTTGCTCTGATGATGTGGAATCTGTATGGGCAGAGCTGAGAAATACCAAGGGGTAGAAAACGTTAGTGGGAGTTGTATACAGACCCCCAAACAGTAATGTTGATTTTGGGGATGGCATTAAATGGGAAATTAGAGACACGTGCAATAAGGGCACAGCAGTTATCATGGGTGACTTTAATCTACATATATAGATTGGGCTAACCAAATTAGTAACAATACTGTGGAGGAGGAATTCCTAGAGTGTATGTGGGATGGTTTCCTGGACCAATATGTCAAGGAACCAACTAGAGATCAGGCCATCTTAGACTGGAGATTATGTAATGAGAAAGGATTAATTAGCAACCTTGTTCTGCGAGGCCCCTTGGGGAGGAGCGATCATAATATGATAGAATTCTTCATTAAGATGGAGAGTGAAGTAGTTGACTCAGAGGCTAGGGTCCTGAATTTAAATAAAGGAAACTATGATGGTATGAGGCACGAGTTGGCTAGGATGGATTGGGGAACATTTCCTAAAGGGTTGACGGTGGATAGGCAATGGCAAACATTTAAAGATTGCATGGATGAACTACAGAATTTGTTCATCCCTGTTTGGCATAAAAATAAAACAAAAATTGTGACTCAGCCGTGGCTAACAAGAGAAATTAGGGATAGCATAAGAGCCAAGGAGAGGACTTATAATTTGGCCAGAAAAAGCAGCAAACCTGAGGATTGGGAGCAGTTTAGGATTCAGCAAAGGAGGACAAAGGGATTAATTAAGAGGGGGGAAATAGATTATGAGAGTAAGCTTGCAGGGAACATAAAAACTGACTGTAAAAGCTTCTGTAGATATGTGAAGAGAAAAAAGATTGGTGAAGTCAAGCGTAGGTCCCTTGCAGCCAGAATATGGGGAATTTATAATGGGGAACAAAGAAATGGCAGGCCAATTAAATACATACTTTGGTTCTGTCTTCACAAAGGAGGACACAAATAACCTCCCAGAGATGTCGGGGAACATAGGTTCTAATGAGAGGGAGGAACTGAATGAAATCAGTATTTGTAGGGAAATGGTGTTAGGGAAATTGCCGGGATTGAAGGCCGATAAATCCCCAGAGCCTGATAATCTACATCCTAGGATACTTAAGAAGTGGCCCTAGAGATAGTAGATGCATTACTGGTCATCTTCCAAAATTCTATAGACTCTGGCACAGCTCCCATGTATTGGAGGATAACTAATGTAATCCTACTATTTAAAAATTTGGTAGAGAGAAAATGGGGAATTATAGACCGATAAGCCTGACATCGGTAGTGGGGAAAATGTTAGAGTCCATTATAAAAGATGTAATAGCAGAGCACTTGGAAAACAATGACAGGATCGGACAAAGTCAACATGGATTTACAAAAGGTAAATCATGCTTGACTAATCTACTGGAATTTTTTGAGGATGTAACTGGTAGAATAGATAAGGGAGAACCAGTAGATGTGGTGTATTTGGACTTTCAGAGGCTTTCGATAAGGTCCCACATAAGAGATTAGCATGAAAAGTTAAAGCACATGGAATTGGGGGTAAGATACTGACTTGGATAGAGAACTGGTTGACAGACAGGAAGCAAAGAGTTGGAATAAATGGGTCTTTTTCCGAGTGGCAGGCAGTAACTAGTGGGGTACCGCAGGGATTGGTGCTAGGACCCCAGCTATTCACAATATATATTAATGATCTAGACGAGGGAACTAGATGTAAGATCTCCAAGTTTGCAGATGACACAAAGCTGGGTGGGCATGTGTGCTGTGAGGAGAATGCAGAGAAACTCCAGTATGATTTGGACAGGTTGGGTGATTGGGCAGATGCATGGCAGATGCAGCGTAAAGTGGATAAATGCGAGGTTATCCACTTTGGTGGCAAAAACAGGAAGACAGATTATTATCTGAACGGCAATGGACTGGGAAAAGGGGAAGTGCAACGAGACCTGGGTGTCCTTGTGCACCAGTCGCTGAAGGTAAGCATGCAGGTGCAGCAGGCGGTTAAGAAGGCAAATGGTCTGTTGGCCTTCATAGCGAGAGGATTCGAGTACAGGAGCAAGGATGTCTTGCTGCAGTTGTACAGGGCCTTGGTGAGACCACACCTTAAGTATCGTGTGCAGTTTTGGTTACCTTATCTGAGGAAGGATGTTCTTGCCATGGAGAGAGTGCAGCGAAGATTCACCAGACTGATACATGGGATGGCAGGAATGACGTATGAGGAGAAATTGGGTCGATTGGGCTTATATTGGCTAGAGTTTAGAAGAAGAAGAGAGGATCTCATTGAAACTTAGAAAATTCTAACAGGACTAGACAGACTAGATGCAGGAAGGATGTTCCCAATGGCGGGGGCGTCCAGAACCAGGGGTCACAGTCTAAGGATAAGGGGTAAGCCATTTAGGACTGAGATGAGGAGGAATTTCTTCACCCAGAGAGTGGTGAACCTGTGGAATTTTCTACCACAGAAGGTAGTTGAGGCCAATTCATTAAATATATTCAAGAAGAAACATAGAAACATAGAAGATAGGAGCAGGAGTAGGCCATTCGGCCCTTCGAGCCTGCTCTGCCATTCAATGAGATCATGGCTGATCATCCAAATTCAGTACCCTGTCCCTGCCTTCTCCCCATATCCCTTGATCCCTTTAGCCTCAAGAAATATATCCAACTCTTTCTTGAATATATTTAATGAACTGGCCTCCACCGCCCTCTGTGGCAGAGAATTCCACAGGTTCACCACTCTCTGGGTGAAGAAGGAGTTAGATATATTTCTTAAGGCTAAAGGGATCAAGGGATATGGGGAGAAAGCAGGGACAGGGTACTGAATTTGGATGATCAGCCATAATCTCATTAAATCGCAGAACAGGCTCGAGGGGCCGAATGGCCTACCCCTGCTCCTATCTTCTATGTTTCTATGTAATTCAAACCCTGGAGGAAGTCCAGTGAGAAGCCATGAAGTTGAGCGCTAACATCAACAATAATAACAATTTTCATTCACATAGTGCTCCTCACACACATGAGACTTTTCAATAAGGAGGAAAGGGATACAATGGACACTGAGCACGGGGAATGGGGAAAGAATTACAGAGGCAGTGATGGGGACCCGAAGAGATGGTCAAAATGGAGGATTATTGCGGTTATTGAAAACCGAGGGGGAGGTGCCAAAGTAGAGGGGATCAAAAGACTGAGTTATGAGACAAGACGGAAGAAACATTGGATTTTTCAGCTTTCAAAATAGATAGCTCAACTGGAGACACCATAATGATCTATAAGAACAGTTGGGTACGTCAACAAAAACAGGAAATGCCCAGCAGGTCTGTCAGCATCTGTAAAGAGAAAAGACACGTTAACTTTTCAGGAGTAAGACCTTTCCTCAACCCGAAATGTTCACAGCTCTCTTTACAGTTGCTGACTGCCCTGTGTATATTTCCAGCATTTTCCAGTTGTGTTCCAGATTTCCAGCGTCTACGGCTTTAAAAAAATTTAATTTGCACAGTTTGAAGCTGTGATGGGAAGGCCGTAAATTCTCTCTTTCTGGATTAGCTGGAATGGGCCAAATGGCCTCCCTCAGCCATATCAATCTTGTGGTCTGTGCCATGTGGTTATGCCACCGAATCCGAAGGAAAAAATTATCTGTGTGCATCGAAGGTTTTTTGATCTTATTTGTTTTCTCAAATTCAAAAAAAAAGAAAAGTTGATTGCTGTAAGCATCAGGGAAAGAGTCCAGCAAGTCGACTTGTTTATAAAAAAGGTGAAAGATACAAGTAAAAGGAAAAGAATGGCTCGTCACCTGACCCTTTCTTTGCTCCAACACCTGGACCAAAGCTCCATGTGCACTGTTGCTAGTGGTGTTTACATTGTTGTGCCAACAGGAACATTCCTCCCCCCCCCAGAGGTTTAGCCATCTGCACTGGTTCTAAACAACATGTAAATGTATTATGTCATTGCACTTTTTTTTAAATCTCTAAACTGCGATCAAATGGAGGGCTGAATGGTGATAACATGAACTCTGCTGCTACTACACTGCTCCTGTTTTAAGCTGTTTAGCAGCTGTTTCGAAAGCTTAGTGCCCCATAAATAACTTGTACGGCATTAAATACAGCAACTAAACAAATGGTAGACATAAACGCAAATAATTCAGTTGCTTGGACAACATATCGATTGCTTGGACTGTTATATACCTGAGTCATGGAAAGTTAATGATACACATTGATGTTGATTGGTTTAATTACTGCTGAATCCTGTATTCGTGTAGTCCCTGTGGACCACTGTGATCAAATGAGTTTTATGACCGACAAAGCCATCCATTGAACTGAGGCAGGTAAATCTGAAGCTACTAATTATGGTACAGAACTAATCTAGGTTTTCTGAATCAAAGGACACTGGAGGATATGTACATAGGTGCAGTACATTTGTGTGCCTTAGTACTAATGAGGAGTGTCTACTGAGACAGATTTTCTGCTTCACACTTTGCTTAAGGATCTCGAACTATTTACTGCATGTTATGTGTGAATCATGCAGGCTAACACATAGCTGGGAGTGTGTTGCAATGCAGAACTCATCAAGGGGCTTGGATGATATTGTAAAACACAAGAGTAGTTGTCAACGGCAGCTGAATTCAGATGTTTTATTCCTTAAAGTAGTGATATCCAAACTGCATTTCATGGCCGTGTGCAGCCCCCAACACTGGCAACATGGCCTTCAACTCAGACAACTCAGTCCAATTTGCACATCTCCACATTGTTTGTCCTATTTGCATTGTATGGGCCTGGAGGTTTGGAAAGATCTGTTCACATTGGTGCCTATATCGATGAATAAATCCTAAGTCAGAGCGTCAAGATCTATCAGTATCCGCAACTTGACATACAGTACATGCAAATGAATGGAAACATGGATTCAAATATTGGCCCAGAAATTCGGGTCGGAGGCTTCCCGCGCGGGTGCAAGCCTCCGACCTGCACTTACCTTGCGTGCCGGCCATTGAGCTGTGGGCCCGAGTGGTATTCCGATCCTGGGCCTGCTGCAACTGCCGGCGCGCAGTGCTTGCGTATCCCAGGGGCGCAGTTAGTTCGATGCGTCCCCTGGGATCACATGGGCCATGGAGAGCCAATGGTAGCAGGGAATGCTTCATTCATAAATTTGACAGGAAGAGCTGTCAAACCTATAAATACTATAAGCTTCAAAACATCACTAAAACTTCAAATAAATTTTTTAAAAACATCACATTTTTAAAATAACAATAAATTACACGAAATAACTATTTTAAACAATAATTTAAATTTTTGAAAAAATTAATTACATTTTCTAACGGGGCTAAAAATAAACTTACCTTTCTTTAAAGTATTTAAAAATAATAAACCTGTGGAAAAAATGTTTTAATTTTACTTAATTCACCACTTACCTTGTTAAAAGCAGGTCTTGTGCCTGCTTTTTAAAAGTGTAACTGCTGGAGACTTACCCTCCCGGAGAAACCTGCAAAAAAAAACGTACGTTCGATGCGCACGCGCTGCCTCTCCGGCGCACGCGTTCCACCTGTCAACCCCTTCTTTCAAGGGAACGGAAGTTCTGGTTTCCCACGCATGCGCAGTGCATGCACGAAACCGACACTTTCGTTGGGCCTACGCATGAGTACCCAGTGCGTACTCATGCGTGGGGACCCGAATTATAATATGTGTGGCCCTGGAGACTCCATGATGAGAGCCTCTGCAGCCAACAAAGACAAAAGGTTTACAGTGACTAGCTTTAAAATATGCTGTGTAATATGTGTATAAAACATCCAGAAGCACTTAGAACTAAGATAAAAAGATAAAAGCTTGGCGTTTCAGCAATTTTGCAGGGGGCATCTCATATCGCATCTCTCGGGTACATTTCAAAGTGCATCTCATGCAATACATTACTTTGCTTTGTTGTTATTTAGGCAAGTTCAGCAACCACTTGTGCACACCAAGCTGCCACATGCAGCAATGAAATGAATGACCAGTTGAAGTGCCAGTGGGTTAATTCTCTGCAAATCACTGCTCTTCAGTTGTGCATCATTGTAGACACAAAAGGCATCAAGGGGTATGGGGAGAGAGCGGGAATATGGTGTTGAGATAAAGGATCAGCCATGATTATATTGATTGGCGGAGCAGGCTCGAAGGGCCGAATGGCCTACTCCTGCTCCTATTTTTCTATGTTTCTATGTTTCTATCAGTGTATGCTGCACTTATTAGTAAAAATATTGGGGCAGTAATTCCTCCCCAAACGCGTGAGTACGGAAGGGGTACTCACGCGTCTGGCCGGAGGAAATGCCGGTTTTCAGCATGCACAGCGCATGTGCTGAAAACCGGCATTTCCTCTCCTCTAACCCAAGAGGTGAAGAGGCTAGCGCGTGCACTGTAGGGGGCAGCGCGTGCGTCTTGGATTTCCTCTGTTTTGGGGGATTTGCGCATGTGTAGAGGCCTCCGGTCTTTACGCTTGTAAAAAGCACACGTAAGTATTTATTTTTACAGGTAAGTGGTGTTTTAGTGCAATTTAGAAAAAAAAATTCCACAGGTTTATTATTTTAAAGAATCTACAATAAGGTAAGTTTAGTTTTAGGCCCTTTTTATTAAAAATTTAATTTTTTCAAAAAAAAAAATTATTCTTTAAATTATTTTTTTAAACTTATTTATACTTAATTTAATGATTGGGATGTTTTTTTTTAATTTTATTTAAAGTTTAAGTAGTGTTTTGGGGTGCAGTACTTTTCATGAGTTTGACAGTTCTTACTCTCAAACTTATGAATGAAGTTTCCCCTCCCCTGATTGGCTGAACAGTGCTCACCTGATCCCAGCCGGCACATCGCACTAACTACGCCGCTGGGTCAGGTTAGCACAGCGTGCCGACATCAGAACCGGGCCACTGACAGGAAATCCACTGCGGGCCAGGTTTCAGATGTCGGCGCGCCGGGTAAGTTCACATCGGGGGCTTGCACGCGCGGCAAGCCCCCGACACCAAGTTCTGGGCCATTAAGTTGTTCCATTGGTCTCTTTTGAAATTATGAAACCGCTGGAAGTAAACAAGTGTTGGAATCATCGCATATGTGGTTTAGTTTAGTAAAATTCATTATTCCCTTTGTTCCTAACAGGAACAATGCTGTAAGAGTAAGTACTTATATGCAAATACTTATATGTCAATCTCTTATCTTTCCAGGTGTCTCAGAATGGTAGCTTTCAAAGTTGGACCTGTTCAATATATATATAAATATATCTATATACCGGGGTATTTGGGAAAGGGTGGGAGAATGGGACTGAGTGGATAGCTCTTCCAGAGAGCCAGCATGTGCCCAATGGGTCACATGGCCTCCTTCTGTGCTATAAGTGGTAGCAGTCTCGCCTCTGAGTCAGAAGCTTCTGGGGTCAAACCCCACTCCAAAAGTCTTGAGTGCATGTTTGTAGGCTGATGCTTCAGTGCAGTATGGGGAAATGCTGCACTGCCAGATTTGCTATCTTTCTTATGAAATATTATATTGAGGCCATATCTGCCCACTCAGCTGCACATAAAGATCCCATGGCATTATTTGAAGAAGAGCAAGGGAGTTTGCCTGGCCTTCATTTATCACTTATCACTCAACCAACATCATAAAAAAACAGATTATCTGGTCATCTATCTCATTATTGTTTGCGGATATTGCTGTACGCAAATTGGTTGCTGCGTTTCTCTACATTACAACATAAATGCTTTAAAATACTTCATTGGCTGTGACCGCTTTGGGATGTTCTGAGGTCATGAAAGCTGCTATATACATGCAAGTTACATAAGAACATAAGAACATAAGAAATAAGAGCAGGAGTAGGCCAATCGGCCCCTCGAGCCTGCTCCGCCATTCAATAAGATCATGGCTGATCTGATCCTAACTGCCAATCCACTATCACAGAACCATCTCCTGCATCTAACAGAATTAGACACACGAAATAGGAGCAGGATCAGGCTACACGGCCCCTGGGCCCGCTCCGCTACCCACAGGGCCATGACCGATCCGAACCTAGACTCGTGTCCAAATTCCTGCCCTCTCCCCGTAACCCTTAATTCCCTTTACTTCTAGGAAACTGTCTATTTCTGTTTTAAATTTATGTAATGATGTAGCTTCTACAGTTTTTTGGGGCAGCATATTCCATGGACCCACCACCCTCTGAGTGAAGTAGTTCCTCCTCATCTCAGTTTTGAAAGAGCAGCCCCTTATTCTAAGACTATGCCCCCTAGTTCTAGTTTCACCCATCATCGGGAACATCTTCCCTGCATCCACCCGATCCAACCCCTTCACAATCTTATATGTTTCAATAAGATCGCCTCTCATTCTTCTGAACTCCAATGAGTAGAGTCCCAATCTACTCAACCTCTCCTCATATGTCCATCCCCTCATCCCCGGGATTAACCGAGTGAACCTTCTTTGTACTGACTCGAGAGCAAGTATGTCCTTTCTTAAGTATGGACACCAAAACTGTACGCAGTATTCCAGGTGCGGTCTCACCAATACCTTGTACAACTGAAGCAATACCTCCCTATTTTTATATTCTATCCCCCTAGCAATGAAAGCCAACATTCCATTGGCCTTCTTAATCACTTGCTGCACCTGCATACTAACCTTTTGAGTTTCGTGCACCAGGACCCCCAGATGCCTTTGTACTTCAGTACTTTCCAGTTTCTTGCCATTAAGATAATAACTTGCTCTCCGATTTTTCCTGCCAAAGTGCATAACCTCACACTTTCCAGTATTGTATTCCATCTGCCAAATCTCTGCCCACTTACTTAGCCTGTCTATGTCCCCTTGAAGGTTTTTTATGTCCTCCTCACTCACTACTCTCCCCCCCATCTTAGTATCATCTGCAAACTTTGATATGTTACACTCGGTCCCCTCCTCCAAATCGTTAATATAGATTGTAAAGAGTTGGGGACCCAGCACTGACCCCTGCGAACGCCACCAGTTACTGATTGCCAGTCTGAGAATGAACCATTTATCCCAACTCTCTGCCTTCTGTTAGATAGCCAATCCTCTATCCATGCCAGAATATTACCCCCAATCCCGTGATTTTTTATCTTAAGCAATAATCTTTTGTGTGGCACCTTGTCAAATGCCTTTTGGAAGTCTAAATACACTACGTCCACTGGTTCCCCTTTATCCACCCTATATGTTACTTCCTCAAAGAACTCCAGCAAATTTGTCAAACATGACTTCCCCTTCATAAAACCATGCTGACTTTGTCCTATTAAATTATGATTATCCAAATGTCCTGTTACTGTCTCCTTAATAATGGACTCCAAAATTTTACCTACCACAGATGTTAGGCTAACCGGTCTATAGTTTCCAGCCTTCTGTCTACTGCCCTTTTTAAATAAGGGTGTTACATTAGCAGTTTTCCAGTCTGCCGGGACCATTGCCGAGTCCAGGGAGTTTTGAAAAATTATTACCAATGCATCCACAATCCCTACCGCCACTTCCCTCAAGACCCTAGGATGTAAGCCATCAGGTCCAGGTGATTTATCCGCCTTGAGTCCCATTATTTTACCGAGTACCACTTCCTTAGTGATTTTGATCGTGTTTAGCTCCTCCCCCCCTTTAGCCCCCTGTTTGTCCAGTGTTGGGATATTCTTAGTGTCTTCTACTGTAAAGACTGATGTAAAATATTCATTCAGTGTTTTTGCCATCTCCATATTTCCCACCATTAATTTCCCGGTCTCATCCTCTAAGGGACCAACATTTACTTTAGCCACCCTTTTTCTTTTTATATAACTATAAAAACTCTTACTATCTGTTTTTATATTTTTTGCTAATTTACTTTCATAATCTATCTTCCCTTTCTTAATCAATCTTTTTGTTATTTTTTGCTGTCTTTTAAAGTTTTCCCAATCCTCTATCCTCCCACTAGATTTGCCTACCTTATATGCCCTTGTTCTTAGTCGAATACTATCCTTAATTTCTTTACTTAGCCACGGATGGCTGTCTTTTCTTTTACACCCTTTTCTTCTCAGTGGAATATATACTTTTTGGAAGTTGTAAAATAACTCCTTAAATGTACACCACTGATCATGTATCGTCTTACCCTTTAATCATATAATCTTTCTTTATAAAATTCTATGATTCAGTGAATAAAATGCTTTGCACATGGCTCACATCCATAGCATTGTACTTAACAAAGGCATTATCCCTCAAAAAGTCAGGCCCTGAATTTCTGATCGGAGGCTTCCTGCAAGTTCTTTCTTTATAAAATTCTATGATTTAGTGAATGAAATGCTGTGGCGTTTTAACAGGACAGCGTGCGTGCAACGTAAAGGGCGGGTCCCCCCCCGGAAGTCAGCCTGATTGACAGGCTACCTTACAGTCGTGTGGGGAATGTGGACCAGGAGGACGCAGAACCAGGTAGTTGCTGGGCCCAGGATGTGGTGGGGTGGGGGCGTCCGATCCCCGACCCCAGGGCTGAGCCATAATCCCTGCGGGGGCCGAGCAGTGTTCCAAGCCCGGGGTTGGGGAGTCCGATCCCCAAGCCCGGGGGGTGCAGGCTGCTGGTGGGGGAGCTTGGGGATCACAAGGATTGCTCCCTGAGGCTCAAGCCACCTCATTGCAGCCACCGGGAATCCCGAGCCCCAGGATCCCCGGCCGCCTGCAATAAAACCTGCAAAGCAGGTTAAAGTAGAGGCTTCAGGCCTCATTATCATATTTAATTTGGGCAGGTTGGGGTTGGGTCTTAGAAGTTTACAACTTTCACTTCCCCCCACACCTTCAACACACCCGTGCTTTCCTGTGGAAATTCTGGCCTCTATTTTTAACCCAGTCTGGCCGAGTTTCCTGGGCCTCGGGAAACCCAGCAGGTAAAAGGAGGTGAGAAGGGCCGAATGCATGTGGTAAGTGCCTTTACAACACTGCTTGTGGCCAGGACAAGTAGGAGTGCTTCCTCCAGGCCCAACAAGCTACCCAGTTAAACCCTCTTCCCCCGCGTGATCAGACTCCCTGCCCCCCACCCCCGAACACCATCTCCACCCCCAACCGCGATTGGACCCCCCTGACCAACATCTCCACCCCCAACCGCGATTGGACCCCCCTGACCAACATCTCCACCCCAACCACGATTGGACCCCCCCTGACCAACATCTCCACCCCAACCACGATTGGACCCCCCCTGACCAACATCTCCACCCCAACCACGATTGGACCCCCCCTGACCAACATCTCCACCCCAACCACGATTGGACCCCCCCTGACCAACATCTCCACCCCAACCACGATTGGACCCCCCCTGACCAACATCTCCACCCCAACCACGATTGGACCCCCCCTGACCAACATCTCCACCCCCAACCACGATTGGACCCCCCCTGACCAACATCTCCACCCCAACCGCGATTGGACCCCCCGACCAACATCTCCACCCCCAACCGCGATCGGACCCCCTCCCCAACCACCATCTCCATCCCCTGCGATCGGACCCCCCTGACTACCATCTCCACCCCCAGCATGTTCAGACCCCCACCAACCACCATCTCCCCACCGCAATCCCTCTATGCCTCCCTACCCGCTTTTCACTTGATAGGTCCTTGTGCTGCAGGCTTTCCCGCCGCCTGCCTGTCAATCAGCCTGTCAATCAGCCTGTCAGCCAGGCAGGAAATCTGGAAAAAGAAATTAAAAGACATCCTGCAGTTTTTATCTGCAGGACATTCGGGAAATCCGTACTTCCGGGTTTCCCCATCCATAACTCTTCCCCCCTACACCAAACGTGCAGCCCCATGAATATCAGAGCTAGAGTAAGACAGACAAACAGAGGTGCATAATGGGAATTGTTACGTTCACTCTGCTCCTTCAGTACCCACAGTAAATAATGTGAGTGTTACATTGTTATAGTATCACATCGTTAAATGGAACTACTTTGGTATGGAACTACTTCGGTATGGTGTAGTTATATTGCTATGTGGCACACTGTGCATGGGCAGTGCACAGTGCAGCGTCGGACATCTTGTATCACTCCGCACCATGCGGCAGCACAGAAACAAAGCAGAAATACAGCTAGTAAAAGCAGTAACTAAAATGAGCTAAAAGTGTCTGTATTATTTATAATAAAAGAACACAAGGAGACACAACAGTGAGAACCAGTCAAAAAAGCATGTAAGGCATGAACAGCAGAAAATAACTTCAAAAATAAAAAGATCTCTCTTTGTTTTTTAAATTCTTTTATGCAGTTTAAGCCATGAAATAAAAGTTCTTAGCTAGCAGTGTTGTTTGGGATGATGAGGTTTTTCATATCACTGAGGGCATCTAATATATTTGTACCAGGGCTTGACAAATTTCCACCCCCGTGTTTCCAGCCATACATAAAATAAACTGGTGATTGGGTGATAGGAGCACAGAAAGAGAGGATATTTATACCCGAGTGAAAGTCCGTAAAGACCACAGGTGAAATATCCAGCCTTATCCAAGCAGCAGTATGTCCAGAGATTCAGGATAACCAGAGATAAAGCAAAGGCTCAATCCAGATTTGAAAGGCACCTCAGTAACTCCTGCTCTTCTATAAAAGTCACAGCAGACATTAACTTTTATGCTACAATCTTGCATTCCCCCTGGGGAGACTATCGTGATATGCTCAAAGGACAATGCCCAGCTGTAGTCAGGAGATGGCAGGTGCATTGTTCCTGAAGGCTGGCCAATTCATTTGTTTTCCAGAAGTGAAAAGAAACAGTTGGCCACATTGTTGTGCCATTCTTAGCTGGGAACATTGGACTGACCCACCTACAGGTAAGGATGTCATTAGACAATCCGATAGGATACTTAACTGGAGGACATTGATTCATCAATATACAGGGGCCTAGAAATTCAGTAGCACCCCGTTTCGGGCGCCAGCCTCGCCAGGGCGCTAAAAGTAGCGCCCCGGAAGTAGTCGCGGCCGCCTGCCGGAAACTCAGTTTGCGTGCCCCAGAGGGAAGCGCGGCGCTACTGGAGGCGCCCTGCATTCCTCTTGGGGCGCTGCAGCTGAAGATCGCTGCGCAACGTGCCGCAGCACCACACGCTGCGGCACGGCGCGCTGCAGTACTGCAGGCCTTCCTCCCCTTCTTAAAGGGGAGGGGCCTTGTGCAGCACGATCGAGGATCGCGAGTGCCGGCAAAGGAGCCCGGCACCGAGGAGAAGTGCCGGGCTCTTGGAATGCAGTCGGCACTCCGCGGGTGGGGGGGCCCAGGAGGCCGGGGACGGCAGCGCGGAGAGGTGCTGGCAGGCGGCCAGCAAAAAAATGGCCACCCCGCACCTCTCCTTTAATTAGTGCCTCTACCGCCGCAGGTAGGCCCCCCTGAACCGGTCGCAAATAGCGTCCGCCGTTAAAGCAGGGGGCGCAACTAAATATCGCGATCGGGGCGGTAGCGGGGCTAACTGGTGGCGCAGCCCACTGAATTTCTAGGCCAGGGGGGTTTATGCTTCCAAGAAAACTATCTTCATGGTCGACACAATCGGCTACAAATTCAAGAATAAAAACAGAAAATGCTGGAAATACAAAGCCGGTCAGGCAGCATTTGTGGTGAGAGAAACAGAGTTAACGTTTCAGGTCATTCCTCAATCCTCGGCCTCCTACACTGTTCCCATGAATCTCGACATAAGCTCAAGGATACTTTGACAAAGTCCCGCATAGGAGACTGGTCAAGAAGGTAAGAGCCCATGGGATCCAGGGTGCCTTGGCGCGTTGGATCCTAAACTGGCTGAGTGGCAGGAGGCAGAGGGTGATGGTCGAAGGTTGCTTTTGTGACTGGAAGCCTGTGTCCAGTGGGGTACCTCAGGGATCGGTGCTGGGTCCCTTGTTGTTTGTGATCTACATAAATGATTTGGATGAGAATGTAAAAGGTATGATCAGTAAGTTCGCAGATGACACGAAAATTGGTGGGGTGGTAAATTGTGAGGAGGAAAGCCTCAGGCTACAGGACGATATAAACGGGTTGGTCAGATGGGCGGAAAAGTGGCAAATGGAATTTAACCCTGAAAAGTGCGAGGTGATGCATTTTGGACGGACAAATAAGGCAAGGGAATACACAATGAGTGGTGGGACCCTAGGAAGTACAGAGGGTCAGAGGGACCTTGGTGTACATGTACATAGATCCCTGAAGGCAGCGGAACAGGTAGATAAGGTGGTTAAAAAGGCATATGGGATACTTGCCTTCATTAGCCGAGGCATAGAATATAAGAGCAGGGAGGTTATGATGGAGCTGTACAAAACGCTGGTGAGGCCACAGCTGGAGTACTGTGTGCAGTTCTGGTCGCCTCACTATAGGTGATTGCTTTGGAGAGGGTGCAGAGAAGATTCACCAGGATGTTACCTGGGATGGAGTGCCTCAGCTATGAAGAGAGGCTGGACAGGCTGGGGTTGTTTTCCTTGGAGCAAAGAAGGCTGAGGGGGGACCTGATTGAGGTGTACAAAATGATGAGGGGCATAGATAGGGTAGATAAAGAGGAACTTTTCCCCTTAGTAGGGGGGTCAATAACAAGGGGGCATAGATTCAGGGTAAGGGGCAGGAGATTTAGAGGGGATTTGAGGAGGAACTTTTTCACCCAGAGGGTGGTTGGAATGTGGAACTCAATGCCTGAAAGGGTGGTAGAGGCAGGAACCCTCACAACATTCAAGAAGCATTTGGATGAGCACTTGAAATGCCATTGCATACAAGGCTATGGACCAAATGCTGGAAAATGGGATTAGACTGGACAGGGATGGATGGGCGGCGCAGACACGATGGGCCGAAGGGCCTCTTTCTGTGCTGTAAAACTCTATGACTCTATGACTCTATATTGTTGAACTCCATAATGAGTCCAGAAGGCTATAAAGTGCCTAATCGCAAGATGAGGTGCTGTTCCTCGAGCTTGCAGTGAGCTTTATTGGAACGGTGTAGGAGGCTGAGGATTGAGGATCGACCTGAAACGTTGGCCCGAATTTTCTCCAGGTGGGCGGATTGGGGGCTGGGGGCCTCCGAGGCGGGCGGGAAACCCAGAAGGCCGGGTTTCCCGCAGGCCCTGCCGACTTTAACGACAGGGCCTGATTTGAATGTGAGGCCTCGGATTCCTGCTCGCAGCCAGCCAAAGTGAGAGGCTGGCTGGCTGTGGGCGGTTAGGCCTTCAGATGCAAAGAGGGAGTGAGGGGTCAGTCCAGGGGGAGGGATTGCAGGAGGTGGGGGTGCGGTCGGGATCGGCTGGCTCGGTTGGGGATGGGGGGGGCTGGGATCGGGGATCGGAACGGGTTAGGTCGGGGATCGCGCTGGAGGGGCCCGGAGGATCGGGGGGTCCACGTGGAGTGGGGACGATCAGGCAGGAATTGACGGGGAGGGGGGGGGCGGGGGGGAGAGCGGATCGGGGCCAGCCACCGGAGGATTGTGGCCGGCCTCAGCATCATCGGTGGCGGTGGTGGGGAGGCCTCATGGTGGGGATTGGAGGCCTGGGTGGGGGTCACCGATCGCAGGGGGTAAGTTAGGTCGGGACCCTGGGTCCAGGAGGTAGCTATAAAGCCACTTACCTCCTGGATGCCACAGTCCCTACCTCGGTTTAACTGCTGGGTTTCACGAATCGTGTGAAACCCGTCCACAGGCAGTTAAGTTCAAAATAGAGGTGAAAAAAGAGGCTGCGGTGTTCATTATAATATTTAAACTGACGTACCGCTCCCTGGGAGCGGGTTGGCCGCCCCCCTCCCCCGACCCCTCACCCAGCCCACCTCCGTTAAAACCGGAAGTGGTCTGGTTGGAGGCGGGATCAGGTCGGGAATCCCAATTTTAACACTTTAACTACCCCCAACACTCCAAACCCACCCGTTCTTTTTTAGGGAAAAATTCCGGCCGTTAACTCTGTTTCTCACTCCACGGATGCTGCCTGACCGGCTGAGTAGTTCCAGCATTTTCTGTTTTTATTCCAGATTTCCAGCGTCCGCAGTATTTTGCTTAAGACGGGTGGTATGGCATGGGACGCTCGTTATATGCCCCGCCTGACATTTGGTTCCATTGACTGAAATGGAGCTGAATATTGAGCGGGGCGGATAACAGGCGGCCAATGCGATACCACCCGTCTTACGCTACAGCCCAATGCAAAGTTCTACCCCGCGATCCTTTCAACCCCAACAAGTCTAGTGTAGCTTGTTTGTTTGAGCCAAATAATTAAATGCAAGGTTAGTTTTTTGGAAGCCATGGGTTAAGTTCTGAAAAAATGGCTCGTGACACCTTTGCACTTTGCTTAAATGCTGAGAATACAACCAGGCACATAAATTTATGCCCTCCATTATAGAACAAACAAACAGTCCGGCAGAGCAGCAATTTAAGCGGCTTGATTGTTCTTCCAAACTCTTCTGGCCTTAGCCAAAGTTGATATGTTCTTGCTATTCGGAGGAGCATCCACCTTAGCATCATTAACGGATGGATTTTGTTGGAGCTGTAACTGAACAACAACCATCACCACCACCACTACCACCTCCTCCTCTTCCTCCCCCTCCTTCATCATCTCCATCACCATCATCTCCATCAGTACTTCATAGGACTCCATTGCCCGTGTAGTACGTAAATTAAGTGTATTAATCTAATTCTATAGTCATAAGCTCACATCACCTACAATAATCTGGCACCAACTAATTTATTTGCAAGCAAGCTCACTGGAGCTCTTTAACTGTGTATTTGAGGCAGCTGGCTTGTAGTGGACACATTGTGGGTGGGAGATGAGGAGAAGGGTAGCACCAACTAAGGGGAAACTTTCCCTTGTGCATCTGCTCCATAGAACAGGGGCTGAATGCTGTAGAACGTTCCTGTTTTTTTCCCCCTCCAATTATTACATACTTCCTACCATATATCAGCTGAAGTATTAGAAACAAACTAATTAGAAATTAGAAACATGCACCAGCTGATTTGAAGTGTAGTCACTGTTGTAATGTAAGGAAAAATATAAGGAAGAAACTTAAACATGGAAGGAGTCCATTCGGCCAACATTCCTGTGCTGGTGATAGCTTCACATCGACACAAGACACTCTAGAAAGAAAGAAAAAAAAGAAAGACTTACTTTTATATTGTGCTTTTCACAACCTCAGGACGTCCCAAAGCATTTTACAGCCAATGAAGTACTTTTGAAATGTACTTCAAAATCATATCATAAGAAATGTATGAACACTGAAAAAAGAATTGAATATTTCTGAGTTAATGCATTTTCCAATTACACATGCACAGTTCTCCAACCATGTGCTCAACTTGCAGCAAACCGATGGCATTATAGATGCAGAAAAATGTGGGTCTGCGAAGCTGCCTGAGATCCTGAGCCTCTCGTCATGGTAAGTGGGGAGGTAGTCCATATGACTATACTGCTTTACAGTCGGGTCTCCACAGTACAGCTGAGTATCCTTTCGGATACTGGCACCCGACGTTAAAACTACATAAGGAAGGGCAGCACATGAGGGTAGCTCTCCCAAGACCAGATCATTAGTGCTTTTACACCAGGCCTTTTATGATTCTGCCACTGGGTTGGGTTTAGCAGCTCACTGACCCCACTCTTCCATGATGTGAAGTAAACAAGCACCAATGTGCAATCTGTAGTCAGAGCTATTAACATGATAATGTATTTACAACAGTAATGATAGGACACTACATAACTAGCTGAAGTGCTTTGACCTGCTATAATATATGACATGAACTAGGCTCTATTTGGACATGAAATTGGATAATTATGTATTAATAAATTAGCTATGGTTTGGTATTTGGTCTTACAGTATAATTGGATTAGAATATAAATTGCTGGGATAATAAGTGGGTGTCAATACACTAACTGTGAGAAAGAATATGCAAACATACGATTGTATACACACCAGCAGACACACTTAAACATTGAACATAACACAGGCCACAATGGCCCTGAAATTAGGATCGGGGGCTTGCCGCGCGTGCAAGCCCCCGATGTGCACCCACCCTGCGCACCGACATCTGAAGCCCGGGCCTGCTTGCATTTCCTGTCACAGGCCCGGTTCAGCTGTCGGCGCGATGTGCTTACCTGATCCAGCGGCGTAGTTAGTGCGATGTGCCGGCTGGGATCAGGTGAGCACTGTGCAGCCAATCAGGGGAGGGGAAACTCATTCATGAGTTTGACAGCAAGAGCTGTCAAACTCATGAAAAGTATGGGCTGCCAAAACACTACTTTAACTTTAAATAAAATTTTAAAAAACATCCCACTGATTATATTAACTATAAATAAGTTTTAAAAAATGTTTTAAACAATTAATCTATTTTTTGAAAAAAATAAATTTTTAAAAAATAGGGTCTAAAACTAAACTTACCATCCTGTAAATTCTTTAAAAATAACAAACCTGTGGAAAAAAAATTTCTACATTGTACTAAAAGCCCACTTACCTGAAAAACTAAATACTTACGTCTTGTTTTTCCACGTGTAAAGACCGAAGGCCTTTACACGCGCGCAACTCTGAAAAAAAAAGGAATTTCACTGCGCACGCGCTGCCTGTGCAGTCGCGCGCGTTCTGCCTCTTAACCCCTTGGGTCAGAGGACAGGAAATGCCGGTTTTCAGCGCATGCGCTGTGCATGCTGAAAACCGGCAATTCCTCCGGGCACACGCGTGAGTACCCCGTCCTTACTCACGCGTTGTGCCCGGAATTACTGGGCCACAATATAAAATGTATAAGTCATTCCCGGTCACTTTATTTCAATCATTCTCTACCAAAGACGCGAGCCCCGATTTTAACAGGTGGGAATCTGCCGAGCGGATGCCAAGGCTGATGGCAAACCGTTCAAACCCCTGCAGCTTGAAGTCCGGGACATTTCAATTCTCAGGCCTCACCTGCGTGCCACCGCCCAGTTTCCCGTCCGAAACCGGTGGGAAAGTGCCAGCTGGCCGGCTCCTGCTGCTCCGGGCCATACAAGGAAAGTCAAAAGAAGTGAAAAGACTTCTCTTTTTGGACCTCTTCGGACCCCGACTCCTCTTCCAGCGAGGCGGACCTGGTGGGGAAAGCCACTGCCACTTCTCTGCTCAGCCCTACAGTTAAAATAGCAATTTGGACCCCAATGACGATATCGGAGCCCAGTCTGCATATTTAAAGAAGGATCCCACCAGTTTCTGGGAGGTGTCCCTCTCGCCTACTCAGAAGAGCAGGTTAAAACCGTAACCTGCAGGATCAACAACAACTTGTATTTATATAGCACCTTTAATGTAGTAAAACGTCCCAAGGCGCTTCACAGGAGCGCTATCAAACAAAATTTGACACCGCGCCACATAAAGAGCTATTAGGGCAGATGACCAAAAGCTTGGTCAAAGAGGTAGATTTTATGGAGCGTCTTAAAGGAGGAAAGAGAGGAAGCGCTGTGGGGAGGTTTAAGGGGGGAATTCCAGAGCTTAGGGCCTAGGCAGCTGAAGACACGGTCACTAGTGGTGGAGCAATTAAAATCGGGGACGCTCAAGAGGCCAGAATTGGATGAGTGCGTGTCTGTGGGAGGTGAATCCTGCAGGCAATTTGAACTGCCCACCCATCCAGTTTCCGTTGGGCAAATACTAACACATTCTGAGAAACCCCTTACAAAAGCTAACAAACTCCCGGGGATGCCTTACAAATATTAGTACACTGCTGGGATCCCCCAGCAAATATTAGCGCACTCCCCAGTTCACTGATGCTGGGGATCAGCCTCATAGATCTTCTGAGCACTCTTAACAGGTTTGAATTTGTTCTTTCCATCCCTTGACCTAAACAGGGCACAATATTCAAGGTGCGCTCCTACCATAATACTGTAGTTCTCGTATAATATCCTTTAAGTTGCATGTGGCTATCTAGTTCAGCATTCTATTTACTATATTGATTGCTGCTTCTCAGTGACTGAACGTATTAAGTGTCAAATCGACTGAGGCCCTTGGGTCTTATCTGCCACTTATCTGCCCATACAGATTTTATTTAGTTCACTTTGTAGGTCCTCGGCTGCCTCTTCAGAATCCACTACCTCCCACTAGTTTGATATCATCTGTGAATTTGATGATTTTGCTTTGAATTTCTAAATCTAGAGCATTAATATAAATTAAAACAGTAGTGTTAAAACTGCTCCCTGGGGCATTCTATTCAATGTTTCTTTCCCACCCTGATATCACTTCCTAACAAGTATGCACCATTGCCTACCTTCAGCCAATTTCTTTCCCTGAAATTTCCACCACCTTAAGAACATAAGAACATAAGAAATAGGAGCAGGAGTAGGCCATCCGGCCCCTCGAGCCTGCTCCGCCATTTAATCAGATCATGGCTGATCTACCTCAACTCCACTTTCCTGCACAATCCCCATATCCCTTGATTTCCTTGGTGTGGAGATGCCGGTTTTGGACTGGGGTGGACAAATGTAAGAAGTCACACAACACCAGGTTATAGTCCAACAGCTTTATTTGAAATCACAAGCTTTCGGAGCGCTGCTCCTTCGTCAGGTGAAGTGGAGAGATGCATAAAAACACAGCTTATATAGTCAGAGAATAATGTCAGATGTTTACAGGTAATCTTTCTAACTGCCATTTATCACACCTCGGCAGAGAGATAATCACAGCAATCAAAGGTGTAAATGGTGTCCAAACAGGTCAGTCAGGAAAACATTACATCAAAGAACAATGAGGTGGGGTCACAAGGGGTCAAATGTTGCAGATGCTGGGGTCTGTATGAAAAACAAAAAAACAGACAAAAAACATTTTTTTTCCTGGACAAAGGAGGAGCCATCGTCATACAGAACAGAACGGACTATTGCAAAGAAGCATACCAACAACTGGACAACCAGGAACACTACAGACAGTTACCCGTAGATCCGACCAAAGAACACACCCACCAACTCAACAGACTGATCAAGACCTTCGATCCAGACCTTCAAAGCATCCTACGCGCTCTCATCCCACGTACTCCCCACGTGGGAGACTTCTACTGCCTCCCAAAGATACACAAAGCCAACACACCCGGACGTCCTATCGTATCAGGCAACAGAACCCTGTGTGAGAACCTCTCTGGATACGTCGAGGACATCCTGAAACCCATCGTACAGGGAACCCCCAGCTTCTGTCGTGACACTACAGACTTCTTACAGAAAGTCAGCACCCACGGACCAGTTGAACCAGGAACACTCCTCGCCACGATGGACGTCTCGGCACTCTACACCAGTATCCCCCACAATGACGGCATCGCTGCGACAACCTCAGTACTCAACACCAACAACAGCCAATCTCCAGACGCCATCCTACAACTCATCCGCTTCATCCTTGACCACAATGTCTTCACCTTCGACAACCAGTTCTTTACCGAAACACACAGAACAGCCATGGGGACCAAATTTGCACCCCAATACGCCAACATCTTCATGCACAAGTTCGAGCAAGACTTCTTCGCTGCACAGGACCTCCAACCAACGCTATACACCAGATACATCGATGACATTTTCTTCCTATGGACCCACGGCGAAGAATCCCTGAAAAGACTAATAATAATAATTCAACTTTATTGTCATTGTACAATGCACAAGTACATGAACAACGAAATGTGATAACATCAACAAGTTCCATCCCACCATCAAACTCACCATGGACTACTCCTCAGAATTGGTTTCATTCTTGGACACACGAATCTCCATCAAAGACGGACACCTCAGCACTTCATTCTACCGCAAGCCCACGGACAACCTCACGATGCTCCACTTCTCCAGCTTCCACCCTAACCACGTTAAAGAAGCCATCCCCTATGGACAAGCCCTGCGAATACACAGGATCTGCTCAGACGAGGAGGAACGCGATGGACACCTACAGACGCTGAAAGACGCCCTCGTAAGAACGGGATATGACGCTCGACTCGTCGATCGACAGTTCCGACGGGCCACAGCGAAAAATCGCACAGACCTCCTCAGAAGACAAACACGGGACACAACCAACAGAGTATCCTTCGTCGTCCAGTACTTCCCCGGAGCAGAGAAACTACGCCATGTTCTTTGCAGCCTTCAACATGTCATCGATGACGACGAACACCTCGCTAAGGCCATCCCCACGCCTCCACTACTCGCCTTCAAACAGCCGCCTAACCTCAAACAGACCATCGTTCGCAGAAAATTACCCAGCTTTCAGGAGAACAGCGACCACGACACCAGACAACCCTGCCACAGCAACCTCTGCAAGACATGCCAGATCATCAACACAGATACCATCTTCACACGTGAGGACACCACCCACCATTTTCATGATACATACTCATGTGACTCGGCCAACGTTGTCTACCTCATACGTTGCAGGAAAGGATGCCCCGGAGCATGGTACACCGGCGAGACCATGCAGACACTGTGACAACGGATGAACGGACACCGCGCAACAATCGCCAGGCAGGAGTGTTCCCTCCCAGTCAGGGAACACTTCAGCAGTCAAGGACATTCAGCCTCCGATCTTCGGGTAAGCATTCTCCAAGGCGGCCTTCGAGACACACGACAACGCAAAATCGTCGAGCAGAAACTGATAGCCAAGTTCCGCACCCATGAGGACGGCCTCAACCGAGATCTTGGGTTCATGTCACGCTACATGTAACCCCATCTGACGTAGGGTCATCCAGACTCGAGTCGTCATTGGCTTGTTCTCTCCACACAGTTGCGGCCGGACCTGCTGTGATTTCCAGGAAAAAAAATGTTTTTTGTCTGTTTTTTTGTTTTTCATACAGACCCCAGCATCTGCAACATTTGACCCCTTGTGACCCCACCTCATTGTTCTTTGATGTAATGTTTTCCTGACTGACCTGTTTGGACACCATTTACACCTTTGATTGCTGTGATTATCTCTCTGCCGAGGTGTGATAAATGGCAGTTAGAAAGATTACCTGTAAACATCTGACATTATTCTCTGACTATATAAGCTGTGTTTTTATGCATCTCTCCACTTCACCTGACGAAGGAGCAGCGCTCCGAAAGCTTGTGATTTCAAATAAAGCTGTTGGACTATAACCTGGTGTTGTGTGACTTCTTACACTTGATTTCCTTAACATCCAAAAATCTATCGATCTCTGTCTTGAATATACTCAATGACTGAGCATCCACAGCCCTCTGGAGTAGTGAATTCCAAAGATTCACCACCCTCTGAGTGAAGAAATTTCTCCTCATCTCAGTCCTAAATGGCCCACCCCTTATTCTGAGACTGTGACCCCTGGCTCGAGACTCCCCAGCCAGGGGAAACATCCTCCCAGCATCTACCCTGTCAAGCCCTGTAAGAATTTTGTATGTTTCAATGAGATTACCTGTCATTCTTCTAAACTGTAGAGAATATAGGCCTAGTCTACTCAATCTCTCCTCATAGGACAATCCCCCCATCCCAGGAACCTTCCTTGCACTCCCTCTATGGCAAGTATATCCTTCCTTAGGTAAGGAGATCAAAACTGTACACAATACTCCAAGTGTGGTCTCACCAGGGCCCTATGGAATTGCAGTAAGACGTCTTTACTCTTATACTCAAATCCTCTTGTCATAAAGGCCAACATACCATTTGCTTTCCTAATTGCTTGCTGTACCTGCATGTTAACTTTCAGTGATTCATGTACAAGGACACCCAGGTCCCTCTGAACACCAACATTTCCCAATCTCTCACCATTTAAAAAATACTCTGCTTTTCTATTTTTCTTACCAAATTGAATAACTTCACATTTCTACACATTATATTCCATTTGCCATGTTCTTGCCCACTCACTTAGCCTGTCTATATCCCCTTGAAGCCTCTTTGCATCCTCCTCACAACTTACATTCCCACCCAGCTTTGTATCATCAGCAAACTTGGATATATTACATTTGGCCCCCCTCGTCCAAATCATTGATATAGATTGTGAATAGCTGAGGCCCAAGCACTGATCCTTGCGGTACCCCACTCGTTACAGCCTGCCCACGCGAAAATGACCCATTTATTCCTACTCTCTGTTTCTGTCCGTTAACCAATCCTCAATCCATGCTAGTATATTGGGCCAGAAATTCGCGGCCAAAGGCGTGAGTGCGCTCGGGGTACTCACGCATCTGGCCGTTGGAAATGCCGGCGTTCAGCATGAACAGCGCATGCGGGGAACGCCGGCATTTCCAGACCTCGAGCGCGTGCGACTGCACAGGCAGCGCTTGCGCAGTGAACTTCGTAGATTTCATTCATGAAATCCGTGAGGGTAAGTCCTCAGAAGTTACACTTGAAAAAAGCAAGTGTAAAGTGGTTCATTGGTTGCGGAGGGAGAAACATTTTATCGTGGAGCTTCTGAAATGCAATATTTTTGTTTGGAAAAGGGAGGGAAGTTATTTTAAGAAATTTTAAGTAAGTTTTAAAGTTAAAATTTTTTTTTTTTTTTAAAGGGTTTTCAGAACGGTAGGTAGAAGGAGCAATTGTGGCTGTGTGAATGGAATATGAGAATGAGTTATGTATGTATGTCCACAAATATTCCTTTACGTATATGTATGTATGTTTTATATTCCTTTACTAATGTGTATGAATATGTTTTTAATTATGATTTTCAAATAAGTTACTTTCTCTGAAAGTCATAACTAAATAATACATTCATACACATAAGTAAAGGAATATATACATAACACGCAAAGGAATATATACAGACATACATACTTTCAGAAGCTCCACGATAAGAAATATCTTCCTCCGCAGCCTCTGGAGCAACTGTACCCATGCTTTTTTCATGTGTAAGTTGTAAGGACTTGACCTCACTGAAAGCAGTAATGAAAGCGGCGAATTATACTGCGCACGCGCTGTCTGTGCAGTCGCACGCGTTCTGCCTCTGAACCCCTTCGTTCAGAGGACAGGAAATGCCAGTTTTCCCCAAAAGCACTGTGCATGCTGAAAACCGGCATTTCATCCGGCCAGATGCGTAAGTACCCCGACCGTACTCGCGCAGTTGGAAGGGAATTACTGGGCCAACATTTTACATGTCAATAAAATGAAAAATTTAACAATTGCACGACTTGCCCCCTCGCATCTGCGACTGAGGGTCCAAGGAGGTGCATTGTGCAAGAGGTCATCATCATACGTATCCTCACACTGTTCCCTTTGGGGAACTGTATGAAGTGGTGGAAGGATTTATGGCCGTGATTAACGCTCATTCCGTGACCGTAACCATCTTTGAACCAGCCATTAGGGTGGTTAGTCCTATGGCGGGCGGGTTTTACGGGCTCCCACAACCCATCTGAGGGGGGGGGGGCCACCAACACCCACGGACGCAAGTATCCCGCTGGATGTCCACCCAGAATTTAAAGTTGGAACTCCGACTCCACTTGCCGGGACTGTCTGGAGTGGGGTTCAAAACCCTACTTCTTCTGGCCCAGCGGCGGGGATGCTTACTGCTACGCAAAAGGCCCACTCCGCACAAAAGGTGACACCCATACGTTTCCTGCGCCTTTTCCCTCCCCGTGACTGGAGCCCTATGCTGCCATTTCACGTTGCTAATCGGATTGGGCCTTTGTCATAGCGGTAGGATCCCCGCCGCTGGGCCAGATCAGGGTAGGGTTTTGAACCCCGCTCCAGACAGTCCCGGCAAGTGGAGTCGGAGCTCCGGCTCTAAATTCTGGGTTGACATCCAGTGGGATATTTGCGTCCGTGGGTGTGGGTGGCCCCCCCTCCTTGTATAGCTTGTGGGAGCCCGTAAAACCCTCCCGCCATAGGACTAACCGCCCTAATGGCTGGTTCAAAGATGGTTACGGTCACGGAATGAGCGTTAATCACGGCCATAAATCCTTCCACCACTTCATACAGTTCCCCAAAGGGAACAGTGTGAAGACACGTATGACGACGACATTGCTAAATAAATAAATGGAATTAAAAAAATTCTTTTAGGGCTTTTAAAAGTCTTTAAATTGCTTTAATTCTCTTTAAAACTACTTCAGATTACTCAAAATAATGTAAACATTTTAAAAAGTTTATAAAAGTTACCAAAATCTTCAAAAAACTTCCAAAAACCTATTTAAACTGCTGCTTTGCATGTAAAAATGCTTAGCAGCTTGACAGAAACATTGGGGGCGTGTCCAGTGAAACTGAGACCTCAAGGGGCGTGTCTCACTTACACTGCACGCTCCTGGCTTCGCGCTGGCTGCACTCCTGGGCGGCGTGACGTCATACGCTGCCCGGGATTCTTCTTTTTCATTCACCAAGTCCAGGCATCCCTGGAGCTGATCGTCAGTAGCGCGGGGTAAGTGTAAATACGGGGCTTGCACGCGCGGCAAGCCCCGTTCTGGAATTTCTGGGCCATTACCCCCAATCCCATGAGCCTTAACTTTGTTTAACAACCTCTTGTGTGGCTTCTGAAAATTCAAATACACCACATCCACTGGTTCCCCCTTACCTACTCTGCTAGTTACAACCTCAAAAAAATCCAACAGATTTGTCAAACATGATTTCCCTTTCATAAATCCGTGCTGACTCTGCACAATCCTATTATTTTTTCTAAGCTTATTACAAAAACCACAAAGATAAGTATGGATGAGAGAGGCCATTTGGCCTGCTTGGATCATCCTTCCATAGAAAGCTTTGTTTCCAGTCACAGTGTCTAACTGCCTCTTAAATAATTCCAGAGCTTTTGCCACTGTAAAGAAAAGAAAAACATAGAAACAGAAGATAGGAGCAGGAGTAGGCCATTCGGCCCCTCGAGCCTGCTCCGCCATTCAATGAGATCATGGCTAATCATCTAAATTCAGTACCCTGTCCCTGCCTTCTCCCCATATCCCTTGATCCCTTTAGCCTTGCAAGAAAGACTTGCATTTCTATAGCGCCATTCACAAACACCCGACGTCCCAAAGCGCTTTACAGCCAATGAAGTACATTTTGAAGTTTAGTCACTGTTGTAATGTAGAAAATGTGGCAGCTAATTTGCATACAGCAAGCTCCCACAAACAGCAATGTGATAATGACCAGATAATCTGTTTTAGTGGTGTTGATTGAGGGATAAATACTGGCTAGGCTACTGGGGATAACTCCCCTGCTCTTCTTCAAAATAGTGCCATGGGATCTTTTACGTCCACCTGAGAGGGAAGACGGGGCCTCGGTTTAACGTCTCATCCGAAAGATGGCACCTCCAACAGTGCAGCTCTCCCTCAGCACTGCAGTGAATTGTTAGCCCAGATTTTTGTGCTCAAGTCTCTGGAGCAGGACTTAAACCCACAACCTTCTGACGCAGAGGTGACGGTGCTACCAACTGAGCCACAGCTGACACGTAGATCTTGAATCACCTACCCAGACATTCCAGGTATTAATCACACTCTGGGGCCAATTTTCACTTGGGAAAATTAACGTTAACGGGATCGTATGGGTGTAAAAACAGGGTGAGTAGCCTAACCATCCCAGTAACCCAGGTGATCGACACACGGTAACTTTCACAGAGGCCTACCGCTGGGATGCCGACATGCTTGCCTGAAACAAGCGGTAGGCCTCGTTCCAATGCTAATGACGTAGTTATGACCCCGATTGCAATTTTAAGGGACACATGGGCAGAGCTTATGACGCAAACACTCTGCACATGTGTACTGGCGATCAGGAAACGACCAGAAAGATTTTAAACATTGATTTTTTTTTTTTACGTGCTCCTTTCGCCTCCACAAAAATACTGTGGGCCACTGTTGGCCCGGCCTTATTCCACCTGGATATTCCTAACCTCCCCTGACCCCCCACCCCGAGCACCTACCTGTGAGCTCAGCCAGCCAACATTCCTGAGGTCAAAGAGTGCCAAGCTGCATCGGGACCCCTGTTTGGCGTCCGCTGCTCGCCTGCCAAATTCAATTGAGGCCGGAGCCTCAAAACTGCGGCGACCTCTTTGCTGCCTGACAGGGCGGCCATCCTGCGTGCTACACCAGTCGACCGTCCGAAAAGGTCAAAATCGACCCCTCTGTACCTTGCACCTTGACCTGCAGTCGTAGTTTAACTTGAAATAGTGTCGAGGATTAATCTCTTCTATTCATTTGGTAGAGTAAATTTCTGCTCCTTTACACCATAAAGGAGTACAATCGGGGTGTAACAGAGTGGAAATATGGGCAGAGATTAGCTGTGCCCGATCTTTGCCGTAATGCACATCACATGCATTTCAGGCAGGTGTTCTGAATGGCACAGGAAACTCTCGCCAGAAAGATGCAGAGAGAAGGAAGGTTGTTTCAAAATTTTAATGAGAGGGCAATTCCATCATTTGTATTCCCCTGTTGTTTCCTGGCCTTGACACCCCTGGTGGTAAAGGGGCCTCCACATCTCCCTCTTATTTCCCAACCTATACAGCAGATCTGCCTTCATTCATAAAAATGTCTATGCACAACAGGCATCCAAGGTTGCTCAGGAGCTGTCAAATATGCAAGTGCTCATTTAAAGGGTCAGAGGAAGGTAAAGTACAAGTTTTGAAAGATGCTTTGTAAGTGTTTCCTTGCCTGTTTTAGGTGATTTCTTTGGCTCATTCAGTGTATGTGCCTCGATTATGCATTCTCCCACATTCTGCACCTCAACATTCCTCCCACTTTCCCCCCCACTTGGTAGGTACACTGATTATGTGAGGAGCCATTAATTGTAACCTTTACTACCAGCTAGACAGGCTTTCAACAGACACAAGGGAGCCCTAGTCAAACCATCAGAGAACAATGTAATGACCAGGGCTTCAGAGATGTATGGTAACCCGTGCATCCCGAAGAACATAAGAATTAGGAGCAGGAGTAGGCCATACGGCCCACCGAGCCTACTCCGCCATCATGGCTGATCATCGACCTCAACTCCACTTTTCCGTCCGATCTCCATATCCTTGATTTCCCCCAGTGTCCAAAAATCTATCTCCGCCTTGAATATACTTAACAATTTAACATCCACAACCCTTTGGGGTAGAGAATTCTAAAGTTTCACAACCCTCTGAGTGAAGATATTCCTCCTCTTAAATGGCTGACTCCTTATCCTGAGACTAAGCCCCCTAGTTCTAGTCCTAGAATCTCCAGTCAGGGGAAACTTCTTCTTAGGCAGTCCCTCGGAACCGAGGATGACTTGCTTCCACATTAAAAATGAGTTCTCAGGTGACTGATGAGTCCAATGCAGGACCTACAGTCTCTGTCACAGGTGGGGCAGACGGTGGTTGAAGGGGCAGGTGGGTGGGGTGCTTGGGTTGACTTGCGCTCCTTGCGCTTGGCTTCCGCTTGCTCCCGGCGAAGAGACTCGAGGTGTTCGGCGCCTTCCCGGATGCTTCTCCTCCACTTTGTGTGGTCTTGGGCCAGGGATTCCCAGGTATCAGTGGGGATGTTGCACTTTTTCAAGGAGGTTTTGAGGGTGTCCTTGAAGCATTTCCTCTGCCCACCTGGGGCTCTCTGCCGTGTGGGAGCTCCGAGCAGTGCGCTTGTTTTGGGAGTCTCATATCGGGCATGCAGATGATGTGACCCGTCCATCGGAGCTGATCGAACATGGCCAATGCTTCGATGCTGGGGATGTCACGGATGTTTGTGCGCCTATCCTGCCAATGGATTTGCAGGATCTTGCGGAGGCAGCGATGGTGGTACCTCTCCAGTGCTTTGAGGTGCCTGCTGTACATGGTCCATGTCTCTGAGGCATACAGCAGGGCGGGTATCACTGCTGCTCTGTAGACATGAGGTTAGTGCCGGGTTTGAGGTTCTGGTCTTCAAACACTCGCTTCCTCAGGCAACCGAAGGCTGTACTGGCATACTGTCAGGAGAAACAACCTCTCAGCATCTACCCTGTCCATCCTCCTCAGAGAAGGGTGTCACCTTCTACTCAAACCTACACAACATATATTTTACAATTGACTGCATCTTCCTGAAGCAGGTCCACCTACTTTGAGTCCAAAGCTGCTGTATCAGGCCCATAACCATCTCTAACCTTGCCTGGTCACCATCCAACTCACAGTTACTGACCTACCATTACACTGCCTGAAACCGGCGACTAAATCCAGCACTCCTTGATGCCCCAGGGTCATGGCTTCCCTACTTTTGCAGTTCACATATTGCTTATTTTAGAACAGAGAATCCAATATCGCCCCTATGCTCCTCTCGGAAACAGCCAATACATTCCTTCAGGCCCACATCTTTGCCTTCTCCTCCACCAAGAGGAATAGAGCCTCACAAATCCAAAGAGACCTGAAGCAAAGAATAGTGGAGCAAGGAACCCAGCACAACAGACACCAATCAGAGAACTCTTGAGTGAGCCCTGAGACTGGCCAGAACTGTAACTAACAGCACATTGTCAGCGGGAAGAGAAACTCCTCCAACACACGAAGGCTAAATAGTAGGAACAGCGGGACAAGCCAGAAACACTCCTGTTCACTATAACAACAACAGCAGTCCCACCAATTAAGGAAGCAAAGGGAAATCTAACCTCTGATCCCAGAAAAATCCACAAAGGATTTGCAGACTTTTATATTTTGCGATATATACCTCAGAATCCCAGCGCATCCCAGCCACTCCCTGACAAACATCCGTGGAAACAGCTTCACTTTCTTTGCTGTGCTTGCTTCCAGGTTAAAAGACAACATAGAAAGCCTGGGATCGCTAACCTAAGTATTGATTATATATAATAGTCTTCCAAAAGCCTCCCTCATTCCACCTTCCAACTTTGCTCCGTGCCAACAATAAAGCAAATTCTTCCACTCTTTTACATCTTTCCACTTCAGGGAATGTTTGTTTTAAACCAACCGGTTTTTGGTGGGATTACACCATTCCACTCTTTCTGCGACTCCCCCACCTTCGCTGTGGGACAATCAATAAGTATCTCCCATTCCGACGTTATTCGCAACGCTTGGGGAGAACACCCTAATAACAAGGGAAGGGGAGTGTCAGTCTAAACTAAAAATAAATTAACTAGATAACAATGACAGCTTTACAAAACTGTGAAAAAGAAAAACCTCCATTTTAAGTTACAGGTACATAGACACAGGAGTGGGCCATTCAGTCCCTCAAGCCTGTTCCACCATTCAAGTAGGTCGGAGATGAGAGGAGAAGTTGTTAAAATGACCTGTTGTCCAAAATAACAGCTGGATCTATACTTTTATTCACTTTGCATTACTGTAAGTGTGCTTCTTGTTGACTAATTGCTTTGTGACACAGGCAACTGTGATTTTAAACGTAATTACATCGCCAGGAACTGCTGGCTTGCAAACTAGTTAGCTACATTTATAAACAAACAATCAGGCAGAGTATTTAAAGTTGGAGGATAGAAATGTAGAAACATAGAAGATAGGAGCAGGAGTAGGCCATTCGGCCCCTCGAGCCTGCTCCGCCATTCAATGAGATCATGGCTGATCATCCAAATTCAGTACCCTGTCCCTGCCTTCTCCCCATATCCCTTGATCCCTTTAGCCTTAAGAAATATATCTAACTTCTTCTTGAATATATTTAATGAATTGGCCTCAACTGCCTTCTGTGGTAGAGAATTCCACAGGTTCACCACTCTCTGGGTGAAGAAATTCCTCATCTCTGTCCTAAATGGCCTACCCCTTATCCTTAGACTGTGACCCCTGGTTCTGGACTCCTCGACCATCGGGAGCATCCTTCCTGCATTTAGTCTGTCTAGCCCTGTTAGAATTTTATAAGTTTCAATGAGATCCCCTCTCATTCTTCTAAACTCCAGCGAGTATAAGCCTAATCAACCCAATCTCTTCTCATATGTCATTCCTGCCATCCCAGGTATCAGTCTGGTGAATCTTCGCTGCACTCCCTCCATGGCAAGAACATCCTTCCTCAGATAAGGCGACCAAAACTGCACACAATACTCAAGATGTGGCCCTGTACAACTGCAGCAAGACATCCTCGTTCCTGTACTCGAACCCTCTCGCTACGAAGGCCAACATACCATTTGCCTTCTTAACCGCCTGCTGCACCTAGATCAAACATGAAACAGTAATTTGCCATGAAAATGGTTTGGGACAGCTTCAAAAGTGCAGTTTCCATATCGCACCGATCATAAAATCACCACAGTTTTAAAATGACCCCAAAATATCCATTGTGTAAAGGTTGAAGCAGATTTGCATTTTTACCGCCAATTACAATTTGCCAGAGTTGACGCCATCACGGCTGCACCGGCTTCTCCTGTTCCTGTGAAAACTACCCAACTCTCACTTAACTGGAATGAGGCTCACTCGTTTTAGTTTAAGTTGTGACCTGTGTCCCACTTAAAATAGACAGAGCTCCACGGTGTAATGATCAATAACATGTCATTCTATAGTGGACACTAGGTGGAGCCGTAGAGCTGTATATAGCTGTATGTATGTATAAGACTACACTACCCAGCTGTATGATATTAAGACTACATTACCCATGAGGCACTAGGCTACCCACAAGACAGCAGTCAAGATGGAAGCCTCTACAGATACTGTACCTAGTCCCCATGTGCTCAATAAAAGGTCTAGCAAAAGCTAGCTGTGTTCATAATAAGAATGTCTATTTATTAATGAACATAAGACACGGGGTCGATTTGTAACTTGTACCGCCTGGCCTTCACGGGGTGGTAATGGCCTCAAAATTGAGTCGTTAGCTTTACCGCCCCTTTAAACCCTGACGATGCAGCCAGCGACATTTTGAAAGGGGGTTGCCCTGGGAACCCAAAGCCACCCTACTGTTTCAGGTGGTAGGACCCTTTTAATATGCAAATCAGGGTCCTAGGTTTTAGGTTGGAACTGGTTGCATGCTCTTTCAAAAGAAAGGGCAAAAAAATCCGTAGTTCCCAGGGGAGCCAGTGTCCCTACAGACGAAAGTGAATGATCCCCTCTGGGATTGACTGCCTTAGTCTAGGAATGGTTTGGGGTCTTTGTCGCATGAGTTATGCTGAGGCCTTTGGAGGTTGTGCTGGGCATAATTCCCAGGGAAGCCTGGGAACTGCCCCAGATATGCCTGCTTAACATGGATGGGACATGGATAGAAGATCTGTCCATTTCGAACCCCAATTTAGAAGACCAGTGCAAATGAGGTGGAATCCCAATGTAACCAAGTTCCACCCCCAAAATCAGGTTTTTTGCCCTTTCCGAACCCAGGAAATTTGGGGCTATGTCACACATACAACAACAATCATTTCTACAACACCTCTAATATACTAAACGTTCCAAAACATTTTACAGAATAGTAGTACGAGGGGAACGGAAATACTGAGCCGGGGAGAGAACTCAGGAGAGGTGGCTGAAAGCTTAGGCAACAAACTGGGTTTTGAGAAGGTTTTTAAAGGAGACACAAAGGTGTCTCCCAAGCATGGCTCACAGTGTTATGAAGTTCACACTTGGCGATAACATCCATTCGTCATGCTTTTGCAAAGAAAATAACGAGGAAGGGTTAAAATATAAGATATCCACTGCATAATATAGGCACCTCACATGCCCGACATCCGCACCACGATGATTTTCAGAACTGTCTGTCGACTCTGCTAAAGTGGCTTTGTCACAATGTACTCGCCAGAAGGAAATAGAAGATGACACTCAGACACCATTGTCTCAACTTTGGCCTACAGCAGAAGAAAGACGTTTGTTTTCTGCATCGTGCAAGTGATTGTTTCCTTTGCTGACATCGAAGGTCTTTAACATGTCTTAACACTGCACCACACAAAAGCTGAAATAATTAGATCACTGTTTTTATAGAGATACTTAGTGCTTCAGTGTACCAATTAACATTAGCTCAGTGAAATCGAAGCAGTTCTCAGGAAGAAAGGACACTTGCTGGAGGCATTGTTCTGGCCACTTGCTAAGAAAAAGAGGGGCCAGTAACTTGCCTGTAGTTATTGGATGGATTTACATATAAAATGGCAGGTCCTGTCCAATCTTATTACACAAGAGGTTTTGAACAGCAGAGCGTACAATATATGGGCCAAGGGCAGATTGACTGATTGTTCATTGCTGACATCACTGCTCATGACAAGGCTCTAATGGTTTTAATAATCAGTGTAACGAAATGTGTTTTTGTTTCAAGCTGAATTGAAGGAGCCGTGTTCAGGCCATCTGTGTCAAGTGTTCAGATCTCTGAATTAATGCTGTGCTCGCTGGCTTCTCCCATTTTTAATTCCCCCGCAGAACACTCTGTGCACATTCCACACTGGAGATTTAAGCAATGTGCACAGTGTGGAAGTATTCAAAATGATTTGAAGAGAGATTTCGGCAAGCACCTGGGGCATAAGGTGATTCAATCATCTCCACTCAATTTAAATCTTTTGATGAAGTGGCTTAAAAAAAAATACTCTTTTTCAGTGTTGCAAAGCCGCATTTGAAAGCTATATAAAAAAAAAACATTATTCATAGCTATAATTCTTTTCATGTGTAACATTTTTCACGCTAAATTCCCTGGCTATTTGATAAGGAATTAATCAAAGAAAATGATAGTAGCTTTAATTGCTCGTATGGTTTTTCTACCGTTTAGCGGGTTTCATTGTAATTTTTTCCTGGTGCTAGCCTACAAATGACTAATTTCCAGGGGAAGGGAGGGGGGGGTTGGCGTGGTGGCGGTGGCGGTGGGGGGAGGATTTGAACTCTTAAGTTGCTGGCCTACTACCATAGCCAGTGGGCTACCATACCCTTTAGCTGGGGCAATTTGGGGTTTTGCGTGGCAAGTTGCCATCAGCGGGACAACCAAATGGCGCTGTGCCCTCCACAGGGGGTCTGGGACCTGTGTGAACCGGGCAAGCAGCTGTGTATTTCCTGAACCAATCAGATTGAAGAATCGTTAATGAGCAGCGCAGAGTCTGAACCAGGGGGCTGAATTTTGCCGGCGCTCAGAGGGCGGTTTCGGAGGCAGGTCCGCTGTCAAAATCAAAAAGATTGACAGCGGGGCGTTATCCCGCTCTGAACCCGCCTCCTTGTGAGTTTCCCTAGTGCCTGCGCTTTGCAGACACGGCACTAAGCGGCGGGTCATGCAATTGTGCTAGTTAAGAGGGTGTTTAAAGCAATTTAATCACCATTTTACCAGGTACAAACCATTTCCCCAAGTTTTCCACAAGGTTCCCGTCGCTCGGGGATCATGCCAGGTAAGTATGTCGGGTTCTGAACAGCTCTCCATTTCTTTCAATAGGTGACAGCTGCAAAAGTGGTTTAAAAGCTACCATTTTATAGCTGGTCATTTTCCAGTGTCAGAAGCTGGAGCATTAATGATTTGGAACCCACTTTTGAGCTTTATACACTTCTGAAGTGTTTGGAGTAATCTCTCTATCCACTGTCACCTCCTTGGAACAACATATCTCAACATTGACAGATTACTTCGTCACCTCAACCTCACCTGCCATCTATTCCATCAGCATTGGTGCACTTGAAAAAATCTCACCTTGGTCCTCAGAATCCCAACACGATCAGCCCCAACATCAACACCACCAGGCACACCAGCAGCACCAACAACAACACCAACCTTCTCCGCAATCAACTGATGCTGCACTGGACACATGGCATCATCACCCGAGCACATTGCTGCCCAGGACGCCAGGATTGGCCTCACCATGTCCAGATTTGCTTCATTTAACACTGTACACCCTGGCTGCCACATGATGCGGCAGGTTGGCACCATCCTACACCAGCACCATAAAGCCATTCCTTTCACACTCATCACAATTGCGGGGGGGGGGGGACGTTATGTCTCATCATTCACTGCAACTCACTACGCCACTTCCAAAGGTGCACACCGATCTGTCCAAGAAGGCAAAGTGTTGCAAATAAAGATTTCAATGTTTGACAGCACATTATCAGAAACTTCACATGACCATTGGATAAACCACCCAAGTGCTGACCCTTGCGTGTTGTTAGTTGGTATGATTGCACTAGGTGAGTGTGAGGGGTGGCTAGTGAGATGGGGATGTGATAATGTAGATAGAGAAGGATGGGTGGAGGTGCAAGGTAAGTTGGTGTGAGTAAAGATGTGCAGTATATGATAGGGAAGGCAGAGTGATGGGGATGTGATGAGTGGCACAGCAGGGTGAGGTTGAGTGTGGCTTTGCACTAACATTTCGTGATCTACTGAGATCATTGAAAGGTTTGCGCCACTGCAGCCTGGTCCTCCTGACAAAATCCCTGCTTGTGCCCTCCTGTGCAATGTGCAACCAGGCTGCGTGGGTCTCCTGGGGAGGTCTCTTCCGCCCATTGGAAGGGAAGAGAACCTCCCTGCGTGCTGTGACTCAATCCATAAGCATATGGAGGAAGTCATGGGAGAGACTGGGTGCAGTCGTGCATCTCTGTGCAGTGCTCGTCAGTGTTTGCAGCACCTCAATGCTGTAGAACACTGACAGCACAAACGTCAAAATCAATGTATACATGGCCCCTTTAAGGAAACTGGCTGATGACGTGTCATCAGATGATGTCGTCCGACCCGCTTCCTTTTAATTGGCGGGGAACCTCGCAGGGAGGGCTTAACAAGCCCAATCAGGGCAAAATCACTTGGAGGAGGCAGGATGAAGCTGGGTGCGGAGTTTGAGGCCGCTGTCAGCTCCGGCCGCACCAGACTCGCCATGTTGTTAGAAGTGAATTCAATGTCAATTCAGTTACAGAAAGCAAAATAAAGAAACTGGATTAAAAGAGAGATAAAAGAGTCAGAAAGATAAAGGGGGAAAAATTCGTTCGCGCCCCCTTTGGGGTGCTAACTTCGCCGGGGCGCTACTTTTAGCTTTTAAAAAGTTAGCGCCCCCCACGCCGTAAATTGAGTGGTAGCGCCCCAAGCAGGAGGCAGGGCACTGGTAGAAGCGCTCCCCCTCCTTCCTGGGGCGCTCCCATTGAATACTGCAGTGCTACATGCAACAGCGCCATGCGCATCGGCACGTAGCATCGTGTTTTACAGGCCTCCCCCCCTGATTAAAGGGGGGGGCCTAGCGCAGCACGCAACGGGGCCCTGCTGGACCACCAGGGTGCCGGCAAAAGAACCCGGACTCGAGAGCAGTGCCGGGCTGACCGATTGCGGCCGGCACCCCGCAGCAGGAGGCCAGAGGGGGCAGGTGCTAGCAGGCGGCCCAAAAAAAAAGGCTGCCCGGCACCTGCCTTTTAATTTGCGTGGCCACAAAAACGCCCCCCCCTGACCCTGTCGGACGTATCGTCCGGTGGTAGATCAGGTGGCGCGAGAGGGAGGCGCAAAGCAACCCAATTTTTCCCCAAAAGTATTTTTTGTTTAAAATCTCCAACAGTAATAAAAATCTGAAGGAATGAAACTCCACACGGGTTAAAGTTAATTTTCAGTGCCAGAAAGGTTGTTTGGCAGTAATTAAGACTGATCACACTGTTAAAAAGGGTACTTAGACTGGAATGGACAAGCCCTAACATTTTGTGGCGAGTTTAGTCCATATCTAGGATGTCAGTGCAGAAACTTCATGCCGTTCAATACATTGGAATGGGGAGCCTGGTGGCAAGATGCTGTTTCCGTACAGCTTACAGAGGAGCGGCGCATCTGAGACAGCAACTTCCGGAGTTTCGCGATTAACTGCGCATGTGCGCTTGCCGGACGTTGCTCTCTGATTTGCACATAAATAACGGTGAGCGCTGTTAGCCTCACCGTTATTTTCACAGCAGAATATGACCCGATGATTTTCCTTCAGGTATTCCGACTGTAGTTCTCCCCTTTCCCTATTTCTCGTCCCCTATGCTGTGTACAACATTCCCAGAACTCTTTAGCTTTGTAACCAATTGCTTAATGGAGTGATAAAATGTCTCCAGGTGGCACGTCTTTTAATTTCCATCCCAGGTGTCTCCTTGTGCCTCCCTCTTAAAGCATCCTGAGACTGGGAGCCCAGCTTGTGTGAAATCACAGGTGCAAACCTTTGTTCTACCATTCCATTGAACAGCACATTGGAGCACCTACCTCCTTTGCTACCTTAACTCCTCATTATTCAAAGATGCTACCGCATTCCTCAGAGTATTAGTCCAGGACAGCATCCGGTTACCTGCAGTTGCATCTTTGCAATATCAGCATTATTGCTACATTTAATGGATGACTAAGTTTATTTTTGTATCACCAATGCTGTCACCTTAGAATGATTATGGCTTTTTTTTTGAATGGGGAGGAGGAACAAAACAACTTTTTATTGCTTTACTAGATCAGAGGAAGATTGATAAGCACAGTGACGTGAGAAAACTACTAGGCACTTGGTCTAAGCGTTAAAGCTTTAATCAACTGTTTTACAACATGGAGGCCTAGTTGTGTCCTTCACTAGTTCCTGTTAAGAATGTCCTGCGTAAGCTGGGCCCGTACCCAAGTATTTATACTCTCCCTGGACAGCGCCACCCGCAGGCCGCTCAGTATTATTTCATAAGTCTTTCTTTCATGAATGACTGATTCATGTCACACAGTTTTGGCTAATAGGGTGTTGTAAAGACTGGTTGAGTTCAGCTACCCCAGCATAGACCGTCTTGGTCTGTCTGACTCAGTATCATATGAGGTGGGTGCATTCATCCATGGAGCCACGGTTCCAAAAGAAAAGGTCATTATCTTCAAGGCAAAACGCAAAAATGCCAAATGTTACTTAGATTTGGTCACGTTAATAAAATTCAAAGCCCAGACATTTCACTGGAGATTCCCATCGTAACTCCAGCTGGCAGGCGCAGGAAGCCCGACTCGTTGATTTTCCGCCGGGTTCCTGCCGAGTTGGAAAGCCCTGGCTCAGAAACTTCTTGGCTGACGAGACCCCCCCTCTGGTCCTTTTGCCAATTGCCTTAAAAGTAGAGGCAGCCTGGGGTGTGAGAGGGCTGTTGAAGCAAGGGCCAGTTCTGTTTGTACATCGCACGCTCAATCGTTGGAAAAGTGCTTAATAGAATACTACTGTAACGCAACACCAATCGTGAAGTGGTTAAATGATTCTTTTTATTAAATGAAGAAAAATTCAACCATGTATTTTAAATATTTCTTAGATATCTTTTCCTCATCTTGTCAAAACATTCTTCATCAATAACAACAATTTGCATTTATATAGCACCTTTAATGTAGTAAAACATCCCAAGGCGCTTCACAGGAGCATTATCAAACAAAAGGAGATATTAGGGCAGATGACCAAAAGCTTGGTCAAAGAGGTAGGTTTTAAGGAGCGACTTAAAGGGAGAGAGAGAGGTAGCGATGCGGAGAGAGTTAGGGAGGGAATTCCAGAGCTCAGGGCGTTGGCAGCTGAAGGCACGGCCGCCGATAGTGAAGCAATTAAAATTGGGGGATGCACAAGAGGCCAGAATTGGACGAGCACAGATATCTCCGTGGGTTGTAGGGCTGGATATGGTTAGAGATAGGGAGGAGTGAGGCCATGGAGGGATTTGAAAACAAGGATGAGAATTTTAAAATCGAGGCGTTGTTTAACTGGGAGTTAATGTAGGTCAGCGAGCACAGGGGTGATGGGTGAATGGGACTTGGTGCGACTTAGGACACGGGCAGTAGAGTTTTGGATGACCTCCAGTTTACGTACAGTAGAATGTGGGAGGCCAGCCAGGAGTGCATTGGAATAGTCAAGTCTAGAGGTAACAAAGACATGGATGAGGGTTTCAGCAGTAGGTGGGTTGTGGCAGGGGTGAAGTCGGCCGATGTTTTGGAGGTGGAAATAGGCGGCCTTAGTGATAGCGCGGATATATGTTCAGAAGCTGATCTTGGGGCCAAGTACAACATCAAGGTTGCGAACAGTCTGGTTCAGCCTCAGACAGTTGTCAGGGAGAAGTATGGAGTCGGCGGCTAGGGAACGGCGTTTATGGCGGGATCCAAAGACTTCAATCTTCCCAATATTTAGTTGGAGGAAATTTTTGCTTATCCAGTACTAGATGTCGGACAAGCAGTGTGACAATTTAGAAACAGTGGAAGGGTCGAGAGGTGGTGGTGAGGTAGAGCTGGGTGTCGGGCAACAGAGTTTTGGATGAGCTTAAGTTTATGGACTTAAGTTTATAAGTTTAGTCACCTGAGTTGTCACATCAGTTTTCTTTCTGAGGCCAAAATCAACCCTCGTTACATAAAATGTTATGTGTGGAAAGAAAAATATTTTACATGATGGAGGGATAAAGACCAATGTCTTACATGAACTATCAATTTTCATCTACATCATTTATCCCCTGATACTTTGAGGAAAATACACAATGCCAAACTAGTTGTCTTACATAAGTGACCACAGAGTGCTCTGACCAGAGGAATTAGGCATACCTGTCATTTATAGAGGAGAAGTTGAGAGATCTGTGAGTAATGATATCAAATAAATAGCATCACCACCTGGGGAGGACATTAATCCCTTCAGAATCTAACAATACCTTGGTGCTTTGCCTGTGTAATTGCTACTTACCATATTACAAAAGATTTTCTCATTTGTAATCAACATAATCTATAAATGTAAATTGAGTTTAATTAATATACCTTCTTGATATGGTACTTTTGTTAATGTGCCTTCCAAGTTCCTTCGAGCACAACAAATGTAACCTGAAAGTCTTTTACAGATAGAACATGATTTTCGAGTTACAGGAGAGTTTATCCCTAATTAGCAATTTGCATATATGAGTTAGTTTAATATGTGTTGTATTTAGTCTAATGAATGTTTCTCACTGAGTTTCATAGAGGTAGAAATTATTATTTATTTGAGTTATTTAAGAAGTCGATTCAATCTTGCATATCCAAATGAGGTAGATTGAAAACAGATTACCATATTTCTCCAGTCTTCATTTTATCCCAACAAATACATAAGAGTTTTTCCCTATTAAACTAGCAGATTTTAAGTTAGAGGAGAACGTTGATTTTCTCATTAAAAAAAATTCTAGACGAGGCTCAATAAATTTGTATTTGTGAGCTTTTCCCCTGGGTAAGGGCAGGATCAGGATTGGGCTGTTTGACACAGTTTAACAGCTTGCTGATACTGTCTGGCTCATTACTAGAAAGAACAATTGCTTCCAGGACAAAGCATCAGAGGTCTGTTGGCACCCTTACAAATACTGTGGCACAGTCTTTTCGAAAAAGAACGCCATTTACCATTTCACTAGAAACGCCACACAGTGGAAACCTATCTCAAAAGCACGTACGACATTGCTTCAGAGAGTGACCAGAGGAATTCTTCACCTCCATGTTGTGCACTGAGTGCATTTTTTAAAGCAAACAAATGAAATGTCTTGCTCTTGTCTGCTTTACAGAGAACTGTGCGTTCTTGACAATTCCACTATTTTGGGTCAAGACACCAATTAAACATACACAAGAAGGTATATTTGAGACACTAGTCAAGGAGGAAAACTGTACATTGACCTCTCAGTCAGAGGTCAGCATCCGGGCACCCATTTGCAAGTATATTTTACCCAAATTGGGAGCCATTATAGTATCACTATTTACCTGAGTGCTGACCCTGACCTCTAAAGAGGCGACTGGACCTTATTTTCTCATGAGCAAAAGTTGTTGGCATTTGAAGAAATGTTGTGGTACTCCATGAAGCAAAGGCGACACAAGTTTTTACGTATAATTCCCCTATGTCAGCCTGGTCATCCATCATTCAGAGGCTTGGCACTTCACTATAGAGGGAGGGGCGAGTGATCAGAGAATGAGTCCACTGTGGACCAAACTCAGGCAACTTTTTGTGGCCAAAGAACAGCATTCGTGGAGATCAAGGAGCAGGAGGGCCAGGCTTTCCTTTTGATTGGAGTATCATGCCTGCCGTGTCAGGACGGAAATTAGTGGAGAGAGGAAAAAGAAACGACAAGTGGAGGAATCAAAAAACATACTTCGTCTGAATGTCATTTCTTTCCAGTGGAAAAATATGGTATTTAATTGCTTCTACTTCATGGCATGTCACACTGATTAAAAAAAAAAGAATAATCAAACATGCAAATAATGAATGGCAGTGTACCAAGCTGAAACAAAGGTTCATGCCAACCAGTGGGAATTCTGTGCAATTCTAAAGTTTGCCTCAGAAAAAAAGTGGGATGTAGCATGCATTTAAACAAAAGTTAATTCAAAGTGTCCAGAAAGCCGACCAAATTGAAATCACTTTTCCATAAAGCTTTGTCGATGCTGACACATGATTGACATCTCCATGTAGCTTGCTGGGAGTCGCCAATAGAATGGAATTTAAATCTGATCAGGCTTATGCAGCCAATGCAAATTGAATTCAGTTTAATTAGTCCTAGTATATTTGAATAGGTTTAGAAGTAAAGGACTGAAACAAAAACTGTTGATGGTTGGGTGGAGAGAGCTATGAAAAGTTTTGAATGGGACAGTGCCACTGTGTGTGCCTGGCTGAACTGAGTAACATCTGATCAGCCCTAAAGGCTGAGCCAAGGAATTGGGTGCTGGGTTATGCCGTAACTTGCTTGTAGACTCATGCCTACACCTTGGGGTTCCTTTCCCTTCATTTTTGATTCTAATCTTTTGACTCCTTTACTATTAACCAAAGCTACTAATGAATTTAGAAGTCCTCTGAGCTTTTCAGAAATGTTGACCCTCTATTCTGACACGCCCCCTTAATTGGCCCCATCGTTTAAAATTTCACTTGTTCGCAGTTTACCTCTCCCACCATCAATGTGCTCCCTGCGCTCATCAAATCTGTACCTGGATTTATGCTAATGAGCCGACCTTGGAACATTAGGTGCAAAGGCTACAACATCCCGACTGTAATGATGAAGATCTGTGCTCCAGAAACAGCCTGGCCACTAGCTAAACTGTTCCAGTGCAGCTACAACACTGGTATCTACCTGACGATGTGGAAAATTGCCCAGGTTTGTCCTGTCTACAAAAGGCAGGACAAATCCAACCCAGCCAATTACTGCTCTGTCAGCCTACTCCCAATCATCAGCAAAGTGATGGAAGGAGTCGCCTATACTGCAGCACTTACTCATTGTAGTCTTGGTCGAAACATGATGAGGCGAGAGTGACTGTCCTTAACTTCAGGCAGTATTTGACCTTAGCGTGACACAAAGGAGCCCTAGTAACATTGAAGTCAGTGGGGATCATGGGGAAAACTCACCAGTGGCTGGAGTCATACCTTGCACAAAAGATGATTGGCCTCCAACAACCACAATCATCTCATCCCTAGGATGTCACTGCAGGAGTTCCTCAGGGCAGTGTCCTAGGCCCAACTATCTTCAGCTGCTTCATCAATGAACTTTCCTCCATCATAAGGTCAGAAGTGGGGCTGTTCAATGACGGTTGCACAGTGTTCAGCTCCAATCTCAACTCCTCAGATAATGAAGCAGTCCATGCCCGAATGCAGCATGTCCTGGATATCATCCAGGCTTGGTCTGATAAGTGGCAAGTAACATTCATGCCACACAAGTGCAGACCAAGCAGTTTAGAAATATATTTGGAGCAATAATTTAAAGCAACAATATCACAGAAGACTAAAAATGAGGTGCAGTAATTCTGATGGCATTTGATTGCAGAACTCGTAATGTACTCATTCACTACAGAGAAACCAATTTAAATACAATTATTAAAAATTCATAATAAGATGTTATTATGTGCCCCAACTAATTTCACTGCTGAATGGTATAAGGTTCATACTTGTAATCAGTTGGAAGGAGGATTGATTGCCACTTAAACAGCTAACATAAAGTTATCGACCACTGTTCCATCGATGGGTGAGCTGATTAAAGCAGCAAGCAGCTGAGTCATATAGAAAACTAAGATTTAATCCCCAATCTCCACCGAGGTAACTGATCTCATCTGAGGTGGGTAAAGAAATATCACACCCTAGGGTTAGAAAGGGGAAAATCAGCTGGGGTTTCTGCTATTGATCATCATCCTGCGACTATTGCTGAAAATGCACAAACGGAGATAGAATCATAGAATGGTTACAACACTGAAGGAGGCCATTCGGCCCGTCAAGCCCGTGCCAGCTCTCTGCAAGAGCACTTCAGCTAGTTCCACTCCCCCGCCCGTTCCCCGTAGCCCTGCAAAAAAAATTCCCCTCAGGTACTTATCCAATTCCAACGGAGATGTTGGGTGAGAACAGGATTGCGTCCGGCTGTGATGCTCCCACAGTTGAGTAAGCTGCTGACACTCAAGATCTAGGCCCCGGGGACAAGATTTCAGTGGGTGAGTTTTGGTGTCAATTCAAGCAAGAAAAGAGGCCTGCTATATTTTAACACCCAGTCCGACTTCCCACCTGCTCTGGGACAAGGCTCATGAGACAACAGTAAAGCAGAAGGAGAAATAAACAGTGGCGATTGAAATCAAGCTGAGCAAATATTAACATACAGATATTAAACACGTTTTTCTGAAATTCCTTGCCTGCTATTTTAACAGAGGTGTAAAACCATTAAAATGAAGTCATCAGTGAAATTTTGTGAAACAGCTTCTGTGGTTTGCTGTCCCTTCTTGACCTCTCTGCTGCTTCGACACTGTAGTCCACGACCTTTACTTCAATGTCCATTCTCACAGTCCTTCTGTACAACATCACGCTCATGGTTCCACTCACATCTGCACCAATGCAATCACTATATCTCCTCAAATGGTCTCTCTTCGTAAGCTCATGTGGTTACCTCCAGTGTGCCTCAGGGCTCCAATTATGTACGCTCCGATTTACCATTTATGTTCTATTCCTCAGCAACATTATGCGTGGGCATCATCTCAGCTTCCATGGGGTCGATTTTCATTGACCCGTGGAGTCGGGATTGGAGGCGTGCGGGGGGTTAAAGTCCCGAATTCGGGGGTCCTGACACCTTCCCGCCCCCAACCCACTTCCATGTAAGTTTCAAAGGAGGCGGGTACCCGCCCCGCACTGGGACCCGCCTACCCGAGGCAGGAAGGGATTAGTGACAATTAACTGCCTGTTAACAGGCAGTTTTTAGCCTAATCCCTATTTTAAAGCTTGAAGTGTGGGATTCCCGACGGCTCCAAACCATGCCAAGTTAGAGGAGTCGGGCTGTCGGGTTGAAGGACTTGGAGGGGTCAGATGTCGGTGTTCAGGTGAGTGATGGGTGCATGAGTGCAAAGGTAAGTGTGTTTGGTGTGTCTAAAGTGTGTAAAGAAGTTTAAATTACTTGTACTTACCTTTACAGCCTTCCTTCCTTTAGGTTTCGGGAGTCCATCATTTAACCGGCCCAGAAAGCAGAATGGCTGCGATCTGTCAAAAGTGACAGCCTGCAGCTTTCTGTGCCAGTGAGATTTCTAACTGAGTCTGTGTAGAAGGACTCAGGTTAAAAGTAAGACTGTCAGTGTTTGGCAGCTTCAAACAGCTGTGAAACACTGATATTTCATCTGTCAAAACATCTTGACAGATGAAATTTCAGTCTGTGACATCACCTGTTGCCGGGTGGCCCTTAATTGGCCTGCTGAGCCAGCTGAGCGGGCTCAACAAGGTCAATCAAGTTAAAATCGCATGGATTGGCCGCATCTCGATGTAGGCGGGACTTCAACCCCGAAAGTTGTAGTCCCGCCTCCTTCCCGACTTCTGAATGAAAATCACCCCCCATGTGTCTGCCAATGATGCCAAAAACTACCTTGATGCCTCCACCATCCCAAGTTTGGAATTGTTTCCCAAAACAACATTGCTTTGATCCTTCCCTTATTCCGTCAAAAGTCCAGGGTTTATTGCCCTTATCACATTCTTTTTGTATCAGATATTCTGGCAGTTATGACAGTCAATTCAGGCCAGTGTGTGATTTAAGTGCAGGCGTGGGAAGCTTCCACCATTGGGCAAAAGCTGGTGGAACTTACAACGCCCACTCTGACACTAATTGTGCGTTCTGCCAGAAAATTCAATATCCATCCAATTAGCTCACTGAGGATGTTGAGCAGGGAGATGGAGTATCATTGTCTCTTGTGCCAAACCTTGTCAAAAGTCTTTTCCACCTCCAGCAATACCGTCAATGTACATTCTTTCCTGTTAAAGGCATTGGGGATGCGCTCTGGATGTTGCTGATGCTTCTTCCTCTCCTGAATCTTGCTTGGTATGAATTGAAGAATTCAAGGTGATGATGGAGTATGTGATGAGTTGACTATCAACTGAAAGTTCTTGTGTATGGACATCGGGTGAAAATAGAATCAGCCTTGGCTGTGATGCCAGTTCCAATCAAATAGCCTCTCAATACAAAAAATAATGATCATTTGGACGTGGTACTGGAGGGCAACCACGGTGAAGCAAGGAGTCACTGCCTGCAGGAGAGGAAAGGGGGGAAATTGCCAAGAAATTATTTGAATAAAGTAACAACAGGAGGGTTAAACATGTGGAAACCTAATCTTGTGAAAGCTATGGATTAAAAATGTTGCTTTTTTGTGAATCCTTAGCCCAGACCAATCAGTCCTGGTAAAATTAAATTACAGAGAGAGAAGGTAAAAAACACAGTTGATTAGAAAAGTGATTGATCCTGTCATTTATGTAATCCAGAAGAGGATTGTTTCAAATTGAAAAGGCATATTAACTAACTGATAGTCACTTCAGTTGAAGAGGTCAGGTGGGAAATCTGAAAATGGTTTTTAGGCCGTGGAGGATTTTGGTGGCAGCTAGGAGCCAATGGTAGTTATGGGAACTGATGTCGGTGACCCCGTCCTTGATTATTGCTCATCGCTGCAAAGCATCTCTTCTAAGGATGACTTTGTCTCAAAGGACAATTGCTGGCTCTCCCAACAGCTGAGTTGGTTAAAGCAGCGACCATCTGAGTCATATAGACCAGAAAGGTACCAGGTTCGATCCTGAGTCTGAGCTGAGGCTGACCTCAGTTGGGATTGGTGTTGGTGTGTTATAATTGGTCTCGATGCCCTTGAGTTGGAGAGCGGAAAATCGGCCAGGATTCGCACTCTGCTTGATTACTGTCCAGTGCACATGGTTCAGCTGTGATGTCGAATTGCTTGCCAACACTCATTGTCTAGGTGCACACAAGTAAAATGGCTACTTCGACAAGATACCGAGGAGAACTGGCAACTGTACTCCAGCAAAGAGTCAACACTGTTAGGAGAGGGGAGAACATTGGCAAAGGAACTTAAAAAAAAATCTTTTTCTGAGCCAGAGAAGAAATAGGCGTTCAACTGAGGCCCATTCTGGTTGTTCAGGTGGATGTAACAGATCCCATGGCACTATTTTTGAAGATGAGCAGGCGAGTTTTCCCAGTGTTCTGCCAAACAGTCACACGTGACAGCTATTGGTGGCCATGATGCTGTCCCATTGAGAGACAGGTGAGCTATGATGGAGCGTCATTATGCTCTTCTAAAACGTGTTTAAAATTTTGGAAGAAATAGCCAGCAGATAAAATCTTCACAAATGTTTTTACAATGTTGCTCCACAAATTCTCCCCCCACCATTGTTATTACCTATTGAACATTTCGGTCTTATCAGGACTGCCCAGACGAGATGCCATGGTCTTTTGTGGTCCTTCATACGTCTATGGTCCTGCATGCTTCTATGGCGTAGAAATTAGTATGTGTTGCACCCATTTTTTGGGTGTAAGAACGAGCGCAAATCATACCAATTTAACAGTGGGACAGCCTGTGCCCAATCTGCACAGGCCTTGATCCCGCTGCTAAATTTGTGGGGGATTATTTTTTAGGTGTCTCAGGCAAACACCTAAAACAAGCAGTAGGCCCCTTAGATATGTTAATATTGAAGGCTGTTGAAGGACACCTCGACTTAATTTGTTCCTGTTGAACATGGCAGGCATCGGGCCAGCCCCACTCAGGATTTTCAACAACCTCGTGGCCGCCAACTCCAGGGAAGGTTTTTTGAAAAATGTTACCCATTGTCCGATCCGACACCCCACTCCCCACCCCACTCCGAAACGTACCCGAGGGTCGCTGCCTGTGAAGGCGCAACCGGCACCGGGCAGATGTAGATGAGGCCCAAGGCCCAATTTTGGGATGGCCTCGGGCCTCTCTGTTTAAGGTGCATGCTGCTCAGGCAGCGCGAGTCTGGGTCCGTGTTCCTATGTACTAGCAGGGGTAAAAACATTAATTATGGGTAAGTCTAGTTTCAACCGACACCCTTAAAAACAAAAGGATTTACTACACACAATGTCGCAGATGCAGCGGCTCGCTCTTTGCGTCTAACCAGCCTTCTCGGAAAAGTTTCCACAGCCTCGCAGGTTGACTTACAGTTTGTTTCCCATTGTTACCGTAGCAACAGAGGCAACTCTGATTAGGGTCGCCAACCCTCCAGGATTGCCCTGGAGTCTCCAGGAATTAAACATCAATCTCCAGGCCACTGTTGCAAGCAACCCGGGAGAAAAATCATTTAAAAAAAAAGAGCCCTTTTTCATTTTTGTTGAACGCTTTTGTTTAATAAAAGTATTGAAGGTGGGAAAAAGGCTGTTTCGCTGTTTGGGGCAGTTGGAGGCGGGTCATGTGATGAAACCTTCAGGAATACATCCAATCAGAGTTGGCGACCCTAACTCTGAAGCCTTACAGCAGTCACGCTGTGTCCTTGATGTGTCTGCCGAATTACATCAGACTGTGAACAGCTTCATAACATTTAACAATATTGTTTCCTAGTGTGATGTCATCACATTTTTTGACCATGATGACCTCCTTGCATGACCCCAGTATCACTAATCTCTTTGTAAAATGTCCATCAGCATGATGCCGAGTTTATTACGACGTCTGGGTAATAATTTACCATTCTTCAATGGCCAGCATTTATTTCCATCATCTTCCAGGGAACTTGCTTTAATCTCATGGTTCTTTGTCGGTGCCCTATAATATTTTCCACTTTTCAAAATAAATTTTGTGCCTGTGTCAAGTCCTGATTAAAATGCCTCAGTGGGAACAGATTGGGTTAAAGACTGCATGAAAAGGGAAGGCCTCCCTTCAGGACCGCTTTTAAAAATCAAACCATTGCAAAGAATCATGATTACCTTCGGCATCCTGCACTGTTTCCCTATTTTAAGGCTGCTTTAAAAGCATTAAGCTGCGGTATACCTTTCGTAATAGACCACCCAATCATTTAAATACGTTTTAAATTGCAAGGACTTTCTACCAATGGATTGAAGAAAATAAATCAGACCAAGCCAAGAAAGAAATGAGGTACAGCTGAGTCTGAATTGACTTAAATTTAATAAAGGGGAATAACATTTTAACCTATTAAAGATGGTATGTTCTGAAAGACTGTGTGAGGAGTTCACTCATTAATGGCTATTATCTACCCATGGCAGATGTAGGATGCTTTTGCGATGTGAATGTGTCACACACACACACACACAAACATTTAAATTTCAACAGACGTTCTCTTTGATTGGATTATTCCACAGCAACAGAATCTGACAGATATTGCCAGTGCTCCGGTTAGCAACGAAAAACAACTTTCAAAATTGGCATAAATTATCTGGACCAACTTGCCCCAACTTCCTTTAAAACACTGGATTTTGAGTTATACCGAACACCAACTGTTTTATTTTGCTAGCGATTTTCTCTTCTTCCCTCCTCTTCAGTGCTGAAGGTATAGACTGACTGGTCTGTGATTGTATGGATGCCTGAGGCCCTCTGGATCACAGCCAAGTGCCCATAGTACAATTGTGAGCCAAGACAGTGCATGTTATTATGCCATTCAACAGCAGCATGTATCACAGCCAAGTCTAATTCTGCCCACCCCTGACATCCCATGCAAAAAATCCCAGGGCTCTATTTCAAAGAAGAGCCGGGTCCTGGCCAATATTTATCCCTCAACTAAAACAGGTGATCTGATCATTATCACATTGCTGTTTGCGGGAGCTTGCTGTGCGCACATTGGCTATTGCATTTTCTACATTACAACAGTGACAACACTTCAAAAGGACTTCATTGTCTGTAAAGCACTTTGGGATGCCCAGAGGAAAGGCGCTATATAAATGGAAGTCTTTCTGCGATCCATACACATGCAGCTCCAGTATGGGTCACTGGAAAGCGAAGCTGAGTGGAAACACCAGTTGATTCTCTCCTTATTAACCCAGGGTGCTGAAGCTGATTGGAACACCCAGACTGCCACCCCAGCTGAAATGAGGTAACTCAGCAGAGACCTGGGTTTGAACTTGGGGCCTTCATAGAACTCAGCCACTCCATCGATAAGGTAGCAGAGTTACCTGGGGACTAGTAATGTTTGAACGTGGCACGGTCAGCGTACTGTGAAGCTTCTTGGGCGATCAAGCTGAGTTCCTGATAGAAACAGAAATTGCTCAGAAAACTTTAATGAATTGCTCTTATTGGCAAGCGGTGCAGCGGTCGATCACAACAAACTGGCCCAACAAACATTTACAATACTAGTTAATCTCCCACAGTGTTGCTCAAGAATAAATGTTAAAAATATTATATATATATATTCCTATCCTTCTTCATATGCAAAATTCTTTTGTGAATTAGAGCTAGCACATGCATTAAATGTGTATTAATATAGAATAACTTGGTGCAATAGCACTTGTGCAGTATTCGCACATTTTTACTCATGCCCCAAAAGTTACACAAGGGTTAAATCCAGATCAATCAGCAACTCATGTGTTAACAATTTTTTTTGTTGAGGGCTTGTTAAGCCCGAATTAAAGGTGAACTTGCAACTTTGCCCAGCATTGCCTTTCCAGCCCATGTTGCATGAATGAAACCTGCCATAAAGGTGGAGTTAATTAGTAGAGAGGTCCTGCACAGAGCTGACCAGAACATACTCTTAAGGGGTGGTTCAACTGTCTTCATTCACACAACACCATGAGTGCATCAGCAAATCTCACTTTGCTGGGCTCATTGGTTGAGGAGGAGGAGGAGCAGCAACAGAGGACAGTCAAGGAGATCAGAGACTAGGAGGAGAAATGTGGGAGTGGGTTATATGCACTATGAAGTGCAGAGACTAACCATCGCCCCTTGACATTCAACGGCATTACCATCGCCGAATCCCCCACCATCAACGTCCTGGGGGGGTCACCATTGACCAGAAACTTAACTGGACCAGCCACCTAAATACTGTGGCAACAAGAGCAGGTCAAAGGCTGGGTATTCTGTGCCGAGTGTCTCACCTCCTGACTCCCCAAAGCCTTTCCACCATCTACAAGGCACAAGTCAGGAGTGTGATGGAATACTCTCCACTTGCCTGGATGAGTGCAGCTCCAACCACACTCAAGAAGCTCGACACCATCCAGGACAAAGCAGCCCGCTTGATTGGCACCCCATCCATCACCTTAAACATTCACTCCCTGCACCACCGGCGCACTGTGGCTGCAGTGTGTACCATCTATAAGATGCACTGCAGCAACTCGCCAAGGCTTCTTCGACAGCACCTCCCAAACCCGCCACCTCTTCCACCTAGAAGGACAAGGGCAGCAGGTGCATGGGAACACCACCACCTCCAAGTTCCCCTCCAAGTCATACACCATCCTGACTTGGAAGTATATCGTCATTCCTTCATTGTTGCTGGGTCAAAATCCTGGAACTCCCTCCCTAACAGCACTGTGGGAGTACCTTCACCCCACGGACTGCAGTGGTTCAAGAAGGCGGCTCACCACCACCTTCTCAAGGGCAATTAGGGATGGGCAATAAATGCTGGCCTTGCCAGCGACACCCACATCCCACGAACGAATTTAAAAAAAACGATCAGCTGTGTCAGCCCGACAACCAATCCCAGAACCATGAAGCAACTTTCAGTACCAGGCTGATGATGGCACTCAACCTTTTTGCCAAAGGCTCCTTAAATTCAGCATTGGCATAAAGCGAGAGCAGAAGTGGTGCACACATTATTTCCAAGGATGTAGCATTCTCAGGGAACATGGCATCATTGACTATCACGCATCCATTAAAGCACCTATACAAAATCCTTTGGCATTTATCAGTGGACAATTCCACCCTCTATGCACATCCAAATGCTTCACAACCATTTCAGTGCACAGGGACTAAACACTTTAATTATTCCAGGAAGTGCCTATATCTTAGAGGAATAATATGTTCCCCACTGATTCTAAGGTGACAACTGCTTGATTGACTGGTCCCTCGGGTATGAATTACCCACTCAAATCATGGCTCATTACATCATTATATCACTGTCATACCACTCAGGAAACCCCTAGGCGCTGATATTTACGGGGAGGGAGCGGGGGAGCGTAGTTGTGGTGGAGGAACCCCAGGAACGCGGAGGTCCTGCCGGATTTAAGACAGGAAACGCCTTCAGCAGAAAGCTGCAGCCAGGGATGGTTCTCGGCAACCGGGAAAGATCGCAGGCCGGAATGGGGTGGAGGGCCGGGGGCAAGATCGGACTGGCAATTGGGAGGGACGGGGGACTGGGTAAGATCGCGGGGCAGAAGTGGGGGGTGGTCGGACTGGCAACCGGGAGGGAGAGATCGCGGGTCAGAAAGCTCGGGATCGCGGGTTTGGAATGTGGGGAGGTGGGGTGGGGGGGGGCGGGGGTACTGCCCATTGTGACAGCTTTGCTTGACAGGCTAGGGGGAACACTCCAGCTCCTCCTGGCTCACAAGCAGTGCTAGAAAAAGCAATTACCTGCTTGATCCGGCTGCTCCCGTCTCCATTTAGCTGCCAGGTTTGCCGAGCCCTGGGAAACCCAGCAGGCCTGCGGCCCAACTGCACTATGGGAGCCTGATTTAAATATTATAATGAGGTGTCTCGCCTCTTGAGAGTGGGACACACACACACCATGCAACCTGCTGGCACAAAAGTGGCAGCAGGTGCCTACGCGGCAGGTTAGGGGTCGCATTATGCAATTTTAAATTTTTAACCCCTGCCCCTGACTCTCTCCCACTCGTCATGGAGGGGTTAAAATTGCCCACTTAGTGTTTAGTAGTGAGACTAACTCAGTATCAGACTTCCATGTAGGGGAACACCCGAGCAATAGCTACCACAATATTATTAGATTTCAGTTGCTGAATAGAACCAAAGCTACTGAGAATTCCAGATTCTAAAAGGGCAAGTTTTACCAAAATGGCAGAAGATTTAAATCGGGTCAATTGGTTAACTCAACTCGGGGATGCTACTGATACTGGAGAAAAATGTTAAATCTTGAGAGCTTAATTTTTTAAAAACGACTTATTTATACAGCGCCTTTCACGACCACCGGATGTCTCAAAGCACTTTACAACCAATGAAGTACTTTTGAAGTGCAGTCACTGTTGTAATATAGAAACATAGAAACATAGAAGATAGGAGCAGGAGAAGGCCATTCGGCCCTTCGAGCCTGCTCCGCCATTCAATGAGATCACGGCTGATCATCCAAATTCAGTACCCGGTCCCTGCCTTCTCCCCATATCCCTTGATCCCTTTAGCCTTAAGAAATATATCCAACTCTTTCTTGAATATATTTAATGAATTGGCCTCCACCGCCCTCTGTGGCAGAGAATTCCACAGGTTCACCACTCTCTGGGTGAAGAAATTCCTCCTCATTTCAGTCCTAAATGGCTTACCCCTTATCCTTAGACTATGACCCCTGGTTCTGGACTCCCGGCCATCAGAAACATCCTTCCTGCATCTAGTCTGTCCAGGCCTGACAGAATTTTATAGGTTTCGATGAGATCCCCTCTCAATCTTCTAAACTCCAGTGAGTATAAGCCCAATCGACACAATCTCTCCTCGTACGTCATTCCTGCCATCCCAGGTATCAGCCTGGTGAATCTTCGCTGCACTCCTTCCATGGCAAGAACGTCCTTCCTCAGGTAAGGCGACCAAAACTGCACACAATACTCAAGGCAGCCAATTTGCACACAGCAGGCTCCCACAAACAGCAATGTGATAATGACCAGATAATCTGTTTTTTGTTATGTTGATTGATGGATAAATATTGGCCAGGACACCGGGGATAACTCCCCTGCTCTTCTTTGAAATAGTGCCATGGTGTAGGAAATGACGAATTCCTACGAATAACGGAAATCGACACAGGAGAACAATCAAACAGGTCTTTACTCAACGGAGATGCCACGAGGACTGCCCGGGCAGTCACGTGGTTTGCGATGTGACATCATCGCGTTTGCCCGCGTTTTCCCGCGCTCTTAAAGGGGCCACGCCCCGTACATGCAAACTCTATATACAAAACACAGTAATGCCTAACACAATGGTACAGGTTTAGGCTGGCGTTAGAACATTGTTAAAGAGAATTATATACAGTTAGCCAGAGTCATTCAGTGGTTCTGCCACATGCACCCCGCCAGAATTCGCTTTAACAGACAAAGTCAAACGGTGAGGGGGTCTGACGAGCCTGTCAGAACGACTCCTGTACTCTCGAGGTGGAGGCTGCAGGGCGGCTGGCGGTCTGGCGGGCGGTTGCACTTGGTCTGCCGTAACGACGACGGGTGGCCGACCCCGTCTCGGCGGTTGTGCTGTCTCGACGGGGCGGTCGAGGTCCAAATGTGCTGGATTTAAGCGGTCGACCGAAATGTGGTCCGGTTTACCACCGACATCTACCGTGAAGGTTTTGTCCCCTGCTTCCAACACACGGAAGGGACCGGTATATGGGGCCTTGAGCGGGTCCCTATGTGCGTCATGGCGAATAAAAACGTACTCAGCCTTGTGAAGCTCCGTGGGAACGTGTGACCTCTGCAGCCCGTGGTGCGAAGTGGGCACCGGTGCGAAACATCTGGCCGCCTCTTGGTGACTAGCAAGCTGGGCAGACGCGGACCATGGCTCCATCGATGTTGGTAGGAAGTCCCCTGGGACTCGCAGTGGCTGACCATACACGAGTTCCGCTGATGAAGAGTGAAGGTCTTCTTTGGGGGCCGTGCGAAGGCCCAACAGGACCCACGGTAGCTTGTCTGCCCATCCAGCGTCCTGGAGGCTGGCCCTCAGGGCGGCTTTCATTGAGCGGTGGAAGCGTTCACAGAGGCCATTCACCTGTGGGTGGTAGGCTGTGGTGCGATGTAATTTGACACCGAGTCCTTGGGCCACTGCATTCCAGAGTTCGGAGGAAAACTGCGGTCCCCTGTCCGATGAAATATCTGCGGGCACTCCGAAACGGGCGATCCAGGAGGAAATGAACGCCCTAGCCACGTCCACCGAAGTAGTGGATGACAGGGGAACCGCCTCTGGCCATCTGGTGGTGCGGTCAACCATGGTCAGGATGTGTGAAAAACCATGGGAGGGTGGGAGTGGTCCTACCAGGTCCACGTTGACATGGTCAAAACGTCGCTCCGGAACTGTGAAGGCGGCCAACAGAGTTTTGATGTGGCGCTGTACCTTGGCCTTTTGGCAGACCACGCAGGTGTTGGCCCAGTCACGGACATCTTTATGCATGCCATGCCATACAAATTTCGCGGACATCAGTTTCTGAGAGGCCTTCATTCCAGGGTGTGACAACCCATGTGTGGCGTCAAACACTTTGCGGCGCCAGACGACCGGCACGACAGGGCGAGGATCCTGTACGGAGACGTCACACAACAGTGTGGTACCTGCCAAATGGAACCTGACGTCGGCCCACTGGAGGCCAGTGATGGCCGTTCTGTAAGATTGGACTTCTGGGTCTGAGGCTTGGTCCGCTGTCATGAGGGCGTGGTCGATGCCCAAATGAACCGTATTGACGATCGCGCAGGAGAGGCAGTCTGCCACCAGGTTGTCCTTACCGGCCACGTGCCGTATATCCGTGGTAAATTCGGATATGTAGGTCAGTTGACGCTGCTGTCGGGCTGACCACGATTCGGCGGTCTTGGACATTGCAAAGGTCAGCGGCTTATGGTCCACAAAGGTGGTGAAAGGACATCCTTCCAGAAGGAACCGAAAATGGCGGATGGCCAGAAAAAGGGCGAGCAACTCCTGGTCAAACATGCTGTATGCTCTCTCATTCTGCCGTAGCTGACGGCTGAAGAATGCCAATGGCTGCCATGTCCCGTTCACCCACTGCTGTTGCACGGCATCGACTGCGTAGTCCAACGCGTCGGTGGTGAGGGCGATGGTGGCTCCTGGCAGCGGGTGCGCCAGCATAGTCACGCTGGCTAAGGTGCTTTTGGTGTCGGCGAACACTCGGGCCATGTCATCCATCCAGTGTACCGGGTTCTTGCCAGTCTTGCCCTTGAGGGCCTCATACAGGGGCTGCATGAGTAGTGCCGCCTTAGACACGAAACGGTGGTAAAAGGGAAACATGGCTCAAGGAAGGCCAGGACTGGGAACTCAACATCCAGGGGTATTCGATATTCAGGAAAGATAGGCAAAAAGGAAAGGGAGGTGGGGTAGCATTACTGGTTAAAGAAGGGATTAACACAATTGTAAGGAAGGATATTAGCTCTGATGAGGTGGAATCTGTATGGGTAGAATTGATAAATACTAAGGGGAAAAAAACGTTAGTGGGAGTGGTTTATAGACCTCCAAACAGTAAGGCGGAGGTTGGGGATGGCATTAAAAGGGAAATTAAAGAAGCGTGCAATAAGGGCACAGTAGTCATCATGGGTGACTTTAATCTACATATAGATTGGGCCAACCAAATTAGTAACAATACTGTGGAGGAGGAATTCCTGGAGTGTTTACGGGATGGTTTCCTGGACCAATATGTCGAGGAACCAACCAGAGATCAGGCCATCTTAGACTGGGTATTATGTAACGAGAAAGGATTAAGTAGCAATCATGTTGTACGAGGCCCCTTGGGTCGGAGCGATCATAATATGATCGAATTCTTCATTAAGATGGAGAATGAAGTAGTTGACTCGGAGACTAGGGTCCTCAATTTAAATAAAGGAAACTACGATGGTCTGAGGAGCGAGTTGGGTAGGATTGATTGGGGAATGGCACTCAAAGGGTTGACGGTGGATAGGCAATGGCAAACATTCAAAGACCGAATGGATGAACTACAGAATTTCTCCATCCCAGTTTGGCATAAAAATAAAACAAAAAAGGTGACCCAACCGTGGCTAACAAGGGAAATTAGGGATAACATAAGGTCCAAGGAGAGGGCATATAAATTGGCCAGAAAAAGCAATAATCCTGAGGATTGGGAGCAGTTTAGGATTCAACAAAGGAGGACAAAGGGATTAATTAAGAAAGGGAAAATAGAATATGAGAGTAAGCTTGCAGGGAACATAAAAACTGACTGTAAAAGCTTTTATAGATATGTGAAGAGAAAAAGATTGGTGAAGTCAAGCGTAGGTCCCTTGCAGTCAGAATCGGGGGAATTTATAATGGGGAACAAAGAAATGGCAGACCAACTAAATACATATTTTTGTTCTGTCTTCACAAAGGAGGACACAAATAACCTCCCAGAGATGCCGGGGAACATAGGGTCTGATGAAAGGGTGGAACTGAAAGAAATCAGTATTTGTAGGGAAATGGTGTTAGGAAAATTGATGGGACTGAAGGCCGATAAATCCCCAGGGCCTGATAATCTACATCCCAGGGTACTTAAGGAAGTGGCCCTAGAAATAGTAGATGCATTGCTGGTCATCTTCCAGAACTCGATAGACTCTGGAACGGTACCCATGGATTGGCGGGTAGCTAATGTTACCCCACTATTCAAAAAAGGTGGTAGAGAAAAGGCGGGGAATTATAGACCGGTAAGCTTGACATCGGTAGTGGGGAAAATGCTAGAGTCCATTTTAAAAGATGTAATAGCAGAGCACTTGGAAAGCAGTGACTGGATCGGACAAAGTCAACATGGATTTACAAAAGGTAAATCATGCTTGACTAATCTACTGGAATTTTTTGAGGATGTAACTGGTAAAATAGATAATGGAGAACCAGTGGATGTGGTGTATTTGGACTTTCAGAAGGCTTTCGATAAGGTCCCGCATAAGAGATTAGCATGCAAAATTAAGGCACATGGGATTGGGGGCAAGGTATTGACTTGGCTAGAGAACTGGTTGGCGGACAGAAAGTAAAGAGTTGGAATAAACGGGTCGTTTTCCGAGTGGCAGGCAGTGACTAGTGGGGTACCGCAAGGATCGGTCCTAGGACCCCAGCTGTTCACAATATATATTAATGATCTGGACGAGGGAATTGGATGTAATATCTCCAAATTTGCAGACGACACAAAGCTGGGTGGGAGGATATGCTGTGAGGAGGATGTCGTGAAACTCCAGTATGATTTGGACAGGTTGGGTGATTGGGCAGAAACATGGCAAATGCACTATAATGTGGATAAATGTGAGGTTATCCACTTTGGTGGCAAAAACAGTAAGGCAGATTATTATTTGAATGGCAATAGATTGGGAGAAGGGGAAGTGCAAAGAGACCTGGGTGTTCTTGTGCACCAGTCGCTGAAGGTAAGCATGCAGGTGCAGCAGGCGGTTAAGAAGGCAAATGGTATGTTGGCCTTCGTAGCAAGAGGGTTTGAGTACAAGAACAAGGATGTCTTGCTGCAGTTGTACAGGGCCTTGGTGAGACCACACCTTGAGTATTGTGTGCAGTTTTGGTCGCCTTACCTGAGGAAGGACGTTCTTGCCATGGAAGGAGTGCAGCGAAGATTCACCAGGCTGATACCTGGGATGGCAGGAATGACGTATGAAGAGAGATTGTGTCGATTGGGCTTATACTCACTGGAGTTTAGAAGATTGAGAGGGGATCTCATCGAAACCTATAAAATTCTGTCAGGCCTGGACAGACTAGATGCAGGAAGGATGTTTCTGATGACCGGGGAGTCCAGAACCAGGGGTCATAGTCTAAGGATAAGGGGTAAGCCATTTAGGACTGAAATGAGGAGGAATTTCTTCACCCAGAGAGTGGTGAACCTGTGGAATTCTCTGCCACAGAGAGCGGCGGAGGCCAGTTCATTAAGTATATTCAAGAAAGAGTTGGATATATTTCTTAAGGCTAAAGGGATCAAGGGATATGGGGAGAAGGCAGAGACAGGGTACTGAATTTGGATGATCAGCCATGATCTCATTGAATGGCGGAGCAGGCTCGAAGGGCCGAATGGCCTACTCCTGCTCCTATCTTCTATGTTTCTATGTTTACCTTCGAAGGTAAAGGAGCCGCCCTCTCTGAGGTGATGCGATGCCCCAGGAAGTCAATTTGGTGCAGGCCAAACTGACACTTGGCCGGGTTGATAATCAGGCCGTGTTGGCTGAGGCGTCAAAAAAGGGTGCGTAGGTGACAGGTATGTTCTTCCTTAGTAGGACTGGCAATTAGAATGTCATCTAGATAGACGAAGAGGAACTTGAAGTCCTGCAGCACGGAGTCCATCAGGCGTTGGAAAGCCTGGGCGGCGTTCTTTAACCCAAACGACATTCGTAGATACTCGAAGAGGCCGAATGGGGTGATGACTGTGGTCTTCTGGACGTCTTCTGGATGAACTGGGACCTGGTGGTAGCCCCGGACGAGGTCGACTTTAGAGAACACGTTGTTCCCTGCCAAATGGGCAGAGAAATCCTGGATATGGGGGATCGGGTACCAATCAGGAGTGGTGGCGTCGTTTAGGCGTCGAAAATCGCCGCATGGCCGTCATCCACCGCCAGGCTTCGGGACGATATGGAGGGGTGAAGACCAGGGACTATCCGACCGGTGAATAATCCCTAACCGTTCCATGGTTGCGAACTCCGCCTTTGCGACCGCCAGCTTGCCAGGTTCCGGGCGCCGGGCCTGCGCGTAGACCGGGGGGGCCATTGGTGGTGATGTGGTGTTCCACACCATGTTTCGTGGCAGTGGAGGAGAACGTAGGTCTTGTCAGGTCGGGGAATTCGCTGAGCAGGCGAGCGAACTCATCAGGAGTCGGGAACGCACAGGAAACGGTGCGTGATGTCGTGTAACTGCGGTAACACGGAAGAGAATTAAAAGTTGCTGCGTTGATCAGCCGCAGGTTCCTAACGTTGACCAGGAGGCTGTTGGCGCACAGGAAATCTGCGCCGAGGAGGGGCTGGGAAACTTTGGCCGCAACAAACTCCCAGTGAAAACGTTGCCCCCCGAGGCACAACTCCACTTGCCGTCTGCCGAAGGTCCGAATAGTTCCGCCATTGGCCGCTTCAAGGGCAGGGCCGTGATTCCTCGTCTGCACATCGAGGGCGGACGCGTGTAAAATGCTGCACTGCGCTCCGATATCGCACAGAAAACGACGACCAGAGAGAGTATCGGTGATGAACAGCAATTTTCCCGCATTGCCGATCGACATCGCGGCCGCGGGGTGCCCGTTAGACCCGTTCCTCGATGGTCGCAGTGTCAGTTGATGTTGGTTTTTTGTTTGGGGAAACTGCAGGGAGGGCGGCAACGCTTCGCCTTCGCGCTGAACTGCGCGTGGTAGAAACACAGCCCAGCAGGCTGACGAGCTGGGGCGGCGTCTGTGGGGGATGGGTGCCTCGTGGCGGCGCAGTACTGCCGAGTTACAGCGAAAATTTTGTCAGCCTCCGCCGCGAGTGTTGCGCAGTCTTCAGTTTCAGATCTGGCCAGGGCAGCTTGTACCTGTTCAGGCAGTTGGCTGAGGAAAATCTCGCAGAATAGGAAACATTCCCGTTCTGAGCCCAGGAGTGTGAGCATTTGGCTCATCAACTCTGAAGACTTGGAGTCCCCGAGCCCGGGCATAGCGAGTAATCGACGGGCGTGCTCCGATTTTGTGAGCCCGAAAACCTGCAGTAACCGCGCTTTGAGGGTTTCATACTTGCGCTCCGTTGGGGGGTTTTCGAGGAGGCTGACGATCCGAGAGGCAGTAGAGCTGTCAAGTGCGGAGACCACGTAAAGATACTTGGTCTGATCCGCATCGATGTTCCTCAGGGCGAACTGGGCCTCGACCTGAATAAACCACGAGGGCGCTTGCTGCTCCCAGAACTGCGGTAGCTTTAGCAAAACGGCATTTGCTTCCATGCTGTGCTCTTCTTCTGTGAAAACGTTCACAAAAACGGGGTCACCAATGTAGGAAATGACGAATTCCTACGAATAACAGAGATCGACACAGGAGAACAATCAAACAGGTCTTTACTCAACGGAGATGCCACGAGGACTGCCTGGGCAGTCACGTGGTTTGCGACGTGACGTCATCACGTTTGCCCGTGCTCTTAAAGGGGCCACGCCCCGTACATGCAAACTCTATATACAAAACACAGTAATGCCTAACACAATGGTACAGGTTTAGGCTGGTGTTAGAACATTGTTAAGGAGAATTATATACAGTTAGCCAGAGTCATTCAATGGTTCTGCCACAATGGGATCTTTTACGTCTGCCTGAGAGAGCAGACGGGGCCTCGGTTTAATGTCTCATCCGAAAGATGGCACCTCCGACAGTGCTGCGCTCCCTCAGCACTGCAGTGTCAACCTAGCTTTATGTGTTCAAGTCCTGGGAGTGGGACTTGAACCCACAACCTTCTGACATCAGAGGCGAGTGTGCTACCAACTGAGCCACAGCTGACACTAAATCACAAATAAACCATGTAAATCCGTAAAGTCAAAAGAAGGGGCAGGTGGCAAGACTAAGCCAAGGTTGTTGACTAGTCATGTACGAAGGCAAATTAGCCTTAAACAAAAATGTTTTCATAGGTTCAAGGAATGTAACTCTTGAGAAAGTGAAGATATGTATCATGTAGAGTTAAAGGAAACAGAAGCTGCCATCAGGGCAGCTAGAAAAATCACTGGAGAAGACGATCTTAGACAATTGTGATAGAAATGGTAAAAGTTTTTTTTAATATTAAAACAGAAAATGCTGGAGAAACTCAGCAAGTCAGACAGCATCTGTGAAGAGAGAAACAGAGTTAACGTTTCAGGTCGATGACCTTTCGTCAGAACTGGGGGTTTTTTAAGCTACATTAGGAGTTAGAGAACCATTACAGTCTGTGCAGGGCAATTGAACGATTCCCAGGAACAGATTCGAATGGACTCCCAGGGATTGGCAGACGTATTAAATGATTGCTTCACATCGGTCTTTAATCCCAAAGATGATGGTAAAATGGATGAGGATATCATCTTAGGTAGAATTACAACCCTTAAAATAGATCAGCTGCCAGCCAAGCTGACATTCAGCCAAGGGTTCTTAAAGAGATGGGGGCATGTGTTTTGTAAGCTCCTCGCTCGCATCTTTAACAGCTCGCTATGGTCAGGGACTGTTCCTCAGACTGGAAGGGTGCCCATGTAGTTTTAATTTTTAAAAATGGGGATGAGGCAGAACCAGGGAACCAGGGAACTATAGGCCCATTAGTTTTGACATTAGTTATAGGTATGATACACAAAGGGATCATAAGAGTTGCTCTATATGATCAGCTAGACATAGAGGGAGTCCTTAGGGACACCCAACACAGATTCTGGAAAAGAAGCTCGAGGAACAGCACCTCATCTTTCGATTAGGCACTTTACAGCCCTCTGGACTCAACATAGAGTTCAACAATTTCAGATCATAACCTCGGCCCCTATCACATATATATATTTTACCCACACTTCTTGTTTGTGCCTGCCTTTTGTTCTTCTCTCCCACATGGCAGCTGTCTTTCATTCTGCCAGCGTAATTCACACTCCATCTTCTTAACCTGTCCCATTACCATCTCCTCTTGCCTTAAATATCTCTTAATGCCTCTTTTCTTCTCCTGCCTTCCATCCTATCACAGACCCTCCCTTTTGTTCTTTCATCCCCTCCCCCATTTCCCAGCCCCTAAACTTGCTTTAAAATCTGTTCCTTTTCCTGCTTTTTTCCAGTTCTGACGAAAAGTCTTCGACCTGAAACGTTAACTCTGTTTCTCTCTCCACGGATGCTGCCCTGGCCTGCTGAGTTTTTCCAGCGTTTTCTGTTGTTATTTCTGGAAAAGAAGGTTGTGTCTTACTAATTTGATTGAATTTTGGAAGAAGTCACCAGGATGGTGGTGACATTGTCTGCCTGGATTTTCAGAAAAGCATTTGACAAGGTAGCTCACAATAGGTCACTTCACAAGATAAAATTGTGTCGAATAAGTGGGAAGCTGCTACAATGGATAAAGACTTGGCTGTGTGCCTGTAGGCAAAAAGTTGATATCAGTGGCTGTGAATCTGCTTGGAGACTGGTTACCAGTGGTGATGTTAGGTGATTCTTCCTTTCCCATAGAATAGTAGACATATGGACAAGTTACCAGCTTGTGTGGTGAGTGCTGATTCATTGTATACTTTCAAGAGAGAGCTGGATGGGGCAGAGATCATGGAGACTGACTGGCTTGCTAGGCCACTTCAATGGGCAGTTATGAATCACAATTAGGCCAGGAAATTTGTAGATCAGTTGGGTTTTTACGACAATCCAACAGCTGTATATAAATAGCTGTGGAAAGAGGCTTACACCTGCCTATAGATGAGGACCAGCATAACAAAGTAGATTGAGGAGGAGGCTGATGAGGAGAAAGCAAAACTAGAGGAGTTCACTGCAGATTTGGTTTGACGGGTTATGACTGAGGAGTTCTTCCCCTGAGGCCTGTCTTCTTGTTTCAACAACAACAACTACTTGTATTTATATAGCGGCTTTAATAGAGTAAAACGTCCCAAGGCGCTTCACAGGAGTATTATAAGACAAAATAATTTGACACCGAGCCACATAAGGAGAAATTAGGGCAGATGACCAAAAGCTTGGTCAAAGAGGAATGTTTTAAGGAGCGTCTTAAAGGAGGAAAGAGAGGCGGAGAGGTTTAGGGAGGGAATTCCAGAGCTTACGGCCTAGGCGACAGAAGGAACGGCCACCAATGGTTGAGCGGTTATAATCAGGGATGCTCAAGAGGGCAGAATTAGAGGAGCGCAGATATCTCTGGGGGTTTGTGGGGCTGGAGGAGATTACAGAGATAGGGAGGGGCGAGGACATGGAGGGATTTGAAAACAAGGATGAGAATTTTGAAATCGAGGCATTGCTTAACTGGGAGCCAGTGTAGGTCAGCGAGCACAGGGGTGATGGGTGAACAGGGACTTGATGCGAGTTAGGACACTCGGGCAGCTGAGTTTTAGATGACCTCAAGTTTACGTAGGGTAGAATGTGGGAGGCCAGCCAGGAGTGCGTTGGAATAGTCAAGTCTAGAGGTAACAAAGGCATGGATGAGGGTTTCAGCAGCGGATGAGTTAAGGCAAGGGTGGAGTCGGGCGATGTTACGGTGGTGGAAATAGGAGGACTTAGTTATGCTGCGGATGTGTGGTCGGAAGCTTATTTCAGGGTCAAATATGATACCAAGGTTGCAAACAGTGTGCTTCAACCTCTGACAGATGTTAGGGAGAGGGATGGAGTCAGTGGCTAGTGAACGAAGTTTGTGGTAGGGACCAAAAACAATGGCTTCGGTCTTCCCAATATTTAATTGGAGAAAATTTCTGTTCATCCAGAACTGGATGTCAGACAAGCAGTCTGACAATTTAGAGACCGTGGAGGGGTCGAGAGAAGTGGTGGTGAGGTAGAGCTGGGTGTCGTCAGTAAACATGTGGAAACTGATGCTGTGTTCTCGGATGATGTTGCCAAGGGGCAGCATGAGAAATAGGAGGGGGCCAAGGATAGATTCTTGGGGGACACCAGAGGTAGCGATGTGGGAGCGGGAGGAGAAGCCATTGCAGGTGATTCTCTGGCTGCGATTAGATAGATAAGAATGGAACCAGGCGAGTGCAGTCCCACCCAGCTGGACGACGGCGGAGAAGGATGGAGTGGTCAACTGTGACAAAGGCTGCAGACAAGTTGAGAAGGACAAGGCGGGATCATTTACCTTTGTCACAGTTACAAAGGATGTCCTTTGTGACTTTGATGAGAGAGCCGTTTCGGTACTGTGGCAGGGGCGGAAACCTGATTGGAGGAATTCAAACGTGGAGTTGTGGGAAAGGTGGGCACGGATTTGGGAGGCGACAACACGTTCAAGGGCTTTGGGGAGGAAAGGGAGGTTGGAGATGGGGCGGTAGTTTGCAAGGACGGAGGGGTCAGGCATGTTCATTGGATTTTCTGTTGTTCTTCTTTCATGATTACTGGTTTATGTGAATAACATAACTATGCAAGAATTTGAAGTTTACGGTGATGTCTTGTGCCTTTATTGAAGATAATGATAAAGTAGTATTTTGTGTTTAATGTGATGTGCCCTATGCCTCCCCCTTGTGGTATATGTCCTACTGTGTAGTGTTTTTTTCTACTGTACTTTCTATGTGATGTATGGCTGGAAGGAGTAATTGCACAGGCTTCCTTAGGGTCAGGTTGGTGTCTACCTTTCAAAAGAAGAACTTGCATTTATTTAGAGCCTTTCACAACTAGGGACACAGTTAGAGCATGTTTCTCAATGGCATTGAGGCGGAAAATTCTTCAGTGGCTTCAGTTATGCCTGGCACAAAGGAAGATAGCAGTTGTTGTTGAAGGCTAATCATTTCAGCCCCAGGACATCACTGCAGGACTTCTTCAAGGCAGCATCCTAGGCCTAACTATCTTCAGCTGCTTCATCAATGACCTCTCTCCATCATAAAGTCAGAAGTGAGGCTATTTGCTGATGATTGCACAGTGTTCAGCTCCATTCGCAATTCTTCAGATAATGAAGCAGTCCACGCCCGCATGCAGCAAGTAGCAAGTAACATTCCCACCACACAATTTGCCAGACAATGACCATCTTCAACAAGAGTGAACCTAATGACCTCCTCTTGACATTCAGTGGCATTGCCGAGCCCCCCACTATCATTATTCTGGGGGTCCTATTGTCCAGAAACTCAACTGGAACAGCCACATAAATGCTGTGGCTACTAGAGCAGGTCAGTGACTGGGTATTCTGCAATGAGTAGCCGACCTTCTGACTCCCCAAAGCCTCTACACCATCTACAAGGCACAAGTCAGGAATGTAATGGAGTACTTTCCACTTGTCTGGATGGGTGCAACTGCAACAACACTCAAGTAGCTCAACACCATCCAGGACAAATCAGTCTGCGTGATTGGCACCTCATCCACTAGCTTAAACATCCACTCCCTCCAGCACCGGCGTACCGTGGCTGCAGTGTGTACCATCTACAAGATGCACTGCAGCAAGTCACCAAGATTTCGGAAGTACCTCCCAAACCCGCAACCTTCACCACTTAGCGGGACAAGGGAAGCAAGTGCATGGGAACATCATCACCTTCAATTCCCCTCCAAGTCACACACCATCCTGACTTAAGACATATATTGCCATTCCTTCATTGTCGCTGGGTCAAAATCCTGGAACTCCCTACCTAACAGCATTGTGGGAGCGTCTTCATCACACAGACTGCAGCGGTTCAAGAAAGCGGCTTACCACTATCTGCTCAAGGCCAACTAGGGATGGGCAATAAAAGCCACATTTCGAGAATGAAATAACAATCGGCAGAGCTGGGAACCCTTGCTGTACAACATTGACCGACTGAATAGTAACTGTAGCAAATCAAGTTTGCATTGTGCTCTGCATCTGAATCAAGAAACAACTGACCCAACATTAGTAGGCCTCCATTCAACAGCAAACTCCACCTCTCCCATTTCCATACCTTAAGAAGTGACTGAACCTGTGGTCCTTTGTGTGTAAGTTACATTGATGTTATTGGGTGAAAGCCACCTGCCTTATTAGTGTTGCGGTACACTAATCTTATTGGTTACTGGTGTTCATCTTGGCACCTTGAGTGCCCCAGTGTTCCTGAAATCATGCTGGGTGGGATATTACCACCAGCAGGTAACAAAGACTAGTATTACTGTTGGCAGGGTGTGGAACTTTGCACTTGGGTGGTAGATGGCAGAGGTACAGTCAGAAAACCACTCAGTGTTTAATGCTGCAGTTGAAAAATGCAGCCTGAAACGTGCCAGAAAATGACGGAAAATTAAAAATAAAGAGCAGGAATCTTGCCAGGTTCACTGATTGGCTACTGAACATACAATCTGTATGCCACATCCTTTTAAAAAAAAACTTAACTTAGTGGGTAAATACATCATCCAACGTGGGACTGAGCCGTACAGAGCAGAAGGATCCTGGGGCTGTGCTGAATTGGTTGATCTCAACTGGAGCAGTGATTGAAGTTGGTCATTATACTGTAATTGGTCTCAGCGCTTGACTGCTGGGAGAACAAAATCAGCCAGTGTTTCTGATCCCTAACCAGTGGCTCTGCATGGACGGGTGTAGGTTGAGGACAATATTGAGCTTGGCCATTATGCCCCTCATGATCAAATAGCTTGCCGAACCCTTATTGCCTAGGTTCAAGCATAAAGAGTAACCGCTTCAGTGCCATATAGGATGATTGCTGGTATCCATGGAACTGTACCCCAGCAAGAATCAATAGCTTGAATTTTATGGTATGGATGCGATTTACATCCGAATGGTTGGAAACAGGTTTTACACTGACACTAGTGGAAGTGTGATATCTGCACCACAATTTTCTGAGACACGGATTTGGAGATGTGCAGAGAGCGCACTAGAGGTGGGACTGGAAAATTGTGTATAATTAAAATTTAAAGGGATGAGAAGAATTAAAGGGGAGTGTCACAATTTAGTCGTAATTTTGAAATCTGGGAAGCTTCAGAAAGCTCAACCCAATGGCAATCTTTGCCAAGGCTGATGGGGGAGGAGACTAGAAAGTGACAATCAAAAGGGAAAAAAAGAAGGGAAACCCAGGATGGAGATATTGGTCTGCCGAATCAGCCCAGCACCAGTCCCTCTGTTTGATGACTGCTGAATTGGAGGTAATGCTGCATGACATGCGGCCCTCCATGCCACTCCATAGCACCATCCCCATAGGTCAGCATTGCAGCATGCCTTCAAAGAGAAGGAACTAAAGTTCTGACTGCAGCTCACCAGTTCTCTCACTGGATGTGTCAGACCTATGCTGCCTCGATTTTAAAATTCTCATCCTTGTTTTCAAATCCCTCCATTTCCTTGCCCCATCAGAACTTGCAACCTCCTCCAGCCCTACAACCCCCCGCGAACTCTGCGTTCCTCCAATTCTGGCCTCTGACGCATCCCTGATTTTCTCCGCTCCATCATTGGCGGCCGTGGCTACAGCTGCCTAGGTCCTAAGCTCTGGAATTCCTTCCCTAAACCTCTCCGCATCGCTACCTCTCTCTCCTCCTTTAAGACGCTCCTTAAATCTACCTCTGTGACCTCGGCCGTCCTAATATTTCCTTATGTGGCTCGGTGTCAAATTTTGTTTGATAACGCTCCTGTGAAGTGCCTTGGGACATTTTACTAACGTTAAAGGTGCTTATATAAATACAAGTTGTTTTTTCTGATGTCCTTGCCACAGATGTTATAGGTCTACACCTCACTCTCTGTGACCCAGAACCTCCGAAGAGTGTTTCCAATGGTCATAACCAGGTAGGCAAGCTACAGGCTGACAGATACGGTTGGTTGTATCTTGATGGGCGTAGCCAATCAGAGTGTGCTGGCTGCTGATCAACCTGAAATGGCTGCTTTCGTGCACTCTGATCAGTGAAAGCGTCACAAGATCACTCTTTGTGTTAAGAAGTGTAAATGGAATGTTTCGGAGGAAGCATCCAACATTATTTAGTCAGGCATTTACATGTCTTCGTGGTACCATTGAATCTCAGTTTTGATGGGGAATTGGATCTTCTGCTAAAGCAAGGTATGTTCACCTCTGTCTGCAGGTCCATGGGCACCTCTGCTGCAGCCCAATCTGGCTGGCCTTCCTCCATTGGCCCTCATCATCTCCTTCAAAACAGCTCAGAGAGTGTGATTCCCATTGGGAATCCCATCAGTGGCAGTAATAATACTGGGACGGAATAAAAATAAGAACACTTGACACAAAGGCTTCTACATGCCAGCAGCTAAACAGAATGAAATAAACGAGGCAAGTGGCTTTGAAACTACGGAATCAATTTACGTACTGTGCCTTTTACATGAACTGCTGCTTACAGCTGATTTCCTAGCAACCGTGGTGCTCATTATTCGTGGATGTAAGCATCGGTGAGCATCCTGCACGCACCACCTTTGGAAAATGTGCTCGGTGCCTTGACCAAATACTTTAACAAAACCCCTGCCTTTTTCAGCCAGGTGCTTTCTGACCTTCCTTCCTCTCCCCTAAGAAATTCACAAAGCGGGCAGATGTCTGGCATTACAGAACGCCACACAGCTTTCCAGTTGGAATAGTTCAATTCACACCTGTTAATCATGCGAACCCAATCGTAAAATCTAGGCTGACGTGTTCAAGAAAGGAGAGGAGAAAAGGGAGTCAAAATTAGATGAAAATTTACTTTAGAAAAAAATTGACTTGGGGAGTGGGGTGGAAACTCATTGACTTTTCTGGGAAGTAAATTGATTGCCATGAAGAGAAAGGGGGGACAAAATATCAGGCCTCCAAATATCACAGGGTTTAGAGAAAACATAGCAAAACCTGAATCTGCAGGAGAATAACTGAACCCAAGGCTCAGTCCTCTTTGAGCTGCAAGCAATTTCACAATTCACAATTCAAATTGCTTTATTGGCATGATAAGTTACATCTTATGTTGCCAAAGCATCAAAATACATTTATGGTTTAGCACATAAACGCAGTTCTATTCATACAGTGTATAGACAGGTATATCCCTGAGTGTATAAATATACATTCGCATTGTTTATATATATTCTTTTCTTAGTTTAGTGGTTGTCCCTCTGTTCATGGCAAGCTGTAACATAGTGTGCCGCCAGTGTTACACAGCTTCTCTCCTCTCCCAGTAGGAATGGGAGTTTTAGGTTGTCATTCAGATTTCTGAAATCAGGGCATATTTGTGAGAATTTTTGGTAGAAATTCTCCCTGATGCCCTGATATTTTCCGCAGGCTGTGAGGAAGTGCATCTCTGTCTCCACTACTCCCTGACTGCAGTGAGAGCATATCCTGTCTTCTCTTGGCAGCCTGGTCTGCCTGTGTCTGCCTTTTTCGATCGCTAGGCTATGTTCGCTAAGTCTGTACCTTGTCAAGGTTCTTCTTGTCAAGGTCAAGCACTCCAGTTGTGACGGGCTGCCTATTCCGAAAGGGTAGTGTTTTTCCTATATACATTAATAATAAGAGGCTATGAAGAGGACAATATACATTTGTTACTTAGCAAAGTAGCATCACAACTGTGATGTTTAATTTCTTTTAGGCTATGTTTAATTTTTTGACAGAACGCAGGAGTACATTTAAAGCCACACAGTAATACATAGTAACGTTTTAGTATAAAACTAATCAGAAACTGGATGCCCTGACACCATTGCCACTTAAAGAGGACAGTCAGTGTAGGAAAACCCACTGCAATGGTTCAATTGAAAATTTCAAGACTGAGATTGATAGATTTTTTTGTTAGGTAAGGGTATCGAGGGATATGGAGCCAAGTCAGATAAATGGAGTTGAGATACAGATCAGCCATGATCTAATTGAATGGTGGAACAGGCTCGAGGGCTTGAACGGTTTACTCTTGCTCCTACCTTCCTAATGTAAAATTCGTACCTTATACAACATGTATCTTGTCCTTTAAAATCAAGTAAACTCTCACCAGAAACAGCTGCTCCACACTCATCAGGGAAACACATCATTGGTTACCTGACCTCAGATGAACATTCAGTGATGAAGCCTCCATTGCTACACTTTAGTTTTCAAAGGAACACTACTAGATGGCTACAGTTTCATTGTGAAAAAAGAGCAAAACTCAGGTGCGACTTATTTCAAAAGCTGAGGCACAAATTTGGACTGGCATGGGATGTCATAACTCAGTGCTTCCCGGTGAACCTCTCCATGCTGATTCCTCTGATGATATCACCTTCCCAGCTTTCCTGTTTCACGGCATGTATTCCTTCCTATGCCAATGTTGATGCTCTCCTTTAAGTTAAACAAGCAAATGGTGTCACAAAAAGACTTAGCACAAATGTATACCAAAACTATATTTGCACTCACTCACAAACAGACTTTTAACACATTGGCTCCCAAACAAAATGTGTATGAGGCTCGAGCTCACTGGAGCCCCCGGTGCACCATACCATGGGATGGTAGTGCCACAAATCCCCACACGATGAGTTCCTGATCTCATCTGGGCCATCAGGATGAAACACCAAGCAGAGGTCCAAATGGGAAGGGAAATCAAAAGACCAGTCATTCTACGCACAATCCGAATGGATTGTTACAGACCAGCATCGCAACAGGTTGCCCGTCTGTTATTCCCTTGTCGGGAGGGACGAGGCAAAGCACCAGAACAGCTAAACAAGAACTGGAGAAAATACAAGAGCCTTGATTTTAACTCGAGACGTGGGATTGGTCAGGTGGCGGATGGCAAACCGCCCCGACCTCGGCGTTTTTGAGAGCCAGCAGATTTGAACTCTCAGGCCTCATTTGCAAAGCCTCAGTTAGGCTCCCTCCCGAAACCAGCGGGAAGCAGCAGCCGCTGAACGGGCGGCAGTGCATTATTGGGCGGCGGGAGCCCCGCCGCTGCGAACTGAGGGAATAGTCGCCATCGCTCAAGTAAGTCACAGGGAGGGGGTTCTGGAGGGCCTCGCAATCGAGACATGAGGTAGGGGAAGTCCGGGACAGGGAGGCCTAAGCTTTTCTTGTGGGGCCTGGAGGTGCACTCCTGTGGTCAGAAATTGTTTTTTAAAAACTTTCCTTTTGGGCCTATTCCGACCCCATCTCCTCGTCCCATGGGAGAGCAACAGTGGCTGCCCTACCCAGGCCATCATTTACAATAGTAGTTGGGCCCAATGACATCATAGTGCATATGGTAGCATAGGGCTTATGTCACTGGGCTAGTAATCCAGAAGCCTGGTCTAATGATCTGGAGACGTGAGTTCCAATCCCACCACGGCAGCTGGGGAATTTTAATTCAGTTAGCTCAATAAATTTGGAATAAAAAGCTAATATTAATAATGGTGACCATAAAACTACCGGATTGTTGTAAAAACCCATCTGGTTCACTAATGTCCAGTCTAGCCTATATGTGACTTCAGACCCACAACAATATGGTTGCCTCTTAACTGCCCCTCTGAAATGGCCTAGCAAGTTGTATCAAACTGCTAGAAAACACCTGACGGACTGCAGCGGTTCAAGAAGGTGGCTCACCACCACCTTCTCGAGGGCAATTAGGGATGGGCAATTGTGATAAATCCATGTAGTGAGACAAGGACTCGAAGAAGCGAGGTATTAGGATTAATACGAGTGCTTTATTAAACGACTGCGAAACCACCAGGCAGGCTTGCATCCTGGCATTGCACCTTGCTGACCTCGACAGGAAACAAACCTCTGACCTTAACAGGAAGCAAACCTCTGACCTTAGCAGCAGCATTGGCTACAGCACCACCTGGTGGATAACCTTAATCATAACATCCCAGATTACTATATCCCTCCCCCCTTAAGATTTCAGTATGAATTTCTTAACAAACAACCATTCCTGAGGGTCACATAAGGAGTCTCCATTCATCATGTTCCATACTTGACGAATCTAACAGTTCAGTATCAATCTCTCTGGTGGCTTGCGAGTCCTTTGTGAACATCTAACAGTAAAGTCCCTGCTTGTTTGTGGTGCAGCCACCAGCTGCTCCTGAGCAGTTCTCAGAGTATCTGACTCTGCAACGATGGTTTCCTCTTGACGAATAGGTTCCTGTGGAATTGTCTCTGTCCCTGGTGGTGGCACCACAGATGCACTTGGATAACCGGGGGCAACCCTGTCTTCAGTCATTGCATCTGGAACCTTCATTTCAATTTCCCCATGTCTGGGAAGTATCTGATCTACATGTCTGCGTACTACCCTACCATCTCCCAACATGACCTTGTATGATACTGGACCTGTCATTGAGTCGATGAAGCCAGGAATCCACTTTGGTCCATAACTGAAATTCCTGGTAAGGACCGCATCTCCTTCTCCAAAACTTCGGCTCTTTGTTCTTTTGTCATGGTTCTCTTTTTGTTTGTTTTGTCTGTTTTCCATTTTCCTTTTTAGGTCTGGGTGGACAAGGTCAAGAGTAGAGCGTAGTCTATGACCTAATAACATCTCAGCAGGAGAGAGTCCTGTGGTGGATTGAGGTGTTATTCTGTAGCTGAACAGAACCTGTGACACTTTGGCTGCTAAACTCCCTTCTGCACTTTTTTTCATCACCTCCTTAAATGTTTGTACGGCTCTCTCCGCAAGTCCATTTGAGGACGGATGATATGGAGCCGAGGTCACCTGCACTATGCCATTTTTTCTCAAGAACTCTTTTGTCTCTGTACTCACAAAACAAGTGGCATTGTCACTCAGCACGATCTCCGGTAGCCCTTGATTACTAAAGCTCCGACGCAGGCAGTCTATAGTAGTAGTGGCGGAAGCAGAATTTACAGGATAAACATCCATCCATTTGGAATGTGCATCAATGATTATGAAGAACATCTTCCCCATGAATGGACCCGCATAATCTAAGTGCAATCTTCTCCATGGTTTATCCGGCCACTCCCAGGGGTGGAGAGGAGCCGCTGCTGGTGCCTTCCGGTGTTCCTGACAAGTGCTGCATGTCTTGACTAGATTTTCTATCTCCTCATCAAGCTTTGGCCACCACAAGTAACTCCTAGCCAAGGCTTTCATACACGAGACCCCAGGATGACACTGATGTAGTTGCTGTAGGATAGAATGTCGTGCTGGCTGTGGAATAATCACTCGTGCTCCCCACAACACGCAACCATCCTGTACACTCAGCTCTGTTTTCCTGACACTGTAGGGTGTGAAGTCAGCCCCTTCCGGATGCTGTGGCCATCTCCTCACCACATATTCTTGAACTCTAGACAGTACTGGATCTTTACCTGTCCATGTCCTTACTTACTCTGCAGTTACAAGTGCCGTGTCAGTGTCCTCCAACATCAAAACTCTGTCCTCTGGAGCTGCACGGATAGGTGTGCCTGGCAGTGGAAGGCGGCTCAAGGCATCTGCGTTCCCGTGGTACTTGCCTGCCTTGTAGACAATGACATACTCATATGCCATCAACGTCACTGCCCACCTCTGGATCCGGGGTGACACCATCTGTGGAACTGCCTTCATTTCATTGAAAAGAGAGAGAAGAGGCTTATGATCGGTGCATATAGTGAACCTCCTGCCATATATGTACTTGTGGAGCCTCTGTAACCCAAACATTACTGCTAACCCCTCTTTGTCTAACTGGGAATAGTTTTTTTCCGCTGGTGTTAGAGTTCGAGACATAAACCCTATTGGTCTTTCAGTTCCATCTTCCATGCAGTGTGAAAGAACTGCCCCCACCCCGTAAGGTGAAGCATCACAAGAGAGAATGATGTCTTTCTCTGCATTGTAGTGAACCAGCACATCCGACGACAGCATCAGTTTCTTGGACTGTTCAAATGAAACCCCCTGCTCCTCTCCCCACCGCCACTGTGTCTCCTTGCACAGTAGTTTGTGAAGAGGTGCTAACACTGTTGACAAGTTTGGTAAAAACCTGTTATAATAGTTCAGCAGTCCCAGGTAAGCTTTTAACTCAGCCACATTTGTAGGAGCAGGGGCGTCCTGCAGTGCTTGTACCTTCTCCTTGAGTGGATGGAGCCCAGTGGCGTCCACTCTGTGTCCCAGGAACACTGCCTCATTCCCCAGGAAAGTGCACTTACTCCTCTTGAGCCGGAACCCTGCCCTCTCCAATCTCTGTAGTACCTCTCTCAGATGCTCCTGGTCAGTTCTTCCCGTCACCAGAATGTCATCCAGATAGATGGAAACATGTGGAATCCCTTGCAGTACACCTTCGATTGTCCTCTGGAAGATAGCTGGACTAGAGACACCAAACGGTAAGCGGTTATATGTAAACAAGCCCTTGTGTGTATTTATGGTGACATACTTCTTTGATTCGTCATCCAGTGTAATCTGCAAGTAGGCATGACTCATATCCAACTTTGTGAATTTCTTTCCTCCAGCCAGGTTTGTAAAGCGATCCTCTGTTTTGGAAATCGGATACTGCTCTAGTTTGGACACCCGATTGACTGTCAATTTATAGTCTCCACAGAGTCTTACTGAATTGTCCAGTTTTAAAACAGGTACTATGGGAGCTGCCCATTCCGAACATTTCACTGGCTCCAGTATGTTCTCTCTCAATAGACGGTCAAGCTCAGCCTCTACCTTTGGCTTCATGGCATAAGGCACAGGTCGTTGTTTAAAAAACCTTGGCGGTGCCTCCTTTTCTACATAAATCTTAGCTGGGGGGCCATTAAATGTGCTAAGTTCCTCCTTGAACACATTCTCATGTTCACTCAACACTTCTTGCAAAGTCAACTGTTTGCCCGCATCTATTTGATGTACTGCTCCCCAGTCTAATTTAAGTTCTTTTATCCAGCCCCGACCTAACAGGTTTGGTTCGGTCCCCGATACGATAACTACAGGTAGCTGTTCCACTGTGTCCCTGTGTTGCACAGTTACATTAGCTGTACCTAATGTCGCTACTCATTCACCTGTATATGTTTTAAGATGCAGGGAGCAAGGCTTTAACTCTGGAACTTTTGCATGGTTCCACAATTTTGAGTACTCTGCCTTGTTCATTATGGTCACGCCGCACCCTGTATCCACTTCAAAGTTCACCTTAGAGTCATTTACTGTCAGTTGCAAGGTGATAGGAGCCACTTTTGGAATGTTCTCTAACATGCTATACATTATGAACATGTCCTCTTCTTCCTCAGCTTCCCCGCTGATGTGGTGTGCTCCATGTTTTTTCACTCCTCTCCCTTGGTTTTGCTGTCCTCCGCCTTTTGGTTTGGATTCCTCCACAGGTGATTTTGCCCTGCAAGCTCGTTTTATGTGTCCTTGTTTCCCACACTTGTAGCACTTTTCCTCCAGAAACCGGCATTCACTCGCCAGGTGATCGCCCTTGCATCTATAACATGCCTTCACATGCTCACGTTGTGGTTTCTGATGCATGTTCAACTTGTGCACAACAACCTGACCTGCAACTTGCGTAGCATTAGCCCTGTCTGAACCCTGTATTTCTTTTACATCTCGGTTCGCTGTCTCTATGGCTTGAGCAAGTTCCAATGCTTTTTCATAAGTAAGCCCAGTCTCGGATAATAATCTGCGCTGCATTCGGTTGTCCATTATTCCGCAAACTAGCCTATCTCAGCATTTCCTTCAGGCTGTTCCCATAATTGCAATCTTGTGCTAATTAATTTACACTCTCTTCCTCTTTCCTGTTCCTTGAATTAAACTTGAACCGCTGTACAACCTCACTAGGCTTAGGGTTGAAATGTTCTTTTAGCAAGGCCACTAATTCAACAAATGATTTGTCTCCAGGCTTTTAAGGACTGAGCAGATTCTTCATCAAACTGTAGGTTTGGCTTCCCACTGAACTAAGCAGAATGGCTTTCCTTTTTCCGGCATCATTTATTTCATTTGCTTCGAAAAAATAACCCAACACTTCACAGTATTCCTCCCAGGTTTGTGCTTGACTATTAAAAGCGGAAACCGTTCCTACCGTGGCAGCCATGCTCTCTTCCAGCTGGTAGCTAACCGTAGCTCGTAATTTTGTTGTTTAAACGTCCTGGCAGACTTTTCTTCTTTATTCAGTGTCCTTTCAGAGTCACCTTGTCGCCAAATGTGATAAATCCATGTCGTGAGACAAGGACTCAAAGAGGCGATATCGTAGAATTAGCACGAGTACTTTATTAACAAACAGAGTAACAAACATCATGCCTGCATCCAGGCATTTCACCTTTGCTGACCTTGACAGGAAGCAAACCTCTGACCTTAACAGGAAGCAAACCTCTGACCTTAGCAGCAGCATTGGCTACAGCACCACCTGGTGGATAACCTTAATCATAACATCCCAGATTACTATAGCAATAAATGCTGGCCTTGCCAGCGATGCCCACGTCCCATGGATGAATAAAAAGATATATATATATTTAAAGAAGGACCCTGCCAGTTTCAAACAGGTGACCCTCTCGCCTGCTCAGAAGAGCACGTTAAAAATTGGAATCTGCTGGCGCGTCCCACGGGTGACTTTAACTTTCCGGCTGAGCGGGCAGGTTTCAATTTCACCCCCTAAAATATCATGTTTCTACATGATGGCTCCACATGAATTCTTCAAAAGGAACAATTATGTTTGTGAATCAATCCACATTCGCAGGAACACTGGTTTATGTAACATTCTACAGTTACAGTGGTGGGTCTGAATGCCATGTCAATTTCATGCCATTTTCATGCATTCCGATCAAAGCCAACTGACCCCTGTACATTCAGGGTGAGTCAGAAATTATGTTACTGGTTTAAAAAAATGATGGTGTAAAGAAATTGGAAGAAATTAAGATAACCAAACAATCACACCAATTCAAGCAAGGCATGAGGAACCTTTGCTGCATTTTCTGTTTCGACAGCAACTGGTCACGGCTCGAGAACAGTAAGATGAAACCTTGTTTCATGACAAGTGTCATCACGTTGCGATATATGTGCCAAACGTTTCAAAAATAGGAATTTGAAGAAAAAGGTGACAAATTAAATTGACATGATCTCAGACGTAATTCAAGTACTGCATTCATATATTAATCCCTATAATTTTAGAATCAGGAGATACGAACACATATTCCCTGGTAATTTTATATAGGACATATTTAGCTTCAGTGCTATGCTGTGCAGTCATTTAAATGACAGCTGCTTTGTTGGGCTTCACGGAAGCATGGCTAATAGAGTCAGTGGCACAGCTCCCAACCTGCACTTTGAATTCTCGCTGCCAATTTTTTGCACAGAACTAGTGTTTTTTTTTTGTCACTCAAACTCCTCAGAGGTATTTGAACAATTAGACTTTATTTCCCAGCACTTGAAGCTCACTCAGATCAAGATGAGAGGGGGGTTGCACGGAGACAGAGAGAGAAAAAAAACTTTTGAACGATTCCCTCCTTGAGCCACAACAAAGGGGCTTCTCTTCAGCAATCCCCATGTGCGTGGTTGGAATTGTGTGCCCTGGTGAATTACATTTCTCCACAGAACCTTGAATGGTCTGTTTAGTTTGTGTGAAATTATTGAGCAACTGCATGCTTTTCTCTATGCAGATAATGCCATTCGATGGAAGCGGAGTTTTGATCTGCTGAGGATAATGCAGACTGGGATATGAATTCATTGGTGAATGTAAAGCTGTCTTCTATGATAACTTCATCACAGCATGAAGTCAGGCACAGGAGAAAACCAGGAGGGGATTAAAAAACGACACAGTCAGCGCAGCATTCAGATCCCCACTGTGTTCATTGCCGCTGCTTCTAGCTGAATTTCTGAACTGTTACGGCATTGTGTGTCATTCTCTGTCAGAGAAAAGGCTTGGCAGGACATTCTTTCTTACTGGTGGGATAAATTCTGGTGCACAATTAAAACCAGCTCCAGCTTTTTTTTCCAAGCCTCTGAATGTTATGGAAACAAAGTTACACCTGTATCAAATCATTTCTTTTACACTGACTGCACTGTTGGTGCGGGAAATGGTGATTGTTGGGCTCTGCACAATGGGGAGGATTAACCAGGATTGTAGTGTATTTACAGACTGGGATTCAAAACTGTGTCTCTTTTTGTTTCCCAGGTTAGTATGAAAATTTGTGCAGGGTAACAGCCTCCTTCTGTGTCTGTGTGTGTGTGTGTGTGTGTGTGTGTGTCTGTGTCTGAATGTGGGCCCCAGACTTCATACAACTCTGCTTTAAATGAGTTGAATAAAAGATGCATTAATGCGATCTTTAAAAAAAGAGCTCGTTCACTCTGCGTAACAGGTCCATAAAGAATGCATTTATAATCTGTGAAAAATAAGGTCTCCTGACCGAAGAGAGCTTTTAAATCTTTTATTCCAATCATCACATGGCCAGAATTAGTCATTTAAAGAAACGCTGCTTTCAGGGAAAAGTGGCTGGCAATTTAATATTTTCATTTTGGGTGGGATGGAAGATGGGACAGAAGGGCCATGCTTCAGGAGGAGGGCGAATGCAGCAATGCCATGGTGTCACGTCATTTACAACAATAACAACTCGCATTCATATAGCGCCTTTAATGCAGTAAAACATCCCAAGGCACTTCACAGGAGCATCATTAAACAAAATTTGACACCGAGCCACGTAAAGAGATATTAGGACAGATGAGAGGTAGGTTTTAAGCAGCATCTTAAAGGAGGAAAGAGTGTTAGAGATGCAGAGAGGTTTAGGAAGGGAAATCCAGAGCTTCGGGCTGAGGCAGCTGAAGCCATGGCTGTCAATGGTGGACCGATTAAAATCGGGGATGTGTAAGAGATAAAAAAAACAGACTGTAAAAGCTTCTATAGTTATGTAAAAAGGAAAAGATTAGCGAAAGTAAATGTGGGTCCCTTACAGGCTGGGACAGGAGAAATTCTAATAAGGAAATGGCAGAGAAATTAAACAAATACTTTGGCCGCGATTTTGCCAGCGCTCAGAGAGTGGATTTGGAGGTGGGTCCGCTGTCAAAATCACAATGATTGACGGCGGGTTGGGAACCCACTGCAAACCCACCTCCATGTAAGTTTCCAAAGCGTCGGGTCTGCGATTACAGAACAGACCCGACATCAAGCGGCAGGGGAGCCATTTAGGATACTTAACTGTTTATTAACTGCTTGTTAAAGACTATTTTGCCAGCCTTTTTCTATTTTCCCACATTTTCAGCGGGGTTCACTTCGCTCGGAGATCACGTCAGGTAAATATGTCGGGAGGTCAATCGAGCTGTTTGTGTCTCTCTTCACGGAAGTAGATGCAAAAAATCTCCCAGAAATAGTGGAGAACCAAGGCTCTAGCGAGAATGAGGAACTGAAATAAATTAGTATTAGTAAAAAAAAAAGTACTGGAGAAATTAATGGGACTGAAAGCCGATAAATCCACTGGACCTGATGGCCTACATCCTACAGTTTTGAAAGAGGTGGCTATAAAGATAGTGGATGCATTAGTTGTCATCTTCCAAAATTCCACAGATTCTAGAACGGTTCCCGCAGATTGGAAGGTGGCAAATGTAACCCCACTATTTAAGAAAGGAGGGAGAGACACAACGGGGAACTACAGACAGTTAGCCTGACATCAGTAGTAGGGAAAATGCTAGAATCTATTATTAAGGACGTGGTAACAGGCCACTTAGAAAATAATAATAGGATTGGGCAGAGTCAACATGGATTTATGAAAGGGAAATCATGTTTGATGAATCTGTTAAGAGTTTTTTGAGGTTGTAACTAGCAGAATAGATAAGAGGGAACCAGTGGATGTGGTGTATTTGGATTATCAGAAGGCATTTGATAAGGTGCCACACAAGAGGTTATTAAACCAAATTAGGGCTCATGGGATTGGGGGTAATATGGATTGAGGATTGGTTAACGGACAGAAAACAGAGAGTAGGAATAAACGGGTCATTTTCGGGTTGGCAGGCTGTAACTAGTGGGGTACCCCAAGGATCAGTGCTTGGGCCTCAGCTATTCACAATCTATGTCAATGATTTGGATGAGGGGACCAAATGTAATATATCCAAGTTTGCTGATGATACAAAGCTGGGTGGGAATGTAAGTTGTGAGGAGGATGCAAAATGGCTTCAAGGGGATATAGACAGGTTAAGTGAGTAGGCAAGAACATGGCAAATGGAATATAATGTGGAGAAATGTGAAGTTATCCACTTTGGTAGGAAAAATTAGAAAAGCAGGGTATTTTTTAATTGGTGAGTGATTGGGAAATGTTGAGGCTGGATTTTCATTCAGAAGTCGGGAAGGAGGCGGGACTACAACTTTCGGGGTTGTAGTCCCGCCTCCATCGAGATGCGGCCAATCCACGTAATTTGAACTTGATTGACCTTGTTGAGCCCGCCCAGCGGGCTCAGCAGGCCAATTAAGGGCCACCCGGCAACAGGTGATGTCACAGACTGAAATTTCATCTGTCAAGACGTGTTGACAGATGAAATATCAGCGTTTCACAGCTGTTTGAAGCTGTCAAACACTGACAGTCTTACTTCTAACATGAGTCCTTCTACGCAGACTCAGTTAGAAATCTCACCGGCACTGAAAGCTGCAGGCTGTCACTTTTGACAGATCGCAGCCATTCTGCTTTCTGTGCCGGCTGAATGATGGACTCCCGAAACCTAGAGGAAGGAAGGCTGTAAAGGTAAGTACAGGTCATTTAAACTTCTTTACACACTTTAGACACACCAAACACACTTACCTTTGCACTCATGCATCCATCAATCACCTGAACACCGACATCTCAACCCCTCCAAGTCCTTCAACCCGACGGCCCGACTCCTCTAACTTGGCGTGGTTTGGAGCCGTCGGGAATCCCACACGACAACCTTCAAAATAGGGATTAGGCTAAAAACTGCCTGTTAACTACCTATTAACAGGCAGTTAATTGGCACTAATCCCTTCCCGCCTCAGGTCGGCGGGTTCCAGTGCGGGGCGGGTACCCACCTCCTTTGAAACTTACATGGAGGCGGGTTTTGGGCGGGATGGTGTCGGGACCCCTGAATTCAGGAATTTAACCCCCCGCACACCTCCAATCCCAACTCCATGGCACACTGAAATGTAGGGGGTTTGCACAGGCATGTTTGGTCAGTCAGCTTTGCCTCTGACTACCTTCTTTGAGCAGTTCGAATCGCTCACCCCCTGGGTTCTGGACACTGGACTTAGATACAGGCAGCGATACAGAAAATCGAGTAGACAAGTGGTTTGATGTAAAAGAACCAAGATTTTATTGAACTGAAAAATTATAACGATCTTACATGAGAAAATTACTGGTATAGCACACTACAGACATAAAATGCTTATACTTAAAGGGAATTGGGAACACACGGCACAATCGAGGGAAAACAACTATATTAGTAATCTCCTTAATTCCCACCCCCTATACCTAACTAGATTAGACTATGAGGGGCCAGAACTTCATGCTCACCAATCCAAGAACTTGTTACGTTTAAAAAAAACAGTTGAAGGTTTTGGGTTCACTCCTTGTGCACTCTGTGGCCTGCCGAGGTCACGTGGTTCCAGCGCGCTGCAAGGGTGCCGCCCAGGTAAAATACCCCAATATTAAAGTCTCTGCCTGGGTATTTTATCTCGCAGGACGGGCTCTTCTTCAGTTGATGTTCTTCCTTGGTTGATCCTGTTGGGTTGAATGAGCTGGACTGAGGGCCCGTTTATTCGAAGCCCCACGCAGTCTTCTTCATACAACCCGTCCTGGTTGTAATCTGGCAGTGAGTTGAGAGGTAGGAGGCAGGAGAGAAGAGGCAAGAGCGCGAGTGGCTTCCTGATGGGACCATAGTTAGACCCCCATCGGGAGCCCTTATCTGCGCGGCAAATCAGTTCAGTCCTTTGTCTGATTTGGGTGAGCTCGTTTAAATGTTTAAAAACGTTTATAAAAATGACCTGTAGAGTGATAGTCGTTATGTCTAAAGTAGCCTCGAAACCCTGGCCGTTGTTAAAGACAAGCTGTGAATTGCTCCCATTCAGGCTTAATGTCCCTGGTGAGCAGTTCCCGATTTAAAATGCAGAAAGCCTAATGGCTTGATGGAGCCCATTCCAACTTAATGACTGGAATGTACAGTCTTTTGTTCATTTTATCAGTCCTTACAAAGTCTTTGATTAGTTTAAAACTTGAACTCCTTGACCTGCTTGTTTTGCAGAACCTTTGTTTTAAAATCCCATTTGGCCCGGTCATGAGATTTACCGCAGCCATTTTGGGTACCCTGGTTTTAAAATCAAGTCCATCCAGGGTCCCTTTTAATTAATAACTTCGGGGAATGTTGGAATTTTGAGAACCTTACAGTCCCCCCTGTGATACTAAAACTTGCTTGAAGTATCATACTTACTAGGTGAGCAAAATTTCTGACCCTCCATAATCAACCTTCCCCTGTATTTACCCACCTACAACCCCACAACACATGCATTTCCCATTCTAGAAAAAACGTAGTGTACATTAAGCATCCATTGATAGAATACAGTCAGTTACACACATCCAAGTGTGGAGGGGGACCAACACCCCTGCACCACTTGGTACACACATATCTTTATTTAAAACACCATACTTCAAACATCTTTATTAAAATTAATAAAAGGAACATGCAAAAACAACCTTTAAGCATTACAACACGGCAAAACAACAATGATGCTTTAATGATACAAAACAGAACTTAAACGGGTGTATCTCCTTCCACCCGAACGTAATGTTCCTTCCAAGTCTTTTGGTTTAATTAAATTAAACACCCTAAACTTAACACTATATAAACTTAAAACTTAAACTACCTAAACTATATACATCCACCGCCCATCTCTGGGCGGCCAGCCTAATCCCTGTTTGGGTTGCGGCACACCACTTCCTGCGGCGTGGTCGCACTGACCTGCACTTCCAGTCCCTCGCAGCCTGTGGCTACAGGCTGGGGACCTCTATCCTTTGACCTATCACTAACTCGGGAGGCTGCCCTTTTAAACTGGGGAGCCAGTGACCATGGTTTCCTAGGCTGGGGTGTCCGAGGGGACCTTCTAGGAGGTGCTACGGATGGGGTTTTCTTGGTGGGTGGACCTTTGGCTCGGACCGCAGCCTTTGCTAGTGTGGTCCATGGGTTTTCCACGACCGCTGGCTGGGGGTCCTCTCCCTCAGATTTCACCTCTCCCAAACTTGGGCCAATGGCAGGTAACCTTTCGCCGCCTGCCGCTGCAGGCTGAGCGTCTCCGCCCCCAGCTTCCAAACCTGGGTTGGGGCCAGATTCTCGTGCTCGGGCTCCTCCCCATCTGAATCCCAAAAAATTGGGGGAGTGTCCTGAACGGTGGGCGGAATGGCTCCTCCCCTAACACAAGCCACAGCGCCTGCCTGTGCAGCCTGTGAGCTTGTTCCCACTACAGGCTGAGGATCTCTATCCTCAAACCTTGTCCCAACTGGCTGCTCTTTCTTTTCGGATTTAAATGACTTACATTGTTTAATATAACTAGCAGCCTGCCAGTAACCCTGTTCTAAGTTCTTTCTCTTTACCGGGACGGCCTTAAAGGCGGGATCTTGGACTTGGACCTGCTTTTGGTCCGGGGCCAAAGCTACCCACTGTGTGCCTCCCTTGTCCTGGATTGCGGCTACCGGGCCTGCTCTACAGGTATCCCAGAACTCTCTTTCCCTGCCCCCCTGCTTGGCCACCTCGTCGGTCTTTTGATTACCCTCCCACGTGGTATGGAGGGATCCTAAACCTATGGCCAAAGGTTTTGACCTTTCCCCAGCCTGCTCATTCCCTGTGGGTCCCATTAAGCTAAATGGGACCTTGTTAGACCGGGGTGAATTGGTCAGGTCTTCCGAATGGACCACCGTGCTGGAAGCTCCAGTGTCCACCGAATATCTCCCCTGCACCGTCTTCACCCCCATCCTAATATAGGGCCTGCTCCCCTCAGCGTTTTCGCGGGGACACAGGTCGACAGGCTGCACTGGCTCTAGTGATTGCTGGGAGTGGGATGGGGCAGATGGGGTCAAAACACCGGTGGTGGCTGCTACTCTCCCCTGGCCAGTCAGAAGAGACCGCATTGCCTCCAATAGTGACTCGACCGAGGCAGGAGGAATTCCTGTCTCTACCTTTTGGACTGGGGCTGTGAGATTCTTTCCCTTGTTGTCTTTCCAGGGATTCTTACAGTCTTTTCTCCAGTGACCGTCTTTCCCGCACCCATAGCAATTGAGCTTGGCATTGGAAGGGTAATTCCCTTCCTGATGCCATTCCTTTCTACTCTGCACTCCGGGTTTTACCTCGTGCACCTTCCCTTTAAGTGGGTGTGCATCGGTTCTCCTGCCGTTTTTGTAAGCTAGGGTTAGCTGCCTGATCACCGTATGTTCTGTGGTTTGGGGATTTCGGGGATCGAACCAGACCTCTACCTTGGCCCGGACCTGTGGTAGGCTGTTTGCCACCAGGCAACGGAGCCAGTGGGTCAATTGATCCCGGGTCAGGAGTGTCCGATCAGGCGTTCCCGGACAGGCGCTCCTGTAAACCGGCCACAACCTGTCCGCGAAAGCCTGCGGGGCCTCCTCTGCGAGCTGCACAGTCCTCTCCATACGGGAGCAAGGACTGCCCTCATTCATCCCCATGGCCTCCAGAACTTCGTCTCTGAGCTCCTCATACCCACTCTGCCCCCTCTTACACTCGTCAGAGAGGGATTGGAGGAGCCTACTGTCCAGGGAAAATAGCAACATTTTGGCCTGCTCGGCATCATCGCACTCGTTGATGCTGGCCGCCTGTTCTATTTCCCTGAAGTGGACCAAGGGGTCCCCTGTCTCGGTGAGCTTTGGAATATGGCTCACCATGGCCCTAAGCTGTTGGGCGCTATGTGGTAACACGAACAGGTTTTGGAGGGGTCCAACACCGTCGCCATCAACGGGCGGGCCGAACTTCCGATGCCGGGCGGGGCACATTGGTCCCGGCTCCGACCTTTCTAACGGGGGTTGTTCTACTTCTGTTTCCACCCCCCCCCCCCTTGCTGCCAGGCCTCGCTAAAGCTCGGCGCTATGGGTGGTGACCGTGAAACCTCCGTTTCCCCAACTGGTCACAGTCTCAGAATAAGGGGTCGGCCATTTAGGACTAAGATGAGGAGCAATTTCTTCACTCAGAGGGTGATGAATCTTTGGCATTCTCTACCCCAGAGGGCTGTGGAGGCTCAGTCGTTGAGTATATTCAAGACAGAGATGGATAGATTTTTGGATATTAAGGGAATCAACGGATATGGGGATAGTGCACGAAAGTGGAGATGAGGTAGAAGATCAGCCATGGTCTTATTGAATGGCGGAGCAGGCTCGAGGGGCCGAATGGCCTACTCCTGCTCCTAATTCTTATGTTCTTACGTTCTTATGTTATTAGATCAGAATTGGACTTATTAACAAAGAAAAATAATTATCATTTTTTTAAGACAATGTCCCTTTAATTGTGTTGGCTTGAAGCACCTGCGTGCTGAAGAGTCTAAATATTAATATTTCTGTAATAGCACCTTGTGGTACTTTTGCTGCAAATTTTAGTATTTTGGGTGTATTTCTAGGCTGATCAGTGTGTGGAATGTTAGTTTTGGGGAATGGAATATTTCTCTGCATTTTCATATTGTTGTCAGTATCAGGTCTAATGGATGTCAACTGTTCCCAGGCTCCTGCAATGGCTCTACTAGTTATCTAGTGAGTAGCTGAGCCATATTGCAATTTACATTCACTTAGGAACAGGAGTAGACCATTCAGGTCCTCGAGCCTTTTCCACCATTCAAATAGATCATTGATCTGCACCTGAATTCTATTTACACCGAAATTAAAACAGAGAATGCTGGAAATACTCAGCAGGTCAGACAGCATCTGTGGAGAGATGACCTTTCGTCAGGACTATTTACTCCATCATTGTTCCATATCCCTTGAATCCCTTACCTAACAAAAATCTATCTATCTCTGTCTTGAAAATTTCAATTGAATATAGCTTGAAAATTTCAATTTATATAACTCATTCAACATAGAAATCATGGTGCTTTGCATAGGGAAAAGATGACTAAATAGATCAAAGGAATAAAGCTTCTGTTCGGAGAGGTGATGAAAGCATAGTCAAGAAGATGGGTTTTGAGAAAATATATTTAAAGATGGAGAGGCAGAGTTGATTAGGCTGAGATGACTGAAGGTTCTACTGAAGGGATAATTATTAGTCCTAGCCCCTTTAGGGCTACCCCGGATCAGGCATTCAGATGTTCACTTTTAACTAAAGTTTGAGGTAGCCGAATCCTAAAGATGCTTAATTGGGTCTAAAGGTCTGGACCATCTCTCCCTAAAGGAAAGGAACAACCTGAAAATGTTACCATCCTCCAGATAGCACTTTTAATAAGTTTAGCTAGACTATAACATTCCGGATATTATGAGGGTCCGGAAAACTCCCCCAGAATTCTGCAACTCCTCACCAAAGAGTGTACAGAAATTGAGTTCGCGAGTTTGATACAGAAGTACTATGTGAGACAATTCTAAAAATATATAGATTTATTAAAGAACCGACATGTTGGTGAGTCAATCGCAACATTAACAGTTCCAAAAAGAGAATCAGAGAACCATACTCTCAAATCTTAACTTCGCTACAGTTTTACAGTTCTTAGTTTTATTCAGGATATCCACCAAAATCAAATACCTTTGATCCTCGAGGTACAAAGAGTTGGAGACTTACAGAGCCGCCTCTGAAGCTGAGAATCGCTTTGCCCCTTTAAAGCGAGTCTACTATCCCATTTGAGAGTTCAATATTTATACCCTTTTCCAGTGGTATTTCCTTTAAGGTTTTCTGCTGATGTAAGCTAATTATCTCTAGTCATTTTTCTGCTGACCCCTGCAATTCTTACAGTCACCTCAGCTGGTAGCATTACAGAATTATGTCTCTTCTCTAGGTGTTCTAAATTTACCATAAAAAATGGTGTAACGGCAGGTGTGTTTTACTTGATGTCATTTTTATGAAGGCAGATGTTTGTGCTTCTTTACGAGGTGTAAATTAGAACACCTTGTCCAGGGTGAACCATTGTTTTGTTCCCAAAGGTCAGCCTATCAGGAGCCTTTAACCTTCTGTTTCAATAAGGTTATTGATTCAGTGTCAACAACTAGCTTATCTCACTTGGCCAGTGCTGGGACTAGAGTCCTGGCGAATTGAATAACTAGGGCTGTAGAGAGGGCTTTAAACTAATTAGTGGGGGGGAGGTTTTAAGAGAGCGAAAAATAAAATTGACCGGAGAAGGCAATAGAGCAAGGTAGCAGTGAGGGAATTAAAAACCAGAGCGTGTCAGGAAGGGACAGAATGTATAATGATAAAGGTAAAGTAGTAAAAGGGGTAAAAGCAGGAATAAATTGTCAGAAAACATATTTGAAAGTTCTTTATCTGAATGCAAGCAGCATTCGTAACAAAATTGATGAGTTGACGGTACAAATAACTACAAATGGGTATGATCTGGTGGCCATTACGGAAACATGGCTGCAAGATAATCATGACTGGGAACTAAACGTACAAGGGTATTTGACAATTAGGAAGGACAGACAGGAAGGAAAGGGAGGTGGGGTTGCTATGTTAATCAAGGATGGAATCACTGCAATAGTCAGAAATGATATTGGGTCAAAGGATCAGGATAGTGAAATAGTTTGGGTGGAGATAAGGAATAATAAGGGGAAAAAGTCACGAGTGGGCGTAGTCTATAGGCCTCCTAACAGTGGCAACTCTGTTGGTCGGAGTATAAATCAGGAAATAGTTGGGGCTTGTAATAAGGGAACAGCTATAATCATGGGGGATTTTAACTTTCATATTGACTGGACTAATCAAATTGGGCATGGCAGCCTTGAAGAAGAGTTCATAGAGTGTATTAGGGATGGGTTCCTTGAGCAGTATGTAACTGAACCAACCAGGGGGCAGGCAATCTCAGATCTGGTCCTGTGTAATGAGACAGGATTAATAAAAAATGTCCTAGTAAAGGATCCCCTTGGAATGAGTGACCACAATATGGTTGAATTCCAAATTCAGTTTGAGGATGAGAGAGTTGGATCTCAAACCAGCGTACTGAGCTTAAATAAAGGAGACTATGAAGGTATGAGAGTAGAATTGACTAAAGTGGACTGGGAAAACAGATTAAAGTGTAAGACGGTACAAGAGCAGTGGTCTACATTCAAGGAGATATTTCACATCTTTCAAGATAAATATATTCCACTGAGAAAAAAGGGGAATAAAAGAAAAGACAGCCATCCGTGGCTTAGTAAAGTAATAAAGGATAGTATCCAACTGAAAACAAGGGCATATAAATTAGCCAAATCTAGTGGGAGGATAGAAGATTGGGAAGCATTTAAAAGCCAGCAAACAATAACTAAAAGATTAATTAAGAAAGGGAAGATAGATTATGAAAGTAAACTAGCAAAAAATATAAAAACAGATAGCAAGAGTTTCTACAGCTATATAAAAAGAAAAAGGGTGGCTAAAGCGAACGTTGGTCCCTTAGAGGCTGGGACCGGGAAACTAGTGGTGGGGAGCATGGAGATGGCAAAGACGCTGAACAAATATTTTGTATCAGTCTTTACAGTAGAGGACACTAAAAATATCCCAACACTGGACAAACAGGGGGCAATGGGGGGGGGGAGGAGCTAAACACGATTAAAATCACTGAGGAGATGGTACTCAGTAAAATAATGGGACTTAAGGCGGATAAATCCCCCGGACGTGATGGCCTACATCCTCGGGTCTTGAGAGATGTGGCGGTAGGGATTGTGGATGCATTGGTGATTATTTTCCAGAACTCCCTGGACTCAGGAAAGGTCCCGGCAGATTGGAAAACTGCTAATGTAACACCCTTATTTAAAAAGGGAAGTAGACAAAAAGCTGGAAACTATAGACCAGTTAGCCTAACATCTGTGGTTGGCAAAATGTTGGAGTCCATTATTAAGGAAACAGTAACAGAGCATTTGGATAAACATAATTTAATAGGACAGAGTCAGCATGGTTTTATGAAGGGGAAGTCATGTTTGACAAATTTGCTCGAATTCTTTGAGGATGTAACATACAGGGGGGATAAAGGGGAACCAGTGGATGTCGTGTATTTGGACTTCCAAAAGGCATTTGACAAGGTTCCACACAAAAGATTACTGATCAAGATAAGAAATCACGGGATTGGGGGTAATATACTGGCATGGGTGGAAGATTGGCTATCTAACAGAAAATAAAGAGTTGGGATAAATGGTTTGTTCTCGGGCTGGCAATCAGTAACTAGTGGTGTTCCGTGGGGGTCAGTGCTGGGACCCCAACTCTTTACAATCTATATTAACGATTTGGAGGAAGGGACCGAGTGCAACATATCCAAGTTTGCCGACGATACAAAGATGGGAGGGAAAGCAGTGAGTGAGGAGGACATAAAAAACCTGCAAAAGGACATAGACAGGCTAAGTGAGTGGGCAGAGATTTGGCAGATGCAACATAATGTTGGAAAGTGTGAGGTTATGCACTTTGGCAGAAAAAATCAAAGAGCAAGTTATTATCTAAATGGAGAGAAACTGCAAAGTGCTACAGTACAAAGGGATCTGGGGGTCCTGGTGCATGAAACACAAAAAGTTAGTATGCAGGTGCAGCAGGTGATCAGGAAGGCCAATGGAATCTTGGCTTTTATTGCAAGGTGGATGGAGTATAAAAACAGGGAAGTCTTGCTGCAGTTATACAGGGTATTGGTGAGGCCACACCTGGAATACTGTGTGCAGTTTTGGTTTCCATATTTAAGAAAAGATATACTTGCTCTCGAGGCAGTTCAGAGAAGGTTCACTCGGTTGATTCCGGAGATGAGGGGGTTGACGTATGAGGAAAGGTTGAGTAGGTTGGGACTCTACTCATTGGAGTTCAGAAGAATGAGAGGCGATCTTATCGAAACATATAAGATTGTGAGGGGGCTTGATTGGGTGGATGCGGTGAGGATGTTTCCACTGATGGGTGAGACTAGAACTAGGGGGCATAATCTAAGAATAAGGGGCTGCACTTTCAAAACTGAGATGAGGAGAAACTTCTTCACTCAGAGGGTAGTAAATCTATGGAATTTGCTACCCCAGAGAGCTGCGGAAGCTGCAACATTAAATACATTTAAAATGGAGATAGACAGTTTCCTAGCAGATAAGGGAATTAGGGGTTACGGGGAGAGGGCAGGGAAGTGGACGTGAGTCTAGATTCGGATCAGCCATGATCCTATTGAATGGCGGAGCAGGCCCGAGGGGCCGTATGGCCTACTCCTGCTCCTACTTCCTACTTCTTATGTTCTTATAGCCAGAATGCTTTCACAGCTTTTTCATAGTTAGGTTTCTAGGTTTCTAGATTTCCAAACCCAGTTTGTCATGTTTCAATAAGGCCGGAATTCTTTCATAGAATGGTGTCTTTTTTTGAATAGGTTATATGGCTTATTCCTTGACACTACCACTGGTGGTGGGAAGGGATAGGAGATGGACAAAAGGCCAGAGTTGGAGAACTAAAGGAGATGTAAGGCTGGAGACTGTAGCAGAGATGAGGGTTGGGCAGGATAATGGAGAGATCTGAAAATGAGGATTTCATGTTCAATCCACAGACAGGGAGTCAATGAGGACTGGAAAGATGAGCAAGCAGGTCTTATATATGGGACAGGATATGTGAAGCATTTTATAGAAGGTGAAGGATATTTTAAAATGTGTTCTCAAGACCATTTATGGTCAGTTTCTTTCTGGCGCTCGCAAACAAATGACCAGATTTTAAGACAGGTCATTGTGGAATTTGATCTCACGACCTCTGTGTTCTTAGTCTATTACCAGAGCCACGTTATGGCTGTACGCTCTGCAGCAAGTGTCTCACCTCCTGACTCCCCAAAGCCTTTCCACCATCTACAAGGCACAAGTCAGGAGTGTGTTGAATACACTCCACTTGCCCGGATGAGTGCAGCTGCAACAACACTCAAGAAGCTCAACACCATCCAGGACAAAGCAGCCCGCTTGATTGGCACTCCATCCACCACCTTAAACATTCACTCCCTCCACCACCAGCACACTGTGGCTGCAGTGTGTACCATCTACAAGATGCACTGCAGCAACTCGCCAAGGCTTCTTTGGCAGCACCTCCCAAACCCGTGACCTCTACCACCTAGAAAGACAAAAGCAGCAGGCGCAAGGGAACACCACCACCTCCAAGTTCCCCTCCAAATCGCACACCACCCTGACTTAGAAATATATTGCCGTTCCTTCATCATCAAAATCCTGGAACTCCCTCCCGAACAACACTATGGGAATACCTTCACCACACAGACTGCAGCGGTTCAAGAAGGTGGCTCACCACCACCTGCTCAATGGCAGTTAGGGATGGCCTTGCCAGCGACGCCCACATCCCAGGAACTAATAAGAAAAAATCTACTCTTTGCTGCTGTTTATAAAACCCAAATTCTATTTGACTTTTTTATGACTTTATCTACCTGCTTTTGCACTTTCAGGGAATTATATATTTGAAGTCCCATTCTCCTTGTTCATCCACACACCCATCAATGTCTTTCCATTAAGCGTATACTCCCAATCCTTGTCTTTTTTTCTCCCAGAATCCACACTCCAGGCCACGGGCGATCTGCTGCACATGCTAGTGGATTTCCTGTGGCATTGGTCAGGGCTAGTCTTGTGTCGGGAGCATGGTTGTAATCTTCAGCTGCTAACTTGGCCCATGCCTTTAAGGCCACTGCTCCAAATAGGCAAATCCAGGTAACTTTAGTGGCTTATAAACTGCTGAGGTCAATCAGAGGGAAGTTGTAACTGCTTGTAAGTCTCAGGCAGTCTGGTCAAGGGCTGGCTTCCTTTTTTAAGATTGAATCTGTGGCAAAATGTGAGTGATGGACATGCACTGGATACAAGACTTATAAATAAATATATATATATATATAAACAGACAATAAGGCCCGAGCAGATGATGGGACCATTGGCCCTGAGGCACGGCTTATGTCTGTTCCCAAATGAGCTGACCTTGAATGATACTGCAAGGTGAATTCATTGAAGTATTTTCGTGATGTTTCTGGCTAGTAGCACTTAATCTGCTTAGAGCACCATGTGGGTCTGGGCTGGGTTATTAGGGGGAGGGAAAAAAAGGAATGACTCGACAGTGTATTTGGCTTTAGACTTAGAAAAATAGCCCCTAATGCCTAGAATGTACAACACAGAAACAGGCCAATTTGCCCAAATGGTCTATGCCGGTGTTTATGCTCCACACGAGCATCCTTCCGCCCCTCTTCATCTGGCCCTCTCAGGTAATCTTCCATTGCTTTCTCCTCATGTGTTTAACTAGCTTCCCCTTATATGCATCCTTTTTTCACTTGCCATGCCAAATATCCTGGTAGATTATCTAAGTACCAATTTATGAGCAGTTTTGTGCTTTAGGGCACATTCACTAGGAACTACAGTGAGACACCCCAAATTCATTTCTCAGCCGGCAGACAAAAAGAGGCTTTCATCCCACCAGGTTCAAACCCAGACGCCAGAGGTGAAAGGGCTTTTTAACTGCTAAGGTTATATTTTTATAGTATTACCTTGTGATATTTTAACTCAAGTTATTCCTTCAGGACCACAATTTTTCTGTCAAGAAGAAAAAGATGACAGTTAAAGTGGTTGAAATAAAATTATTCTATTTGCCCTCTGCTGTGGAATGTTATCAGCTGACACGCCCCTGCATATCGGCCGCACTTCAAACGTGAGCCCTCCTCAGGGGAAAGAACGTGTTCAGTACATAGGCCACACCCCGAACTCAAATGATTTCTTAAAAAACTTGCAAGTCAGTATTGGATTACTGAAGTAAGACTGTCATCGCTGTACCATTGAGAATATTCTTAAAACAAAAAGCAACACATTTAAAGTCAGTAAGCTTAAGTCAGTCTTACTGTTTGCACTTTGGTGAGGGGATATTTTGAGTCACCCTATTCCAATAGTCAGTGGAACTGAGCAATTGATCAGAACAGGTCCCAATGGCAGCCATTTCCAGCCAACCTTCCTGCTTACGCAGTTCTGGTGGGAGAAATCCGTAGCTACATATTGAAATGGAAACATTATTTCCCCAGCCCCAGCAATGATCACTGAACTCTTATTGCAGGAGTTGTAAGATAAATCAATTCTTTGTGATAGTGAGTTTTAATACTGAAAAAACTAAGCCCAGTAAAGAGTTCCTTTGAAAGTTTCAAATCAAATCATGATTTGATTTGTTCGTTTTTTCTATCTCTTCCTTTTCATCAGATTTTTGAACTCCTCTGTCCAGTTGAAAAGGCAAACTAATGACCTGCTCCCAGTCCTCTGCAAGTGCAGCCTTGTGCCTAGCCACCAGGAGATACGCAAGAACCCCTCCTCTGATTATCTCTTCAAAGTAAGCTCCTTGTCTTTGCCCGTTAGCAACGCCTGCACTTTAGCATAGGAACATCTGCACTTCTTTGTTATAGAGGGAACAATGGATGGCTGGGAGTGATTGCAAACATTCATGCCTCATTCAATGTTATAAACTGCAAAAAGCAGTTAGTAATGTCATCTTAAAATGCACTGTTAAACAAAGGAGGACATTAAACAAAATGATTTGGAGCTTGCAATTCCAAAAGCAAATAAAGCACAGGAATGAAGAAGAGTATCGATCGATGCGAAGTCTAAGGAAGTGATATTGACATTTTATAAATGGGATGAAATCATGCTGTACAACATTGGCATATGAGCATGTTTGAAATGAAATTCCTCTGCCTAATATTTCACTATGGCAGCAAGTGGATTGCGAAAATTTCAAATGGGAAGGGAGTCAGTGCGAGAATGATTATGCAGGAGTCGGTGAGGCTCTCTGCTAACACCACCCTAACTAGCCCTCCTCCAGGTTGGCCACAATGGTGGTCTGTGCGATTGGGCAAGTTTGTGTGTTTGTGTGATACACAGAGAATGGAGATTGGCCTGGATTGTGCTACAAGGCTGCAGTGTAATTATGGGGTTTTGCTGGTGCCAGGTACCATGAGAGTGAAGCAGGAGCAATTGTCAGAACTCAGAAATGGGATGTCGCAGCTTGTAACTCACTATTTCCTTTACATTATATATACAGCATATTACACCAGCTCACTTGTGTGTGTCTGGTATAGAGTACAGTCAATGTGCACTGAGATTGTGGAGTCTGACATTACCAAAGACAGTGGTATTTATAGCATGTGACATGAAGAGAAGATACTGTAGAACAGAACCTTGCATTTATATAGCGCCTTCAATGTAGTGAAATGTCCCAAGGCGCTTCACAAGAGAATAATCAGACAAAAATTGAAATCGGGACAAAGAAGGAGACACTAGGTCAGATGACCAAATGCTTGTTCAAATAGGTAGGTTTTAAGTAGCATCTTAAAGCAGGAGAGGTGGAGAAGCAAAGAGGTTTGAAGAAGGAATTTCAGAGCTTAGAGCCTCGACAGCTCAAGGCACAGCCGCCAATGGTGAGGCAAATGAAGTGGGGGATGCACGAGTGGCCAGAGTTGGAGGAACACTGAGTTCAAGGAGGGTTGTAGGACTGGAGGAGGTTACAGAGATAGGGAGGGGTGGCGAGGCCATGGAGGGATTTGAATACGAGGATGAGAATTTTAAAATTGAGGTGTTGATAGACCGAAATCCAGTGTAGGTCAGCGAGCACAGAGGTAATGGATGAACGGAACTTGGTTCGAGTTAGGATAGGGGCAGCAGAGCTTTAGATGAGCTCACGTTTACAGAGGATTAACATATATAACAGTATTGGTGACAAAAAGCTTCTATTACAATTGGTAGAGGCGGTAATAAAACATTTCGCTGTTTAATTCTTAAAAATTACACATACCTTGGCCTAGAAATTGGGTTTTGGCGCAGCGACGGCTTTAGCGCCGGAAGTTAGTGCCGGAGCTAAGTCGTGCTGGGCGGGCCAAAAATTCAATAGTTCTGCGCCCAAACGGCTGCCGGCGCTGCTGAGAGCTGTTTGCGCCTGAAAACTGGCGCTACGCGCTGAATATCGGCGCTATTCCGGCGCTGCGGCGCCCGCTGCGGTGCGGCAGGTTCGGGAAGTGCAGGCCTCCTCCTTCCCTTAAGGAGGAGCTGCCTGCACCCGGCCGCGGCCCGCGAAAATCATTGTAAAAATGAGCCCGGCACCTCGGACAAGTGCCGGGCTTGCTTCTGTTCCGGGGGGGGGGGGGGGAAGTCCGGGGAGGGAGCTGCGGCCAGGCGGCCGGCGGGAAAGCGGCCGGCCGCCGCGGGGCCTTTAATGCGCCGGCGCAAAGTCATGTAAGACTCTGTTGCCAGAGTCTTAGTTGCGGCTGCCACGGGCGAGGCGGCCGCAACTGAATTTCGGCGCTGGGGCCCGTCGGCATGGCAACCGGGACGCTGCGCACACCGATGACGTCATCGGTGCCGGCGCAGCGCTACCGGTCTAACGCGGCGGAAGGGCCCCAGGCAATTTCGGCGCCGGCGCCAATTGCAGCGCTAGGCCCTCTAGCGCCGCAAAATCGGCGCTAAGGGCACTGAATTTCTAGGCCCTTATTTATTATTTACTCATTTTTAGTTACGTCGTGGTAAAAAAATATCAGCGCCACCTGTTGAATAACATAAAAATTTCAGTTTATATTGCTGCCCTTTCACGTTCATTACATAAAAGCTCACAATCACACATAGCAGGTCTTCCTCAGTGAGGGAGACATCACACAGAACATTTTTCAGAATTAAATTAGTAAAATGATAAATGAAACAAACATTTCTAACAGCCAGACACTGTAATCGAAACCTCGAGCTTTACCAAGAGCTTTTCTGTCAGCACATTATAAGATGGGAACAGGGAAGATGAGATTGAATGCATACAAAATTAATATCAAGAGTGATTTTTTTTTTTTTAAAAGGCACCTTTATATTTGGAGCTTTTGTAATTTGGGTTATGGGACAGCACTGTTGTGTGCCAGCTTTTATTGTGAAAAGCAGCTTCCTTAACCCTATGAACTGTGGAGCCAGTCAGTGATTCTGCTGTTGGGATTAGGGAGCTGGTTTCACCAGTGTCAATACAGGCATTGCTCTCCGACAGCCGAGCTGCGGTAGAACCAAGTTAAAAAGCTCCTAAAGATCAATTGCAAAGCATTGTATCTCTGTAAATATTGACAATTAGCAGTTCCTTGTCAAATATTGACCATGTGTGTGGGGGAGTCCAAAACTAGGGGCCATAAATATAAGATAGTCACTAATAAATTCAATAAGGAATTAAGGAGAAACGTCTTTATTCAGAGAGTGGTGAGAATGTGGAACTCGCTACCACATGAAATGGTTGAAGGGAAAAGCATATATGCATCTAAGGGGAAGCCAGATAATTTTTCATTTTAATTCATTCATGGGATGTGGGCATCACTGGCAAGGCCAACAGTTATTGCCCAACCCTAGTTGCCCTTGAGAAGGTGGTGGTGAGCCGCTTTCCTGAACCGCTGCAGTCCGTGTGGTGAAGGTACTCCCACAGTGCTGTTAAGGAGGGAGTTCCAGGATTTTGACCCAGCGACAATGAAGGATCGGCGATATATTTCCAAGTCAGGATGGTGTGTGACTTGGAGGGGAACTTGGAGGTGGTGGTGTTTGTAGTGTATGTATCCGTCTACCTTTAAGAAAACCATTGTATGTAACCGTTCACCTTTAAGAGAACTATTTTAGGTGTGGCACTACTTTGTTGGCTTCTGTATACTGTAATACCGACGGTGACCACACCGGTATATAAGTGCTGTGTCAGGATTTATTTGGCAGATTCGCCCTGACCTTCGAATAGTAAAGTCCTGTTTTAAGTTACTCTGGTAGTCTGTGTATTAATTAACTAAACAACCCACAGACTTTACAGTGGCGACGAGTCCGATCGTACCCTGCGGCAACAATACTTCCGAAGCAGTTAACGAGCGTCGAGAAGAGGCAATCGCCCTCGTCGTTCTGCTGGGAGAAAACTCGAGGCTGCAGAACTAGAAAGGAAGAAGAAGTCAGAGACAAAGACTTCCATCAGCAACAGGCACTGACTGTCCCTTCTGCCACAGTGAGGAGTGAGCCGATCAGCACGAGAAGCAAGCCGGCCACGGTGACTGTGAGTAAGGGAAAAGTAAAAAGAATAACCGGAGGATAAGGGCGGTGCACTCGACCACGGTCGAGGGGGAAAGGAGCCGGACAGAAGTCGGGCCCAGAGGCGCTGAGACTGGGGCAGCGTGGAGCAAGGAAGCCGCGGTACAGACAGGCTGGGGATGCAACGGCGTCGTGAGACAGCTAGACCGCGACCGGCGAAAAAGGCCGGGCAGCGACCGAAGCCACGAAGCGCTGCGACCGGGAGCGTAGGCGCGGGAAGATATAAAAGCTCAGCCGCAGCCGGGGAGGGAAGCACCGGACTGCGCGAGGGCTGGGAGGCGCGATTGGGAGCCGAGCGAGCGGGAGAGGCAGAGCCGACCAAGGGAGACTGAGCGAGAGCCAGTCCAGCGGCTGAAACTGTTCGCCGTCAACAGGGTGTACCCAGCGCCGGTAGAGCCGAGCGAGCGGGAGAGAGACAGAGCCCGAGCAAGGGGAACTGAGCGAGAGCCAGCCCAGCGGCTGAAACTGTTCGCCGTCAACGGGGTGTACCCAGCGCCGGTTGCCCTGCCGAGAAAAGGGAAAGCACTGAAGCCGACGCGCAGGCTGTGAACCTGAAAGCCAGCGGCCGTCGCCCGTGGGGAAAGTGTACCCCTCCCGCCAGGGGAAGAAACGCGGGAAGCCGCCATTAGGCGGAGAAGAAGACAGAAGCGGGGAACCGCCATTGAAGTGGGCGGGGAGAGAAGATAAGCGCGGGAAACCGCCATTTTCGCGGGAACCGCCATCTTGAAGAAAAAAAAAGAAAATTTAAAGAAATAATCCGTGGTGTTATCAGGAAGAGAGGAAGATGCCTAAGCGTGGTAACATCAACGATTTTAATTCCGAGGTAGAAGACTGGGCCACGTATGTGGAACGCATTGAGATCTATGGTGAGGCCAATAAAATAGAAGAAGATGACAAAGCTATAACCTTGCTAAACTCGATGGGCGCGAAGACATACGGGCTCTTGAAGCATCTACTAGCACCAGCTAAACCGGCGGATCAGACTTTCGATGATATTGTTGCTGTCCTGAAGGATCATTTTAACCCCGCACCACTGATGTTAGTGGAACGATCCAAATTTTACACGAGAACGCAACAGAAAGAGGAAAGCAACGCGGAGTACCTGATTGAACTGCGTAGGCTAGCGAAACACTGTCAGTTTAGGGAAAATCTGGCAGAGGCACTCAGAGACAAATTCGTGTGCGGAATGTCGAAGGAAGAAACACAAAAACGACTGCTCGAAGAGAACGAACTTACACTTCATAAGGCTGTCCTTATTGTTGCATCGAACGAAGCCGCAGCGAAAGGAACGGCGGAAATGCAGCTAAAGGCAGCGGCACTCAGTGTGCAGCAAATTACTTCGGGTACAACGAAATGCTATCGTTGTGGGAAGACAACACACGACCAGAACCAATGCTGGTTTAAAAACCAGGAATGTAGGAAATGTGGCAAACTGGGTCACATAGCTAAGGTATGCCGGTCAGGGAAGAAGACCAATAACCAAAGGAAGCCATCACAGGAAAAGTACAACAAGGTACACAAGGTGGCTGAGAAGAGTTCAGACGAACAGAATTCGGACTCAGACCCAAACGGCCAGGAGCTGGGCAGTCTGAGAATTCACAATGTGAGTAAGGAAGCTGACCTACAAACTATCTGGGTCATGCTAAAAATAGCTGGAGTCCAAGTGAAAATGGAGTTGGACACTGGATCAGCTCTATCAGTCATAAATCGAAGGGATTACCACCGGCTATTCTCACATATACCCTTAAGAGATACCAAGTTCGTATTGCAGACATACACGGGGCATAAAGTATACCCCATGGGGAAGATAAGAGTCAAGGTGAGAGATGGGGGTAAAGAACACCCAAGAATGAACTTATACGTACTACCTGAGGGAGGACCACCACTTCTGGGACGGGAGTGGATCAAGAAAATAGACATGGAATGGCACTATCTAAAAGCCATAACGAGTGAGGACTCGGTGCAGACAATCAGCTCAGATTCTGAAACGGATGACGATAAGACCAACCCAAATATGAAAGACAAGGCTAAAATGGACTTGCCGACTAAGGTTGGAAGAATGAAGGCATGCAGAAAGGCTTATGCTCCAGAGAAGAACAAAGTTTCAGAACAGAACTCCACCAAACAATGACAACATAGTTTGACAGAGAATTCTGAGTCTGTTCAGTTTACGGACATATCCATGACTGACGAACGCCGAGCTCGGACTCAACTTTATTTCAAATTACGACAGCAAGTAGAACAAGTGAGTTACCGTCTCGAACAAGAGATGAAAACAATGAAAAAGTTCTATGACACCGAATGGGAGAATCTGGAAAGACAACAGAAGCAGCTAGCTCAAGCAGAGAGCGACCATAGAGCCATTGTGACCAATTACCGATCACATCTCCCTTATGCTGTTCAGGAGTTAGAATATTTGCAGGAAGGAGCAAATGAAGAGGAATCTTCGGGAAGCCAGGATTTTATTCCCGTTCTTCTCTACGACTCCTTACAAGCAGAGTTTGAGAAGTTGAAGGAACAGTATGAACAGGCCCAGGCTACAATCCTGGAGGGGATTAACTCGGCAACCTCCGAAAAGCTAGTTTCAGTAGAAGCATATGAGCAACTAAAGGTTGAACATGAGCAAGAAGTCCAAAGGCTGCAGGAAATTCTTGATGAGCTCAAGGCCAAGACAGACTGATCGGTAGAAGTTCCATCCATAGATGAGAAATTAAAGGTGAAAGACATGGCAGAACATGAAAGACAAGATGTCCAAGAACTCATAAAAATATTGAAGGAAACCCAAGACAAATATGAGGCGGCAATGACCGAGGTTCAACAACTTGAAGAACAGATTCAACTGGGAATCCTTTCAGTGGAAGAAAAGGAAACTGTAAGAAACACAGAGACTGTAAGAATGGCCCCTGAACATGAGCTAGAGAGCATCAAGGCGCAACTTCTCCGAGCGCTGAAAGCCAAAGTACAAGAGGAAAAGAAGGTGAAAGCATTGGAGGAAAAGGTGGATGAAATGGAGAAGACTCTGATCCACAGTGTTCCCGTGGAAGAGTTAACGGTCAGCCAACTCCTTCATATGCTGAGGGACAAGACTCTGCAATGGGAACAATCTGAACACCAGCTTCAATCTTCAAAGGGAAGGAGTTCGGAGCTCTCAAAAGTTATGGAAATAGCTGAGGTTGCAACACAGATTTTACTGGGATGCCAAAAGTACGCTGAATCACGTCTATGTGAACAACAGAATGTTGAAACAGCTGCTCCAGTAGAAGGATTGAATAGCCCGATCAATCAATCCCCGATGGAAGGGGAAGTATTGAAATCACAAATGAGGTCATTAGTGAAGGATTTGCAGGAAACCCAGGAAGAGCGGGATGAATATGAACGCATGAAGAAGTCTCTTCAGGAAAGATGTCTAGGGAGGGAACAACAGTCGGCTAACGTCCAGTTGGGTAAGGAAGAAGTAGCAGGCCCTCTCGCTAGACTAGTTCAGGACGACACCGAATATTACCATGACCTGTTGAGTGACATGGAATATTAGGAGGACTTGGTCTGCCCAGCTTGTGATGAAAACTCCCAAAGTGCAGAAATCAGGATGAAGCACTTAAAGTCTAAGGAACATAGGGAGATGGTGGCGCTACAGCTGGCAGCTGATAAGGGAGCCCCGAGAGTCTCCAAGAAGCAGAAAAGAAAAAGACGAAGCAGAAGGTGATAACCATCTAAATCATTATCACTTCTACCAGATCATGTACGTGGGCCCTACGAAGGGAGCCAAATCAGTTGGCAAGTAGGAAAAATTACCAAGGCAGTCCAGCTGTTTGTAAAAGTCAGCACTGCTGGTTCAGCAGGACGGAAGTTCAAGCTGTTAAGTCAAGGGAAAGACTATTGGATGAGTCACGCTAGCAATGTGAACCGGCTACACCACAGAGATGTTGTTCGGACCGAATCAAGACCAGAGACTGAATCTGTGAACTGTTCCCGCAGAGACTGAATCTGTAAACTGTTTCCCACATAGATTATACCTGTGAATTGTTTTACATGAAGTTGAATATATGTTATGTTTAATGGGGGACTAAGTATGTTGTAAGCTAAAAAGGGAGGATTGTAGTGTATGTATCCGTCTACCTTTAAGAAAACCATTGTATGTAACCGTTCACCTTTAAGAGAACTATTTTAGGTGTGGCACTACTTTGTTGGCTTCTGTATACTGTAATACCGACGGTGACCACACCGGTATATAAGTGCTGTGTCAGGATTTATTTGGCAGATTCGCCCTGACCTTCGAATAGTAAAGTCCTGTTTTAAGTTACTCTGGTAGTCTGTGTATTAATTAACTAAACAACCCACAGACTTTACAGTGTTCCCATGTGCCTGCTGCCCTTGTCCATCTAGGTGGTAGAGGTCATGCGTTTGGGAGGTGCTGTCGAAAAAGCTTTGGCGAGTTACTGCAGTGCATCTTTTATAGAGTCATAGGCCTAGAAATTCACTATGGCCCCGCCAGCTGGCTAGCGCCCAAAAGTTAGCGCTGGGCGCGGAGCCAGTTGCGACCGTCAGATATTCAGTTTTTGCGCCCCAAGTCGGAACAGGGCGCTATTCCAGGGTGTGCCCGCCCCCGCTTGGGGCGCTGAAACTGAATTTCAGCGCTCTAGGCACCGCTGCGCCACCCGCTGCGGAGCGGCAGGCTGCGGTACTGCAGGCCTCCTCCTTCTCTTAAGGGGGAGGTGCCTGCCACGGGGAGATCGCCGCTGGATAGTGCCGGCAAATGAGCCCGGCACCACGGAGAAGTGCTGGGTTCGCGGAAAGCAGCCGGCAATGCCGCTGGGGGGGTGGTGGAGGAGGCCGGGGAAGGAGGTGCGGGCAGGCAGGCGCCGAAAAAGCGGCCGGCCGCACCTCCACCTTAAAGCGCCCCACTAAGGCTACAGTACGGCCCCGTTTTCTGGTCGCTGTTTGCGGCCGCTGCGGAAGAAGCGGCCGCAACTAAATATGGGGATCGGGCCGGTATCGGGGCGGAACCGGGGCACTGCGCACACCGATGACGTCATCGGTGCCGGCGCAGTGCTAACGGCTACCGCCGCCATTAACGCTGCGCTGAATATCAGCGCAAACTCCTGTATTGGCGCAGAAGCCCTCTTTAGGCGGTAACTGGCCGCAAAGCTGCCGGCGCCTTAATGAATTTCTAGGCCATAGAGTCATAGGGCTGGATTTTCATTGAGGAGGCGTGTCGGAGGCGGGACTACAACTTTCGGGGTTGTAGTCCCGCATCCATCGAGTTCTAGCCAACCCACACGATTTTGACTTGATTGACCTTGTTGAGCCCGCCCAGCGGGCTCAGCAGGCCAATTAAGGGCCACCCGGCAACAGGTGATGTCACAGATTGATATTTCATCTGTCGAGACCTTTTTACAGATGAAATATCAGCATTTCACAGCTGTTTGACTGACAATCTGTACTCCAAGTTAATTCCTTCCTGTCAGGGTGATTTAGAGATCTCCCCAGAACAGAAAGCTGAATGCTGGAACTTTTGACAGTTTGCGGCCATTCTGCTTTCTGTGCCGGTGAGATGAGGGACCTGAGGGAAGGAAGGCTGTAAAGGTAAGTAAATGTAAGTACAACTTCTTTAAACACTTTACAAACACCAAACACACTTACCTCTGCACTCATGCACCCATCACTCACCTGAACACCGGACATCTCGACCCCTCCAAACCCTTCATCCCGACGCCCCACCTCGCTAACTTGGTGTGGTTTGGAGCCGTCGGGAATCCCACATTTCAACAATGAAAATAAGGATTAGGCTAAAAACTGCCTGTTACCTACCTGTTAACAGACAGTTAATTGTCACTAATCCCCTTCCCGCCTCGGGGAGGCGGGTCCCAGAGCGGGTCGGGTACCCGCCTCCTTTGAAACTGGCATGGAGGTGGGTTGGGAGCGGGATGGGTTCGTGCCCCCCGATTTCGGGACTTTAACCCCCCACACGCCTCCAATCCCACCTCCACGGCCCAATGAAAATCCTGCCCATAGAGTTATACAGCACAGAAAGAGGCCCTTCGGCCCATCATTTCCGCACCGGCCATCAAGCCCTGTCTATTCTAATCCCATTTTCCAGCACTTGGTCCGTAGCCTTGTATGCTATGGCGTTTCAAGTGCTCATCTAAATGCATCTTGAATGTTGTGAGGGTTCCTCCCTCTACCACCCTTTCAGGCAGTGAGTTCCAGATTCCAACCACCCTCTGGGTGAAAAAGGTTTTCCTCAAATCCCCTCTAAACCTCCTGCCCCTTACCATGAAACTATGCCCCCTGGTTATTGACCCCTCTACAAAGGGGAAAAGTTCCTTTCTATTTACCCTATCTGTGCCCCTCATAATTTTGTGCACCTCAATCAGGTCCCCTCTCAGCCTTCTCTGCTCCAAGGAAAACAACCCCAGCCTGTCCAGTCTCTCTTCATAGCTGGAGCGCTCCAGCCCAGGTAACATCCTGGTGAATCACCTCTGCACCCTCTCCAATGCAATCACATCCTTCCTATAGTGTGGCGACCAGAACTGCACACAGTATTCCAGCTGTGGCCTAACTAGCATTTTGTACATCTCCATCATAATCTCCCTGCTCTTATATTCTATGCCTCAGCTAATGAAGGCAAGTATCCCATATGCCTTTTTAACCACCTTATCTACCTGTCCTGCTGCCTTCAGGGATCTATGTACATGCACACCAAGGTCCCTCTGATCCTCTGTCCTTCCTAGGGTCCTACCATTCATTGTGTATTCCCTTGCCTTGTTAGTCCTCCCAAAATGCATCACCTCACACTTTTCAGGGTTAAATTCCATTTGCCACTGTTCTGCCCATCTAACCAACCCACCTATATCGTCCTGTAGCCTGAGGCTTCCCTCCTCACTATTTACCACTCCACCATTTTTCGTGTCATCTGTGATCTTACTGATCATACCTCCTACATTCATATCTAAATCATTAATGTACACTATGAACAGCAAAGGACCCAGCACCGATCCCTGCGGTACACCACTGGACACAGGCTTCCAGTCACAAAAACAACCTTCGACCATCACCTTCTGCCTACTGTCACTAAGCCAATTTTGGATCCAATGTGCCAAATTGCCCTGGATCCCATGGGCTCTTACCTTCGTGACCAGTCTCCCATGCGGGACTTTGTCAAAAGCCTTACTGAAGTCCATGTAGACTACATCAACTGCACTACCCTCATCCACAAACCTAGTCACCCCCTTGAAAAATTCAATCAAATTGGTCAGACATGATCTGCCCCTGACAAAGCCATGCTGACTATCCCTGATTAATCGTTGCCTCTCCAAGTAGAGACTAATTATGTCCCTCAGAATTTTTTCCAATAATTTCCCTACCACTGATGTTAGGCTCACTGGCCTGTAATTCCCTGGTTTATCCCTACTACCCTTCATGAATAATTGTACTATGTTAGCTGTTCTCCAGTCCTCTGGCACCTCCCCTGAGGTCAGAGAGGTTCTGAAAATTTGTGTCAAAGCCCCTGCAATCTCCTCCCTTGCCTCACACAGCAGCCTGGGGTACATCTCATCTGGGCCTGGTGATTTATCCACTTTTAAGCCCACTAAAACCGCTAGTACCTCCTCCCTCTCAATACTAATTTGTTCAAGTATATCACAATCCCCCTGCCTGATTTCTATGCCTACATCATCCTTCTCCATATTGAACACAGATGTAAAATATTCATTTAAAACTTCACCTACATCTTCCGGCTCTACACACAGATTGCCACTTTGGTCCCTAATGGGCCCTACTCTTTCCCTGGTTATCCTCTTGCCCTTAATATACTTATGAAACACCTTGGGATTTTCCTTTATTTTGCCCGCCAGTGTTTTTTCATGTCCCCTCTTCACTCTCCTAATTTCTTTTTTAAATACCCCCCAGCACTTTCTATACTTCTCTTGGGCTTCCACTGTTTTTAGTCCTTTGTATCTGCCAAAGGCCTCTTTTTTTTTTCCTTATCCATTCTTGTATATCCCTTGACATCCAAGGTTCCCTGGGTTTGTTGGTCCCACCCTTGACCTTTACGGGAACATGTTGGCATTGTACTCTCTCTATTTCCTTTCTGAAAGACTCCCACTGCTCTGATGTGGATTTTCCTACAAGTAGCTGATCCCAGTCCACTTTGGCCAGATCCTGACTTATCATATTAAAATCGGCTTTCCCCCAATTTAGAACCTTTATTTCCGCTCCATGTTTGTCCTTTTCCATTTAGCGGAGCGATAAAGGAATAGAAGGATATGTTGATGTGGTTATATGAAGTAAGGAGGGAGCAGGCTTGTGTGGAGCATAAACGCAGGCCTGGACCTGCTTTGGATGTTTCTATGTACATGTTCAGGGTATCGCACTGTACCTGTTCAGTTAGCAACTTCTGTGAACAGTCAACTCAAGCTACTTTTATGTTGTGGCTTGGTTCAGTCCCAGTTAGAGAGGCCAACACAAAGCCACCTCCATTTCCTGTTTTTACATTAGAAATCTGCAATGACTGTTATCTGCAGCCCATTTGGATCACAGGGAACGTGAACAGATTACAGATCGAGGGATGATCTGATGATTGCACAGTGTTCAGTTCCATTTGCAACTCCTCAGATAATGAAGCAGTTCGTGCTCACATGCAGCAAGATCTGGACGACATTTAGGCTTGGGCTGATAAGTGGGAAGTAACATTCACACCACACAAATGCCAGGCAATGATCATGTCCAACAACAGAAAGAAGAAGAAGAAGAACAACAACAACAACGTATTTATATAACACCTGTAACGTGGTAAAACATCCCAAGGTGCTTCACAGGTCTATTAAAAGACAAAAAATTTGATACCTAGCTACATAAGGAGAAATTAGAGTAGGTCAAAGAGGCAGGTTTTAAGAAGCGTCTTAAAGGAGGAAAGAGAGGTAGTGAGACGGAGAGGTTTAGGCAGGGAATTCCAGAGCTTAGGGCCTAAGCAACAGAAGGCACGGCCACCAATGGTTGAGTGATTATAATCAGGGATGCTCAAGAGGGCAGAATTAGAGGAGCGCAGATATCTCGGGGGGGCTGTGGGGCTGAAGGAGATTACAGAGATAGGGAGGGGCGAGGCCATGAAGGGATTTCAAAACAAGGATGAGAATTTTGAAATCGAGGCGTTGCTTAACCGGGAGCCAATGTAGGTCAGCGAGCACAGGGTTGATGGGTGAACGGGACTTGGTGCGATTTAGGGATTTGGTGCGAGTTAGGACACGGGCAGCCGAGTTTTGGATGACCTCAAGTTTATATAGGGTACAATGTGGGAGGCCAGCCAGGAGTGCGTTGGAATAGTCAAGTCTAGAGCTAACAAAGGCATGGATGAGGGTTTCAGCAGCGGATGAGCTGAGGCAAGGGCGGAGACGGGTGATGTTACAGAGGTGGAAACAGGCGGCCTTAGTTATGCTGCAGATATGTGGTCGGAAGCTCATTTCAGGCTCAAATATGACATCAAGTTTGCGAACAGTGTGGTTCAGCCTCAGACAGATGTTAGGGAGAGGGATGGAGTCAGTGGCGAGGGAACGGAGTTTGTGGCGGGGAGCAAAAACAATGGCTTTGGTCTTCCCAATATTTAATAATAATTCTAGAACTGGATGTCAGACAAGCAGTCTGACAATTTAGAGGACGTGGAGGGGTCGAGAGAAGTGGTAGTGAGGTAGAGCTGGGTGTCGTCAGCGTACATGTGGAAACTGACGCTGTGTTTTCGGATGATGCGGGGAGGTTTGCTAGCACGGTTGGGGGGGGTTTAAACTAACTTGGCAGGGAGATGGGATACAGAGGGGAGCTGAAATAGTGGGTGATGTGCTGCCAATTATAGAGAAAAAAACAAGTCAGCTTGGTAGACAGGGCAAACATATAAGGGCAAGGCTGGATGGCATCTATTTTAATGCAAGGAGTCTTGCAAATAAGGTGGATGAACTGAAGGTGTTGATAAACACATGGGAGTATGATATTGTTGCTATCACGGAGACATGGCTGAGGGAGGGGCAAGACTGGCAGCTCAATATTCCGGGGTACAGAATCTTCAGGCGAGACAGAGGGGGAGGTATAAGAGGAGGGGGTGTCGCAATATTAATTAAGGAGCCAATTACTGCAGTAAGGAGGGATGATATATTAGCAGGTTCCTCTAATGAGGCCATATGGGTGGAGCTTAAAAACAAAAAGGGGGCAAGCACTTTCCTGGGAGTGTACTATAGGCCTCCAAACAGTCAGGGGGAGATAGAGGAACAGATATGTAGGCAAATCTCAGAGAAATGTGCAAATAATAGGGTAATAATAATGGGGGATTTCAACTTCCCCAATATTAACTGGGATAGTCAGAGTGTGAAAGGCTCAGAGGGTGTAGAATTCTTAAAGTGCATCCAGGAGAGCTTTTTGAGCCAGCATGTAGAAAGTCCTCCAAGAGAGGGGGCGGTACTGGACCTAATTCTAGGGAATGTGGCTGGCCAAGTGGAAAAAGTGCTAGTAGGTGAGCACTTTGGTGACAGTGACCATAATATGGTGAGATTTAAGGTGGTCATGGAAAAGGACAGGGATGGGCCGGAAATAAAGGTTCTAAATTGGGGGAAGGCCGATTTTAATAGGATAAGGCAGGATCTGGCCAAAATGGACTGGGATCAGCTACTTGTAGGAAAATCCGCATCGGAGCAATGGGAGGCTTTCAGAAGGGAGATTGAGATCATACAATGGCAACATGTTCCCGTAAAGGTCAAGGGTGGTTCCAAAAACCACAGGGAACCTTGGATGTCAGGGGATATACGAGAATGGATTAGGAAAAAAAGGAGGGCTTTTGGCAGATACAAAAGGCGAAAGACGGAGGAAGCCCTAGAGGAGTACAAAAAGTGCAGGGGGATACTTAAAAAAGAAATTAGGAGATCAAGGAAGGGCCATGAAATAACACTGGCGAGCAAAATAAAGGAAAATCCTAAGATGTTTTATAAGTATAGTAAGGTAAGAGGATAACTAGGGAAAAAATAGGGCCCATTAGGGACAAAAGTGGCAATTTGTGTGTGGAGCCGGAAGATGTAGGAGGGGTTCTAAATGAATTTTTTGCATCTGTTTTCACTATGGAGAAGGACGATGTAGACATAGAAATAGGGCGGGGGGACTGTGATATGCTCGAACATATTAACATTGAGAGGGAGGAGGTATTGGCGGTTTTAGCTGGCCTAAAAATGGATAAATCCCCAGGCCCGGATGAAATGTATCCCAGGCTGCTGTGTGAGGCAAAGGAAGAGATTGCGGGGGCTCTAACACATATATTCAGGACCTCTCTGGCCACAGGGGATGTGCCAGAGGACTGGAGAACCGCTAATGTAGTACCATTATTCAAGAAGGGAAGTAGGGAAAAACCAGGGAACTACAGGCCAGTGAGCCTAACATCAGTGGTAGGAAAATTATTGGAAAAAATTCTGAGGGACAAAATTTGTCTCCACTTGGAGAGGCAAGGATTAATCAGGGATAGTCAACATGGCTTTGTCAAGGGAAGATCATGTCTGACTAATTTGATTGAATTTTTTGAGGGGGTGACTAGGTGTGTGGATGAGGGTAACGCAGTGGATGTGGTATACATGGATTTCAGTAAGGCCTTCGATAAAGTCCCGCACAGGAGACTGGTCAAGAAGGTAAGAGCCCATGGAATCCAGGGTGCCTTGGCACATTGGATACAAAACTGGCTTAGTGGCAGAAGGCAGAGGGTGATGGTCGAAGGTTGTTTTTGTGACTGGAAGCCTGTGGCCAGTGGGGTACCACAGGGATCGGTGCTGGGTCCCTTGCTGTTTGTGGTCTACATTAATGACTTGGATATGAATGTAAAAGGTATGATCAGTAAGTTCGCGGATGATACAAAAATTGGTAGGGTGGTAAATAGCGAGGAGGGTAGCCTCAGTCTGCAGGACGATATAGATGGGTTGGTCAGATGGGCGGAACAGTGGCAAATGGAATTTAACCCGGAAAAGTGCGAGGTGATGCACTTTGGGGGGACTAACAAGGCAAGGGAATACACAATGAATGGAAAGACCCTAGGCAAGACGGAGGGTCAGAGGGATCTGGGTGTGCAAGTACACAGATCCCTGAAGGCAGCGGAACAGGTGGATAAGGTGGTAAAAAAGGCATATGGGATACTTGCCTTCATTAGCCGAGGCATTGAATATAAGAGCAAGGAGGTTATGATGGAGCTGTATAAAACACTGGTTAGGCCACAGCTGGAATACTGTGTGCAGTTCTGGTCGCCACACTACAGGAAGGATGTGATCGCGTTGGAGAGGGTGCAGAGGAGGTTCACCAGGATGTTACCAGGGCTGGAGCGCTTCGGCTATGAAGAGAGACTGGGCAGATTGGGTTTGTTTTCCTTGGAGCAGAGGAGGCTGAGGGGGGACATGATTGAGGTGTACAAAATTATGAGGGGCATAGATAGGATGGATGCTGAGGAGCTTTTTCCCTTAGTAGAAGGGTCAATAACTAGGGGGCATAGATTCAAGGTAAAGGGCGGGAGGTTTAGAGGGGATTTGAGAAAGAACTTTTTCACCCAGAGGGTGGTTGGAGTCTGGAACTCACTGCCTGAAAGGGTTGTGGAGGCAGAAACCCTCACAACATTTAAGAAGCATTTGGATGAGCACTTGAAATGCCATAGCATACAAGGCTACGGACCAAATGCTGGAATATGGGATTAGATTAGACAGGGCTTGATGGCCGGCGCGGACACGATGGGCCGAAGGGCCTCTATCCGTGCTGTATAACTCTATGACTCTATGACTCTCTATGATGTTGCCTCCCCTTGAAATTCCAATGGCATTGCCATCATCGAATCCCCCACTGTCAACTTCCTGGGGGGGTTACCATTGACCAGAAACTTAACTAGACCAGCCAGATAAATACTGTGACTGCAAGAACAGGTCAGGGGCTGGGTATTCTGCAGCAAGGGACTCACCTCCTGACTCCCAAAGCCTTCCCACCATCTAGGCACAAGGCATAAGTCTACAAGGCACAAGTCAGGAGTGTGATGGAATACTCTCCACTTGCCTGGATGAGTGGAGCTCCAAGAAGCTCGACACCATCCAGGACAAAGCAGCCCGCTTGAATGGCACCCCGTCCACCACCTTAAACATTCACTCCCTGCACCACCGGCGTACCGTGGCTGCAGTGTGTACCATCTTCAAGATGCACTGCAGCAACTCACCAAAGCTTCTTTGACAGCATCTACCAAACCCACGACCTCTACCACCTAGAAGGACAAGGGCAGCAGGTGCATAGTCAATAAATGCTGGCCATGCCAGCGACGCCCATATCCCATGAATGAATTTTTAAAAAGACCCGTAAACATGTGGGTCCACACTGCTGCCAGACAAGGTAGGTTTGGTGATATATACCTGGGCATACTGTGATCTACACAAAGCCTACATCGTGGGAGTTTTATGGCACAAAAGTAATATAAAAGAACCATCAGAATTTTCAACAGTAAATCAGGTGGAAGTATATAATTATTCAAATGAATCTTAGAGTGGTTTCTTTTTAAAGTTTGTCCTGTAAGAAAGCACTTGCCCCCTCCCACTTGAGAATGTATTCTTTTGGGTCCCTCCCATGTTACAGTGCTGCTTGTATGTTGCCTTGCAGATTTGGTAAACAGGAGTTTGCCATTTCCAGGGGTCGGTTCTAGGACCACTGCTTTTCTTGATATATATTAATGACTTGGATGTGGGTGTACAGGGCACAATTTCAAAATTTGCAGATGACACAAAACTTGGAAGTATAGTGAATAGTGAGGATAGTGATAGACTTCAAGAGGACATAGACAGGCTGGTGAAATGGGCGGACATGTGGCAGATGAAATTTAACGCAGAAAAGTGCATTATCTGCCTAAAGTGCATTTTGGTAGGAGGAACGAGGAGAGGCAATATAAACTAAAGGGTACAATTCTAAAGGGGGTGCATGAACAGAGAGACCTGGAGGTATATGTGCACAAATCGTTGAAGGTGGCAGGGCAGGTTGAGAAAGCGGTTAGAAAAAGCGTATGGGATCCTGGACTTCATAAATAGAGGCATAGGGGAAGAAATTCAGTATAGCCCCGTTTGGGGCATTAAAACTTTAAAAGTTGAAGAATTAGCGCCAGGCACTATTCGAAATTCACTGTTAGTGCTCCAAGAGGGAAGTGGAGTGCTAAATCAAGTGCTACACTCCTAACTTAGGGCGCTAACCTGTGAGAGCGGGGCGCTACTGGCAGAGTGATAAAGAAGGTCATGCGCAATCCAAACGGCACTCTTTAATCACACAGGCTGCTTCCATCTCTTAAAGGGAAGGGCCAATCACGCTATATAACCTCATAGTCATCAGTGGTGTTTTTCAACGTGACCTGGGCGACTGCCATTGCCGCCCCCATCACTTTCAGAAAGAGCAGCATTTGGAGATGTTTGAGGAAAAGCTGTAAAATATTTTGCACAGGCAGCAGACTGGTGCAAGTATTAAACGGTGTGATCACTGAAAGCACCTTTTTCGCGTTGTTTAAGCGACACAGAAGCATTCCCTTTAATTAACGCTCCTGCAGCACACCTCCGAGTGAATAACGCCTCCTCTTACTGGCATTGTTTGCACGAGGCGCTAAAGCAGGGGGCGAAAGGCAATTTTGCATCGGGGCTGTTAACGGGACGTTGCACACACATTGACATCACTGTGTGAGAGGCGCTAAATGCCTAAGCGCTAACAGTTAGCACCAGCGCTAATTTGCCATTGAAGGTCGCGTGCGGCATTGGATTCGTCGCGGCTGAACGCTAACCCCTTAGCACCCCATTAGCGCCCCCGCCAGGCACTAAGGGGACCTACCGAATTTCGCGGTCATAGAGTACAAAAGCGAGAAAGTTATGATGAACCTTTATTAAACATTGGTTCGGCCTCAACTGGAGTATTGAGTCCAGTTCAAGGCACCGCACTTTAGGAAGGATGTGAAGGCCTTAGAGAGGGTGCAGAAAAGATTTCCGAGAATGGTTCCAGGTATGAGGGAGTTCAGTTACATGGATAGAATAGAGAAGCTGGGGTTGTTCTCCTTAGAGCAGAGAAGGTTGAGAGGAGATTTGATAGAGGTGTTCAAAATCATGAGAGGTGTGGACAGAGTAGATAGAGAGAAACTGTTCCCATTGGCGAAAGGGTCGAGAACCAGAGGACACAGATTCAAGGTGATTGGCAAAAGAACCAAAGGCGACATGAGGGAAAACTTTTTTACGCAGCGAGTGGTTAGGATCTGGAATGCACTGCCTGAAAGGGTGGTGGAGGCAGGCTCAATCGTGGCTTTCAAAAGGGAATTGGATAAGTACCTGAAGGAAAAAAATTTGCAGGGCTAGGGGGAAAGGGCGGGGGAGTGGGACTAGCTGAAGTGCTCTTGCAGGGAGCCGGCACGGGCAAATGGCCTCCTTCTGTGCTGTAACCATTCTATGATTCTAGGAGAGATTATAAAAATGACATGGTCAAAATGGCAAACTATTTAAGTGTGGAGGGCATTTTCCCCTCTCTGGACTAGTGACACTGAGCTCAATTGCAGTATCCCAGTTGCTCCCCCTGTTAACATAAACAACAGCAAAGAGATCATGCTAGACCTTTATAAATCACTGGTTAGGCCTCAGCTGGAGTATTGTGGACAATTCTGGGCACCACACTTCAGGAAAGATGGAAAGGCCTTAGAAAGGGTGCAGAGGAGGTTTACCAGGATGTTACCAGGGATGAGGGACTGCAGTTATGAGAAGAGATTGGAAAAGTTAGGACAGTTCTCCTTGGAACAGAGAAGGTTAAGAGGTGACCTAATAGAGGTTTTCAAGTTGATGAGAGGTTTTGATAGAGTAGTTAGAGATAATCTATTCCCTCTGGTGAGTGGGCCAACAACCAGAGGTCATAGATTTTAAATCATTGGCAAAAGATCGAGAGGGGAGAGGAGGAGAACTTTTTTCACTCAGAGAGTTGTCGGGATCTGGAACACTCCACCTGAAAAGGTGGTGGAAGCTGTTTCCATAAATAATTTTTAAAGGGAGTTGGACAGGTACTTGAGGGTGAGGAACTTACAGGGTTACAGACAAGAAGCCGGTGTGTGGGGCTAAGTACGACGGCTCTTTCAAAGAGCCAGCACAGACACGATGGGCCAAATGGCCGCCTCCTGTGCTATAAGTTGCTACGATTCTATGAACATAGCACCAGGATCCATTTGGTCTGTATGACTTATAATTGTATTTAGAAAGCCCCTCATCACATCTTTCAGAAACACCTCAAAGTGCTTCACATACAATAAGTAACTCTGAAGTGTAATGACTGTTATGTAGAGAAACACTGAAGTTGTTTTGCACACAGCAAGATCCCACTAACTGGTCCTTCATCTCAATACTGTTTATCAGTTTGTGCATGGGATCTTTAATGTCAACCTAAACTACTAGAACAGACTGATAGGCCGTGATTTCCCCACCTGGCTGGGTCTGGTGCGGCTGGGGTTGGTGGCAGGTCGCGACCCCGCTGCTGGCTCCAGCCCACTGTCCAAAGTGATTTTACATTGATTGGGCTTGTTAAGCCCGCCCAGCGCGTTTGCCAGCTAATTGAAGGAAGCGGGTCTGATGACGTCATTCGATGACACGTCATCAGCCGGTTTCCTTAAAGGGACCATGCACAAATTGATTTTGGCAGTTGATTTTGGCAGCGTTCTACAGCATTGAGGTGTTGCAAGCACTGCACAGAGATGCACGGCTGCTCCCAGGCTCTCCCATGACTCCCTCCATATGCTTCTCACCCGTCATAGGTTCTCACCCTTCAAATGGGTGGAAGAGACCTCCTCAGGAGACCAACGCAGCCTGGCTGCATATTGCACAGGCGGGCACAAGCAGGGATGTCGCCAGGAGGACCAGGCTGCAGTGGCGCAAAAGTTTCAATGATCTCAATAGATCACGAAACGTTACTGCAAAGCCACACTCAAACTCATCCTGCTGTGCCACTCATCAAATCTGCATCACTCTGCCTTCCCTACCCTACTCCTGCACACCCTTACTCACACCAACTTACCTTGCACCTCCACCCATCCCTCTCTATCTACATTATCACTTCCCCATCTCACTAGCCACCCCTCACACTCACCCTCATCCTAGTCCAATCATACAACTAACAACACACAGGGTAGGCACTTGGGTGTTTTAGCCAATGTTCATGTGAAGTTTCCGTTAACGTGCTGTCAAACATTGAAATCTTTATTTTCAACACTTTGCATTTGGACAGATCTGTGTGCACCTTTGGAAGTGTCTTAGTGAATTGCAGTGAATAGTGAGACATAACGGTACCCCCTGCAATGCTGATGAGTGTGAAAAGAATGGCTTGGGCATCGTAGGGATGCTTTATGTTTTTGGTGTGGGGTGGTGCCAACCTGGCACATCATGTGGCAGCCAGGGTGTACAGCATCAAGTGAAGTAAATCTGGCCATGGTGAGGCCATCCCTGGTGTCCCGGGCAGCAATGTGGTCAGGTGCTGATGCCCTGTGCAGCATCAGGTGATTGCGGAGATGGTTGGTGTTGTTGTTGGTGCTGCTGGTGTGCCATGTGCTGCTGGTGTTGGGGCTAATCATGGTGGAATTCTAAGGACCAAGGTGAGATAGTTTCAAGGGTGTGATGCTGATGTAATAGATGGCAGGTGAACTTGAAATGACAGAAGCGATCTGTCAATGGTGAGAGGTTGTTCCAATGAGGTAACACTGGTTAGAGAGTTTACTCCAAACACTTGCAACCTACATAAAGATCAATCTGTCTTCAAATACAGTAAGCAATGGATTCTGCCTTAGAAAGTGAAGAGCTGTGACATGGGAACTTTTATAGCACATTTGTAGCTGTCAAGTAAAGAGATCAGTTCATGGTGACACAACTCCTGACCTCCTTACCTGACGTGATCCCCGAGCAGCGTGGAACCCGTGGGTGACCTCGTAAAACCGTAAGGTGAGTTACAATTCTCTTTAACAGGCTGTTAACAAGCTCTTGATCACCTAAATTGCTTCCCCCATCACTTGGAGTCGGGTCTGTTCAGTGCTGACAGACCCAACATCTAGGAAGCTAGCATGCTGTCAAAACGCTGTCCGCTGTTAAAAAAAAAATTCTCACCCAACCCGCCACCAAACGCGCCCGCTGACCCTCCCAAAAAAATTCCCCCCATAGTGCCTGTTCGATGATGCTGCAACATCTCATCGAAAAGGCTGCACCTCAAACAATGCAGCATTCTTTCAGTACTGCACGAGCATGTCAGATTACTTTATGCTGTCAGATCCTGGCATGGAGCTTAAACCCACAAATTCCTTACCCCGAGATCGTGCCACTAACTAACACCCAGTGGGTGATGCATTTCAAAGTAAAGCTTTTCATTTGTTTTGCACAGGTTACAGTAGTGCTTTGTGATGATTAGTATTGGCTGCTCTGCTGCTGACTGACATCACAGGTGTGGGTGACAAGTGAGGAAAGTATCAGGGGCGGCTGCGATTCACCTCCCAACTGTCACAAAAACACGTTGACACTCATTATCAAGACTCGCACACGAGTAACGGGCCGTATTTTACGATCGGAGGCTTCCCGCGTGCAAAAGCCTCCGATCTGGAAAAAATCTACGCACTTACCCGAGGGCTCCCGAGGTGCATATAGTTCCAATCCTGGGCCTCTCAAACTGCAAGTGTGCAGGGCCCACGTATCCCAGGGGCGCAGGCAACTCGCAGGCGTCCCTGGGATCACGTGGGCCACGGGGAGCCAATCAAAGAAGGGAATCTCCCTTCATACACTTGACAGATGGACCTGTCAAATATATGAATGGAGATCACCCCAAAAACACTTTAAAACATTAAATACTTTTTTTTTAATTAGTTGAAATTAAAATAAATTAAATATTTTAAACAAAAATTTAATTTTTTGAAAAAATAATTTAAGTTTTTTACAGGGCTAAAAATAAACTTACCTTTTTTTTAAAGTATTTTTAAATGATAAATGACAGAAACATTTTTTTTCAACTCTTATCCTGGTTAAAGCAGGCCTCACGCCTGCTTTTACCAGGCGTAAGAATTCTAAAGTTTTTCTGCGGGCGGAGGGGCTCCAGAAAGCGGAACTCTCTGCCCGCAGAGGCCCTTCTCCAGTGCAGGCATCCGATCTGTCAAGAGCATTCTTGACAGATCGGAAATGCCGGTTGTCAGCGCATGCGCTTCACATGCCTGAAACCGGCATTTCTGATGTCCCTATGGATGGGTACACAGCGTGTACACACCCGTAGGGATCGGAATATCCGGGCCAATAAGTTGTATTCTGATGAGGAAGTTAGCACTTTCGGGTTAGGAGAGGAGGGTAGGGGAGAATGTCGATGAGAAAAACAAAGTCAGATTTTATTGGAAGAACCAAGATCTCACCCCAACTTCATCTATAACTCGGGGGGTTAATTTATTATTTTCCATACATTTTAAAACCACACACAAAAAGAACCACTTTTGAAAGTTATGGTAGTGATAGCATCTGCTGCAGTGTGAACCCTCTCCTTTGGGCAACATCACGCTGTTACAGGACAGCTTTCAGAGAAGACTGCTCTTGACAGAAATTAGCCTAGTCAGAGACTTCTTAATACACTGCCCTTTAATTCCAAACATGCCGGCAGGTACAGATGGCCATGGGTTGGCATCACATCAGTCTTCCCCTGGTTCTCAGAGATACATCGCTTACATCAAAGTTTCTATCTGTCTCAGACTAAGCTCCCATTGATTCTACCTGTTTGAAACCCAGTCAGCAGGGTGCATTTGCACCTTGGCTTCAGACCTGTAAGAAGGGTTTATACTCTTGTTAAGTTTGTGCAAGCACTTTTGCAAACACTTAGACAAAATCTCTTTGAGTCACCCTCCTGGATAACAAGTAATTTGTCCATGTGCTTCATGAATATAGATCATAAATGTACAATAGATTCAACAAAAATTGAGAAAAGATATGATCCATTATTCATGTAACAGGACAGAGAAAGTAAACCTGGAACAATACTTCAATACAGCAGAAAAAGAAGCACAGGTTCAGGGTTGTGAAGGGCAAGATTTAGTACAGATGTCAGGAAGTATTTCTTTACACAGGGCTAATCAACAGCTGGAATGGTTTGCTAGGAAGAATGGTTGAGGCCAGGACATTGAACTCAATTAAGAAGCAGCTAGATGCTGTAATGAAAATATGGCTGGGTTGGTATTCTGGAAGGTTGAGATCAAATGGGTCAAATGGTTTGCTTCACCCAAACCTCTCTTCTAATTCATGTAACTGCCATGGTCATTTACAAAATGGCTTGCGTCCGATTTCTGGAATATGTCAGGCAGCTGGTTAAATGGACTACACCTTTTTCTGGACTCTATTTATAATGCAAATAATGACTTGACTCCAAATTCCTATCGTGAAAAGCTGTTATGATCCATTATCCACTTCAGGACAGAGAGATTGGTGTTTTTTACCCTCTGCTTATTTTCTCAATAATCTCAGTGATTGGCCGCCCCAGTGGAGTCGAACATATATCTATTTCAGAAGAGTGGGCTCATACTAGTTACAGTCTCTTCACAGACTGAAATCGGTTTTGGGTCCTTTTTCCTTTTGGATGAGTATTTGCTCATATTATGAAAATATATATTATGGGAATTAAGATGAAACAGACTTAAACTGACACAAATTACCCATCCCATTGGCCATCATATGGCATGTCATGCTTTAAACCTTAACCCTCTGCAATTTGGATTGAGGGAGATCGACAGCCGTGAGTCACCTCCACCTCCCCACCCCACCCCCATATTTACATTGCTAAATCTAGCTCACTTATTCGGACAGCAGAATTGTAAACCCCCCCCCCCACCATTTTCATAGGTTGAGCATTATAAACATGAGCAACCATCACACAGGTTTCTTTCTCCCATAATCCAAGCTACAAGTAAAAGTGGCTTCATTGTATTCTCTCAACTGCGTCTTCCTCTAAAATGGATGAATATATGACTCTATCAGGAAGCCCCTCAAAATAGAATTATTGGAAAAAGAAATACTGATTGCCCAAGATTTATGTAGGGTTCATTACATACTTTACTTCACACTGAAGTTCGCCTTTAAACTACATGTACAGTAGTTCCACCACATGTGCTGGTTAACAGCAGCGCCTACACTGGTTGCTACTCTGGTGCTGGGTTGCAAATGCCCCAGCCTGCCACTCTGTTTAGTCTGGTATGTTGGATTAGAGCTGCTCACTTTTAGAGACACACGAAATAAAGGCAAAATGCCTTTAAGATTCCCTCTGGAGGCACTGGTGTGAAATCTGTGAGGTGCGCGTCCTTCTTGTACATTTGGCTGCATCCTGTTGTTCTCTTGGCCAAGAAATTGGAGTAGTGCTGGAAAAGGGCGCAAAGTTGGCATTGCAAAGACAATGCGCGCCCGAAGACGTCGGCCCGAGGCTCGCTGGAAATAGAGGACTTGGACCTCACCTCCATAAAACTAGTGAGCTGCGGGCGGCAATCAGCTGTTCTGATACAGCTCACCGGTCGGGGCCACAGGGAAATCGTCTGGCTCCAATGACGAGCCAGCCCGCAGGTAAGTCCAGAGGGAGGTGGGGGGTGAGCCCGGGCTGGCAGTGACCCCGGGCTGGCAGTGACCCCACAGTACTGTTCTGGAGCCAGGCGGAGCAGTAACGCAAGTATAAAGAAGGTACTTACCTTTTGGTCGGTGGCCTCCAGTGGTCTCTTTAAGGACCGCTGGCTCGGCCGCTGTACACTCGGAAACACTGAGTAGATCATGCACGGCACAGGCTTCGTCCAGTTTGTACCGAATTTGGGAGCAGTGTCTTAAATTAGGCGTTAGGAACTCTGATTAGCATATTCAAGGGGCCTAACATCTGCTTCAGGCTGATCATAGAATCATAGAAATTTACAGCACAGAAGGAGGCTATTCGGCCCATCTTGTCCGTGCCAGCCGACAAAGAGCTATCCAGCCTAATCCCATTTTCCAGCTTCAAGTGCATATCCAGGTACTTTTTAAATGTGATGAGGGTCTCTGCCTCTACCACCCTTTCAGGCAGTGAGTTCCAGACCCCCACAACCCTCTGGGTGAAAACATTTCACCTCAACTCCCCTCCAAGCCCCCAACCAATTACTTTAAATCTATGCCCCCTGGTTATTGACCCTTCTGCTGAGGGAAATAGGTCCTTCCTATCCACTATCTAGGCCCCTCATAGCTTTATACACCTCAATTCGGTCCCCCCTCAGCCTCCTCTGTTTCAAAGAAAACAACCCCAGCCTATCCAATCTTTCCTCATAGCTAAAATTCCTCAGCCTAGGCAACATCCTCGTAAATCTCCTCTGCACCCCCTCTAGTGCAATCACATCCTTCCTGTAAAGTGGTGACTAGAACTGCACACAGTACGCTAGCTGCGGTCTAACTAGTGTTTTATACAGTTCAAGCATCACCTCCCTGCTCTTATATTCTTTGCCGCAGCTAATAAAGGCAAGTATTCCCTATGCCTTCTTAACCACCTTATCTACCTGTCCTGCTACCTTCAGGGATCTGAGGACATGCACTCCAAGGTCCCTCTGATCCTCTGCACTTCTCAGTTGTCTTCTTCTTCTTAGGCAGTCCCTCAGAACCGAGGATGACTTGCTTCCACATTAAAAATGAGTTCTCAGGTGACTGATGAGTCCAATGCCGGACCTACAGTCTCTGTCACAGGTGGGGCAGACGGTGGTTGAAGGGGCGGGTGGGTGGGGTGCTTGGGTTGACGTGTGCTCCATGCGCTGCCTGCGCTTGGCTTCCGCTTGCTCCCGGCAAAGAGACTCGAGGTGTTCGGCGCCTTCCCGGATGCTTCTCCTCCACTTTGTGCGGTCTTGGGCCAGGGATTCCCAGGTGTCGGTGGGGATGTTACACTTTTTGAAGGAGGCTTTGAGGGTGTCCTTGAAGCATTTCCTCTGCCCACCTGGGGCTCTCTTGCCGTGCTGGAGCTCCGAGTAGAGCGCTTGTTTTGGGAGTCTCGTATCGGGCATGCAGACAATGTGACCCGTCCATCGGAGCTGATCGAGCATGGTCAAAGCTTCGATGCTGGGGATGTTGGCCTGAGCAAGAACACTGATGTTGGTGCGCCTATCCTGCCAATGGATTTGCAGGATCTTGCGGAGGCAGAGTTGGTGGTATCTCTCCAGTGCTTTGAGGTGCCTGCTGTACATGGTCCATGTCTCTGAGGCATACAGCAGGGCGGGTATCACTGCTGCTCTGTAGACCATGAGCTTAGTGCCGGGTTTGAGGTCCTGGTCTTCAAATACTCTCTTCCTCAGGCAACCAAAGGCTGCACTGGCACGCTGAAGGCGGTGTTGGACTTCGTCGTCGACGTCTGCCCTTGTTGACAGCAGGCTCCCGAGGTATGGAAAGTGGTCCACGTTGTCCAAGGCCTTGTCGTGGATTTTGATAATCAGGGGGCAGTATTGTGTGGCGGGGGCAGGTTGATAGAGGACCTTTGTCTTATGGATGTTTAGTGTAAGGCCCATGCTCTCGTACGCTTCGGTGAAGGTGTTGACGATGGTTTGAAGTTCGACCTCCGAGTGAGCGCAGACGCAAGCGTCGTCTGCATACTGTAATTCGACGACAGAGGATGGGACGACCTTGGATCTGGACTGGAGGTGACGGAGGTTGAACAGTTTCCCATTTGTTCTGTAAATTAGCTCCACTCCAGCAGGGAGCTTATTGAGGGTGAGATGGAGCATTGCAACAAGGAAGATCGAGAAGAGCGTTGGTGCGATGACACAGCCTTGCTTGACCCCGGTTCATACGTGAATTGGGTCTGTGGTGGAACCGTTGGTCAGGATCACGGCTTGCATGTCGTCGTGACGCAGGCGGAGGATGGTGACAAACTTTTGAGGGCAGCTGAATTTGAGGAGGACACTCCATAATCCCTCACGGTTGACAGTGTCGAAGGCCTTTGTGAGATCAAAGAAGGCCATGTACAGCGGTTGGTGCTGTTCCCTGCATTTCTCTTGTAATTGACGTGCGGTGAAGATCATGTCCATTGTGCCCCTTAGTGGGCGGAATCCGCATTGCGACTCTGGGAGGAGCTCTTCAGCCACTGGGAGAAGGCGATTGAGGAGGATTCTTGCGATGACTTTCCCTGTGGCAGACAGCAGGGAAACTCCTCTGTAATTACCGCAATCAGACTTGTCACCTTTCTTGAAGATGGTCACAATTACGGCTTCTCTGAGATCCCCTGGCATGCTCTCCTCCTTCCAGATAAGAGAAATGAGTTCTTGAATTCGCACCAGTAGTGCTTCTCTGCCATGCTTTAGTGCCTCGGCGGGGATTCCATCTGCTCCTGAGGCCTTGTTGTTCTTCAGTTGTCGGATGGCCTTTTCAACCTCATGTTTGTGTGTGTGTGCACTTCTCAGTGTCCTACCATTTATAGTGTATTCTCTTGCCTTGTTAGCCCTCCTCCAATGCATTATATCTCACTTCTCCAGCTTGAATTCAATTAGCCACTGTTCTGCCCACCTGATCAGTCCATTGATATCTTCCTACAGTTTGCAACTTTCTTCTTCATTATCAGCCACATGGCCAATTTTTGTATCATCTGCAAACTTCTTAATCATACTTCCTACGTTCAAGTCCAAATCATTGATATATATCACAAAAGGCAAAGGACCCAACACTGAGCCCTGCGGAACTCCACTGGAAACAACCTTCCAGTCACAAAAACACCCTTCTTACACCCTGATGCTGTGGGCACTTGGAAGTTGCTGGCTTCCAATTTGGCAGCTGGCGCACTTCCAGGAGAGGTTGGCATGGGAAATTGGTCCTGCAACACTAATTTTTCACACAAAAAATGGCTGCAATGGGGACCAATTTCTCCCTCCTTGATTCCACCCCACTTAAGATATACATTTCCATTTTTTTTTAAATGCATGTTAACACCATCAGTTTTTCAGGAATGAGACTTAAAATAAAAAGAAATTGAGATTGATGGTAGACCCAGATAAATGCTTGGAGTTAACTTGTTTTGACACAGCAAAAAAGTCACAGTTTTAAACTAAAATGAATGAATTTCACTCTAAATGAGTGGGAGTTGGTCGGTCTGTATATACCAGATGTATGTTACAAACAAAATCCATGTTAATCGTATCACTACGTGTTGGAGCACCTCGGTGCAGTATCATAGAGTGCAGGGAAATATATTTGATTGTCCGCTTTCCTGAATTCTCAATCTCAAACATCCTGCACAAAGAACTACCAAGCAAAGACCAGATGTCTGCTGGATGCTGGGCGAAAGGAATCAGAACAGTGAGCAGGGACAGAAGTACCAGTAGCCTGTAGGCAGGCTTTTCAGTCTGCACAAAAAGGACCTGTGAGGGAAGAAAGAATAATGGGGCAAAAGAGGGAGCATGGCCTTATTGCACAGTCATATGTCCATAAATAGGTATCTATAAATACACACACATTATTGTATCGGGATCACAGTAGGTTATGATAAATAACCACTTGTGACAGTTTGCTTTTCATGTCATACAGTTCTTTGTTCCTGGGATGCAGGTGGTGCTGGCAAGGTTGTCTTAATTGCCTGAGGACATTAGCAGTTAACCGCATATTAAAAGAAAGACTTGCATTTATATAGAGCCTTTCACAACAACTGGATGTCCCAAAGCGCTTTACAGCCAATGAAGTACTTTCGAAGTGCAGTCACTGCTGTAATGTAGCAGCCAATTTGCACACAGTAAGCTCCCACAAACAGCAATGTGATAATGACCAGATAATCTGTTTCTGTTATGTTGATTGAGGGATAAATATTGGCCAGGACACCGGGGATAACTCCCCTGCTCTTCTTCGAAATAGTGCCATGGGATCTTTTCCATCCACCTGAGAGAGCAGACAGGGCCTCGGTTTATCATCTCATCCAAAAGACAGCACCTCCGATATTGCAGCACTCCCTCAGCACCGCATTGGAGTGTCAGCCTAGATTGCAGTGCTCAAGTCTCTGGAGTGGGATTTGAACCCACAACCTTTTGACTTGGAGGCGAGAGTGCTACCCACTTTTTTTTTTAATATACTTTATTCAACATTAAGAACATTTACAACATCGTGATCATTTCATTGTATCATACAAATCAATTCCGCCGCTCTGCACAGCCATTCCACCACCACATTTTAACATCAAAACCTGAAGTTTAATTTGTCTCCTGTAACATATATTAATCGATTGTACTTTAAAAATTGATTGTAAAACACTATCTTTAAATTCCTTTCTGAATAAAACATCCACACAGCCTTATAATGATCTTTTAGCTTATATTTAAAATACTCTTTTAGATTGATTCTCCTCCCCTTAAAAAACAGAGCATTCCTTCTTTGCACAATCACAAATCTAGCCAAACTGAACATTAAATTAATTGCCGCTTCGCTAGACTCGAGCAGACTCTCCTGCAATCCCCATCTCAAGATTGAGTCCCACGGGATTCCCATTTCTTCGGTCCCCACCCAGGAAAAAAACTTCACACAACTGTTGAACATAGTACTTAAAATCATTTAACTGTGGACATAACATCAGTAAATGGGACAGAGTCTCATCCCGTGTCCCACACACTGGGGAAGTTGCCCCCTCCACTCGTCCAATCTTGCACAAGACCGTTATGGTAAAAATCCGGTTATGAGCTCATTTGAAATCCAGTTCAATCCACTCTGGACATTTAAAATTCGCCCACACTCCCTTCCAAATCCTGTTGAAGTCCAGCTGTGGGGATATACTCTGCCAAAACTCCTGACCAGCAGGTGTCTTGAATCTCCATTCTCGAAATAGCTCATAGAAATCTCAAGTATTACAGTTGTCAAATTGGACCAACTCTCCCCCTTTCTCCAGCAGAAAGCTTGGAAAAGCGGGACGCATTTTACTTCCTTTGGAAATTTCTGCATTTATTTCTTCCATCCAATCCTGTGGCATTGCCCTCACAATCTTCTCATACATGAGCACTATTGCTTTTCCCTCTACCTCCTGATCCTCCTCCCACACCATGTCCCTCACTATCGCTTCCGGCAACCAACCTGGAATTACCTCGTATAATACATCTTTCACACATATAACACCAGGGCCTAGAAATTCAGTTGCGTTTGCGCCCACTTAGGGGCGAAAGAGTGGGTTGCGCCGGAAGTTTTTTAGTGCCCGAAATTAAGTTGGGCCCTAACATCAGCGTTAGCCGGTAGCGCTGCGCCGGCACCGATGACGTCATCGGTGTGCGCAGCGCCCCGGTTACAACGCGATTCCGCTCCGAAGCCAACTTCAGTTGCGGCCGCCTCGCCCGCAGCAGCCGCAAACAACGTTTTGAAAACGGTGCCTTGCAGCTCCGAAAGGCCAGCGCATAAAGGTGGAGGGGCGGCCGGCCGCTTTCCCGGCGGCCGCATGGCCGCACCTCCCTCCCCGGACTCCTGCACCACCCCCCCGCTGCATTGCTGTCTGACTCCCGCGAGCCCGGCACTTCTCCGTGGTGCCGGCTCATTTGCCGGGAGAATCCAACGGCGATCTCACGGCTGCAGGCAGCTCCTCCTTAAGAGAAGGAGGAGGCCTGCAGTACTCCAGCCTGCCGCACCGCATCGGGTGGCGCAGCGGCAGCTGGACGGCTGAAATAGACGTTCATCGCCCCAATCGAGGCGGCCAAACCCTGCAGTAGCGCCCGCCTCCGTCTTCGCCCGTGGCAACTGAATTTCAGGTGGGCGCTGCGGGAATCCGGGTGAGCGCTAAATTTCGGGCGCTGAAGACCTGGCGGGGCCTTACTGAATTTCTAGGCCCAGCTTTTATAAAAGCTTGATTAAATATAACCTCTCCTTCGATGTTGACCCACCTGTTCAAAAATAAGGGCTGTTCTAAAAATTCCTCAGCCCCCTTGGGCATAAACTGCACACTTTATAGAAATTGGGCCCAAGTCTCTACAACCCCCGTATAAAACCTAGGGAGAAGTTTAATCAATTTCAAAAACATATTATTGTATTCTATATACAATATCCCCTGCCCTCCTATCCCACTTCATTTAAAAAAATGCTCAAAACAACTCTTCCAAAATCTTGTATTTGACTTCTGAAGAAATCTCTTCACCCATTTGATTCTAAAGGATTTTTTTCTTCAAATTGAGTCCTCCCTGATTTCTCTGTCCAATGATGGTATTGTAAGCCACCAAGGCTGGTTTCCCTTCCCATAAAACCTCACACAAGCCTCTTGGATGGACTTTTCTGCCCACTCAGGAATATCCTCCACCATCAATAAGTACCATAGCTTAGATAGCAGGAGAGCAGACACCACTGTCGCTCTTCCTTGCACTTTCAACCACCTTCTTTCCCATCTTCCCAAAATCTTTTTAATTTTGATAACCTTCGGTTCCCAATTTAATCGATCCACTTCATCCCTGTCTTTCTTGCACCCCATATGCACCCCCAGAACTTCCAAAACCTCCACCACCTTAAAGGGACTTTCCCCCAACCATTCCCCCCTACCCCTTCCTGCAACCAGGAATTGCGACTTACTATAATTCACTCTGGCTCCTGAAGCTCTACAATACTCCTCCACTACATCCATAGCATTCCTCACTGACTCCCCATTTCTCAATGTTAAGGTTGTGTCATCTGCATATTGGTGTATCACCGACACCAGCCCAGAACTGGGAACCACAATCCCAACTACACCTTGTTTCTTTCGCATCATGTAACCTAATGGTTCTGCTACCAATGTGTACAACAATGGGGACAGGGGACAACCCTGTCTCACTGATCTCTGTATCGGAAAATACTTGGATACAAAACCATTATATTTAACACAGCTAAATATGTTTGAATAAAAAATCCTTATCCACTGAATGAAATTTTCCCCGAAAACAAATGCTTCCAAAACTTTCAATAAAAACTCATGAGAGACCCTATCAAAGGCTTTTTCTTGATCTATCTTTAATACATAAGCCTCCCTCCCACTCTCCTCCATGAGCTCTATCGCATCTCGGATTGAGACCACAGAGTCTGCGATGTCCCGGCCTATGACTCCATAAGACTGAGAGGGCAAAACTATCTGCGGCAACACCTCCTTCATACGATTTGCCATAACCCTCGCCAAGATCTTATAATCCACATTTAATAATGTGATGGGCATCCAATTCTTCAGATCCCTTCTATCCCCTTTATTTTTATAAGCTAAGCTTATGACACCTCTCCTCATAGATGGGGCCAGGCTTCCCTCAATTTTAATTTCCTTAAAAACTTCTAAGAGCAATGGACTTAAAATCTCGAAAAATTCTTTGTAAAATTCTGCACTTAGTCCATTGGACCCTGGGCTTCCCCCCCGCCGCCCCCTCCGCCCCCCCCGACCTTCATTCCACTTATTGCTACTTTTATTTCCACTAATCCTACTTCTTTGTCACACATGCTTCTCTCATCCTCCTTTAAACCCTCTTCAATAAAAGCACTAACCTTCTCCATCACCAAATTGGAAATGTCTTCTTTTGTATATAACTCTTGATAAAAGCTGCTAGTCGCCTCTAAAATCTCCCCACTTTCATGAATGATCTTCTCCCCAACCTTCAACTCTTCAATTAACGATAATCTCTGTCACAGCTTCTCTTGCTCTAGAAAATATCTAGTGCATCTTTCACCCTCCAATGCATCTCTAGCCTTTGCACCGAGAATGGCCCCCTTGCATTTTTCAGCTTGCAATAATTCCCACTCTTCCTTTAGCACCCGGAACTTAGTCTCCGCTCCCTTATCCCCTCCATCAACTGCTTTACAGACATCCGTAAACCTTTTGTTTATATTCTCTTCTCGATGCCGGTTAGCTGCCGCCCTCTTTTTCCCATAACGTACTGAAAAAACTTTTACCTCATATTTGAAATTGTCCCACCAAACTCTTCTTTCTTTCAAGAACAAAGGTTTCTTCTGAGCATTCTTTATTATATTTAAAATCCCTTCTTTATAAGCAATTTCTTTCAGGTATTGATTGTTTAAAAGCCACACCCCTGAACCGATCTTAACTCTGCTGTTCCTAATTCTAAGAACCAAAGCCGAGTGGTCACTAAAAAATACTTTTTTATAATAAATCTCCATCACCTCCAAACTTAACCCTTCCCGCATTAACACAAATTCTATTGGGCTCTGTTTTAAAACATCACCCACCCAACCTGCTCTGGAGAACTCCCTTTTTATGGGGTTCCAGTCCCTCCATAAGACTCTCAAATTTAAATTTGCCATCATTTTTACAATTATCCCTCTAGAGTTATCATCCTTAAAGGTCATCTAGGCTGAAATGTCCATCCGAGATAAAAATACATTAAAATCCCCCACTATACAATGATTTTCCACCTCTGCCACTTCAGTGAATAACCCCCGAAAAAACTTGCGACGCTTGCAATGGTCATTCGGTGCATAGATATTAAAAAGATCGCAATTAAATTCCTCCATTTTTACCCTTAGCCGTAAAAATCTTCCCTCACTGTCCTTGTCCACCAAGGCAACGTTCTCTTTTATGGACGGACTCACCAAAACAGCCACCCCTCTACGGTTATTGTTTGCACAACTTGCAAACACCTCTCCCTTCCAAACCTTCTGAACTCTTTCTAGGATATCCTCATCCCAAAAGGTTTCTTGCAGACACAACAAGTCCATGCCTTTAAAACCCTGCAACAACTGCTGCAATTTCTTCTCACCCCTCAGTCCGTTCACATTAATCGAGACCAATGTAATCATGGCTCCGAAGAAGGGAGGTATGCCTGATAATCTCCCCATCATTTAATCTCTGGCCCTTCCCTCCTCTCATGCTCCTTCCCAACTTTTCGGCCAGCTGTTGCTTTTTCCTGCAGCCTCCGATTCTTTTTCACCTCCTGTTTGAACCTTCCCTGCTGTTTCAACCTCTTCCTTGCATTAAGTTTGGGCCAAGGAGCTGCCCTTTCTCCCTCCTTCTACCCCTCACTAACCTTTCCCTTTCCACACGATGCCACCCCACCCCCCACTTCCATGTCTCTGTCCCCCTCTAATTCCTCACTCTCAAGTTCTTCTGTAACCCTCTGTGCCTGTGATGCGCTATCAATTACTCATAAAAGACGGTGAGTTAGGAGAGTAACTAAAAGGCTTTTATTAACAAAGAACAGAGCATGCCTCTTGTGGTTGACTGGTTTCCAAGAAGGCAGGGGGCTGCAGAGCAGTCACCTTTGTACCTGGGCCTGTGGGTGGAGCCAGGGGCGGAGCCAGCAGAGGCATGCTGAGGCATGCATAGATACAACAGTGTGCAACAACAACAGTGAACAACAATAACAGTGGTTTACCACATTCACCCCTTGTTTAAAATTGAGTCCGGCGGGGTGAAGTGTACTAAAGGTTCGTGTAAGTAAGTCTATCAGGTGGCCTTGTATGCCGTCCTGATCGTCATGGTGGCGGCGGTGATGGTGCAGCATCCAACGTTGTATCTGGCGTCTCATTGAGTGGTTGGGTGGTCAATGGCGGGTCCTGGGGCTGCGGCATGCCGTCTACCGGGGTTGGGTTGTGGGTAGTGGTGGATGGCAATGGTAGTGTTTCAGGGGCACCCGAAGGTGCGAGGTCTCGTATGGAGACTGTGTCCTCCCGCAATGGTAGTGTTTCAGGGGCACCCGAAGGTGCGAGGTCTCGTATGGAGACTGTGTCCTCCCGCCCGTCCGGGTACGCCACGTAAGCATACTGGGGGTTGGCGTGGAGGAGGCTCACCCTCTCGACCAGGGGGTCCATTTTATGGGACCTCACGTGCTTCCGCAGTAGGACGGGTCCTGGAGACGTCAGCCATGTCGGTAGCGAGGTCCTCGATGTGGACTTCCTGGGGAAAGTGAACATTTTTTCATGGGGGGTGGCATTGGTGGCCGTACAAAGCAGTGACCGAATGGAGTGGAGCGCCGCAGGGAGGACCTCCTGTCAGCGAGAGGTCGGAAGGCCCTTAGATTTTAAGTTTAAGAGGACGGCCTTCCAAACCGTCGCGTTCTCTCTTTCCACCTGGCCGTTCCCCCGGGGGTTGTAGCTGGTGGTTCTGCTTGTAGCAATACCTCTCGTGAGCAGGTACTGACGGAGATCGTCGCTCATAAAGGATGAGCCCCGGTCGCTATGGATATAGCTAGGGAAGCCGAACAAGGCGAAAAGGTCATTCAGACATTTAATGACCGTGGTACTGGTCATGTCTGGGCACGGGATGGCAAACGGGAAACGGGAGTACTCATCAATTATGTTGAGGAAGTACACGTTGCGGTCAGAGGAGGGCAGGGGCCCTTTAAAATCGACGCTCAGGCACTCGAAGGGGCGAGTGGCCTTGATCAGGCTTGCTCTGTCTGGCCTATAAAAATGCGGTTTGCACTCGGCACAGATTTGGCAGTTCCTGGTCATGGTCCTGACCTCCTCGATGGAGTAGGGCAGGTTACGGGATTTGATGAAATGGAAGAACCTGGTGACCCCCGGGTGGCAGAGGTCATTGTGGAGGGTCTGCAGTCTATCAACCTGCGCGTTGGCGCATGTACCATGTGATAGGGCATCTGGGGGCTCATTGAGTTTCCCGGGCCGGTACAAGATATCGTAATTGTAGGTGGAGTGTTCAATTCTCCACCTCAAGATCTTGTCGTTCTTGATTTTGCCCCTCTGATTATTATTAAACATAAAAGCTACTGAACGCTGGTCAGTGAGCAGGATAAATCGTTTTCCGGCCAGGTAATGCCTCCAATGTCGCACCGATTCCACAATGGCCTGGGCCTCCTTTTCGACAGAGGAGTGTCGAATCTCGGGGCCCTGGAGGGTCCTTGAGAAAAAGGCCACGGGTCTCCCCGCCTGGTTAAGGGTTGCAGCTAGGGCGAAGTCGGATGCGTCGCTCTCCACTTGGAAAGGGATGGACTCATCCACTGCGTGCATTGTGGCCTTCGCAATATCTTTTTTTATGAGAGTGAAGGCTGCACATGCCTCTGCTGTCAGGGGGAAGGAGGTGGACTTGATGAGGGGTCTGGCTTTGTCCGCATAGTTGGGCACCCACTGGGCATAGTAAGAGAAAAACCCGAGGCATCTCTTCAGTGCTTTTTGGCAGTGGGGGAGGGGGAGCTCCATAAGGGGACGCATTCTGTCGGGGTCGGGGCCGATGACTCCGTTCTCCACTACGCAGCCAAGAATGGTGAGGCGCGTGGTGCGAAACATACATTTGTCCTTGTTGTATGTTAGATTCAGCCGCTGGGCCGTACGGAGGAATTTCTCACGGTTAACGTCATGGTCCTGCTGGTCGTGGCCGCAGATGGTGATGTTGTCTAGATAGGGGAAGGTGGCCTGCAGCGCGTTCTGGTCAACCATTCGGCCCATCTCCCTTTGGAAGACCGAAACCCCGTTGGTGACGCCGAAGGGGACTCGGAGGAAGTGGTAGAGACGACCGTCAGCTTCAAAAGCTGTGTACTGGCGGTCCTCAGCCCTGATGGGGAGCTGGTGGTATGCCGACTTCAGATCAATCGTCGAGAACACCCGGTATTGTGCTATCTGATTGACCATGTCAGATATGCGGGGGAGTGGGTATGCATCTAACTGGGTGTAGCGATTGATCGTCTGGCTGTAGTCAATAACTAGGTGCTGTTTTTCGCCAGTCTTCACTACCACCACTTGTGCTCGCCATGGGCTAGTGCTACCCTCAATAATCCCTTCCTTCAGGAGTCTTGCTACTTCGGATTTAATGAAGCTCCTATCCCCGGCACTGTACCGCCTGCTTTTGGTAGCGATGGGCTTACAGTCGCGGGTGAGGTTAGCGAACAAGGGGGCGGGGGGGACTTTAAGCGTGGAGAGGCTGCAAATGGTGCGCGGCGGGCGATTTAAAAGCTGCTGGCTGCAGACTGTGAGTGGGGGGAGGGGTCCGCTGTACGCTAATGTGACACTTTTAAGGTGGCACTGAAAATCCAACCCCAGTAGAACGGCAGCGCAGAGATGGGGCAGGACAAGAAGTTTAAAATTTTTGTATTCTGTGCCCCTTACTGAAAGGGTCACTACACAGTAGCCACCGATGTCTGCTGAATGGGATTTGGAAGCCATAGAGATCCGATGGCGCGTTGGCAGGACCGGGAGAGAGTAACTGCGCACCGTGTCGGGGTGGATAAAGCTCTCCGTGCTCCCGCTGTCGAAAAGGCAGGTAGTGGCGCGGCCGTTTACCGTAATGTCCATCATGGACCTGGACAGTTGGTGAGGGAGAGATTGGTCCAGCGTCACGGAGGCCAGCGTATGGTCGAGCGAGTCACTATGGTCGTCAGACGAGGCGGTGGTTGAGTCCGGGTCACCCGCGATTGGAGTTGGAGGCGTCCAAGATGGCGGACAAAATGGCTGCGCCCATGATCCCGATCCCCACGCGGCTGGAGGTGTCCAAGATGGCGGACAAGATGGCTGCCCCCACGGTTCACACGCGGCGCTGCTGGCGTTAGCGGTTTTACCTTTGCAGGCGCTGACGTAGTGTCCTTTCTTCCCGCAGCCAGAGCAGGTAGCATTTTTCGCCGGGCAGCGTGCTCTGGGGTGTTTTGCCTGGCCACAAAAGTAACATTTCAGGCCCTTGGACATCGCTGCAGCAGTTGGTGCCGGGGATCCCATGACCCAAGGTTGCGGCGTCCATGGTGCGGAGCGGTTAGGGGAGAATGCGTCCATATTCCGGTGGGCTGCGTCTAGCGAGAGCGCGAGGGACACTGCCTTCTTCAGGTCGATTTCGCCCTTCTCCAGCAGTCTCTGCCGGGAGTAGTCGGATTTGAGGCCCGCAATGAAAGCATCTCGGATATGTCCCTCCGCGTGTGTCGCGGCCGATACCTCTTTACAATCGCAGGCTCGGCCGAGTATCTGTAGTGCCCGTAGGAATGCCTCCAACGATTCCCCAGACTGCTGTTTGCGGGATCTCAGAAGGTGTCTGGCATAAACCGTATTTACCGGGCGTGTGTATTGTCCTTTTAGCAGATCGATAGCCGCCGTGTAGGTAGTCGCGTCCTGGATGAGCGTGTAGACTTGGTGGCCCACCTTGGAGGCCAGGATTTTTAGTTTGTTTCCATCTAGTGTCACGGCTGAGGCTTCCAGGTAAGCTTCGAAGCAACGCAGCCATTGTGCGAACTTGGTAGACGAACCCGCCTCTTGAGGGTCTAGGTCCAGGCATGTTGGTCTGAGGGCATGCAGCAGCGCCTGCTGCTCAGCGTTTGGTGCCGTCGTTTGCTGCAGCGCCTGCTGCTCAGCGTTTGGTGCCGTTGTTTCCTGCTGCTCAGCGTTTGGTGCCGACATTTTGTTTTTGTTAATAAAATTGATGCGCTATCAATTACTCATAAAAGGCGGTGAGTTAGGAGAGTAACTAAAAGGCTTTTATTAACAAAGAACAGAGCATGCCTCTTGTGGTTGACTGGTTTCCAAGAAGGCAGGGGGCTGCAGAGCAGTCACCTTTATACCTGGGCCTGTGGGTGGAGCCAGGGGCGGAGCCAGCAGAGGCATGCTGAGGCATGCATAGATACAACAGTGTGCAACAACAACAACAACGGTGAACAACAATAACAGTGGTTTACCACAGCCTGCTCCCGGTCAGATACATAATCCTGCGCCCCATCAGATACATCATTTCCCATAGAGAGTCATCGAGTTTTACAGCACAGAAAGAGGCCCTTCGGCCCATCGTCCTGCTATCGCGGTTTCTGCAACAGTGCCGCTCCCTTCGACCTCATCTCCACCTCCCTTGCTCCTTGATCCTTCTCTCTCTGGGACAATGGCGCACCTATATTGCTCCCTTTTGCCGTCTTTGTCTCGCTGCTCCCGTCCTGCTGCCCCTTTAAGGCTCCTGCCTCTTGCACCCTCTCCTTGTCTTGCCCCCTCCTGCTCACTGAGATGTCCGGCTCCCCATCTTTCTTTGGAGAACTTACATTTACCACGCACCCCGCTCCTGCCTCCTCTCCCCCCACGGACACCAGATTCTTTAGGGAGAGCTGAACCGTATTAAGGCTCGAGTCTGCACTTGACCCTTGCTGCCCTCTGCTGTCTTTGTTCCTTTCCACTGTACTTGGTGTGTTTTCCACCATCTCCATCCTGTTCTCTGCTCCGCAATTTTCTGCCTCTTCCTGTGCTCTTTTCTCCTTCAATTTACCAGCTGTGTCCTCCGACTGCTCCACTCCTCCGGCCATTCCACTCACATCTCCTGCTCCTTCTCCCATCTCCTCATCACTCACAGAGCTTCCTTCTGCCTCACACTCACAGCAGTTGGGGCCTTTGTGACACACCCCACAGCTCTCCGCCTTGCAGCTCCGAACGATGTGTCCAGACTCGCTGCAATTACATAGAAACAAAGAAGATAGGAGCAGGAGTAGGCCATTCGGCCCTTCGAGCCTGCTCCGCCATTCAATGAGATCATGGTTGATCATCCAAATTCAGTACCCTGTCCCTGCCTTCTCCCCATATCCCTTGATCCCTTTAGCCTCAAGAAATATATCCAACTCTTTCTTGAATATATTTAATGAACTGGCCTCCACCGCCCTCTGTGGCAGAGAATGCCACAGGTTCACCACTCTCTGGGTGAAGAAATTCCTCCTCATTTCAGTCCTAAATGGCTTACCCCTTATCCTTAGACTATGACCCCTGGTTCTGGACTCCCCGGCCATCAGAAACACCCTTCCTGCATCTAGTCTGTCCAGACCTGACAGAATTTTATAGGTTTCGATGAGATCCCCTCTCAATCTGGACAGTTTCTTACAAGATGGTCGTGTCCAAGACAATAATAACAAACCTTCACTTGATTATCATGCAGCACTCAGAAGTACTGCACTCCTTCCATTGTCTCGAATTTCATGCTGTACGGTAATGACTTCACCCCCTCTGGGGACCGCACTTTTACGTAACGGGTTCCATCTGCTACCCATGTTCCTGGATAGAACCTCCTCTTTATTGCTGAACAAATTTTAATGTCCCACGATTCCAACTTTTTGATTAGCACATCGTCCTCAATATAAACTGGCAAGTTTAAGAATGAGACCACCACCTCTTCTGAATATAGCAGCGATACCTCCAAGAATTTATCGCCAACTTTCAAACTGAGTAAAAGTCTTTCCACCTCCTCTCGGCCACTGACCATCACCTCGAACACAACATTCGGCTTTAGTCAGCAGGCAAAGCAGCTTCCCTCGCCACGGTCTTCATGTACCGCTTGGATAATATCCCAAGCTCGTATCTCCTTATCCTCGCACTGAACCACCCCCGTGTTTTCTTTTCCAAACCTCCTGGGGTCCCGGCCCAAATCTTTGGGCCTTTTTCTTTCCCTTCCAACCAGTTTCTCCCCCAATTAAATTCATCTTGGGAACACTGTCCTCTGAGGGGCCTGGCACTCTGGACCCCTCAGCAGCCATCTGGCTGTTGTTTATTGTCCAAAAAGGCCCTAAAAACCTGAAAAAACCCCACCACCAACTTTTTACAAACTCACTCCAACTCCCTGCAGCAATCAGGCAACCAGTAACACCTGCTCACTCCTAGCCCCTCCCACCTAGAGAGGCACAGTTGACACTGTGGGACTGAGAAGACATGTAGGCCAGACCAGTAGGAGCGGCAGGAGAGCAAACCTCTTGGGTATCCACAATGATCCAGCAGCTGTCGTGGTGATTTACCTTTCTGATGCCAGCCTATAAATGACCACATTTATTGATTTCAATTGCACAACTTGCCACGTGGGATTTGAACTCCTACCACTGCACAAATTGTGTACCACTTTCCAACATGTATTCTCCATATACAAACATCCAAAAGTATATACCACATTAATAATACTAGATTAGCATTCCTTGGCACTGAGCTTCATACAAGGGGGTGGGGGGGACACAGATAAAGAATTTGGACATGGGAGGCCCCCAAAATTATCCAACCATTCCACTGGGAGTGCTAACTCATAAAATTTACCTCACAACTTTCAACAGTTGGGCTTTGGAAGCAGTAGTATTTCCAGCGTGAACAGATCGTTAATGGGGGAGATTCTCACTGCGAATAATTTAAAACGGACCCCAGCCTCAAAGGCAATCCCCAATCATAAGATGAATAAATAGCAGACGATGTTCATTTGACCTTTACCGGGTGCGAGGCGCTGGCGCACAGGGGCTGCAAAGCCTTAAACTACCAGATGTGTATATATATATATGTTGTTGTTGTTGTTGGTCGTAATTAGCTGCATCCCGTCGCATGGCAGCTTCAGAAAATAAGTGGAAAGCCATTATTCACCAGCAAGTTTATTTATGGCTGACCCCTTAAATCATTGCATGGTAGATGCACTGATTGGACACAGCATGGGAGGACGGGCGCTCTGCATCAGCTTAGCCAGACAGAGGGGTGTGTGTGTGTAAGCTCGCAAGCCCGCTCACATAGTAAACGCCAAGCACCTCCCGCCTTCACCCAGCCAAAGGAGGGTTCTTTTTTTTTTGGCGCCGAGGGCAGCAGATCGGCGGCACTTGTTTGGGGGCATTTTGGCGATGAGCTTGGTGAGGTTGCGGGGAGGGGAAGCCCGCTCGCCCCAGCTGCTGAGGTAAGGGGGGTCCTGTGGCGGCGTCTCTGCCAGTGCATGCTTGTCAGCGAACTACACAAGGCAAGGATCAGCCGCCGGAGCGCTGCTCCATTCACACAGCACTGTGAGCTGTTCAAGCACATCGCGGTCCTGGACCTGCTCTTCCCCCTCTCCCTCTCTCTCTCTCTCCTCTTTCTGCATCTGCTGTGAGTATGTGTGTGTGCATCCTTCACCTGCATGCTACAGACAAGAAAGGGGGTTGATATTTATTATATATATAATATTTCTCTTAAAATAAGCTTTTGCAATTATGTGTGCAAAATGTTCATGTTTAAAACATTGAACAAGCCTGGAATGGGAAAGGGCTACTTGCTTGAATGAAGTTGTGAGACTTTAAATCGTTGTGCAAACTTTGGAGATTTTTTTTTGTCTGTGTGTGTGGGGTTGACGTCCCCGAACAGTGGGAGTGGGAGAGGAGTGTTTCCCAGGGAGGGAGAGAGGTTGCTGTGACAGTGGAGTTTTGCATTGAAGAATTAGCTTGGGAGTTTTGTGTTTCTTCCGGTCTCTCTTTCTTCCCCCAGCCATTGCGGGGTTTATTGTGATTTATTTCTGTTGCTCTCTCCAGCTAGTTGTTTCCGGAAGTTGCAATGTATTCTCGCAGACACATGTTATGCCACCTACCTGATTACTCATTTGTGATTCAGTAACTTGGCTTTTTTTTTTAAAACGCGCAGAGCCGCACAAAGCTCTTTTGGAAAACAATCGGATTATTTTGACTGGTGTCTCGGGTCGTTTCCATGAGCTAGCGTGGGTGTAAAGTGGTTTGTGGGGGGGCGGGGGAAAAGAGAAAAAAAGTCATCTCATGCGATGCTTTTGATTCCTATTCACAAACCCGTTGAATGGGCTGCAACAAAAAAACCACACAAAAAAACCCCGAGCGGAGCATTGACCGGCGGATCAGGAGCAACTTTGCCCACAGTTGCTGATGGAGACGGTGTTTGCGCGGAATGCTTTCATCTTTTCGGATTTGTAATGCCTGCTCCCTTCTCTTTGACACACGTTGGCAGAAGTTTGCCATCCCAAAATGTACCGGTGCAGATTGCGAACTGTTGCAGTTTGCACATGCCGCTCGCTGGGGATGCTTTCCTTTGTACTTTGTGCAGCCAGTCAAGCGAAGAGAGTCGTTGCAGTTGAAAGGGACATTTTATATAAATATATATATATATAAAAAATAGAGCAGGTCGATGGGAAAGGCAGATCAGATCCTTGATAATCTTCTTCCTCATTATCTTTATAAAACGGTGCACAATGTTACCCCGGCCCCAGAGGCTTTGCTGATTAACTTTAGCAGGGGGGAAAGTATTGCTAATTCTGATCCCCTCCTGGCTGGGAGCTGAATACTGTGGGGAGGGACACTGGATCCCCTTGGCCTCAATGTTACCAGCGTCCCTCGTGTAACTGCAGTCAGTACGCGGTCTCTACACTTTTCTCCTTCAGCGCCTTAAGATGGAGACACGATACCGTCGCGCTTTTGTTTAATCCCCTGAACACTCTCCCCCCCCCCCACCTTAGGACCTTACACTCGGCAATCTGCGCTCGCCACTCAGCCTGCATTTGAAATGTCCTTTTTTTTAAAATTCCGCTTATTTAACGCGAAGGCTACACTTCCATTTGCATTCCTTATGTTATTGAGAGTGCGAGACGTGACTTGCACGACCCAAGTTGCTCAGGGTGCAGATAACCCAGGCTATTAACTAAAGCCGCCACAATTCGCATGTAACCTCCCCCCTCCCCACCCACCACCTCACTCCCCATAAATAAGATTCATTAATTGGACGGGAATACCGGATAACACACTAATATTTGGCCACATAGGGAAAAAGAATTGTTGAATCCAAGCATATAAATCAGATTTTTATTTTTTTTAAAAGAGACTGCTTTAAGTTAGTGGCTGGGAGCTGACAATCCCAAGGAGGAAACTCTCCATTTCTGCAAATATGAAATCGTCGCCCAACAGGTTAATGAGATTTCCAGTGTCAGCCAAAAGTCCTGAAGTTTGGTGGGTGGAAGAAGCGAGATCAAATCACTTCATTGAAAAGTAGCAGCGGGTGGGGAGTTAAAACTTTGGGAGATAGAGTGGCGAGGCGAAGTTGAGCTTTTTTTTAAGTTAAAGGTCGTTGCTGGGGCGAGATTATTTGTAAAGTGTAACATGGTTGCGAACTGTGCATCAAAAATAACAGGGAGTTTCACCGTCCTGAGTTCATTCAATTCACGAGACTGATTTGCTCCCCACTCTTGCAATTTACAAAGAATCCGCATGTTCGTTTCAATTATTGAAAGTCGCTCAGCCAACAACCCTCTGTGTGATGGTGCTGTTAATGAACGGTTTGCTGTAATAAGAATTAAATCGGCTTTTAAAGAATTGAACTTTTAAAAAAAATGCTGTGGTACTCCTTTTTTTAACTGCAGTAAGAAATCAGGTGGTATCTAAAAAAAAGTTCAGAATCCTGAAATACAGTCGCATTAAACGGAGCAAATGCTGAAAAGGCAGAGACAAAAATACTGGAAATGTACAACGGGTCAGTCAGCATCTGGAAAGAAAAAAGGATGAGCTAAGAGATTTGTTTGTCTTGTTCCTCCTAGAGTAGTCTTGAGATGTCTTTCTGTAGGCGAGAAGCACTGTGGAAATGAAGTTTGTTAATGTCCTGAGCACAGGTCCCTAATTTCAGAATCCTCAAAGTAACTTGATGTTTTGCAGGGGGATTAGACAATACTATAGTTCCATGAAAGGCAAACCATGATGCATATTTAAATAACTGTGTTAATTTTGAAAAGGGAGTTGGGAATTACCTTTTTGTAATTTTTTGATCACTTTCATTTTCCTTAACTGTGGAACTAGGTGAAAATTTAAGTCTGAAATAATTGGGAGTTAATGATCACAACAGGTGAACTTCAGCCTAGAAGAAAATGATTGAAAGATTTTCCTTCTTTTCTATGCACTTCAAATATTGATGTGAAACTTAAGAGTTTGTTATATACTGCAGGATTTCTGATTCTCAGTCTTTATTTTCTCAGGTTTTGGCGCTTGTTGTAGTCATTTTCCAGTCGCAGTACAGTTAAGTGTAATCTGAGCTTTCTGTTTTTACTCAAAATCAGGGCAGAATTGTAATTTCTGAAGTAACTTTGACAGTGTTGCTGCTTTAGGTGATTTGGGGCAGCCCAGAAAGGAGACTTTAGCCTCACCCTGTGCCAGACGTCTGAGCTGTGCTTGTGGCAGATAGCAGGGGAAATGGGACCCGGGAGTGGGGTGCAAAGTTTGTCTGTGTGAAAAAGTTCACCCTGTTTTTATCCCCAAGAAAGAATTTGTGGCAGTGATAGAGTGTTCGGGCATTTTAAGTGTTTATCAGTGTTACAGACTGTAAACAGTTGCATACAATACCTATGACTGTAATAAATGGATTTTAGACATATGGATGAACATAATAAAGCAGCAATAAATTTTAAATGAGGAAGTTCTAATACAGTACGCTGGGGACAGATTTTCTGCCACATTTGTTGGAGTGAGGTGGAGGTGAATAATTTCGTGTGAAATTACTCTTCCTGGCACATGGGGTAAGGTAAAAGGCAGAAGGCATGGAGTTAAGATTTCAATAAGCCAGTGCAAAGTCATGGGAATAGGCAGGGAAAGTAAGTCAGTCCAACCTCAGAACTCTAGCTGTCTTCCAATTGCATGTCTGGGCAGCAAGGTACCCTGCAGGGAAGGCAGGAGGGGGAGGGGGAGGAGGGGGTGCCTTTGTAAGTGATGTTACTTTCTAGCATAAAGCATTCCGCTTCGATGCTGAATGCAGCCAGGACTCCCAAGTTAATATTGTTTGCTGGTGACCTGTATGCTGATGAGGTCTGAATTTACTGGCCATAAGAGGACTCTGGACTGTTGTGAGTAATGGTGAGTAGTGAGTCAAGATTGTTTCATGACTGAAGCATAGACAAAGCAGCTTGAGCGAAGGACAGGAGAGGCAATCTGTTTGTCCCCAATGACCCTATTGGATGTTGCTGCTACTGTCATTTATTTTTCATGGAACATGGGGATAAGCCAATATTTCTTTTGTACTGTGTGCATTAATACAAGGAATACATAAAATGTTCCTGCCTTTCCCGAGATCTTTGGCAAAAATAATTGGATCTACAAACACTCCTTTTATTGTGTAAATGTAGGAGAGATGTAGAAGTGTGCAGTGTAGGCAAGGTAAGTGAGAATCTGGGGATCTACTGAACTATAAATATTTTTGAGCAGATTTTGACTTCACCTCATGACTTAGTGGGTACATAGCATTTATATGTTACATTACCAAGCAATAGAGATCGTGAGGGTCTCCAGGCTTGACCCCCTTTCTATGCTGAGTAAGCTCATCTCAACTAGCACAGTTAGCACAGTGAGTGCTACAGTTAACTTCAATTAGCCAGACTCGGGTGGGGGAGGTGGAATGTCTCCCAGAAGTCCTGTTTGTGACTGCTAGCCAGCGAGCCATCCCCGTGCTTGTGGACATCAGGCAAGGGCAGGATCAGGCTCGGCTATACTGTCCCCCCATTGCCGATTAACCTGCCAATACTCAGCACACTCGAGCACAGCTACTCAGAACAAGTGCAAGAGGACTGCTGCGCCTATGGAACCATAACCCCAGGATGAATTGCTGACTCGAGGAAGGAATAAAATTGGAAAAAAAAATTGGTGGCTTTTTTTTGTGTGAAATTTTGGTACGTTGCGCTTCTGATAGACTAGTAATTGATCCATGTACAAAGGAGTGCTGCAGCTGTAAAGTCTCTCTCCATTGCACAGTGAGCCAAGAGAATAGAGATTTCAATTAAAAGGGGAAAGGTTTACACATCATTACTCAGATAATATGCAGTAGGATTGTGCACTGGCTTCTTAACTCTTAGAGTAATGAAATTTCTTTGCATCTCACAGCACATTTAAATCTCTTTATATTTTATTATTGCAACATGAAAATAAGTGCTAGTGTTGCACCAGGGGAAAACACTGAAACAGTTCCTACCTCGTGATGTGTTAGATTCATACAGAATGCAGAAACAGCACCATATGAAAAAGAAGGAATTTCGACCGCAAATGCTTGCTCAAATAAAAAGGAAACCGTCAAAATTCAGCCTTGAACTTAACATAATTATCTAAAAGTTCTTTGATTTATGACGTTTTCGTAAACAATGTTTCTTCTAAATTTCCAAGTCTTTCTTCTTCCCTGTGCATGTGCTAAATTTTACTATTGATGCTTAATATGTCAGCGGAACATGAAAAATCCTTCCAAAATGTCGTCGTACTCACGCTGTGTTATTATTGTCGTGTGAATTTTAATTGTGGGTTTGCATTTCAGTTTTGATAGACCAGTAAGGGTGCTTTGTTTGATAGTTTGCCCATTTACTATCATATCCCTGTATTTTTGGTTTTACCTGTGCATTAATAGAAATCTGATTCCCAAGCACGCCCCCCCAACCCCTCCCACTCTTTCATTCTGAGCAGTTTCATTATGTATCCTTGCTTATAATGAAGATTAATGCTTTTGTGCACAGAAATGCTTTGGAGGGCTGCATTCATTGTGAATGCTGAGTGCTATACTTGTAATCAATTTCAAATGAGCTCCTCTGTTAATCGTCAGTCTCTATCCAAACCTGTGTTATTAGGCTGTATTAACCTTGTTGGTGATTGATTGAAGCACTTCTGGATGTTAAGATGCCATTTGTTGGAGGCGAAGGACAGGAGATGCTGAAGAGGATTTGAATGCTTGCAGCTACTCGCCATTGTTTTTAGCTTGTTCCTTCTCGAAAGTTTTACAATTCAGAGTAAATGGGGACAAGATAAGGACAGCACTGGGCCTTTGTGAAAGATCCATTTTGAATCCTGAGTGGTGTCTTGATGCAAGCAGATGGTTCTTGTAATAGCAACTAATGGCAGCAGAATGAATTCAGTTATTAAAAAGGAAACTGGCAGGGAATGGATGGAGCAAAGGGTTAGAATACTGCCCTTTCACCTCTGGGACCTGGATTCAAATTGAGTCAATTGAAGGGAATAAAGTCTTCGCTCTGACAAGAAGACACCGACGTGAATTTAATTCGAGTCGTTTCACTTCTGGTTCTAGTGGGCGCAAGGCACAGAATCACCCTCAAATTTCTCACTAAGTTTGACAGCTTTTTGTTTTGGCGCCGGTTTAATTACGATGCCACCCGTGAGCCAGCCCCCACTGTTAGGTTGCTAAATCCAACTTCCTTGTTTCCACAGACTTGTTCACCCAGTTTTTTTTTATTCAGATGCCGAATTAAAACAGTAGCGATATAAAACAGCTCTTGTGGGAGGAGGGGGGAGGATATGTGGCGGGTGTGGAAAATGCAATTGAGGACACGGACTCCTCTGCTTTTGAGGTCCCACGACCGAGAAAGTACAGGGAGCTTTGCCTCTTAAATTTGTGTGGTATCTTACTGAGGGATACTTGATGCTGAAACTGAGCAAAAAAAAGTTGACAAAATGTTCCCAATTTCCCAGAATTAACCTATGTCACCACGATTGACATAAAACATGCCTTATTCTCTGCCCCCAAAAACCTAAAGTGCTTTTTTTTTTAAATCGAGGATAATGCTCCAACCGTATCTCTGCAGTTTAATTACACCAATCAATCCTACCTGGACTTTGATCGGAAATTGCAGTCTAGAAATGTAATCAGTGTGTAAAATATCCATTATTTTCACAGTATGTTTCAACGGGCAACCGTTGTATTAAAAAAAAGTGACTGGAGGTCAGCAGTGGAGCGTTAGTTTTACCCCTGAAAGCCTGAGGTCGCAGCATTTGTTCTGAATGTCGCGGCTGTTTGTTCAGCACCATAAGAGTTAATTCATGCCACTGAATCTCAGTTTGCCCATTCCTGAACAAATCACTCTGCCCCCCCCCCCCCATAGAAATCACCGAATGGAGCGCCATGTCCAATCAGTAAAACTTGTTCCTGAATAGTTTGAGCCAGTGTTCCATTATATACGTTTAATTAACGATAGGCCTTTGGGATACACCAGCGCAATCTCTCGCAGTGTATGTCTCGGGCTGCATTTAAGCAACATATATATTGTATCGAAACAGGCTTTGCTTTTTACGATTACTTACATTTATTTGGGATCTTTTCCCAGTACACTGTTAGACATTCAATTGTTAAATCAGCCACACATCGTATAGTACAAGAAAAGGTGGAGCAAACAGCCACAGGACAACAGTTAAAATGAAGGTGAGCAGCCCCAGTGTCTCTGTTTCTTTTGGAACATTTTGCAATATTTTGTTGGTCTGTATTTTGCCAGCTGCAGTGAATTAATCTGTTGTATCTGATCTAGCACTTTTATAGAGGAAAAACAATCTTATTTTTTTTCCACTGAAGGAAATAAAATCTCTTTGCTGTGCCTGCTGAAAAAATATTTCTCATATCTAACATGAAGAACTTGCCAAAAAAAATGTGTTATTGGTGAATGGCTTGACCCTCAGTTTTTCTTGCTGTTGTCTATAGGAGTTTTCAACGTTCTCTACATGAACTGTTATATTCTTGTGTTGTTTGGTGGCTGATTCAGAGAGAATAACTCTTCCGTGAGAGGGGTACGGTGAACTGCTCTTGAAGTCCTTTCTACCTCAGCAGTTTAATTAACTTCGCAAAGTGCTACAGAGATAACTGAGTTTTGAAATTAATTAATTTCTAGTATCTAGGTATTTACTTATGCAGAGCAATTGTTTCATAAGCCTCGTTCACATTACAGTAATTTTACTCCAGCATAAATGTCAGTAAAACCTCAGTGATTTTGCCTGATATTGGAAGAATTCACGCTGACAAATTCTAATAATAGTTACAGTCACCCAGGTTTCTACTGGTGATTGTGATTTTTTTTTCTCCCCCGAGGGTGAGACTTCCTCTATTTCTTTTCAATATTTTCTCCCCTTTACCTTTCTTAAGTCTCCTGGTGCACCTTGGCTGCGAGGGTCGACTCAATTCAATTCAATTCAAATGCTTTATTGGCATGACAAGGTACATCTTATGTTGCCAAAGCATCGAAAAACATTCATGGTTGTACACAAAAATACAGATCTATCCATACAGTGTATAAACAGATATATCCCTGAGTGTATAAATATACATTCATATAATTTGTATATACTCTTTTCTTATATTTAGTGGTTGTCCCTCTGTTTATGGCAAGCTGTAACATAGTGTGCCGCTAAGGTTACACAATTTCTCTCTTCCCCTAGTAGGTATGGGAGTTTTTGGTCGTCATTCAAATTTCTGAATTCCGGGCATATTTTTGTGAATTTTGGGTAGAAATTACACTCCGCTCCCACACCTTTCCCAAACCTACCTCTTTGGCCAAGCTTTTGGCCATCTGCCCGAATATCTGCCCGAATAGCCCTGGACCGGCTTTTTCAATGTTGAAAGAACTGTCAATGGGCCGCGCAGCCCCTGCGCACCCAAAAACTAATTATGGGGAACATGGGTGTTAATTGGGGACTCTCTTGTGTTCATATATGTGGGAGCAGGCCCGGGAAAGGGAAGCTTATCTTGGGGGTGCACGGTATGTAATGTGTGTCTCTGTAAATAAAGGCTTGTAAGCGTCTGAAGACTAGGCTCCAGTATTCTATCCTTCACCACCTGGCTATCCGACTTTTACACTGAGGTCGTGAAAGGCGCTATATCAATGCAAGTTCTTTCTTCTCTTACCGAGGGAAAGTTTGATTCAGGTACCCAGTCAACTATCATTAGGTCCGGAGTTATACTCACCCATTTTTGCTGATACCAAACTTCCGATAAAAGCAAATGGTTTTGTTTCTGTTTGTCCTCTCACCATTTTCTCTGCTTTCTCTGAAGACAGTTCCAAGGGCACCAGTTACCCGCTGGCACCTCGTACAAGTGGCCACTATTCATGTGTGAGCCTTGACAGCGAGTGACAATGGTCGCTTCCATCCTGGGCGGTGTGGGGGAGCTATCAGACTCGAGCCCAATCTTCTCATCTGAGGCTGACACACATATTTTCAGCAGTTAGATAACAATCAGGATTAACATAGAAACATAGAAGATAGGAGCAGTAGTAGGCCATTCGGCCCCTCGAGCCTGCTCCGCCATTCAATGCGATCATGGCTGATCATCCAAATTCAGTACGCGGTCCCTGCTTTCTCCCCATACCCCTTGATCCCTTTAGCCTTAAGAAATATATCCAACTCCTTCTTGAATATATTTAATGAATTGGCCTCTACTGCCTTCTGTGGTAGAGAATTCCATAGGTTCACCACTCTCTGGGTGAAGAAATTCCTGCTCATTTCTGTCCTAAATGGCCTACCCCTTATCCTTAGACTGTGACCCCTGGTTCTGGACTCCCCGACCATCGGGAACATCCTTCCTGCATCTAGTCTGTCCAGTCCTGTCAGAATTTTATAAGTTTCAATAAGATCCCCTCTCATCCTTCTAAACTCCAGCGAGTACAAGCCCAATCGTCCCAACCTCTCCTCCTAAGTCATTCCTGCCATCCCAGGTATCAGCCTGGTGAATCTTCGCTGAACTCCTTCCATGGCAAGAACATCCTTCCTCAGATAAGGCAACCAAAACTGCACACAATACTCAAGATGTAGTCTCACCAAGGCCCTGTACAACTGCAGCAAGACATCCTTGTTCCTGTACTCAAACCCTCTCGCTATGAAGGCCAACATACCATTTGCCTTCTTAACTGCCTGCTGCACCTGCATGCTTACCTTCAGCGACTGGTGCACAATGACACCCAGGTCTCGTTGCACTTCCCCTTCTCCCAATCTATTGCCATTCAAGTAATAATCTGCCTTGCTGTTTTTGCCACCAAAGTGGATAACCTCACATTTATTCACGTTATATTGCATCTGCCATGCTTTTGCCCAATCACCCAACCTATCCAAATCATAATGGAGTTTCTCGGCATCCTCCTCACAGCACACACGCCCACCCAGCTTTGTGTCGTCTGCAAATTTGGAGATATTACATCTAGTTCCCTTGTCTAGATCATCATTAATATATATTGTGAATAGCTGGGGTCCAAGGACCGATCCCTGCGGTACCCCACTAGTCACTGCCTGCCACTCGGAAAAAGACCCGTTTATTCCAACTCTTTGCTTTCTGTCTGCCAACCAGTTCTCTATCCAAGTCAATACCTTGCCCCCAATCCCACGTGTCTTAACTTTACACGCTAATCTCTTACGCGGGACCTTAACAAAAACCTTCTGAAAGTCCAAATACACCACATCCATTGGTTCTCCCTTATCTATTTTACCAGTTACATCCTCAAAAAATTCCAGTAGATTAGTCAAGCACGATTTACCTTTTGTAAATCCATGTTGACTTTGTCCGATCCTGTCACTGTTTTCCAAGTGCTCTGCTATTACATCTTTTATAATGGACTCTAGCATTTTCCCCACTACCGATGTCAGGCTTACCGGTCTGTAATTCCCCGTTTTCTCTCTACCACCTTTTTTGAATAGTGGGGTAACATTAGCTACCCTCCAATCCATGGGTACTGTTCCAGATTCCATCGAATGTTGGAGGATGATCAGCAATGCATCTACTATTTCTAGGGCCACTTCCTTAAGTACCCTAGTATGTAGATTATTAGGCCCTGGGGATTTATCGGCCTTCAATCCCATCAATTTCCCTAACACCATTTCCCTACAAATACTGATTTCTTTCAGTTCCTCCCTTTCATCAGACCCTATGTTCCCTGACATCTCTGGGAGGTTATTTGTGTCCTCCTTTTTGAAGACAGAACAAAAATATGTATTTAATTGGTCTGCCATTTCTTTGTTCCCCATTATAAGTTCCGCTGATTCTGACTGCAAGGGACCTACGCTTGACTTCACCAATCTTTTTCTCTTTTTAGAGTTAGGAACTCTAAACCAGTTCCTTTCCCTCCTCCTCTAACTAAAGGCACGAAAGCCAATTGTGATATCCCTACCATCACCCTGATTGAGATCAACAGGCTCAGCACAGACCAGTGATCAAATCTGGGAACATCTCAGTCTGTATGGTTGAGTTATACAGTGGATAAACTCGCTGAGCCTTTGTGGAGTGTGGTTTCCTTGATGAATATTACTTTTTGTAGAAGTACACTTTTTTGTCTCATATGCTCCCATTAGTCCTTCACTAACGATCTGTCTCAGAATGGAAACCTTTGGATGTTCTGGTTCCATGGTCATTAAAGCCAAGAAGATGCAGTTGTGCCTTCTTACTGCAGTAGCAAAAAGGGTTATGACACCAGGAGTTTCTTTTGTCACTGATGTCACACTGCCAGCTGCCTATTATGATAAAGTTAGCTTCAAAAATAGAAAATCCATTACAGTGTAGCAGGCTTTTTTTTTTAAGTACGAGACAAAAAGGGCAAATTACCTCCCTGTACAAATTCAGCATCAATTAGTCTCTGTGGGGAAAGTCTCATAAAGGGTCTCTTACTGTTGGAAATTTGCCATTGAATCTTGTCAGTTTGCCCACACGTCTTTTTGGGCATACGGAACGCTTGATACTCCTACTTTGGTTTTAGCCTGGAGTTTTCTGCACACGTTACAGAATAGGTTTACTTCTGCAAAACTGAACATTATTAATTCATCCGAGGTTGTTCTGCTTTTCACTGGGTCCCAGGATTACCGGAATGTAGAGACATTCTCACAGAAATGTGAGCACCAATAACCTGCTCACCGATGCTCAGTTTGGGTTCCGCCAGGACCACTTGGCTCCAGACCTCATTACAGCCTTGCTCCAAACATGGGCAAAAGAGCTGAATTCCAGAGGTGAGAGTGACTGCCCTTGACATCAAGGCAGCATTTAACCGAGTGTGGCACCAAGGAGTCCTAGTAAAATTGAAGACAAAGGAAGATGGTTGTGGTTGTTGGAGGCCAATCATCTCAGCCCCAGGACATCGCTGCAGGAGTTCCTCAGGGCAGTGTCCTAGGCCCAACCAGCTTCAGCGGCTTCATCAATGACCTTCCCTCCATCATAAGGTCAGAAGTGGGGATGTTCGCTGATGATTGCACAGTGTTCAGTTCCATTCGTAATTCCTCAGATAATGAAGCAGTCCTTGCCCACATGCAGCAAGACCTGTACAATATCTAGGCTTGGGCTAATAAGTGGCAAGTAACAATCGCACCACAGAAGTACCAAGCAATGACCATTTCCAACAAGAGATGCGTCTAACCACCTCCCCATGACATTCAATGGCATTACCATCGCCGAATCCCCCACCATCAACATCCTGGGGGTCACCATTGACCAGAAACTTAGATGAACCAGCCATATAAATACTGTGGTGACAAGAGCAGGTCAAAGATTGGGTATTCTGTGGCAAGTGACTCACCTCCTGACTCCCCAAATCCTTTCCACCACCTACAAGGCACAGGTCAGGAGTGTGATGGAATACTCTCCACTTGCCTGGATGAGTGCCGCTCCAACAACACTCAAGAAGCTCGACACCATCCAGGACAAAGCAACCCGCTTGATCGGCACCCCATCATCTACCTTAAGCTTTCACTCCCTCCACCACCACCGACGTACCGTGGCTGCAGTGTGTACTACCTACAAGATGCACTGCAGCAACTCGCCAAGGCTTCTTCAACAGCACCTCCCAAACCCACAACTCTCCCACCTAGAGGGACAAGGGCAGCAGGCGCATGGGAACACCATCGCCTCCAAGTTCCCCTCCAAGTCACACACCATCCTGACTCGGAAATATATAATCGCTGGGTTAAAATCCTGGAACTCCCTCCCTAACAGCACTGTGGGAGTACCTTCACCGCACAGACTGCAGCGGTTCAAGAAGGTGGCTCACCACCACCTTCTCAAGGGCAATTAGGGATGGGCAATAAATGCTGGCCTTGCCAGCGATGCCCACATCCCATGAATTAATTAAAAAAAAGACAAACCTGCTTAATTGCAACCACTCAGGACAGCCTCGCAGATTGCAATATCAATAGAATGAGAAACAACAAAAATCAAGGCAGGTCTGGTGCATAACAACCTTTACGTTCGAATATTTTTACATCTTAAAAAGGTGAATATAGTATAGCATTTTTAAAATGCTTATGTCGCAATTGATTTTTTTTGTGCTGTGCTTCTCTGATTTTTTTTGGTGGAATATTGACCTCCACACTTTGGGCTAAAAATTGAGTAATGCCCCATTTGGGGCGCTAACTTTGCTGGGGCGCTACTTTTAGCAGCCCGGAAATATTAGCGCCCCCGCGCTGGAAATTGAGTGATTGCGCCCCAAGAGGAAAGCAGGGCGCTACTGGAAGCACCGTGCAGCCCTCTTGGGGCGCTGTGAGTCAAGGGGAGGAACCTTGCGCAGCGCGACCCGGGGCCCAGTTGGGCCCCCGGGGATTGGGAGTGCCAGCAAAAGAGCCCGGCACTTAAGAGAAGTGCCGGGCTCTTGGAGCGCAGCCAGCACTCCGCGGGGGGGGGGGGGTGCGGTTCAGGAGGCCAGGGATGGCAGCGGAGGCAGGTGCTGGCAGGCGACCAGCAACAAAAATGGCCGCCCTGCACCTCGTCTTTAAATAGCGCCTCCCCGGCTGCAGGTAGGCCCCCCTGACCCTGTCGGACATAGCGTCTGGCGGTAAGTCAGGGGGCGCTCCCGAAGATCGCACCGGGGCGTGAGCGGGGCACTGCGCACAGCGATGACGTCATCGCCGGCAGTGCCACGGGGTGCTACCGATTAGCGCCGTCGCTAACCTCCCGCTGAATTTCGTGGGAGGCGTGGGTGGTGCCGCACCCGGGCGCTAGTTGCTTTGCGCCCCTAACGGGAGGCGCAAAGCAACCCAATTTTTTCCCCTTTGCATTTACAATGGCACCCTCTCCAGCCTATGTTTGAGTCTTTCAGAGAAGACACGATTTTTGCATCAGTCATCTCTTCGCAAATTTCAAGCTTGTCATCCACCAAAACAAAAAGTTCGAACTCTGCCCCACTCAAACCGCCGGAAGCCATTTCATCAACCTCGTAATCTTCACCTGGATCATTGTTTTCCTCACTAGAAACTAACCCGCAGTTTCTAACGCAGTTACTGGTGCAGCTGGGAGTCACTGTATCTCCAATTCCTTCACGCTGTCCCAAACATCTACTTGCTCACGCAACTACAAGTCACGGTGCTTTTTTATGCGGAGCCGTCTTGAAAAGCAGTTCAACTATCCTCACAACACTAACACACATTAGAGACGACTGCAAACCAGATCAATGCGGTTTTTAATGCACGTTGACCAGTGAGCCCAATCAGATTGAAAGGTGAAAGCCTCAGGTTCAAAGGTGAAAAGTCTCGTTAAAGCGGGATTTCTAAGTGCCACAGTTGCAGATTAGTGCGATTCCAATAAATTAAATTGCAGTAAAACAAGCTTTTCACAATAGGAAGAATAGCGGGGGGAAATGGGACCATAGAAATTGTTGCGTCAAAATGAGAATTACAATTAAGTGAGTTGCAAATGAATGGCTATGACAGTAAATGTGGACAATTAAACAGTACCTGTGTTGCGTGAGAATAACACTGAGTAGTGTCTTTCCATTAGCATGTTTTCAGAGCTCTGCAGCAATACTGCACGTGGTGTTATATAAAGCAGTGTCATCCAGTAGAAAGCTCTGACTAGCCACCGATGTGGCTACATCGACACCATTTTAGCCACATGCACTCATTTTAGACTAAATCCGCTGTCATACCCTCAGAATACAGGTAAATGGACTTCACATGTGCATATTTACTTAAACATCTCCCGTCATTCGGTAACAAAGGAATGAAAGCACTCAGCGATCAAAATACACTCGCACATTCTGCTTTCCATCTTACCATTTTACCAACAAGCGCACTAAAGGATTAAAGTACACATGCAGACGCCGTGCAAATATGGGTTATGTGATCACAAACCTACCGATGATGTTTAATACTCATTTTTTATATACTAATCAGAAATGCAATTCGCCACATCTAGATTCCCAATTCACCACTCGTGGCTAACGTATTGGACATAACTGATATAAAGGGTGTTTTTAAATGGTATCTTTGCATGAATGACTGGTTCAGTGAGAATGTATGTTGCATCAAAGACCCAGTAGAAGAGAGTGTTAAGACAAGGGTATTTGATCCAATCTATTCTCACCAATTCCACTGTCGTAAGGCCTGACTTTTTGTTGTTTGCGACATGCCGTGGAGCAGAGAAGGCTAAGAGGAGATTTAATAGAGCTGTTTAAAACCATGAAGGGTTTAGATAGAGTAAATAAAGAGAAACTGTTTCCAATGACTGAAGGGTCGATAGCGAGAGGGCACAGATTTAAGGTGATTGGCAAAAGAACCAGAGGCGACATGAGGAAAATCTTTTTGATGCGACGAGTGGTTAGGATTTAGAATGCACTGCCTGATAGGGTGGTGGATACAGATTCAATAGTAGCCTTCAAAAGGGAATTGGTGAACTACTTGAAGGAAAAAAAATTGCAGGGATATGGAGAAAGAGCGGGAGAGGGGGACGAACTGGTTTGCTCTTCGAAAGAGCCGGCGCAGACTCGATGGGCAGAATGGCCTCCTTCAGTGCTGTACTATTCTATGATTCGATGTCATCAGCTCTTTAAAAAAATTCAACAACATTTTAGAAGAATCGACAGTGCCACATCTGGTAATGAGGATCCATATTAAAGCTACAATGCCAGATCTCTCCAGCGGCTCAGTGGCAAATTGCACTGGCTGGTGTGCAACTTCTTCTTCTTATCGTGTCCACGGACAGTCTATACATAGCCCAGCCAGAACTGGACACATTTTTGCGCCTTGTTGTTGGATTCGGCAAGATCTGCAACAGTGCAGGGTTCCTCTAACGATGGGCATTGCAGGAGATGTTGCATAGTCTGTGCCTCAGTTCCACATTCACTAGTTGTCGGGCTGGTTGAATATCCCCATTTGCTTAGTGACACCTTTGAGCAACCTACACCAGTCCTAAGTCTGTTAAGGCACTTCCAGATTGCCCAGTTGCAATTAGCTCCTGGGGGAAGGCTTTCATCAGGTAAAATTTCCATCGCTGGGGGTTGTTCAAGACTGGCGAGCCGGTCTTTCCACAAGGCGATGCGGGCTTCAGATGAGGTTGATTGTAATGGAACAACACTGTTCATGAAGCTCTTCCTTGACTTTAGGCGGCTGGGTGTAGGTGTATGACAATGCAGAGGGTGCCTCTCATCTGATGTTTGACGGAGTCGCTCTTTCTTGCTGGCTACCGTTCTTCTTATATCAGGGGGAGCGATACCCACCAGGATATATAGGCTGTTGGTGTTTGTTGGTTTTAAGCAACCTGTGATAAATCGGCAGCTTGCATTCAGAACGTGTGTTTCAGGTGTGCAACTGAGCCACACAGATTACAATAGTTCCCAGGTTCAGTCCCTGTCTGCATTAAATTAGCTGACCACAGTTGTTGCAGAAGTAAGGCCTTTGTAACGAAGGGTTAAATGTGTCCGTCCTTGATGCTATCTGTTGATTACTGCTGGGATGAATGTTCGTGGACTTTTGGTGACGATAGGATCAGCTTCAGCTGTGTTTCTGGCATCTCATGCTTCCCCGCCTTCCTTCGCCCCACCATTGGCTGCCGTGCCTTCAGCTGTCTGGGCCCTAAGCTCTGGAATAAGCGCAGAAAATGCTGGAAATACTCAGCAGGTCAGGCAGCAACTGTGGAGAAAGAAACAGAGTTAACGTTTCAGGTCGATGACCCTTCGTCAGAACTGGAAAAAAGCTGGAGATGGAGCAGGATTTTAAACAAGTGTAGGGGCAGGGAAAGGGGGGAGGGGAGGAAAGAACAAAAGGGAAGGTCTGTGATAGGATGGAAGGCAGGAGAGATTCAGAGACATTAAGAGAATTTAAGAAATAACAACAGAAAATGCTGGAAAAACTCAGCAGGTCAGGCAACATCCGTGGACAGAAATTTGAGTTGACGTTTCGGGTCGAACCCTTCTTCAAAACTGGAAAGAAAAGATAGATCGGAGGCAGGGCTGCGATCGGACAAAAGAATAAAAGAAACAAAAGAAGTAAAAAAGAGACAATAAAAGGTATTAGAAGCTAGACGAGATGGTAATAGGCTGAGATTGGGTGTAAAGTGTACTGGCAGGGCAAGGGATAGCTGCCAGGTGTGAGAGAGAAACAAAAGGAAAGGGGGGGGGGAAAGAGTGGAAAAATTACAAGAAAAAATGAAATGGGGGCCGAGGTTATGATCTGAAATTGTTGAACTCGATATTGAGTCCGGAAGGCTGCAGAGTGCCTAATCAGAAGATGAGGTGCTGTTCCTCGAGTTTACGTTGAGCTTCCGTGGAACAATACAAGAGGTCAAGGACGGTGAGGTCCGAGTGGGAATGGAGCGTTGAATTAAAATGACAGGTGACCGGAAGCTCGGGGTCACCCTTACGGACTGAACGGAGGTGTTCCGCAAAGCGGTCACCCAATCTGCGTTTGGTCTCCCCAATGTAGAGGAGACTGCATTGTGAGCAGCGAATACAGTATGCTAGATTGCGAGAAGTACAAGTAAATCGCTGTTTCACCTGGAAGGGGTGTTTGGGGCCCTGGACAGTGGTAAGCGGGGAGGTATAAGGGCAGGTGTTACATCTCCTGTGCTTGCACGGGAAGGTGTAAGGGGAAGGGGAAGGGCTGTTTGGGGTGATAGAGGAGTGGACTAGGGTGTCTCGGAGGGAGCGGTCCCTGCGGAATGCTGAAAGGGGAGGGGAGGGGAAGATACGTTTGGTGGTGGGATCACTTTGGAGGTAGCGGAAATGCCGGAGGATGATCCGTTGAATGTGGAGGCTGGTGGGGTGAAAGGTGAGGACAAGGGGAACCCTATCGTGGTTCCGGGAGGGAGGGGCAGGGGTGAGGGCAGAAGTGCGGGAGATAGAACTGACACGGTCGAGGGCAGCGTCAACCACGGTAGAGGGGAATCCGCGGTTGTGGAAAAAGGAAGACATTGTCTGAAGCACTGGTGTGGGAGGTGGCATCGTCGGAGCAGATACGGCGGAGACGGAGAAACTGGGAGAATGGAATAGAGTCCTTACAGGAAGCGGGGTGGGAGGAAGTGTAGTCCAGGTAGCTGTGGGAGTCAGTGGGCTTGTAGTGAATATTGGTCGATAACCTATCCCCAGAGATGGAGACGGAGAAGTCGAGGAAGGGAAGGGAAGAGTCAGAGATGGACCATGTGAAGGTGAGGGAAGGGTGGAAATTGGAGGCAAAGTGAATGAAATTGTCAAGTTCGGGACGAGAGCAGGAAACGGCACCGATACAGTCATCAATGTATCGGAAAAAGAGGTGAGGGAGGGAACCCGAGTAGGACTGGAACAAAGATTGTTCCACATAGCCCACGAAAAGGCAGGCATAGCTAGGACCCATGCGGGTACCCATGGCAACACCTTTGATTTGGAGGAAATGAGTGGAGTTAAAGGAGAAGTTGTTCAATGTGAGAACAAGTTCAGCCAGGCGGAGGAGGGTGGTGGTGGATGGGGACTGGTTGGGCCTCTGTTCAAGGAAGAAGCGGAGCGCCCTCAGGCCATCCGGGTGGGGGATGGAGGTGTAGAGGGATTGTACGTCCATGGTGAAAAGGAAGCGGTTGGGGCCAGGAAACTGGAAACTGTTAAAGTGGTGGAGGGCATCCGAAGAGTCGCGGATGTAGGTGGGAAGAGACTGGGCAAGGGAAGAAAAGATAGAGTCAAGATAGGAAGAGATAAGTTCCGTGGGGCAAGAACAGGCTGAAACGATGGGTCTACCAGAGCAGTCCTGTTTGTGGATCTTGGGAAGGAGGTAGAAGCGGGCTGTGCGGGGTTGGGGAACTATGAGGTTGGTGGCAGCGGGGGGAAGATCTCCAGAGGAGATGAGGTCAGTGACAGTCTTGGAAACGGTGGTTTGATGTTCGGTAGTGGGGTCATGGTCCAGGTGGAGGTAGGAGGAGGTGTCGGAGAGTTGGTGTTCAGCTTCCGCTAGGTAGAGGTCAGTGCGCCAAACAACAACAGCACCACCCTTGTCAGCGGGTTTAATGACAATGTCAGGGTTGGATCTAAGAGAATGGAGTGCTGCAAGTTCAGAGGGAGGTAGGTTGGAGTGAGTGAGGGGAGCAGAGAAATGGAGACGGCCGATGTCACGGCGGCAGTTAGCGATGAAAAGATCTAGAGAGGGTAAGAGGCCAGGGGGAGGGGTCCAGGTAGAACGGGAATTCTGCAAGCGGGAGAAAGGGTCAGTTGTGCGGGGGGAAGACTCCTGGCCAGAGAAGTGGGCACGGAGACGAAGGCGGCGGAAAAAGAGCTCAACATCGTGCCGAGCTCGAAATTCATTGAGGTGGGGGCGTAAGGGGATGAAACTCAGGCCTTTGCTGAGGACTGATCGTTCAGGGTCAGAGAGTGGAAGGTCAGAGGGGATAGTGAAAACGCGGCAGGGGGTGAGATTGGGAGAAGGGGGGTAAGAGGAAAGTGAAGGGGAAGAAGTTTCCGGAGGGGCGTTGGTGTCCAAGAGTTGATGAAGCAAGAGAGTTTAAGAGATGGTGGGAGGCAAAAGGAGATGGTCATGGGACAAGTTAAGAAACAAAAGATGGCTCTAGATGAAGTGTAAATTGCACTGGCAGACATGTGGGAGAGAGAAAAAAAGTAAATAAATAAGAATGGAAAAAAAAAAGGATAGGGGCAGAGATTATGGTCTGAAATTGTTGAACTCTATGTTGAGTCCAGAAGGCTGTAAAGTGCCTAATCGAAAGATGAGGTGCTGTTCCTCGAGCTTCATTGGAACAATGCAAGAGGCTGAGGACGGTGAGGTCTGAGTGGGAGTGGAGTGGAGAATTAAAGTGACAGGCGACCGGAAGCTCGGGGCCACCCTTACGGACTGAATGGAGGTGTTCCGCAAAGCGGTCACCCAATCTGCGTTTGGTCTCCCCAATGTCGAGGAGACCACATCGTGAGCAGCAGCGTGAGAAGCTCTGGAATTGCCTCCATGAACCTTTCCCTCTCTCCTCCTTTAAGACGGTCCTTAAAAGCCTACCTCTTGTTTCACAGGAGTACAGCCCGTCCTGATATCTCCTTCTTTGGCTCGGTGTCAAATTTTGTCTGATAACACACCTGTGACGTGCCACGGAATGTTTTACTACGTGAAAGGTGCTACATAAATGCAGGTTGTTGCAGAAATTCACGTAGAAATAAGGGACCCTCGTTATTTTGGCAATAAAGTATAAGGTAAATGTACATTTGTGGTTCTTTCAATGGGGAAAACGAGCGTGGCTGGGGTCAGCGCAGACGCCTTTCATCAATATGTCATGTACGTGTGATCGTAGTCTTGGTCTCCCATTGAAAATAAATCTCAGGAGCGGATCACATTCAGATTGATTTTTTGGTGAATCAAGTACAGTAATTTAATTCTGAGGTTTAAAACTGCATGAACAAATTCGTGGTGCATTGCAGCTTTAACTAGAATTAAATTTAAACAAATTTCACGTTGCAGAGAAGTTGTTTACATGTATTTAGTCTGCTGCAGCTGTAACATGAGCAACGAAATTGATGGCTCATTAAAGCTGCACGACCCCATCATTTTCTTTATTCAGTTGTAAAGTACTTCCCAAAATAACCCATTCTTGAAAATATCAGCCTGCAATTCCAGTTAATTGCTATCTCGTTCATTCGCCGTGAATAGTTTAAAGAAAAAACTAATTTCCACAGCACTTCATGGCCCGCACGTAAACAGAAGTCACTGAGCGTGGCACGTTGGGCTGATCCTGCTCCTGTTGGATCGAGACATACACTGTTGGAGACGTGCGGGGGCTGTCAATATTCCCACCACTGGTCTGCAGTTTGAGGGGGACGTTTAACACTTAACGATCTCTCCATTAATGTCGTGAGCACGACCAGGAACAGAACTCGGACAGGAGAGAGCAATGGAATCTTGGCTTTTATTGCAAGGGGGATGGAGTATAAAAATAGGGAAGTCTTGCTGCAGTTATACAGGGTATTGGTGAGGCCACACCTGGAATACTGCGTGTAGTTTTGGTTTCCATATTTAAGAAAAGATATACTTGCTCTCGAGGCGGTTCAGAGAAGGTTCACTCGGTTGATTCCAGAGATGAGGCGGTTGACGTATGAGAAAAGGTTGAGTAGGTTGGGACTCTACTCATTGGAGTTCAGAAGAATGAGAGGCGATCTTATCGAAACATATAAGATTGTGAGGGGGCTTGATCGGGTGGATGCGGTGAGGATGTTTCCACTGATGGGTGAGACTAGAACTAGGGGGCATAATCTTAGAATAAGGGGCTGCCCTTTCAAAACTGAGATGAGGAGAAACTTCTTCACTCAGAGGGTAATAAATCTATGGAATTTGCTACCCCAGAGAGCTGTGGAAGCTGCAACATTAAATAAATTTAAAATGGAGAGAGACAGTTTCCTAGCAGATAAGGGAATTAGGGGTTACGGGGAGAGGGCAGGGAAGTGGACGTGAGTCGAGGTTCGGATCAGCCATGATCCTATTGAATGGCGGAGCAGGCCCGAGGGGCCGTATGGCCTACTCCTGCTCCTATTTCTTATGTTCTTATGGCAGCAGGCAGACATCAACAGAAATGTAGGCTGGGTGCCAACCAATCCTGCACCTACTGTTCTAACTAACAGCAAGGATTTGCACAGTATTAATCAGACAGCAAAGTCCTAGCCACTTTATGTGACCTGCGTTGTGTGGATTTTATTTTGCCGTCTATGTTGTCCCTTCAAAGTTAGGAACTGTCTTAGCTACCTTGGTATATGTGCTGCCCAGTGTAGAACTGAGCTGGACAAGCAAGGCAGGTCCCAGCTTCAATTATTGATTTATGCTGATTCAGCAATGGAAGGAGTAAAGTTGGTCTCTGTGAAAGAAAAGAAAGACTTGCATTTATATAGCTCCTTTCACAACCTCAGGACGTCCCAAAGTGCTTTACAGCCAATGCAGTACTTTTGAAGTGGAGTCACTGATGTAATGTAGGAAACGCGGCAGCCAATTTGTGCACAGCAAGCTCCCACAAACTGCAATGTGATAATGACCAGATAATCTGTTTGAGGGATAAATATTGGCCAGGACGCTGGGGAGAAATCCACTGCTCTCCTTCAAAATCGTGCCAGGGGGTCTTTTACGTCCACCTGAGAGGGCAGACGGGGCCTCGGTTTACCGTCTCATCTGAAAGACAGCACCTCCGACAGTGCAGCACTCCTTCAGCACTGCACTGGAGCGTCAGGCTAGATTTTTTTTCTGGAGTGGGTCTTGAACCCACAACTTTCGGACTCAGAGTTGAGAGTGCTACCACCGTGCCCCTAGGCTAAACCGAGAAAAGGTCATGCAGGGCTCACCTGGTGTCCATACGTGTGCAGAGGCTTGCATATTTGCGCGTATGTGGACATTGGGTAAGGGACGTTAGGCTTGGCTGTAACGTCTCCCACAGTTGGGCCAGCGCTCGCTGGCTAGACTTGCGTGTAAAGAATGGCCACTTGTGGAACAAAAGCGTGCCGTTACTTTACATGCGTGCGTGTGTATCTACAAACCACAGACCGTTACTACAGCAAAGCAGGTGCCCCAACGCGGGATGTGGGGGGGGCAGGAGCGGTCGGTGGCAGCGATTGCGGCGGGTAGGGTTCCCGGGCGGCAGCTGCCCAGATTATTTTTGAATCGCCCGTGGAACTGCTTCCTACCTAAAATGGCAATCGGGGTCCTATTGATGTCCTTTTAATGTGGAAGTCTGGGTCCTATCACCTGAATCAGCCGGGCGCTTTAGACACACGGCAGTAGGCCCCTTTTGTCACCGACGCTAATGGTTACCTACCCCATTTTGAGGCCATTACTGCCCCGTTAACACCAGATGAGGGCACTCAAAATTGACCTCAAGGAGCTTTAACAAGGGAACTATACAGGATGGTCTTTTCACAATGATCCTTATCCGGGCATTCCCACAGCATTCAGTTGCACAGTACCACATCTGTGCTCTTGAGCAAGACCTAAAAACATGCAGGCACACACAGAGAAAACTTAGGACTGCACTAAACGATGACAATAATTAAATGCTCGTACTGGCAGTTATCACCTGCTTGTCCACAAGGTCATAATAATAGCTGCTCCACTTCTTGTCTTCAGTCCGTATGATCGTGCCTGTGCATTGTCCATTTTATTTTCTCTGCATGGTTCTTTATTGTTGTCAGTGTTTATTATTCGTGATTGGCGGATTCCATAAGCTGATGGTTTCTGTCGGATTGCTTTGATTCTGCTCTAATTTGTGCACAAGCAGTCAGGGATGTAGGCAGTATTTCGCAGGTGGCAGGAGGTCCCTTTAGAGGCCTAAAGGCATGAAATTTATGCAGGGGAAGTTAAGGACGTGATGTTTTTGATGACAAGATTTAAAATGAAGTTTATACGTAAATCATTAAATCCTAGGACTTAATTAAGGTAAAAACAAATACATTTTTTTATGCAGGTAAATCCGCTTTAGCTGTGGAAGATCCCCCGACAGTGACTAACTGTGTCTTGACTGCATGTTTTTGAGGATTATTTTTAAGTAATATCGTGCACCAAATCCACAATGCATACATTGTAAACAGAGCAAAATCACAGCTAGTGAGTGCCTTAATACATTAAGGGAAGAGACAATGGTGATATTCACTGTACTGCAACATTGAAGACTTGTACTTCTTGCAGATAACCATTAGTCATAAGGCACTCAGCTGGTAAAGCATTTCACAGGAATGCAGTCTGTGGTATAAACAGCGTACATGATGGACAGTCATGAGCATGGTTCTTCCACATGAAATCTGTCCTCTGCCTTGTTGATTTGCCAAATGTATTCCGTCAGGGTGCAACCTCAGCCAGAGACTCTGCTGCTGCTCCACTAACCACCCACTGGAGCCCGCACAGAGATGTCACATTCTGTCAGTGTCGTCGCGGTAGAACCAGTGTTGGCTCGATACAATGGAGCGCCCAACTCTGCTGTTAAAAATGGTGAAATGGGTTCACCAATACTGCCTCGTGCAGCTGAGATGCGCCAACGATGTTCCGATCTTTTGAAAGTTGTGGCAGTCACATCCCATGACTGTTGCAAGGGTCTGCCCATTTAGCCACATAGAATTGGCCAGCACACGAGCTTGTGTTTAATGCTCAGGAATCTGATGAACCTTACTGTAGTGTATGTAACTGTTCTACCTTTAAGAGAACTATTGTATGTAACTGTTCACCTTTAAGAGAACTATTTTAGGTGTGGCACTACTTTATCTTGGCTGCTGTATACTGTAATACCGACGGTGACCACACCGGTATATAAGTGCTGTGTCAGGATTTATTGGGCAGATTCGCCCTGACCTTCGAATAGTAAAGTCCTGTTAAAGTTACTCTTGTAGTCTGTGTATTAATTCGCCATAATACCTACAGACTTTACAGTGGCGACGAGTTCGATCTTACCCTGCGGCAACAATACTTCCGAAGCAGTTAACGAGCGTCGAGAAGAGGCACCCGCCCTCGTCGTTCTGCTGAGAGAAAACTCGAGTCTGCAGAGCAAGGAAGAAGGAAGAATTCAGACACGAAGACTTCCATCAGCAACAGGCACTGATTGTCCCTTCTGCCATGGTGGTGAGTGAGCCGATCAGCACGAGAAGCAAGTCGGCCACGGTGACTGTGAGTAAAGGGAAAATAAAAAAAACGGAGGATAAGGGCGGTGAACTCGACCACGGTCGGGGGAAAGGAGCCGGACAGAAGTCGGGCCCAGAGGCGCTGAGACTGGGGCAGCGTGGAGCACGGAAGCCGCGGTACAAGCGGGCTGGGAGATGCAACGGCGCCGTGAGACAGCTAGACCGCGACCGGCGAAAATGGCCGGGCAGCTACCGAGGCCACGAGGCGCTGCGACCGGGATCGTAAGGCGCGGGAAGATATAAAAATAAATAAATCACGGAGAACTCAGCCGCAGCCGGGGAGGAAAGCACCGGACTGCGAGAGGGCTGGGAGGCGCGATTGGAAGCCGCTGAGGGAGAGACAGAGCCCGAGCGAGCGGGAGAGACAGAGCCCGAGCGAGGGAGACTGAGCGAGATCCAGCCAGCGGCTGAAACTGTTCGCCGTCAACGGGTTGTACCCAGCGCCGGTTGCCCTGCCGAGAAAAGGGAACAAGGAACGCACTGAAGCTGACGCGCAGGCTGCGAACCCCGAAAGCCAGCGGTCGTCGCCCGAGGGAAAAGCTTACCCCTCCCACCAGGGGAAGAAACGCGGGAAGCCGCCAGTAGGCGGGGAAGACGACAGAAGCGGGAAACCGCCATTTTGAAAGTGGGCGGGTGAAGAAGACAAGCGCGGGAAACCGCCATTTTGAAAAAAAAAGTTAAAGAAAAATTTCGTGTTTGTTTCGCAGAAAGATAGTGAGAGATAGTGAAGATGCCTAAGCATGGTAACATCAACAACTTCGATTCCGAGGTGGAAGATTGGGCCACGTACGTAGAACGTATCGAGATATATTGTGAGGCCAATAAGATAGCAGATGATGATAAAGCTCTCACCTTATTAAACGCAATGGGGGCAAAGACATACGGGCTATTGAAGCATCTTCTATCACCAGCTAAACCGGCGGATCAGACTTTCGCTAATATTGTTGCTGTCCTGAAGGATCATTTGAACCCCACACCACTGATGTTGGCGGAACGATTCAAATTCTATGCGAGAACGCAACGGGAAGAGGAAAGCAACGCGGAATACTTGGTCGAACTGCGTAGACTAGCGAAATACTGCCAGTTTGGGGAAAATCTGACAGAGGCATTGAGAGACAAGTTCGTGTGCGGGTTGTCGAAGGAAGGAACACAAAAGCGTCTGCTAGAAGAGAACGATCTCACACTTGATAAGGCTGTCCTTATTGCAGCATCGCACGAAGCCGCAGCGAGAGGCACAGTGGAAATGCAGCTGAAGGCAGCGGTACTCAGTGTGGATCAAATTACTTCGGGTACATCGAAATGTTATCGTTGTGGGAAGACAACACACGACCAGAACCAATGCTGGTTTAAAAACCAGGAATGTAGAAAATGTGGCAAACTTGGTCACATAGCTAAGGTATGCCGGTCAGGAAAGAAGACCAACAACAACAAAAAAAAGTCACCGCAGGAAAAGTACAATAAGGTACACAAGGTGGCTGAGAAGAGTTCAGATGAACAGAATTCGGATTCAGACCCAACCGTTCAGGAACTGGGTAGTCTGAGAATTCACAATGTGAGTAAGGAAGCTGACCTGCAAACTATCTGGGTCATGCTAAAAATAGCCAGAGTCCAAGTGAAAATGGAATTGGACACAGGATCAGCCCTATCAGTCATAAATCGAAGGGATTACAACCGGCTATTCTCACACATACCCTTGAGAGATACCAAGATCATATTGCAGACATACACGGGGCAGAAAGTATACCCCATGGGAAAGATAAAAGTCAAGGTGAGAGACAGGGGCAAAGAACACCAAGGAATGTATTTATATGTACTACCTGAGGGAGGTCCACCACTTCTGGGACGGGAGTGGATCTGGGAAATAAACATGGAATGGCACTATTTAAAAGCAATAATGAGTGAGAACTCGGTGAAGACAATCAGCTCAGACTCTGAAACGGATGACGATAAGACCAGCCCAGGTGCGAAAGACAAGTTTAAAATGGACTTGCTGACTAAGGTTGGAAAAACGAAGGAGTGCATAAATGCTTATGCTTCAGAGGAGAACAAAGTTTCAGAACAGAATTCCACTGAACAACAACAATATAGTTTGACAGAGAATTCTGAGTCTGTCCAGTTTACAGATATGCACAATTCTGAGGAACACCGGGCTCGAACTCAACTCCATTTCAAATTACAACAGCAATTAGAACAATTGAGTTGCCGTCTCGAACAAGAGATGAAAGCAATGAAAAAGTTCTGTGACACAGAGTGGGAGAACCTGGAAAGACAACAGAAACAGGAGCAGGAGCACCCAAACCGTCGGGGCAAGGAGGCCAAATGAATCAAAGCTGATTCGGTTTCAGAAGGTGCGTGCTTTAATCTGGTGGAGCAAGAGGTTCAGCAACTGAAAGCGCTTGTTAGCGGATTGCAGGCAGAAAAGACTGATTTGGTCGCCATGAACTCCGAGCTCCTACTGAAGTTGGGTGCAGCATCACCGGACGATTCAAGTGGGGAAATTCGAATGGTGGAGGCTGCGGATGATGGCGAAGTAGAAACAGCAAAGGAGCCCCAGGGCAAGGTTATAAACAGCCCTGCAGCTACTGGGAAACGTATGAGGTCAGAAGAGTTAACGGTCAGCCAACTCTTTCATATGCTGAAGGACAAGACTCTGAAATGGGAACAAATTGAACAGGAGTTTAAATCTTCAAAAGAGAGGGGTTTGGAGCTCCCAAAAGTTATTGAAATAGCTGAGGTTGCAACACAGACTGAGAAGATGGCAGCAGAGCAACCCTTGGATGCCAAAAGTACGCTGACTCACGTCAATGTTGAACAACAGAAGGTTGAAACAGCTGCTGCAGTAGAGGGATTGAATAGTCCGATCAACCAATCTCTGAATGAAGTTGAAGTATTGAAATCACAAATGACGTCATTAGTAAAAGACTTGCAGGAAGCCCAGAAAAAGCTGGATGAAGCTGAACGCCTGAAGAAGTCTCTTCAGGAAAGATGTCTGGATTTGGAACAAAAGCTGGCTAATGTCCAGCTGGGTATGGAGGAAATAGAAGACCCTCTCACTGGCCTAGCTCAAGATGACACCGAATATTACCATGACCTGTTGGACGACATCGAATATTACGATGACCTGTTCTGCCCAGCTTGTGATGAAAACTCCCAAAGTGCAGAAACCTTGAAGAATCACAAAAAGTCTAAGGAACATCGGGAGATGGTGGCGCTACTACGGAAAAAGGAGGACGAGAAGGAGGAACTGTGCATGCAGCTGGCAGCTGACAGTGGAGCCCAGAGAGTCTCCAAGAAGCAGAAAAGGAAAAGACGAAGCAGAAGATGATGATCATCTGGACCATCATCATCACTACTAGATCACGCACGGGGTCCCTTCGAACGGAGCCAAATCAGTTTGGAAGTAGAAAAACTTCCCAAGGTACTCAAGTTTTTACAAGCCAACAATGCTGGTTCAGAAGGACGGAAGTTCAAGCTGTTAAGTCCAGTGAAGGACTATTGGATGAGTCACTCCAGCAACGTGAACCGACTACACCACAGGGAACTGCTACACCACTGAGGTGTTGTCAGGACCGAGTCAAGAAGCACGGAAGGCGCATCCACCGAGATTGAATCTGTGAACTGTTTTCCGCAGAGACTGAACCTATGAACTGTTTCCCGCAGAGACTGAATCTGTGAACTGTTTCCGCCGAGACTACATCTGTGAACTGTTTTAACATGAAGTTGGATATATGTTATGATGTTATGTTTAATGGGGAATAAGTATGTTGTAAGCTAAAAAGGGAGGATTGTAGTGTATGTAACTGTTCTACCTTTAAGAGAACTATTGTATGTAACCGTTCACCTTTAAGAGAACTATTTTAGGTGTGGCACTACTTTATCTTGGCTGCTGTATACTGTAATACCGACGGTGACCACACCGGTATATAAGTGCTGTGTCAGGATTTATTGGGCAGATTCGCCCTGACCTTCGAATAGTAAAGTCCTGTTAAAGTTACCCTTGTAGTCTGTGTATTAATTCGCCATAATACCTACAGGCTTTACACTTACCACCATTGATGTAATTATTTTGAGCGGCAGGGGAGCCAGAGGTCCAGCCAGTTGGTGATTTTAGTGACCGACAAATGGTACCTCTGGATTACGGAAGAATTGTAGGATGACATTAACTCATTCATAAGAACAAAAGTCTATGTGAGATCAGGACATTCAGCCCATCAAGTCCTCTTCATCTGGATATTTTACCAGGGACTTCCTACCCCAACAACCACCAACAACACTACTAGCTCCTACATCACTATCTGTTGATCTCCTACTTTAAGGAACAGCAAGTTTGTTCCCTGAATAAACAGGCAGTGCTACTAATACTCTCTACAGCATATAATCTCCCTTCTCAACAAATATCAATCCTTTTAAAGGTGTCAATTATCATTGGATGGATTATCCACTGTGGGAGTTTGTATCTTGTGGACTAAACAAGTTTTTTCTCATCTCTAAAATTGCTCCATACTTGTAAATTTTGTGCTTGTCATAGAAATATAGAAACATAGAAGATAGGAGCAGGAGTAGGCCATTCGGCCCCTCGAGCCTGCTCCGCCATTCAAGGAGGTCATGGCTGATCATCCAAATTTAGTACCCTGTCCCTGCCTTCTCCCCATATCCCTTGATCCCTTTAGCCTTAAGAAATATATCTAACTCCTTCTTGAGTATATTTAATGAATTGGCCTCAACTGCCTTCTGTGGTAGAGAATTCCACAGGTTCACCACTCTCTGGGTGAAGAAATTCCTCCTCATCTCTGTCCTAAATGGCTTACTCCTTATCCTTAGACTGTGACCCCTGGTTCTGGACTCCCCCGCCATCGGGAACATACTTCCTGCATTTCGTCTGTCTAGTCCTGTTACAATTTTATAAGTTTCAATGAGATCCCCTCTCATTCTTCTAAACTCCAGTGAGTATAAGCCCAATCGACCCAATCTCTCATACGTCATTCCTGCCATCCCAGGTATCAGTTTGGTGAATCTTCGCTGCACTCCCTCCATGGCAGAACATCCTTCCTCAGATAAGGCGACCAAAACTGCACACAATACTCAAGGTGCGGTCTCACCAAGGCCCTGTACAACTGCAGCAAGACATCCTTGTTCCTGTACACGAACCCTCTCGCTACGAAAGCCAACATACCATTTGCCTTCTTAACCGCCTGCTGCACCTGCATGCTTACCTTCAGCGACTGGTGCACAAGGACACCCAGGTCTCGTTGCACTTCCCCTTCTCCCAATCTATTGCCATTCAGATAATAATCTGCCTTCCTGATTTTGCCACCAAAGTGGATAACCTCGCATTTATCCACATTATACTGCACCTGCCATACATCTGCCCAATCACCCAACCTGTCCAAATCATACTGGAGTTTCTCGGCATTCTCCTCACAGCACACACGCCCACCCAGCTTTGTGTCATCTGCAAATTTGGAGATATTACATCTAGTTCCCTCGTCTAGATCATTTATATATATTGTGAATAGCTGGGGTCCTAGGACCGATCCCTGCGGTACCCTACTAGTCACTGCCTGCCACTCGGAAAAAGACCCGTTTATTCCAACTCTTTGCTTCCTGTCTGCCAACCAGTTCTCTATCCAAGTCAGTACCATGCCCCCCAACCCCATGGCCTAGAAATTGGGTATAGCCCCGCCAGCTCGGTTGCGCCGAAAATTTTGCGCTGGCCGCGGAGCCAGTTGCGCCCGTCCCATATTCACTTTTAGCGCCCCAAGGCGGAACCGGGCGCTGTTCCAGGGTGTGCCCGCCCCCGCTTGGGGTGCTGAAAGTGAATTTCAGCGCTCCAGGAGCCGCTGCGCCACCCGATGCGGTGCGGCAGGCTGCTGTTCTGCAGGCCTCCTCCTTCTCTTAAGGAGGAGGTGCCTGCAAGGGGGAGATCGCCGCTGGATTGTGCCGGCAAATGAGCCCGGCACCACGGAGAAGTGCCGGGCTCGCGGAAAGCAGCCGGCAATGCTGCGGGGGGGGGTGGGGTGGTGGAGGAGGCCGGGGAGGGAGGTGCGGCCAGGTGGCCGCCGAAAAAGCGGCCGGCCGCACCTCCACCTTTATGCGCCCCACTAAGGCTGCAGGAAGGCCCTGGTCTCCCGATGTTAGTAGCGGCCGCCACAGAGGAGGTGGCCGCAACTAAATATGGGAGTCGGGCCGGCATCGGGGCGGAACCGGGGCACTGCGCACACCAATGACGTCATCGGTGCCGGCGCAGTGCTACCGGCTACCGCCGCCATTTGCGCAGGGCTCAATTTCAGCGCAAACTCCTCCAATGGCGCAGAGGCCCTCTTTGGGCCTTAACTGGGCGCAAAGCCCACCGAATTTCTAGGCCCATGTGCCTTAACTTTACACGCTAATCTCTTATGCGGGATCTTATCGAAAGCCTTCTGAAAGTCCAAATACACCACATCCACTGCTTCTCCCTTATCTATTCTACCAGTTACATCCTCAAAAAATTCCAGTAGATTAGTCAAGCACGATTTACCTATTATAAATCCATGTTGACTTTGTCCGATCCTGTCACTGGTTTCTAAGTGCTCTGCTATTACATCTTTTATAATGGACTCTAGCATTTTCCCCACTACCGATGTCAGGCTTACTGGTCTATAATTCCCCATTTTCTCTCTACCACCTTTTTTAAATAGTGGGGTAATATTAGCTACCCTCCAATCCATGGGAACTGTTCCAGAGTTTATCAAATTTTGGAAGATGACCAGCAATGCATCTACTATTTCTAGGGCCACTTCCTTAAGTACCCTAGGATGTAGATTATCAGGCCCTGGGGATTTATCGGCCGTCATGGGATATATTGGTGGACAGTATAAATCCAATAAAGAATTCAGGAGAAATGTCTTTATCCAGAGAGTGGTTAGAATGTAGAACTTGCTACCACATGGAGCAGTTGAGGCAAACAGCATCGATGCCTTTAAGGGGCAGCTAGACAAGTAGTTGAGGGCGAAAGGAATAGAAGGATATGCAAATAGGGTGGAGGAGGCTTACGTGGAGCATAAACACCGGCACAGACCAATTGGGCCGAATGGCCTTTGTTTTATAGATTCGTTCATAGGATCTGGGCGTCGCTGGCATGGCCAGCATTTATTGCCCATCCCTAATTGCCCTTGAGAAGGTGGTGGTGAGCTGCCTTCTCGAACCGCTGCAGTCCTTGTGGTGAAGGTACACCCACAGTGCTGTTAGGGAGGGAGTTCCAGGATTTTGACCCTGCGACGATGAAGGAACAGCGATATATTTCTTAGTCAGGATGGTGTGTGACTTAGAGGGGAACTTGGAGGTGGTGGTGTTCCCTTGTCCTTCTAGGTGGTGGAGGTTGTAAGTTTGGGAGGTGCTGCTGAAGAAGCCTTGGCAAGTTGCTGCAGTGCATCTTGTAGATGGCACACACTGTAGCCACGGTATGTTGGTGGAGTAAATGTTTAAGGTGGTGAATAGGGTGCCAATCAAGCGGGCTGCTTTGTCCTGGATGGTGTCGAGCTTCTTGAGTGTTGTTGGAGCTGCACTCGTCCAGGCAAGTGGAGAGTATTCCATCACACTCCTTACTTGTGCTTTGTAGATGGTGGAAAGGCTTTGGGGAGTCAGGAGGTGAGACACTTGCCACCAGATACTTAGCCCCTGAGCTGCTCTTGTTGCCACAGTATTTATGTGGCTGGTCCAGTTAAGTTCCTGGTCAATGGTGACCCCCCAGGATGTTTCTGTGCTGTAAATTCTATGTAATTCTATGTAATAGTATTGTTACCTGCAGTCTCGTCAACCTTTCAGTTCACCAAGCCATTAATAAAAATGAGAAATAAGAGTTTCACCAAGCTCACTTTAATTTGGAGACAATTTGGAGTATTTGCTAATGCAATTGGCATTTGTTCAGCAATCGTTACCTGTGCTGGCTTGGCGTTCAAATCCTGCAACCAGGTAAGGAATCAGCCACAATTCCCATTCCCCCTTTGCATGACATGACTAGAAAGCTATTCTCCATGAAGCTCTGTGCATTTGTAAGTAAATTCCTGGTCTATAACTACCAAGGATGTCCACGTCGACCATCTTTGTGGTTTGGAGCAATTCCGCGAGCCTGTGGGAGACATCTTCTGATAAAATCTGAATGGCCAAGTTGCGGAAGGTGTAAGCTCAGGAGTGTATTTCCTCAGCCAGAGCGCACAGCTGTCCTCTGTGTGGTCGTCTTGTTCACATCACTTGATTTTGCGAGGTTTGTTCTTCCTGTCTTTGTTACATTCCCTCACTAACTTTATTATCATGAGGTTTCCTCTCAGCATGGATCTTCTGGTGCACTCCAGTGAATGTTTGTTTGATGATTGAGGGTACTTGATGGGATCACTCGGGTCAGTGGAAGCCTGATTTACTGCCACCCTAAACAGGTACGCAGGCAATAAGCAGTGCGGGTAGCACTGCCTGCACACCTGACTCATTGCAATGAGCTGCCATCACGGGCACAGGGACAAAGCCAAGTCCGGTGTGCGCCCGGCCCCCCCCCTCCATGCCTGTTTTTGGGCGCAGTTGAATTTCTAGGCCCGTGGCTTTAGACTGAGAGCCTATCTATGCTGATAGCTCTGGTCCACTAATGGCAGTTCAGTGCAGTCGACCATTAACACAAGTTCCTCTGCACAAGCTTAACAAACTGGAACCTTTTAAACCGTGTAATGTATTTTGGACATGGTGTCCTAATGCTGTTGCAATCCTCTGGAGGTCAGTGTACTTGCTGTAGCAATAAAAGGAGCACTTAATGCCACGGTTCACCAAGATGACACTGCTTCAGCAGAAAACCATCCAAGTGACATTTGTGCGGATAGAGCTCATCGCCGGTGGTAATTGGCCGTAGTGAATTTGCATTTCTTCGGCCAAATGTAAAGTTAAGGAGTAAAAACAAATGTTTGCTGTTCCACATCGCAGGATGGAGGGGTAAATTAGTACAGAAAGGCGTTTAGCATCCTACCTAGTATTTGGTGCCTGACAGATACACACACACAGTAGGCCGGCCGTACACTGTTGGGCCAGGCTTGCAAACAGTGGAAGATATCTGAAACGACAATTGTTTTTATTTGCGCGATCACCATATTGAATTTTCATGCAGAGTTCAAAGCAGGATCGGAGCCCTTAAAGGGGTTAATGGTTATGTTCTTCTTATAAATCCTCATTAACAGTTGAGTCATGCATCTCCACTTAAAAGCAATTAGAATTCTCATTAATTTCATGTGAGGCTGGCAGCATCAGCTGACGTGAATGGTGTAAATGTTTGAAAAGCAACGACAGCAGCAGTAAAAGTTTCCTGCGTCTTAATTAACAAAATATCTTTAAAAGACAGCGCATCTTATTGTCTTGTCGAATTAAGCTGTTTTCTTAAACTACATGTAAGGGACTACTTTGAACATGATTACTGTTTCATATTCATCCCAGTTGTCACTGTGACCGTTTGTTGCATTGTGGGCGGATTAGGCAGTTGACGATGGCTCCGCAAAATGGGTGTGTTTGCCGCTCTTTGATGTATGAAAGGGGGAAAAAAAAGCCTTATCACGTCTTTCAGAAATCTCCCGAGGCATTTCATAGGACCACCTACCGTTTCCAAAAATAATCTCCCCCTTTTCTCCCGTTCTGCGGCAGAGAGATAGCCTCGGCCATTTTGAACGCTTTTCTCCTGCTCCATATCCTGTGGTGTTCTGTTATTTGCCTGCAAGTTCTTTTATTGCGGCGGGGAGGGGGTCGGGGGAGGGAGACAATCAGCCATTTGAAAATCTCAGGCAAAACTTTCCAACCCAGCAGTACTGGGTATATGGGGAGCAAGCAGTTGTTGTTTCATATGACGGGGAAAAGCTTATAACGCGATGTCTAGTACGATAGTAAAATACTGCGGATGCTGGAAATCCGAAATAACAACAGAAAATGCTGGGAAAACTCAGCAGGCCAGGCAACATCCGTGGGGAGAGAAATAGAGTCAACGTTTCGGGTCAAGACTGAAAAAGCACAGGAAATTAAACAGATTAAAAGGCCAGTTTGGGGGCTGGGAAATGGGGATGAAAGAACAAAAGAGAAGTGAAGAGACATTAAGAGGTATTCAAAACGAGACGAGATGGTGATAGGACTAGTGGAGACAAAAGACGTCTTTTATCTCCACTAGTCCTATCACCATCTTGTCTCGTTTTGAATACCTCTTAATGTCTCTTCACTTCTCTTTTGTTCTCTCATCCCCATTTCCCAGCCCCCAAACTGGCCTTTTAATCTGTTTAATTTCCTGTGCTTTTTCAGTCTTGACAAAGGGTTTCGACCCGAAACGTTGACTCTATTTCTCTCTCCACGGATGTTGCCTGGCCTGCTGAGTTTTTCCAGCATTTTCTGTTGTTATAACGTGATGTCTAGTTTGGCTCTCCATTCGATGGCCTCCTGAGATGCCGAGTGGAGAAACGATGCGCCTCCCGCAGCAGATCTCAGTGGGCAGGTTGATGTGATGTGTTCCACGGTCTGGGACTCATGGCCACAGTCGCTCTTCGGGTCGTCCCCTCATCTTCCACTTGTGGAGCAGGCGTCCGCGTCGTCCGCGCCCTGTGCGGATTGGGTTGAGCGCCATCCACCGTCATCGAGGGAGGTCGAAGCCAGGGACCTCTGCTGTTGGGTCAGTGATGAGGTGTTGGTTCTTTATATGTTGCGTGCATCCCACGATTCTGTCCATCTGGATAGTGAGTCGATACCAGCTGCGTGAATATCGGCTGCTGTTTCCCAGAAAGGCCGGCACCATTTTGAGCGCTTTCTTGGGTTTTCCGAGTCTTCATGAATGGGAAGGTCGGTGTTGCTCGTGACTTTTTCCACCTCACTGAGCACGGTGACGTCGTGGCGAACGGCAGGTGGGGCAATGTGGGACGGCACTGGGAGCCATTCAGTTGGAGTGGGCTTGAGCATCCCGGACACCGTCCTCCTGGCGGCGGTTAGCTGCACATCCACGATCTTTGTGTGGTGGCTGCAGGACCATGAGGCTGAGCAGTATTCTGCAGCAGAGTAGACTAGGGCCGGTGTTGCGGTGCAAAGTGCTCTGGCTAAGCTCCCCTATGACCTTCGAGTGAGTTTCCGGACCAGGTTCACCCTGGTTTTTAATTTTTTGGCCGGTGTTGGTGAGATGAGGCCGATAGGTGAGAGTCCTGTCCAGGGTGACGCCCGGGTATTTTGGGTGCGGACCAGGGGTAAGTCGCCTTCCGCAGAATGAAACGTTGCGTTTTTTTCTCCCGGCGGCGTTGTTGTTCAGATGCAATGCCGACACAACTGTCTTCTCTGGATTGGGGCAGAGGCGGCAGGTCCGAAAGTAGCGTTCCAGTAGGTCCAAGTCGCTTGTTAGCATCCTACTCGCTTCCTCTAGCATTGGTGCCTGCGTCAGCAGTGCTATATCATCGGCATAAGCGAGCTTCCGGGTTTGGTGCAGGGCATGTCCGCCGTATAGATGTTGAAAAAGGCTGGTGCGCACACCGACCCCTGTGGCAGCTGATGACAACCTACACGTGGTCTCCCTCTGCATGCTAGTTCACCAAGAAGATGACCCAATGCCCGAAAGCAGCTTCCCGGTCTGAAAAGCACGAAAGTAAGCAGTTTAACTGCGGTGACACTTGCCCACTTCTCCCCCCAGTTTAGATTTCCTGACTGGCTGTTCACCTGCATTATTCACTCCCACTCATTCTGAGCGATAGGCTCATTTAGTGTGTCCTGTTGCACGTCAGTGAAGGGCCTCAGATACCTCAGTGAATCTCTTTAATGCTTGAGCAGAAATGCCGTCCGGTGTTACTTCTGCCAGTTCAAACCAGCCATTCAAGGTAAATTGCAAGGGTAAGCCAAAGTTTAAAGAATTCCATGCTTTCCTAGTTACATTATTTAGCATAGATTTTTCCTAAGCTTTCCAGAGCAGGCCATGGAGGGAATCGTTGTGTTAAGAGGCAGTAATACAGGAAACTTTCTGGTATCCGGCACTGACGGGACCGAGCTGGTGCCGTTAGATCAAAACTGCCGTATAAACCAGCTGTAATGTTAAAACATACAGAGCTTTTCAGCTCCGTGTGAATCAACAAACCCTGTTGCTTAGCAACAGCTTCAAAATAGTCGGCTGCAGCTGCAAGCGTCTCTAGCTGAAGCTGTTGCTTAGCTACAGACCTTGCAGAGCCTGACTGGGGAAAAAAAAGCAACGAGAAGTAAAAAAACTTATAGAAAACGGCTCCTGAATTTTGCCGGTAGATAGAGCTTTCCGGACTTTTAACCTCCGGTTAAACGAAAGTTTCCTGTAGTTGCAATATCGCCAAGAAATCATTGCAATAAAACTCTCTTTCGACAGGTTCAGTTCAATAGCAAGTTGCATAAAGAAGAGCAGAGACCCACTTTTATGAATGCACTTGCCACGGTTTCCTGACCATTAATTTTAATGGGTGGCATCAACCTTCTTTCACATTCATTCTGCTCACACTGAACATTAAACAGTCGTGGGGGAATAAACTGAGTTTAATTTTTCACTGCTTTGTCGAGAAAGTTTCTTCCTCCACACTCTCTCTCTTCCCTCTGTGCCAGTGATTTTCACTGTGACCTCTTCATTGAAACCCGAGTGCTTCAGAGCGTGGGCTGGCTCCTGTTTGTGTCTTTTTTCTTCTGTTATGCGCCACCTTGTCCTGCAGGTAGAGAATCAGAGTTGACCGGTTACACGTGTCAAGAGCACATACAGTGACACATCCTGCAGCCGATCATGGGTTTGAGGACATGTACATACATCGTGCAGCTGATGTTGGAATTTTTTGGATGGAGCTCTGTAAGGATAAACGTGTGGAAAGAGTAACAGCTGTAAGCTGCTGCTCAGATGTAGCTTGCTCCAGAATGGGCATGCACAAGTAAGCATTCAATAGGCTACAGGATACTCTGACGATGTGGAAACGCTTTATGGCATGCATATTTTTCCAAGCTATTTGGTATCAGGTAATGGTGGGCTTATTTTAACTGATTGTGTGAGAAAGAAAAAAAAGCTTGCATGTCTATATTGCCTTGTGATGTGCATCTCAAAGTGCTTCACATCCAATGAATGACTTTTGAAGTATAGTCGTTGTTATTTAGACGTGAACCTACATCACAACAGTGACTACACTTCAAAAGTACTCCATTGGCTGTAAAGCGCTTTGGGACGTCCTGAGGTTGTGAAAGGCGCTATATAAGTACAAGTTCTTTCTTATGCAGGTGAGGTCTCTGAACTTCTTGCTCATTTTCAGCCATGTGCTCTGGGTGTTTGAAATAACACTTACAAAATGTGCCACCTCATCCCATGCACTTTGAACCGCTCTCCTACATGGACGGTGTACTGCATTGCCAAACAGGGGCCACCACCCTCTGCCACATTTCTTCCCTTGGCGCCTCTTTTTAAATTAAATCTGGTACTCCCTGCACGCCTCTGATCATTGTTCAAAAAGCTTTGAATGACGCAAACAAATGTAGGGGTATAAATTTGTTGGCGCCCACTTTTTGGTCGTGAAGAGGGCCGAGGCGACTGCAATGCGTGCCCGAACCAGGAGGCCTGAGGCTGGCCCAAGATTGGGCCTTGAGTCTCATTAATATTAATTGGGCAAGCTGATGGCCCCTGCTGCGCTGCGCCGCGCCGCCACAGCCAGTTCGCCCGTTTGAAGAAATGAATTTCGGACCGCTTGATTCCCCAGCAGTGGCCAGAAGGTAAGTCCCTGGAGCAGGGTGGGAGGGGAGGTCGGGGGGGTTGGCAGGTGGCGGTCGGTATACTGTGGAGTGTGGGGAACTCCAGAGCAGCGGGTCTTTTCGTATTTTTGAGCAGTCCTGCGACATCGAATAATGACAGTGGGCCTAAAACAGGCGTTAAGTTCCTCATTTATATGTAAGGGGCCAAATGCCTGATTTAGGTGGTCACCAGGGATGCTTGAAAAATCGCCCTAGCCAATATCGGGTCGGACTTCTTTCAGGCATCTCTTGGACGCAGGGTTAGTTGACGAAATTGGCCCTCGGTGCCAGTGAAAAGTTTCCACTTTTGTGCCCAAACCATCAAGTTTTATCATAACAATCCTGATATAGTCATTACTCATTTTAGCTTTCCACCCATCCCACTTACGTTGAGCCCAGACTAAATGTAGAACTGTCCTCTTTGCTGCTTGCAGTCCTTGGCACAGATATCATTTTTTTTTTCTGGTCCAAGTTTCACTGGAATTTTGTGATCATTTATTTTCTTGGCTCAGAAATGAAGAATATATGTTTTCACATGGGAAAAAAAAGCCGAAGGTTAGGAATGTGGATTTACATAAATTTTCACTCTGTCGAAATTAAGATAAATTCTGCCTACCCTCAAAAAGATAGCAGGGTTCTGTGGGTGAGGAGGTCCTCCCTAGACTGGGACAGAACTTGGATCCATTGTCTCCTTCATCATAGACTACCAGGCACATTCCGTTCCAATCCCTCACTCACACCATCAGGGAAACACAGATGCTTGCCTTCCTTTCCCTCACAACAATGTGAGGAAATAGTGAGTTGTACAGAATTACGTACAATTTACAGCACAGAAACAGGCCATTCGGCTCAACTGGTCCATGCTGGTGTTTATGCTGTACACGAGCCTCCACCCACCCTACTTCATCTTACCCTATCTACATATCCTTCTATTCCGTTTTTCGGATGACCTGTTAAACTCAGGCCCCGTCTGCTCTGTCAGGTGGACGTAAAAGATCCCATGGCACTATTTCGAAGAAGAGCAGGGGAGTTCTCCCCGGTGTTCCTGGCCAATATTTATCCCTTAATCAACATAACAAAAACAGATTATCTGGTCATTATCACATTGTTGTTTGTGGGACCTTGCTGTGCGCAAACTGTGCGTTTCCCACATTACAACCGCGACTCCACTTCAAAAGTACTTCATTGAGTGTAAAGCGCTTTGAGACGTCCGGTCGTCGTGAAAGGCGCTATATAAATGTAAGTCTTTTTCTTTTTCCTTAATCCCTCATGTACTTATCTATTCTCCCCTTAAAGGCATCTATGCTATTCGCCTCAACTACTCCATGCGGTAACACGTTCCATTTAGTTGGATTTAATAGTGACTGTCTTTTTTATGGCCGTTAGTTTAGGACTTCCCCCATGGGCCCTGGACGCCTCTTTTTCTGCCTTTATCAATATGATGGGGGGGCGCAGAATGCGCACGCACGCACGCACGCCAGATTGGAGGCATTGGCACTCGTTTTACACTGGCATCAACCAATTTCTAGCCCAGTGACTGCACTTCAAAAAGTAATCCGTGGACTGTAAAGCACATTGCAATGCCCTGAGAGAGTGCTATATAAATGAACATTTTTCTGTCTTTTATTGGCCAGTAAGGTTCAGCAGTGCATGCTTGTGCTGCATTCACCCACCTAGCCATCAGAGGTGCTCTGCATGTTTCGTTTATTTTTTAAAGACTGGCCGTATCAGAATCTGAATTTATTTAAATTGGGTCAATGTGGCTCGTTTTTCTATGTATTAAATCTCGGCATGGCCCTTTGTCTGATTGACGTCGTGCCTTTGTCTGTCGGGCTGAGTTAGATAATACGTTTAAGGGAGCTTTGTGAAAACTAAGCGAACAGCAGTTCTCAGTTGGACTAGGTGGATGTATCTTCCAACATATTCTCTAACATCCAGTTCCAGGATTACATTCTTAACAAATTCACAGGAAATATTTCCAAGATAGCCCGTTCTTCACTTGACGGAATTCCTAGAAGCTTCCAGAACATTATTTCCATCTAGGTGAGAATCTTGAGCACATATGTTATACTGGTGTGTTGTTCTGTGCATGTAGAATGCTCTTGGTGTACATTAAAATGGAGTATTAATGTTGGCGAGCGGCCCATTTTTCTTTATGCGTAGCCACAGACTGATGTGGGCCATTAAAAGTGCTGTGCAAAACCCACATTACATTGCTACAATTCATCACGAAAGATTCCCCCCCACCCTCAATTGATGTCATCAAGTGTCTTTTGTAGTCTGTGGTTCTTGAATGACAAGTATTTCAGAAATAAAAACAACTTTCGCATTGCTGCTGAGGCTCTGGGGAAGTGGTGCTGGGCAAAGACTTCTGACCTCCGAACTCCACGCTCCCATTTTTTTCCGGTGTTGTGATCCCCTCCTGCTCGTTGGAGAGGTTGATTATTTTCGTTTTCTGACCTTCGCTCTCGGAACCTCTGAAAATTTGAGACCCAGTCACTGTCTGTGACACAGAATTTGTAGAGGTTATATTGTGTCATTGGCTACCGGTGAGAATAACTTGCTCCGTGCACCTTTGTTATCTCTAGACTTGATTATTCCAAGACACTTCTGGCTGGCCTCCCACGTTCTACCCTCCGTAAACTTGAGGTCATCCAAAACTCTGCTGCCCGTTTTGGATGACCTCAAGTTTTGGTGTCCTAACTCGCACCAAGTCCGGTTCACCCATCACCCCTGTGTTCGTTAACCTACATTGGCTCCTGGTTAAGCAACGCCTCAATTTTAAAATTATCATCCTTGTTTTCAAATCCTTCATGGCCTCGCCCCTCCCTATCTCTATAATCTCCTCCAGCCCCACAACCCTCAAATATCTGCGCTCCTCTAATTCTGAAATAAAAACAGAAAATGCTGGAAATGATCATCAGCAGGCCAATGACCTTTCGTCAGAACTGGAAAATATTAGAGATGTAACAGATTTTAATAAGTGTAGGGGCAGGGAAAGGGGGGAGGGGAGGAAAGAAGAAAAGGGAAGGTCTGTGATAGGGTGGAAGGCAGAAGTGATTAAATGACAAAAGGTATGATTGTACAAAGCAATTCTGGCCTCTTGAGCAGCCCCAATTTTAATTGCTCCACCATTGGCGGCCATGCTTGCAGCTGCCAAGGCCCTAAGCTCTGGAATTCCCTCCCTAAACCTCTCCGCCTCTCTACCTCTTTTTCCTCCTTTAAGACGCTCCTTTAAACCTACCATCTGTCCTAATATCTCCTTTTGTGGCTCGGTGACAAATTTTGTTTGATAACGCTCCTTTGAAGCGCCTTGAGACATTTTACTACGTTAAAGGTGTTATATAAATACAAGTTGTTGTTGTTGTATCAAAGGCAAAATATCAATGGAAGAAGTGCCTTTGCTTGTTGTCGTGGATTCATTGAGAGAGTTCATGTGTTAGACCACTGGAAATCCTCCATTACCCTCTGCTGTCATCAGTGTGAGCAGGCCCTCAGTTGATTTTCCTGGGCAGGAGTTCAACTTTGCCTTCCAGTATTAAAAGAAATGCTTTAAAGGAATTCCTCAGCCAAATTCATCCAAGCTGTTACAGTTACATGTTTTAATTAATGGTTTGTTTCTCTGTTATTTAGCTAGCAATTTAGATAATACACTGATCTTTAAAGTGACTTGCGTAATCACCATGGATATATAGCATCATAATTAAAATGCCAACATACTCACCACCCTCATTACAGTGTAGGCTTTGAGTGCCAAGTATTTGGCGTGTTACAACAAGGTGCTTGCTATTGTGAATGTCCCACAGCACAGTATACAATCTAATGAGAAAATTGGGAGGTGGGTCCAATGGTCTCACAGCAAGGTTAGTGTTGCAAGTGAGGGAGTTTTTATTAAGAATGGGTTGTATTCTGTTCAAAAAAATAAAAATCTTGGTCCAAGAAAGGGCTTTAAACAGACAAATAAATATTTTTTCGGACTGATCGTTGAGCAATTTAAGTCAGCCTTAAAACAGAATCATTTCATTACAAAAAGCAGTGGTAAAATGTGTTGGGATATCTAAAGTGTTATAGCCCTCGTTGGTTAGTATCACAGGAAATACTCCTAAGACCCCATTCCTGATTCAGTGGTGGATTCGGTCAGAAACCATTTGCAAAACTAAACACTATAACATCACGTGTTTAATTCGGTCAGGTTCAATAAAGCTCACCAATGCATAGATGGTGACCCACTAGCTTGGCAGTGGAGTAACAAAGGCTTCCGTGTTCAAACCTCCCAGCCAAATGATCCTATTTCTTTGGCGTGTGATAGAGGGAGGGATGCAATAAGCTCACTAGCATGTCCAGTGCGGGTAAGGCTGACCTTTAACACATGTGCTACTCGAACAGTTGGGGGTGAAACAAGAATTCAAACCTCTTCTGTGGTTCCACTTTCTTGTCATTCCTTTTTGACTTAAGATCTACAGCTCTAAATGTTGGTTCCCCCCTCCTCCCCCATTACTAGTTCCAAGGGGGAGAAAATTGAAAGAGAGAAATAATTCACTATGGAGTGCAGAGCAGCACTGTCCAAACTGATAATCCAAAAAGACATGAGTTTACATATCCCACAGGAACAGGTCAGATTGAGGATGAATGAGCGATGAGGTGAGCCAACTCCCTCAATCTTTCCTTCCTCTGACAATCTTCGAACTTCTAAAAGTGAGCTTGGCTTCGTGTGATCATTACTTCCTGATTTACCTCTTTTTTACTCAGGATAAGGGGTCGGCCATTTAAGACTGAGATGAGGAGGAATTTCTTCACTCAGCGGGTTGTGAATCTTTGGAATTCTCTACCCCAAAGGGCTGTGGATGCTGAATCGTTGAGTATATTCAAGGCTGAGATCGATAGATTTTTGGACTCTAGGGGAATCAAGAGATGTGGGGATCGGGTGGGAAAGTGGAGTTGAGGTCAATGATCAGCCATGATCTTATTGAATTGCAGAGCAGGCATGAGGGGCTGCATGGCCCACTCCTGCTCCTAATTCTTATGTTCTTATGTTCTTTTCATCCTTCGTAGTGCTTTGTACGATAGGCCTTTCGCCTTGGTTTCTCATATTAAAAAAAGGTGAGAGGCTGAAAATCATATTCACCATCCTACATCTTTGCTCTGAATAATTTGTAGATGTCTGGTATACCTTTCAAGAACTAAATCTAAATTCAGTTTGTTTTGCCTTCAAAATGAATAGTGTGTGCGTTAATGGATTAGAGTCATAGAGTAATACAGCACGGATAGAGGCCCTTCGGCCCATCGTGTCTGCGCCGGCCATCAAGCCCTGTCTAATCTAATCCCATATTCCAGCATTTGGCCCATAGCCTTGTATGCTATGGCATTTCAAGTGCTCATCCAAATGCTTCTTAAATGTTGTGAGGGTTTCTGCCTCCACAACCCTTTCAGGCAGTGAGTTCCAGACTCCAACCACCCTCTGGGTGAAAAAGTTCTTTCTCAAATCCCCTCTAAACCTCCCGCCCTTTACCTTGAATCTATGCCCCCTAGTTATTGACCCCTCTACTAAGGGAAAAAGCTCCTCAGCATCCATCCTATCTATGCCCCTCATAATTTTGTACACCTCAATCATGTCCCCCCTCAGCCTCCTCTGCTCCAAGGAAAACAAACCCAATCTGCCCAGTCTCTCTTCATAGCTGAAGCGTTCCAGCCCTGGTAACATCCTGGTGAACCTCCTCTGCACCCTCTCCAACGCGATCACATCCTTCCTGTAGTGTGGCGACCAGAACTGCACACAGTATTCCAGCTGTGGCCTAACCAGTGTTTTATACAGCTCCATCATAACCTCCTTGCTCTTATATTCAATGCCTCGGCTAATGAAGGCAAGTATCCCATATGCCTTTTTTACCACCTTATCCACCTGTTCCGCCGCCTTCAGGGATCTGTGTACTTGCACACCCAGATCCCTCTGACCCTCCGTCTTGCCTAGGGTCTTTCCATTCATTGTGTATTCCCTTGCCTTGTTAGTCCCCCCAAAGTGCATCACCTCGCACTTTTCCGGGTTAAATTCCATTTGCCACTGTTCCGCCCATCTGACCAACCCATCTATATCGTCCTGCAGACTGAGGCTACCCTCCTTGCTATTTACCACCCTACCAATTTTTGTATCATCCGCGAACTTACTGATCATACCCTTTACATTCATATCCAAGTCATTAATGTAGACCACAAACAGCAAGGGACCCAGCACCGATCCCTGTGGTACCCCACTGGCCACAGGCTTCCAGTCACAAAAACAACCTTCGACCATCACCCTCTGCCTTCTGCCACTAAGCCAGTTTTGTATCCAATGTGCCAAGGCACCCTGGATTCCATGGGCTCTTACCTTCTTGACCAGCCTCCTGTGCGGGACTTTATCGAAGGCCTTACTGAAATCCATGTATACCACATCCACTGCGTTACCCTCATCCACACACCTAGTCACCCCCTCAAAAAATTCAATCAAATTAGTCAGACATGATCTTCCCTTGACAAAGCCATGTTGACTATCCCTGATTAATCCTTGCCTCTCCAAGTGGAGACAAATTTTGTCCCTCAGGACTTTTTCCAATAATTTTCCTACCACTGATGTTAGGCTCACTGGCCTGTAGTTCCCCGGCTTTTCCCTACTACCCTTCTTGAATAATGGTACTACATTAGCGGTTCTCCAGTCCTCTGGCACATCCCCTGTGGCCAGAGAGGTCCTGAATATATGTGTTAGAGCCCCTGCAATCTCCTCCTTTGCCTCACACAGCAGCCTGGGATACATTTCATCCGGGCCTGGGGATTTATCCATTTTTAGGCCAGCTAAAACCGCTAATACCTCCTCCCTCTCGATGTTAATATGTTCGAGCATATCACAGTCCCCCCGCCCTATTTCTATGTCTACATCGTCCTTCTCCATAGTGAAAACAGATGCAAAAAATTCATTTAGAACCCCTCCTACATCTTCTGGCTCCACACACAGATTGCCACTTTTGTCCCTAATGGGCCCTATTTTTTCCCTAGTTATCCTCTTACCCTTAATATACTTATAAAACATCTTCGGATTTTCCTTTATTTTGCTCGCCAGTGTTATTTCATGGCCCCTCCTTGATCTCCTAATTTCTTTTTTAAGTATCCCCCTGCACTTTTTGTACTCCTCTAAGGCTTCCTCCGTCTTTAACCTTTTGTATCTACCAAAAGCCCTCCTTTTTTTCCTAATCCATTCTCGTATATCCCCTGACATCCACGGTTCCCTGTGGTTTTTGGAACCACTCTTGACCTTTACGGGAACATGTTGCCATTGTATGATCTCAATCTCCCTTCTGAAAGCCTCCCATTGCTCCGATGCGGATTTTCCTACAAGTAGCTGATCCCAGTCCATTTTGGCCAGATCCTGCCTTATCCTATTAAAATCGGCCTTCCCCCAATTTAGAACCTTTATTTCCGGCCCATCCCTGTCCTTTTCCATGACCACCTTAAATCTTACCATATTATGGTCACTGTCACCAAAGTGCTCACCTACTAGCACTTTTTCCACTTGGCCGGCCACATTCCCTAGAATTAGGCCCAGTACCGCCCCCTCTCTTGTAGGACTTTCTACATGCTGGCTCAAAAAGCTCTCCTGGATGCACTTTAAGAATTCTACACCCTCTGAGCCTTTCACACTCTGACTATCCCAGTTAATATTGGGGAAGTTGAAATCCCCCTTTTAGATTATAAAGCTTTGGAAAACGTTTAACATCGGTGTGGAAAATCTGCAGCATACATTCTATATTTTGATAATCAAGCATTGTCAACGTCCTTAAGTCCGAATGTTTCAGCTGACCGATTGCAATGTCAGAAAAACAGCTGTTTTTGTGGTTTACTGGCTGACCCAACTGGGATTGAGTGGAAGAGAAAAGGATTACAGGGGGCGAGTCTTAGTGCAGCTTAAGTGGATGTGAAGAACGTGTTCATGTAACAGCCTACAACTGAAACAAGCATATACTTAGAATTGCAGCATCTAAAAGGTCATTTTATTACACTATTCAAACCATATCAATTTCTATATTAGTGTAAACCTAACATCACCTCTTCCTGGATAGTTTCAATTCATGTTAAAGAAAGCTTCACTCCCCCCCCCCCCCCGCCCCCCCACCACTTGCAACATTGCAAGCACCTTGTGCAAGAGTTGAGAAGAGCATCTCAAAAGTTCTCAATCCCAGCCCAAATAGGTCTTCCTATTGTCAAGTCCGTAATTGGATAGGGGGTGGACATGAGGTAGGACTGGGGTTCGTATCATGGCTTATGTACTGAGATTTGCTTGGTCGCTGATGAAAATGCATTCAAAAATCGTAATAGTCTCAATAGCTGTTGTTTATAATTCAAAAATAAAAGCAGCTTACAGTTATACAGCGGGGTCAGTTTTAACTGTTCCCGTTGACCGGGAAGCGGGCAGCAGCGAGTTGGCCGCTCGTTTTACACACCACCCAAATTTTTCTTCCACTGACTTCAATGGAAAGGAAAATCGGCCAGGTATGAATCGAGCGGTTGATCCTTCCCACTTGTGTCCTGCCTGCTGTGAACAGCTAAAAATCAACCCCTGTCCTTCACATAACAAAATGTCCCCAGGCAGCTTACAGGTACGAATGATGCATTGTGAGCAGGAAGTAGATGAGCAAGCTTCTAACGGTCAACAGGATAACTTTTGAGGAGGCTTTTGATGCGAGAGTGGAAGAAAGGTGAAGAGGATTAGGAACATGTCCATCGTATAGGGGCATGATGGGTGAAGGCTCTGCCATCTATGGTAAAATGGCGTACAGGGGATTGGAAGAAGATTAAGAGGAGCAGAGCGTGAGACATAAAAGAGGAATGAATAAACTTTTATGCCAGAAACAAGACTTTTTGTGTTCATTTTTCTTAGAAACTTCTAACACAAGAACATAAGAAATAGGAGCAGGAGTAGTTCATTCGTCCTTTGAACCTGCTCCGCCATTCAATAAGATCATGGCTGATCTTCTACCTCATCTCCACTTTCCTGCACTATCCCCATATTCCTGCATTCTTTTAATATCCCAAAAAACCTATTGATCTCTGTCTTGAATATACTCAACGACTGAGCATCCAGAGCCCTCTGAGGTAGAGAATTCCAAATATTCATAACCCTTTGAGTGAAGAATTTTCTCTTCATCTCAGTCATAAATGGCCGACTCCTTATTTTGAGCTTGTGATCCCTGGTTCTAGACTCCCCAGCCAGGGGAAACATCCTCCCAGCATCTACCCTGACAAGCCCTGGATTATCTGATGCAAAATTGTCAACCCTGGCTCTGATTGTTATTTTTTTAATATCTTGGTTGATCTGATTGTCATCTCCTCGCTTACCTGTGTAGTAAAGTTATACCTTTTTAACCCATTTTAAAATTACTTTTTACTGTGTATTCTTGTAATAAAATGCTAAAAACACAAAATCCCACAGAGACAGCAAATTCACAGTATACATAATGAAGTAAAAGTTATTTACTTGCAGGTATGTAGTATAGTTGTGATACAGCACTGGCAACCCAGAGGTGGCGAGTTCTAAATCTCACCATGAGAAATTGTAAAATTGATTTTAATTAATTGGCTAATTTGTGAGCAGGTACTAGATAAAATAACGGGACTGTTTTAAGAACCCGGCTGGTGCAGGGGAGGGAACATACCACCCCACTTCCTCTGGCCTACTTGTGACTCCCGTCCCATGCCAGATTGTAAAAACAGTTGCTACTCGGAGCAATAAATAAAGCCTAGCCAACACCCCGAGTACTGAAGTTAGGAGTCTATACAAGGTACATTTTTATCACTGATGCTTTTATTTCACCAGATGCGACTCGAAAACTGGATAGCGCAGCAGCTTCAAACATTGCCCTTTCATTGGTAGAGCCTGGGTTTAAATGTAACCCAGACAAGTAGGATGAGACTTGTCTTTCTTGGTCAGCTGTAAGGCTACTTTGTGAAGTATGTTTGAGCAGCTTCATTCCAGTTCTTGTGGGATTGAGCCCATGGTACAAAATGTAAATTGGCACTCACTTTCAGAGAAGCTAACTGATGGGAACAGGAACAGGCCATTCAGCCCTTCGAGCCTGCTCTGCCATTCAGTCAGATTATGGCTGATCTGTACCTAAACTCCATTTGCCTGCCTTAGCTCCATATCCCTCAATACCCTGACCTAACAAAGATTTTTCATTCTCAGTCTAAGAAGAAATGATGTGAGAAATAGTAATATCAAGGGTTATTTTCTGAGATTGAATTCGATAAAGGGAGCTTTACTCGCTACCTCAACACTATACTTGCCCTGAAAGCTTGACCTTGACTCTAGTTTTAGTTTTTTTTTAAACATACAAACTGCAAATCAAAAGGGAACGACAATTAATCAGCCAACCAAAATGGGAAGCAACAATACTCTGGGTGGGGGTGGGAATTTTTGAGATATTCTCTAACTTTTGCACAAGGTGCTTGCATTGGGAAAAAAGCACGAAGTGAAACTTCTTCCTGCTTACACATGGTGGGGGAAAACAGGATGTGAAATTTTCTTTAACGTGGAACGTGAGGTTTCTATGTAATTTATATAGCAATGTCAACAATTAATGTGTTGCCTCTCCACATGCAGCTGTTTTGACAATATTATATTCTCTTCAGTTCTTGTGGGATTGAGCCCATGGTTCAAAGAGTTGTCACGAAATGGGTACTCACTTTCAGGAAAGATAACTGATGTGAGAAATAGTAATTTCACACTGGGAGTAGTGGGAGGTTTACTTCTGAGGTTAAATTAGATGGAATGATCTTTACTCTGTACCTCTACACTATACTTGACCTGAGAGCTCGACATTGAGCCATCTCTCATTGTCATGTATATAACAGTTACCTGCACATTGGCAAAAATACTATTGAATATGTTGTTAAGAGCTAGCGTTGTTTTCCTTCATTCCTTTCCTTGACCTCTGTTTACAGATCATTCTCAATCCAAGAGGATGTGCAACAACAACAACTTGTATTTATATAGCACTTTTAACGTAGTAAAACGTCCCTAGGTGCTTCACAGGAGTATTAAAAGACAAAATATTTGACACTGAGCTACATAAGGAAAAATTAGGTCATCCTCCAACCACTGGGCAGGATTTTCATTGGGCCGTGGAGTCGGGATTGGAGGCATGGGGGGGGGGGGGTTAAAATCCCGAAATCAAGGGTCCCGACCCCATCCCACACCCAAACCCGCCTCCATGGCAGTTTCAAAGAAGGCGGGTACCTGCCCCGCACTGGGACCCGCTACCCGAGGCGGGAAGGGATTAGTGCCAATTAACTGCCTGTTAACAGGTAGTTAACAGGTAGTTTTTAGCCTAATCCCGATTTTTAAGGTTGAAGTGTGGGATTCCCGACGGCTCCAAACCATGCCAAGTTAGAGGAGGCGGGCAGTCGGGTTGAAGGACTTGGAGGGGTCGAGATGTCGGTGTTCAGGTGAGTGATGTGTGCATGAGTGCGAAGGTAAGTGTGTTTGGTGTGTCTAAAGTGATTAAAGAAGTTTAAATTACCTTTTCTTACCTTTTCAGCCTTCCTTCCTTCAGGTCCCGAGAGTCCCTCATCTCACCGGCACAGAAAGCAGAATGGCTGCGAACTGTCAAAAGTGGCAGCCTTCAGCTTACTGTGCAGGAGAGATTTCTAACTGAGTCTGTGGAGAAGGACTCAGGTTAGAAGTAAGACTGTCAGTGTTTGACAGCTTCAAACAGCTGTGAAACACTGATATTTCATTTGTCAAAACCTCTTGACAGATGAAATTTCAGTCTGTGACGTCACCTGTTGCCGGGTGGCCCTTAATTGCCCTGCTGAGCCCGCTGGGCAGGCTCAACAAGGTCAATCAAGTTAAAATCGCGTGGATTGGCCGCATCTTGACGGAGGTGGGACTACAACCCCGAAAGTTGTAGTCCTGCTTCCTACCCGACTCCTGAGTTAAAATCCTGCCCAATGACTTAATTAATGTGTGTGTGTGGCACTTAAAGAATCATAGGCCCCAATATTTATGGGCTAGCAGGAAGGGTGCGGGGGTGGACGAAAACGGCCGCCGAATGTGTCAATGCCGGGGACGCGGAGGTCCTGCTGAATTTAATATAATATTTTTCTTCTGTTTCCCGCTGTCGGTTGGGAAAACCAGGAGGAAGCCGCAGCCGGGGACCCTTGGGAACGGTCCCCGGCAATCATGAGAGGGGAAGGCTGGAGATCAGTTCCTGGGGGCGGGGGGAAAAGATTGCCCAAGATCATCAGAGGGGAGACTGAAGGCTTCCATGAAGGGCCGAGGTGAGCACTCCTACTCCTCCTAGCCCACAAAGAGTGCTGTAAAAGGCACTTACCTTCTTGAGGCGGCTGTTCCCAAGTCCCTTTTACTACCGGGTTTCCCGAGCCCAAATTTAAATTGCACTGTGGGAGCCTGATTCGAATATTTTAATGAGGTGTCACGGCAGGACACTCACACGTCACGAAACCCGTCGCTGTGAAAATTACGGTGGGTGTGTACATGGCGGGTTGGGGACGTGTTCCCTGTTTTTTTCGTTTTTAACCCCCCGACCCTCTCCCACCTGTCGTGGGGTGGTTAATATCAAGGCCGTAATCTCTGTGCCACTGCTCCTAATTCGGTTCTGTTGGAGGCTGGAGGTCCCCCAATGGCCTTAACAGAAAGGGAGGTTTGTGAATTCAGTCTTAAATGGAAAGATTAATCTCCTGCTACAGGCAAGCCAGGCAAATATCATGGGGGAATTTTTTAAATTGTGCTTTTTTTCATTTTGTTTGATTTATTAGTTGTAAAGAATATTGGGAATGGGGAAAAAAGGCTATTTGACTGGATGTAGTAGCTGGAGGTGGGTGGTCATGGTGATGGAGCATTCAGGAATATGTCTAACCAGAGTTGGCAACTGCAGGTCCTGAAACTGGGTCTCCACTGTTGGGTCTTCAATGGTCAGTTCCTTTACACGGTGCTATCGACAGCAATCCGCCAGTATAAAATTGCTTTAGAAGGTGCAGGAGAACAGCCTGGAGTAATCTTTGGAAAAATGTTAGGCTTTCTTCAGAGCTTCCCCACAATGCTACAGCTGGGTGGAGTAATCGTTCTTGTGTGGCATTGCAGAAACGAACCTGCGCCCTGCCACTGTGTGGTCCAGTTAATCATCTCCCCATTTCTTACATTATGATTGGGACAAGAATGAGGCACTCCCTCATGTTACCAATCCCATAGGGACAACGCGCAGTTGGCATGCTTCTTCAGCCAAATCTGCTTGGTTCCCTTAAGGGAACGAAAGGTTAGAGGCGGAAGCAAGAATGAGCTGAATGGAAATTGGAAAGCAGTCAAAGGAACTGAGAAGAGAAACCAAGCGAGTGCACCGTAATCAGACAAAATGACGTGCGAGAGAGACAAGAGGGGTCAGAAGTGTTGCAAACCAGATGTGAAGGAATTAAGTGATCAGTTTCAAGGTCAGACTGTCACAAAGTGAGACACATGGGGCTAATTGAATGATTGTAGACACCTGCAAGAGCCTTACCTGCGTTTGTGGTATAAACTGAGCTCAGGTGTGGCTGGCCTCAGGCACTACAACTATGGAAGGCGATGGAGCAACGCAAATTGAATTTATATTGCACCAAAAGGGAATGGTTTTGTGGGACGTTTCGACAATCAGGTGATAATTAAACTATTATACTATATAATTGGAATAGGGTAATATCTTGCTGTGGAATGAATAATTACACCAATAATTAATAGAAATCTGTCATCAGAGAAGTTGAATTGTAGTAACTGCTGTATAAAAACAGTTGGGTACCTTATTCAACAGCTGCTTTTATTTATGGTTTGATTGAGAGTTAGTATCCAACCCAGCATGCCAGAGGACAATTAATCGTTGCTTTATATTCCATGGGACCAGTGCTAGTGACATCAGCTCCTGATGAACGAATCTTGTGCTTTAACCAATACCATGAGCGTGGCTTGCACACAATATAATAATTAATAACAAGCACACTGAAATATAAACAGCACCCAGTAAATTTTGCTTGCTTGCCAATTCATCTGTGGACCTTCCTTTGTAGCCCTAAAGCTAATCATCTTCATACAAAAGCAAAATACTGCGGATGCTGGAAATCTGAAATAAAAACAGAAAATGCTGGAGATACTCAGCGGGTCAGGCAGCGTCTGTGGGGAGAGAGAAACAGAGTTAACGTTTCAGGTCGATGTTGCCTGACCCGCTGAGTATTTCCAGCATTTTCTGCTTATAATCATCTTAATAGTTCATGTTGGGTTTGGAGTAATTGATAATTACCGGGAAAAAAATGATGAGGACATTTTCTTCTCCTGTTTCGTTCCAGCCAGACTCACAACAGAGAGCAGGGCTGCGAAATGCACTGGATGCAGAGCGGACCTGGCGCACTCTGTAAAAACCATGTGATGGACTGGGCGGTTTCTGGAGCACATAGTACTGAGGGTGTTGTAGCTGCCATTATTTGAGCAACCAATGGCGGGAGGTGGGGGTGGGGCGGTTGGAGGTCATATGATAAAACGTTCTGGAATACGGTCCAACCAGAACTGGCAACTCTTATATCTGGATAAAGGAGTTAAATTTAGCGGAATGTCAGCCGTGGCTCAGTGGGTAGCACCCTCACCTCTGAGTCAGATAAGTTGTGGGTTCATGTCCCACTCCATGAGACTTGAGCATGAATTTAGGCTGACACTCTAGTGCAGTACTGAGGGAGCGCTGCACTTTGGAGGTGCCGTCTTTTGGAAGAGTCGTTAAACTGAGGCCTTGGGCAGGATTTTCATTGGGCCGTGGAGGCGGGATTGGAGGCGTGTGGGGGGTTAAAATCCTGAAATCAGGGGGCACGAACCCATCCCGCCCCCAACCCACCTCCATGCCAGTTTCAAAGGAGGCGGGTACCCGACCCGTACTGGGACCCACCTCCCCGAGGCCGGAAGGGGATTAGTGCCAATTAACTGCCTGTTAACAGGCAGTTTTTAGCCTAATTCCTATTTTCATTGGTGAAATGTGGGAATCCCGATGGCTGCAAACCACACCAAGTTAGCGAGGCGGGCCGTCGGGATGAAGGGCTTGGAGGGTTTGAGATGTCCAGTGTTCAGGTGAGTGATGGGTGCATGAGTGCAGAGGTAAGTGTGTTTGGTGTGTGTAAAGTGTTTAAAGAAGTTTTACTTACATTTACTTACCTTTACAGCCTTCCTTCCTTCAGCTCTCGGGAGTCCCTCATCTCACCGGCACAGAAAGCAGAATGGCCGCGATCTGTCAAAAATTGCAGCATTCAGCTTTCTGTTCCGGGGAGATCTCTAAATCATCCTGAGAGGAAGGAATTAACTTACAGTACAGATTGTCAGTGTTTGACAGCTTCAAACAGCTGTCAAACACTGATATTTCATCTGTCAAAAGGTCTTGACAGATGAAATATCAATCTGTGACGTCACCTGTTGCCGGGTGGCCCTTAATTGGCCTGCTGAGCCCGCTGGGTGGGCTCAACAAGGTTAATCAAGTCAAAATCGCGTGGGTTGGCTAGAACTCGATGGAGGCGGGACTACAACCCCGAAAGTTGTAGTCCCGCCTCCTACCTGCCTCCTCAATGAAAATGCAGCCCCTTGTCTTCCCTCTCAAGTCGATGGAACTCTATCAAGGAAGAGCAGGGGAGTTATCCCGGTGTCCTGGCCAATATTTATCCCTGAACCAACATCACTAAGACTGATCATCTTAATGGTAGCATAGTGGTTATGTTACTGAACTAGTAATCCAGAGGCCTAATAATCTGGAGACGTGAGTTCGAATCCCATCACGGCAGCTGGGATAATTTAAATTCAGTTAATTAGTAAATCTGGAATTAAAAAGTTAGTATCAGTACTGTTGTGTATGTACCTTTAAGAGAATAACTGGTCTCAGACTGCAGTACCGGCAGTGACCACCCCTGTATAAAAGGCGCTAGAGAGCCTCTGTTTGTTAGTTTCACTACTGACTTCCACCAGTAAAGACTTGTTTGTTTTCACTCCTGCTGGTCCGTGTCTCAATCATTCACGGACTTAACACTGGCGACGAGTAAGAAACGAACTTACCTGCAACTCGGCAGCACCTCAGACGACGTTGGTGAAGGTCGGAGCCAGAAGAAAGAGAAAAAAAAAAATAGAGTCCATTGAAACTCGAGAAACGGGCGTCGACTGTCAATCATCGGTTTAAAAACTTGCAGGAGAGACTGTCCAGACCCAGGCTGGGTTCCTCGGTCTGTGGTTTCCCAGCTAATCGGGCTGGTGGCAGGTAGTGCTCAGATCCTTCCTGGGCTGCGGCAGGCTGAAGCTCGATCGGGTGGCTTTTCAACGGGGCCGGGCAGCGAGTCGGGAAGCAAAGAGAGAGAGAGAGGGTGGAGCACACAGGGCGCGGCCAGTGCTTCGAAGCCAGGCAGCGTTCGGACCTAAGAAGAGGGAGGGAAGTGTCCCAGAGGGTCCGCTCCATGACGGGAAAATAATAAAAGAAAAAGAATCAATATTTAACGCGCAAGAAACCGTGGAAAGCAGCGCTAACAACAGCGGGGAAGAAGACAAAGCGCGGGAGGCGCCATTTTGTTAAATCGGGGAAGAAGGCAAAGCGCGGGAGGCGCCATTTTAGATTTGCAAGATGCCGAAGACTGGCTGTATCACTGCTTTTGATAATACATTAGAGGACTGGACCACGTATGTGGAAAGAGTCGAGGTATATTTCGAGGCAAACGAAATAGCGGAGGGGAAAAAGGCATCGATATTGCTAAACTTAATGGGCGCTAGAACGTACGGCCTATTGCGGGATCTGATTACTCCAGCCAAACCGAAGGCGAAGAGTTTTAACGAAATTGTTGCTGTCCTACAGGAACACTTAAACCCTGCACCGCTGTTGATAGCAGAAAGATTTAAATTCCACAGGAGAACTCAGCACAAAGATGAGAGCAATGCTGAGTATCTTACGGAACTACGCAAGCTATCAAAGCACTGCCAGTTCGGAGCAGGACTGGCAGATACCCTACGGGACAAATTTGTCTGTGGACTCCTGAGTGAAGGAACACAGAAGAAGTTACTCTCAGAAAAAGAGCTGACGCTAGATAAGGCTTTCAGCGTGGCAGTATCGTATGAAGCAGCAGCCAGGGGAGCTGCAGAAATTCAACAAAAACCACAGGAATACGGCACCCACGAAATGACACGGGGATTTGCAAAATGTTATCGCTGCGGCAGAACTAACCATGACCAGAAGGACTGCTGGTCCAAAGACAAAATATGCAGACAATGCGGGAAGATTGGACACATTGCACGAGTTTGCAGGTCTGGGAAGAAGACCAGCGACAACAAAAAGGCTACTAAGGAACCGTACAAGAAAGTACAAAAGACAGTAGTTCCGAAGACCAGATGAGCGATAGTGAATCCGGAAACAGGAGACTAAGCTGTCTCAAAGTTCACAATGTAATCGCAAAAGAGGATCACCGAACCATTTGGGTCACTCTCACGATAGCAGGGTCCCAAGTTAAAATGGAATTGGATACAGGATCAGCGCTAACCGTCATGAATCGACGAGACCACGAGCGGCTATTTTCACACATACCCTTGAGAGAGACATCCATCGTCTTGACGACGTATACGGGGCAAAAAGTATACCCCAGAGGAAAAATAAGGGTGCCTGTCGAATACAATGGCAAGAAAATACGGAAATTGTATCTCTACATACTGCCAAATGGTGGACCACTGTTATTGGGACGGGAATGGATCAGGAAGATAAACTTAGATTGGCATTCCATTCATGCAATGACGGTGGACAGTAAAAAAGATGAAGACGTCACTCCTGGACGATTGCCAACAATCTTAGCTAACGCCAAAGAGGTATTTCAACAAGAACTGGGCACGCTTAAAGGCGTAACCGCCTCGATAAAAATAGAAGAGAATGCAGTTCCCAAGTTTTTCAAAGCAAGACCGGTACCATATGCAATTCGCCCAGCCGTCGAGGCAGAGCTGGAGAATCTGGAGAAGGCGGGCGTGTTGTCTAAGGTCGACTGGAGCGAGTGGGCGACACCCATCGTTCCTGTCATGAAGAAAACGTTAAGCAATAAGTCCGGAGAGCCAAGGAAGATTCGCATCTGTGGGGATTTCAAGGTGACGGTGAACCCTGTCCTTCACACAGTACAATATCCTCTTCCAAGGATAGAAGACATCTTCGCCTCACTGTCTGGAGGGAAGCGTTTTACAAAAATTGACCTAGCACAAGCATATTTGCAGATGGAGGTTGAAGAGTCCTCTAGGAAGTATCTCACGATAAACACTCACAAAGGTCTTTACCAGTATCATCGATTGGTATTTGGAGTAGCATCGGCTCCGGCGATATGGCAAAGAGCGATGGAACAAGTCCTGCAAGGGATTCTGGGGACTCAGTGTTACTTGGACGACATCCTTGTAACAGGTGAAGATGACAGTGAACACCTTAACAACCTAGAACAGGTGCTCACTAGACTACGGGAACATGGGCTGCGAGCCAACCGCCCCAAGTGCGAATTTTTTAAGAAACAGATATCGTATTGTGGCCACGTGATTAATGAAGAGGGGTTACATAAGTCCCCTGACAAAATTGAAGCGGTTGTTAAGGCCCCAGCGCCTGAAAATGTGTCGCAACTGAGGTCATTCCTCGGGTTGGTGAATTACTATCATAAGTTTTTGCCGAATTTGTCGACAATTCTGCACCCACTGAACGCCCTGCTACGAACGGGGGTAGCATGGAAATGGAACGATGATTGTAAGCGTGCTTTTCAGAAGAGTAAGGCCTTAATCACTTCAAGGGAAGTATTGGCTCACTACAACCCAGCACTGCCAATCAGGCTGGCGTGTGATGCGTCTCCCTACGGCATTGGGGCGGTACTGTCACATAAATTCCTTGATGGTTTAGAGAGGCCGATAGCTTTTGCGTCACACTCGTTAACTTCTGCCGAGCGTAACTACGCCCAGATTGACAGAGAGGCCCTCAGCCTGGTGTGGGGGGTGAAGAAGTTCAATCACTATCTGCACGGTCAAAAATTTACTCTACTAACCGATCATCAACCTCTTGTCTCCATTTTCAACCCTCAGAAGGGCGTACCGATAATGACGGCACAACGGCTGCAGAGATGGTCCCTTTTCCTAGGGGCACACCAATATGACATCGAGTACAAAGGAACTAAACAGCATGGAAATGCTGATGGATTGTCACGCCTACCGTTGCCGATGGTGGAAGAAGAAGACCTTGCAGTGGATCCAATGGAGTTATTCCACTCGACCATAGTCGAATGTCTCCCTGTGACGAATGCAAACATAGAAAAGGAAACACGGAATGACCTGACACTATCACGGGTCTATGATTTAACGGTGAAGGGATGGCCAGCACATGGCGAACCACTGCTGCCAGCATTCTCGCCGAGAAGAGAACAGCTGTCAGTGTGCAGAGGAACCTTGATGTGTGGATCCAGAGTAGTAATTCCACCTAAGTTGACGGATAGAATACTCAATGAGCTTCATGAGGGTCATCTGGGTGGGGTAAAAATGAAGAACTTAGCCAGAGCGTTTGTGTGGTGGCCGGGAATCGATAGAGAAATCGAAGAGATGACCAAGAGCTGTGCAGGATGCCAGAAGGTCCAAAACGCCCCACCACAAGCTCCTCTGCATCCATGGGAGTGGCCCTCATCTCCATGGCAACGGGTGCACATTGATTTTGCTGGTCCATTTATGGACTCGATGTTTTTAATTGCGGTGGATGCACATTCAAAGTGGCCAGAGGTAATAAAAATGTCCTCAACCACCACGGAAAAAACTATCACAGTTTTGCGAACCATATTCGTCAGGAATGGGCTGCCTGTACAGATTTGCTCTGACAATGGACCACAGTTTGTGTCTGAAGAGTTCCGGAGGTTCTTAAAGAACAATGGTGTTAAGCATTACACATCTGCCCCATATCATCCAGCCACTAATGGATTGGCTGAGAGGTTTGTTCAAACATTCAAGAAGGCTATCAAGGCAATGTGTAATGAAGATATACCCCTACAACACAAGGTGGACAACTTCTTGTTTGCCTACCGGAATGCGACACATGCGGTTACCAACCAAACTCCAGCCATGATGTTCTTCAATCGAAGACTACGATGCCGCTTGGATTTGGTTAAGCCAAACGTCCGAAGAGATGTGGAGAACAGGCAGTTTCAGAATATGAATGAAAGGCCGACCAGGAGTTTTAAGATAGGTCAACCAGTTTTGGCCCGGGACTACCGCACTGAGAAATGGCAGCCAGGAACGATTTGTACACGACAAGGACCTCTCATGTATACCGTGGACGTTGGGGAGAGCATTGTAAGACGCCATGCTGACCAGATTCTAGAGTCACTGGAAAACGTCAACTCCACACCACGATCTGATACACCTGGTAATGAAATTGATGTTCCAATTGCAGCTACCGCAGAACCGGTAATATTGGAAGCAGATGAACCAAACCAAGACACTGATCCCGACGCAACATTGCCAGAAGAACCTGATACCCCAAAGAGGCGTTATCCAGACAGAATCAGGAAGCCTCCTCAAAGACTGAACTTATAATTGCTTAAACTTAACCAATGTATCTAGCAACAGTAATTGTGATTGTAATTCGTTATCATTTAGTTGTTAAATGAATGTTATGTACTGTTTATCTAAAAGGGGAGGAATTGTTGTGTATGTACCTTTAAGAGAATAACTGGTCTCAGACTGCAGTACCGGCAGTGACCACCCCTGTATAAAAGACGTTAGAGAGCCTCTGTTTGTTAGTTTCACTACTGACTTCCACCAGTAAAGACTTGTTTGTTTTCGCTCCTGCTGGTCCGTGTCTCAATGATTCACGGACTTAACAAGTACCACCGTGCTAAATGGGATAGATTCAGAACAGATCTAGCAGGTCAAAACTGGGCATCCATGAGGTGCTGTGGGCCATCAGCAGCAGCAGAATTGTATTCCACTACAATCTGTAACCTCATGGCCTGGCATATCCCTCACTCTACCATTACCATCAAGCTAGGGGACCAACCCTGGTTCAATGAGGAGTGCAGAAGAGCATGCCAGGAGCAGCACCAGGCGTACCTAAAAATGAGGTGCCAACCTGGGGAAGCTGCAACACAGGACTACATGCATGCTAAAAAGCGGAAGGAGCATGCTATAGGCAGAGCTAAGCGATCCCACAATCAGCGGATCAGATCAAAGCTCAGCAGTCCTGCCATATCCAGTCATGAATGGTGGTGGACAATTAAACAACTGATGGGAGGAGGAGGCTCCATGAATATCCCCATCCTCAATGATGGCAGAGCCCAGCACGTGAGTGCAAAAGACAAGACTGAAGCATTTGCAACCATCTTCAGCCAGAAGTGCCGAGTGGATGATCCATACCGGCCTCCTCCTGAGGTCCCCACCATCACAGAAGCCAGTCTTCAGCCAATTCGATTCACTCCACGTGATATCAAGAAATGGCTGAGTGCACTGGATACAGCAAAGGCTATGGGCCCCGACAACATCCCAGCTATTGTGCTGAAGACTTGCGTTCCAGAACTAGCCGCGCCTCTAGCCAAGCTGTTCCAGTACAGCTACAACACTGGCATCTACCCAACAATGTGGAAATCTGCCCAGGTGTGCCTGTCCACAAAAAGCAGGACAAATCCAATCTAGCTAATTACCGCCCCATCAGTCTACTCTCAATCATCAGCAAAGTGATGGAACGTGTTGTCGACAGAGCGATCAAGCAGCACTTACTCACCAATAACCTGCTCACCGATGCTCAGTTTGGGTTCCGCCAAGACCACCCTGCTCTAAGGATTAGAATAGACAGGGCTTGATGGCCGGCGCGGACACGATGGGCCGAAGAGCCTCTTTCTGTGCTATATAACTCTGACTCTATGACCTCATTACAGCCTTGGTCCAAACATGTACAGAAGAGCTGAATTCCAGAGGTGAGGTGACAGTGACTGCCCTTGACATCACCATCCCCAACCTGGTGTGTGTGTGTGTGAGAGAGAACTTTGGATGAGACTGGATCAGGCTTTGGCTGTGATGTCCGTGCGGTCATTTCACCGGCTGTTAAGTCTCACACATGAAAAGTGGCCACTTGGGCAAGGTTCTGAAAGGTGCTTGTGGAATGATCCCAGCAGAAGCTCACTGTCTTGTAGAGCTGAGAGGAGAAAACTGAAGAGGAAAATAAAACTAAAAGAAAAAATGAAATAGCAAAAACAAAACTTGGCTTGGCTAATTGAACATCTGTTGTCAGGGAGACTGAGAAACAAGATATTTTTTGGCCGTATCTTTACCGTTTTACTTCCTCCCTCGTCTCATTCTTAATAAGTCTCATAAAATGTAGTTGTACCTGAGGAGGATGTTGTGGGGGGGAAGAATTATTCTATTTACTGCGTATAGCACAATCATAAACTCGTTTTATTTGACTGCATTAGTGATGTTGGTTCTACATTGTGACCACAGCACTTCTTCCCCCACCACCCCCCCCCCCCATAGAGAGTTCCTGAGGCCTGAGCTGAGGGAAGTCTCCACACAGGAAGGTGAGGAGAAATGAATGCATTAATCAGTAAGCATCTCCTCCACATTCCTGCCCATAGCTGGTTACAGAGCAGCATTGATGAAACCTGAGAATGGGTTCCAGCTTTCTGTCAGTCAGGAGTTGGTCCATGGGGGTGACAGCTACTTAAGGGTGGGAAGGATCCAACAAGGAATGGAGCTCCTTACAGTTTGCAGTCACATTTTTCAATGCAGTGCTCTACAGATGGAAAAATAATAATACTCAACTCCAGATTTACTCTACGGGATTCTAATACACGGGGGCTTGACGCGTCCATCTGAAATTGCACTCTGTTATTTCAGTGGAGCTTTAACCCCCCCCCCCCCCGCCCCCCACTGCATTAAACAGGTTATGGCCTCCGTTGGAATGGCCTAGAGAGGAGTTTCAGATGAATGCATGTTAGTATCCCGTCTAATTTGAGGGCCATTATATATATTGGTCAAACCATCTCCCAGTGCTCTCGGCAATGCATTCATTTTGTGATGTACAGTGACTGCTGTTACATAGGCAAATGTGGCAGCTGCTCTGCGCAAGGTTCTCCTCCACGATTCACGCAGTTCAACTTCCTGATCTCAATTGCGTTATCGGGAGTTAGATGCTGAGTGAAGAATTGGTTTCCCTGTTGGGGAGGGATGGAGTGGAGGAGTGTGAATGTGTTCCTGATTCACACGCCTCTTAATAGCTGGTTAAAGTGTCAACTGCGTGGGATCAGCTCACTTGCCCATCCTTTTGGTTATGGAATGATTAGGTGTAAGCCTTGGTGACGTAAGAAAACTACTAGGCACTTGGTCTAAGCGTTAAACAAAGCTTTAATCAACTGTTTTACAACATGGAGGTCTAGTTGTGTCCTTCACTAGTTCCTGTTAAGAATGTCCTGCGCAAGCTGGGCCCGTGCCCGAGTATTTATACTCTCCCTGGACAGCGCAACCCGCAGGCCGCTCAGTTGATTCATGTCGCTTGCTAAGTCAGTGGTCTTGCTCTTTGCCCCCGAGTCATAAGATTGTGGGTTTAAGCCCCCCTCCAGATTGAGCACATAATCTAGGCTGAGTCTTAACTGTAGCACTGAGGGAGTGCTGCACTGTCAGGGGTGATGCCTTTCGAATGAGATATTGAACCAAACCTGATCTAAAAGATTCCATAGATCTTTGAAGAAGATTTGAAGATCAGGGGAGTTTTCCCAGTGTTCTGGACAACATTTATTCTTTAACCAACATCACTAAAACAAACTTCAAATGTATTTATTTGGCTGTGAAGCACCTTGGAACAACCTGAGGTCGTGAAAGGTGTTATTTAAATGTAAGTTCCTTCTTTCTTTGCATGGCGCAGTGGGCAACCTAAGACATTTTTTTTAAGCAGAAGCAAACTAAATTGTAAAGCTCCAGAGGCCCAATGTGTTAAAATATAAATATACAGATCTTCAGCATTAAAGCAGCAACAATACATTTTAGTTACACTATTTCAAATCTTAACCTTAAAAATGCTTTCTTATATTGCCCCAAAGGAGTAAATACACTGCCCAGTATGGCAATGGACCAGACAGGACTGGGTTTGATCCACAGTCTGTACTGAGTTAATCTATCCCAGTTGGAACTGTGCAGTTTGTCTCCAAGCCCCTGGGCTAGTGAGTGGGATAAAAAAAAATCAGCCAGGCTTGTTAGTCCTGAACACTATACAGTGACCCCTGTTAGAAGATGAAGAGGCAGAGATTGTCTGAGGAATGGACCAAGGCTACATGCAATGCCATGCCTCCTTGGTTAAAAAGCCTCATGACACTCGCTGTGATCCAGGGCCGCACATGACGAATGAGCGCTTGCGTGAAATGACACAGGACAGCCAGCATGTGAAGCACCCTCTTCTAGCATGAGTCAGCATTGTCGGGAGAGGAGGGGAGAAAATAGAAAATAAATCTTCTTTTTAACATAAAGGGTAACTCCGCAAAAGTGTCTGTCAGTCACTGACAGTGACAATAACTTATTTTGATTTAAAAGTGTATCCTATTTTAACATATGTCATTGAAAAACAAACAGGGCTTCACATGTTCAAAAGGACCTGCAATCTGTCTTCCTCTTGCTGATCATAAATCTCACTCCTATCATTTCCCCAGTTTTGACAGCTCTGGCAGTGACTGTGACTGTATGGTCCCACCTACCTGCAGCAGCCTGAGCCCATGCATCAGAGATATGGTACAGGGACTTGTTACACATCTCTCCATACCTGGCTCGAAGAACTGAATGGGAGTGGAGAGGAAACAGTGCTAGATTGATGGAGGACTGCCTCAACCCATCTGGACATCAGTGAATTTTTAAATATACAACCATTGTAACGTACTCCATGTGACCTCCCGGACTGGTTCTGATCACCTGAGGGGTTTGGAGCGGAATTTAACGGGGCATTTTTTCACTTATTGGCTCTGGGGTTTTTGTCTGTTTTTTTTTTGCCTCTCCCAGGAGATTACATGGCTGTGGGGCGGGGGGGGGAGTGGGGGGGCTGGTGGGTGGTGCTGTGAAGTGACTAGTCAGGATGCTCCAACCATCATGGCTTGGTGGACCAGCTGGTCTTTTCCTGCCCATCAATTTTGTTTGTTCGGAACATATCGGGATGAATCTTGAGGGGCTTTGCTATCTGCGCAGAACCTTGCAGGAGGTGGGTGCGGGTCGTAGATATCCCACTTTATACGATGGGGACTATTCTGCTCCCTGCGTCCCTGTTCAATGAGATCCTGCACCAGGAACGGTGCCTCACGGGATTTGCCCTATTGTTCCATTAGCGTTAACTTTGTTGTGGTAACACTACATTTTGTTAAGAGTATTTTCTGTGATCTGAAAGAGTGGCAGTGTGACACATAAAGGAAGAATAAATGTTTTTCATCAGCGAAGCTGCTAATTTGAAAGGATGTGTTGACATCTGTAAAGAGCTGATTTGGAAGATCCTGTAATGAGAAGAGAAGAGTGTCAATTCAATATTCTCAGGCACCTTGATAGCTGCCTTTGAAATCAAACGCTCCCTCTTCTAGCTTTGCTCAAAATTTAATAACTGGGGAATACTCCACATTTCAAGGAGTCTTTCAATAAAACCAGGAGCATATTACTCCATTACTATTAATATTCTCAAGGTCAGACGATTGGATAGAGTGCGATTTTCTTAAGGGAAAAAAAAGTGTGAGATAGATTGCGAACCCATTGAGTTGAGTGAAGCTGGGGTTATCTTCTGAAACAGTGAGGCTAACACTGGCACTAAATCCTGGCACTGATTTAGTTCCAATTTTGGGAGACTGGTGTCCACGAGCCAGCTCCCGGCCTTTACAATATCTAGCTTCCTCATCCAGCCAACAGACTTGTGCACCTAGTGCATCGATAATCCCGCTGGCGGCTGAGAGAGACTGATTCAATGGTGCCATCACTGGGAGCCAGCTCTCGAACACCGCTCTCCCAGAGTACGATGTGAACGATCGTCAGTATGAAAGCGGCTGAAAAGAGGTTATTTTTCTCTCAATGAAAGAACTGTTCATCTCTGGCGTTAAATGAGGCTTGGCATCTCTGAATGCCATAAGAACACTATAGCTGCTGTCCTGATTGTAGAATTTTACCCATGAGTTCCCATTGTATTAGTTGGAGGGTCATAACAAACAGGGTGGCGTTACAAATGTGATGTGCATACACCAAAGAAAACCATTCGATACAGGATCCCATTTCCCCCTTGAGGCCATAAGCACTGTTGTTGGTCTCTATGGTGTTTATTCTGATAGGTTATATTCCCCAGATGATGCATTCCCCAGATGATGCAGTAGTTGATGTGCTACACATTTATTAAAGGCACTTTTATACTTGTGCTTGGACACTGGGAGAGCAGTACCAAAGTAGAGACCTGCAACACCCAAGCAATGTTCCCTCATTTTTGGTGTACCAGCGTGATGTGATATCCCTTTTGGAATGGCAATTGGGTGAGGGGTCTGTTTTTCAACTTTTAACCTCTTCTCAAGATCCATGGAAAGTCAAGTCCAATGTGCTGTCATAGGCATTGATTTCACTTCATAAGAAATAGGGGCAGGAATAGGCCACTTGGCCCCTCGAGCCTGCTCCGCCATTCATTTAGGTCATGGCTGATCTTGGGCTCACAGCCACTTCTCTGCCCGCTCCCCATAACCCTTCACTCCGTTATCTTGCAAAAATCTGTCTATCTCCACCTTAAATGTATTTAATGACCCAGCCCCCATGGCTCTCTGGGGCAGAGAATTCCTTTCTTTGTTTAAGGCTAAAGGGATCAAGGGGTATGGGGAGAAAGCAGGGACCGGGTACTGAACTTGGATGATCAGTCATGATCGCATTGAATGGCAGAGCAGGCTAGAGGGGCCGAATGGCCTACTCCTGCTCCTATCTTCTATGTTTCTATGTTACACCGGGTTAGAAATTGGTATGTGTGGCGCCCATTTTTTGGGCTTAAAACGGGCACAAAGCATACCAATTTAACAGTGGGACAGCCTGTGCCCGTTTGGCCCCAGTTTGAAATGTTTAGCGCGATGTTTGTCCAGGACATTACCTCGTTAAACATCATAGAAACTGGACAACACCTGTTTTTCGTCCTCGGGTGCTTTATCACGCTGATATTGACCACAGGTCCTCATTAACAGCCCATTGCTCGTGCTTCACTTTTAGATGCGGGGGTACTAGAAATCTATTGATGTCTCTGCCACAGCTTATGCAATGGAAACTTTAGTGGCTCATTGCTCATTACTGGTCCTGGTCAACAGCTGAACAACTCACAGAATAGGACATGATCTCCAGCACCAATTCATTTTTACCGTTCCATTGACACAGTGGAAACAAGATTCCAAGTGGCTGATTGATTGCAGGCACTGATTGCTGAGGGGAGTTCATTAGCAGCCTTTTGTCACCACATCATGATGCCCCACTGATGGTTTAAATACAGAGCAAAACTGTAGCAGTCACTGAACGAAAGGTTTATTTTAAAACTGAGAGATTGCGGCAAAAAACTTTTTTTTTAAATGCTGGTTAATTAAAAGAAAAGACTAATTGGTGTGTTAATGGTTGTCTTGTAATCTGATGAAAAATAATACAGATATAATGAGAGCTCTCAAAATGTCATTGTAGTTTCAGTCAACCATAAGTGGAGTGACATCAGGGACAGGCAAATTAAAGGGCTTTTATATTACAAACTGGGTCTTTGACAGTGCGGCGCTGCTGAGGTCACCTGTCAGTGGTACCGCTGGTCTTGCTCTGAACTGGGGGAAAGCGTGTTTTAAGGGATTGTGCAGAGCGGCTGTGTCAAATCGGCCACTGCGCACACGCAGCTTAAGAAAGAAAGACTTTGCATTTATATAGCGCCTTTCACGACCTCAGGACGTCCCAAGGCACTTTACAGCCAATGAAGTGCTTTTAAAGTGTAGTTGCTGTTGTAATGTGGGAAACGTTGCTGTGTTATGACGCCATCAGGTGTGACCTGCAAAACATCCCAGGCTTTCTTCAGTACCTTAGGATGTGATGTCACCAGCAGGGAGGGGCATACACCTGAGAAGTCGGAAGGGAACAGTGAAAATCCTTGCCGATCATCTAGCCCCTGGACTGACTGGCATCAGGCACTAACGTCCAGTGAGTAAAGGGTCTTCCTGGCCACTGATCTGATTAAATCCAATAGTTTTATAATGGAAGAAAGAACTTGCATTTATACAGCGCCTTTCACAACCACTGGACGTCTGAAAACGCTTTACAGCCAATGAAGTGTAGTCACTGTTGTAATGTGGGAAACGCGGCAGCCAATTTGCACACAGCAAGCTCCCACAAACAGCAATGTGATAATGACCAGATAATCTGTTTTTGTTATGTTGGTTGAGGGATAAATATTGGCCAGGATACACCGAGGATAATGTTAGATCCGGGTATCTTAATGTTGTGTCCTTTCAATAATCAGACAAAGACTGCAGGGAACGATCAACAGGTGTTTACTGGATGAGGTTCAAACTGCAACTGACTGTACAGAGCACCACTCAGGGCTTATATACAGGTGTGGTCACTGCCGGTACTACAGGATACAGGAGCTGTAAAAAGTAGTTCTCCCCCTTAAAGGTACATACACTACAGATAACTCCCCTGCTCTTCTTCGGAATAGCACCATGGGATCTTTTACGTCCACTTGAGAGAGCAGGCAGGGCCTCGGTTTAACGTCTCATCCAAAAGACGGCACCTCCAACAATGCAGCACTCCCTCAGCACTGCACTGGAGTGTCAGCCTAGCTTTAATGTGCTCAAGTCCCTGGAGCGGGACTTGAACCTACAACCTTCTGACTCAGAGGGAAGTGTGCTACCCACTGAGCCACAGCTTACACTGTATATAGCACCTTTCACAACCTCAGGGTATCAAAGCGCTTTGCAGACAATGAAGAAATATTTCTTTTTGAAGTCCAGTCATTGTTGTAATGTAGGAAACATAGCAGCTAATTTGCAGACAACAAGGTCTCACAAACAGTAATGACGTAAATGACCAGCTAATCTGGAGTGAGACTTGAACCCACAACCTTTTGCCTCGGAGGCGAGAATACTACCAACTGAGCCACGGCTGACACCTATCTTTATTTTGGTCGCTGGCCATGAGAGATCTGGGTGGCCCAAGCTGTTGGCCAAAGAACAATATGAAAGCAGTTTAAAATCTGATTGCAGTCCCTCCATGCCTATTATTATATTTTCTTTGAAAGGCCAAACTATCCACTTGGAAACTTGTTTTTCTTTTATTACAAAAATCAATTCATTCATGTTGGGATTTAGATGTTGGAGGGGGATTTTGCAATTTAAATAGTTTTGAACCTGAAGTTTTTCTTTATAAATTTAGCCAGTGCTCTTCAGTGTTTTTGCAGAGCATCAAGCAGGAAGTCCACCGCGAGGCGAGCTACCACCTGTCCCATTGAGGTAGAAGATCAGCCGTGATCTTACTGCATGGTGGAGCAGGCTCGAAGGGCTGAATGGCCTACTCCTGCTCCTATTTCTTACGTAAGATCGTATGAGCAACCAGAGCTTGTTTTAAAGATGCACTGTGTTTGTGTGTGATAACATGTTTGACAAATGTTTGACAAATGTTGTTGCTTGCACACATAAAAATCATGTTAAAAGGTGTCACAACATTATCGTGTCGCTCAGCTCTTTTTGCTCTTCATGCTTTTTCATGAACCCACTGCCACTTCAACTGAAGCTGGTCTTCTTAGAAGTTTCACGAAATAAAGATGATAAAAAAACATTTTCATATTGCCACCCGGGATTTGGGAGAATGAGCTTTACCTCATTATCCATCACTGGTTTGATTCCGTGCCCCCTTGTCCCGCTGTCACAGTTGAATTAGGAGTAGTTTTCTGGATTTAGCTTTACTGTAGCATTTACCATCTTATGTGGCTATATGTGTTTCAAGGCAGAAGCCCAAACAGATGTGTTGTTCTATCATTGCACAGCCTTTGGGGCACTGTAATATGTCGAGGTGGGATCCATGGTTTTATAGACAAACACCACTGGTAGCATATCAGCATGGCCAGCTGGGATCATTTATAGGGTCACCTCTGACAGTGCCCTTGCCATCGGAGCAAACCATGTATCTTAAAAGGGGCATCGCATCCATCACCGTGAGGAAAAGGTTCACCCAAAACTAATCAAAATGGAGTAGGCTCCATGGCTGGTTTGCCTTCTTCCAGCGCACCAGAGACACACTTATTTTTAAGAACATAAGAATTAGGAGCAGGAGTAGGCCATACAGCCCCTCGAGCCTGCTCCGCCAGTCAGTACGATTCTGCATCAACTTCACATTCCCTCCCTATCCCCATATCCCTTGATTCCCTTGGTGCCCAAAAATCTATCGCTCTCAGTCTTGAATATACTCAACGACTGAGCATCCACAGCCCTCTGGGGTAGAAAATTCCAAAGATTCACCATCCTTTGAGTGAAGAAATTTCTCCTCATCTCAGTCCTAAATGGCCGACCCCTTATCCTGAGACAATGACCCCTAGTTATAGATTCTCCAGCCAGGGGAAACAGCTTGTCAAGCCCTCCAAGAATTTTATATGTTTCAATGACTTGTTGGTCTAGTGAAGCCTCCTAGATTCGCCTGCGCTACTCTCGGGCATATTGGTGCCAAGTAAATGGGGAATATTGGTGCCAAGAGGCTGGTATAGCATAGTTCTCCTGAAAGTGGAGCAGCAACATGTAAATGCCTATTGACAGTTGGCCATTGAACAGGTCACTTGCTTCCTTGTAGCTGCAGTCCATGCTCTGGAACGGGAAAGATACTCCTGCTTATAACAAGAAACAATAATAATAATAATCAACTTTATTGTCATTGTTAGTGCACAAGTGCAGTACAACGAAATGTAGGCTTGCGGCTCCCGAGAGTGTACATTTAGATTAAGACATTTAAACATTCAACATTCATTTGGCTTGTAATACATTAACATAAACATAGTAAAGTGCATTGGCAGATGTGCAGGCTTTAGAGTTTATTTGTGGAGTTCAGTAGGATGACAGCCCTGGGAAAGAAGCTGTTCCTAAATCTGGTCGTTCGGGTGCGAATGCATCTGTAGCGTCTCCCAGATGGCAGGAGGGCGAACAGACTGTGGCTGGGGTGGGTAGGGTCTTTAATGATGGTCCGTGACCTCCGTAAACAGCGTTTCTGGTATATGTGCTCTATGGTCCTGTGTGTGATTTTAGCTGTTTTTTTTATATTGGTCTCTTGAATTGGATTCTGGGAACCCAGCATCTGAAAGTCAGCTCCTTGTTGTTGAAGGCAGCAGACATGGACTCTTGGAATCTGATTTGAGAGACATCCAATATAAAAGACCTTTTTAGTCTTAATGAAAAGAATGGGGGAAATCTGTACATGTGGGAAGCTTGCCATTTTCAGGAACACTGAAGTGTGAAGTGGCCTGTTTAAACAAACCAAACTTTTATTATTCAACTGAGACACCATGTGAGGAATATCCTGTTGCCTTTGCCACATGTGCTGTTGGAAATCGAATCCTCAGCATATTCTTCCCTTATATGAAGAGGCTATTAACATGTTTTAAAACCTATGGGTTCACGGTTGACTAATTAGCAGATGACAGAACATAATTGCAAGGTCACCAAAGATCACCGGCGAGCAAACGCCAGCTAAAAAAAAGATTCAGGTAAAGCACTTGCTCGTGTCAGGACTGAAGTGATACATTTATTCCCCATGATATTTTACAGACCTGCGATCTGAGTATTATGGTGCCAAATTTGGCGACAGCAGGATGACAATCTGGCACATGCGGAGTTACCACACTCACAAATTCACGTCCAGGACTTTAAGAGTTTTGGAAACGGACCTTTCCCCGTGTTAGGGGCAGCTCTGTATCAGCCAGCAATGTTAAAAGTCAAGGCCACAGCTCAGCCCAGCCGCAGCTGCCTCAGGGCCAACCAATCTTACATGTTGGGCCCTCAAACAGGCCCCTCATTTGCATATGCAAAGTACCTCATGCCTGATTGCGAAGATCCGATACGATATATTTTTTTCTTTCACCAATACGGCGGCAGCGCACTTCTGGCCAGAAATGTCCACGTGCTTCCTGCCCACCATTTTTGAGGGTTTAGGAGGTCATTTAGCGCCCGAACAATGGATGCTTTGTGGCCGAATTTATGGGCCAAAGTGCCACCTTGACGATAGAGGTGCCTCTGAAACTGCCTCCTGAAGAGGGTCTTGCTCCTTTGTCAGCACTGTGGCATATTACTCATCCTATCAGATGCCTTCAACGACGTGCTTCTCATCGCAGGTGGCCTGTAAGCTCAACATGATGCTACATTAGGAATTTGCCACTTACCAGACTGCTGCTATTGGCAACAATGTCCCAGCACAAATGTGCCAGTGCAGCTGCCATTGGAGGTGCCACACACCACCAAAGTCGATGGTTTTCAACCCACATCTCCGGCAGCAGTATCATCTCCTTTTCCAGTCTGCGGGTGGAGGCAGAGGCAATTAAAACACATGGTGGTTGGGAAGCTGTGTAGCTGAAACATAGAAACATAGAAGATAGGAGCAGGAGTAGGCCATTCGGCCCCTCGAGCCTGCTCTGCCATTCAATGCGATCAAGGCTGATCGTCCAACTTCAGTACCCTGTGATGCGCTATCAATTACTCATAAAAGACTGAGAGTTAGAAGAGTAACCAAAGGCTTTTATTAACAACAGAATGGAGGTCTGCCTCGCGTGGTCGACCGGTCCATGATACTAAGGGCTGGGGAGCAGTCACCTTTATACTAGGACCTGTGGGAGGAGTCAGCCGAGGCATGTCCAGGCATGTACACAGTGGAATACAAACAGGACAAACAGGAATACAAACAGTGGTTTACCACATTCACCCCTTGTTTAAAATTGAGTCCGGCGGGGTGAAGTGTATTAAAAGTTAGTGTATTGGAGTCTCTCCGGAGGTCTTGTCTGCCGCTGTGATCTGCGTGGCGACGGCAGGGGTAGTGAAGTTTCCGGCGTCGAGTCCAGCGTAGGCTGTGGCACAGGCGTGTCGTCCTCGTAGATGTCGAGCGGGTCGCGGGGCCCAGGCCTGCCGTCTGCTGGGGCTGGATATCGGATCGTGGGGGGGGGTGGTAGTGGGTAGTGGGTTACTGTGGTCCCCGAGGGTGCAAGGTCTCTTATGGAGACTGTGTCCTCCCGCCCATCCAGGTATGTGATGTAAGCATACTGGGGGTTGGCGTGGAGGAGGTCGACCCTCTCGACCAGGGGGTCCGTTTTATGGGTCCTCACGTGTCTTCTCAGTAGGACCGGCCCTGGGGACGTCAGCCATGGCGGTAGCGATGTCCCCGATGTGGACTTCCTTGGGAAGACAAACATTTTCTCATGAGGGGTGGCGTTAGTGGCAGTGCAGAGCAGTGACCGAATAGAGTGGAGCGCATCGGGGAGCACATCCTGCCAGCGGGAGGTTGGAAGGCCCCTAGACTTTAAGGCTAGCAGGACGACCTTCCAAACTGTCGCATTTTCTCTTTCCACCTGTCCGTTCCCCCGGGGGTTGTAACTGGTGGTCCTGCTTGTGGCAATACCCCTAGTTAGCAGGTACTGACGGAGTTCGTCGCTCATAAACGATGAGCCCCGGTCGCTATGGATATAGCTGGGGAAGCCGAACAGGGTGAAGAGGTTGTTCAGACATTTAATGACCGTGGCACTGGTCATGTCCGGGCAGGGGAAGGCGAACGGGAAACGGGAGTACTCATCAATAATATTGAGGAAGTACACATTGCGGTCGGAGGAGGGGAGAGGCCCTTTAAAATCGACGCTCAGGCGCTCGAAGGGGCGAGTGGCTTTTATCAGGTGGGCCCTGTCTGGTCTATAAAAGTGCGGTTTGCACTCAGCGCAGACTTGGCAGTTCCTGGTCATGGTCCTGACCTCCTCAATAGAGTAAGGCAGGTTGCGGGCCTTGATGAAGTGGAAGAACCTGGTGACCCCCGGGTGGCAGAGGTCATTGTGGAGGGCCCGCAGTCTATCGATCTGCGCGCTGGCGCAGGTGCCACGCGATAGCGCATCCGGGGGTTCATTTAGCTTCCCGGGCCGGTACAAGATCTCGTAGTTGTAGGTGGAAAGTTCGATTCTCCACCTCAAGATCTTGTCATTTTTGATTTTGCCCCTCTGCTTGTTGTTAAACATAAAAGCAACTGAACGCTGGTCAGTGAGCAGGGTAAATCGTTTTCCGGCCAGGTAGTGCCTCCAATGACGCACAGCCTCCACAATCGCCTGGGCCTCCTTCTCAACAGTGGAGTGTCTGGTCTCCGGGCCTTGGAGGGTTCGTGAAAAGAAGGCCACGGGTCTCCCCGCCTGATTGAGGGTAGCGGCCAGGGCAAAGTCGGATGCATCGCTTTCCACCTGGAAGGGGATGGATTCGTCCACTGCGTGCATGGTGGCTTTGGCGATGTCCTCCTTGATACGGTGGAAGGCTAAGCGGGCCTCTGCCGTCAAGGGAAAAGAGGTGGACTTGATCAGCGGACGGGCCTTGTCCGCATAGTAGGGGACCCACTGGGCGTAATAGGAGAAAAACCCTAGGCACCTCTTCAGGGCCTTGAGGCAGTGGGGCAGTGGAAGTTCCATAAGGGGACGCATCCGGTCGGGGTCGGGGCCGATGACTCCGTGTTCCACAACACAGCCAAGGATGGCGAGGCGGTTTGTGCGGAATATGCACTTCTTGTTATATGTCAGGTTTAGGAGTTGGGCGGTGCGGAGGAATTTTTCGAGGTTTGCGTCATGGTCCTGCAAGTCACGGCCGCAGATGGTCACATTGTCCAGATATGGGAAAGTGGCCTGCAACGCATTTTGATCTACCATCCGGTCCATCTCCCTTTGGAAGACGGAGACCCCGTTGGTGACGCCAAAGGGAACCCTAAGGAAGTGATAGAGGCGGCCGTTTGCCTCAAAGGCAGTGTACTGGCGGTCCTCAGGGCGGATGGGGAGCTGGTGGTACGCTGATTTCAGGTCAATGGTCGAGAAGACGCGGTACTGCGCGATCTGGTTGACCATATCAGCTATACGGGGGAGTGGGTAGGCGTCCAGCAGGGTGTAGCGATTTATTGTCTGGCTGTAGTCGATGACCAGGCGCTGCTTCTCGCCGGTCTTAACGGCCACAACCTGGGCTCGCCAGGGGCTGGTGCTGCCCTCAATAATCCCTTCTTTCAGGAGCCGCTCCACTTCGGTTTTAATGAAAACCCTGTCCCCGGCACTGTATCGCCTGCTCTTTGTGGCGATGGGCTTACAGTCGGGGGTGAGGTTAGCAAACAGTTGGGGGGGGGTGACTCTGAGTGTGGAGAGGTTGCACCTGGTGCGCAGCGGGCAGTTTGGAAGCTGCTGGCTGCGGACTGTGAGTGGGGGTAGGGGTCCACCGTACGCCATCGTAACACTTTTAAGGTGGCACTGAAAATCTAACCCCAGCAGGACGGCAGCGCAGAGGTCAGGCAGGACCAGAAGTTTAAAATGATCGTACACGGTCCCGTCTACTACGAGTGTCACCACGCAGTAGCCGCCGATGTCCGCCGACTGGGACTCGGAGGCCATAGAAATCCGCTGTTGCGCAGGCAGGACTGGGAGAGAGCAACGCCGCACCGTGTCGGGGTGGATGAAGCTCTCCGTGCTCCCAGAGTCAAAAAGGCAGATTGTATCGTGACCATTTACCTTAATGTCCATTGTGGAACTGGCCAGTTGGTGCGGTCTCGCTTGGTCCAGTGTAACGGATGCCAGCGTAGGGGTCGGTGTGTCGCTGCGGGTATCAGATGAGGCGGTGTCGGGGGCCTGCTGCGTCCCGGCTGTCGTCCAAGATGGCGGCGTCCATGATCCCCATGTGGCTGGAGGCGTCCAAAATGGCTGCTGTACCGGTGATTCGCACATGGCCGGGGAGGTCCAAGATGGCGGCCCGCATGGCCCACACGCGGCGCTGCTGGGGTTCGGGGTGGCTTTGGCCCTGCAGACGCTAGCGTAGTGTCCCTTCTTCCCGCAGCCCGAGCAGATCGCGTTTTTCGCCGGGCAGCGCGCTCTGGGGTGTTTTGCCTGGCCACAGAAGTAGCATTTCTGGCCTTGGGGCACTGCTGTCTGGCCTTGGGACACTGCTGCGGTAGTTGGGCCGTTGTTGGGGTGTGGCTGGGGTGGCACGGCGCTATGAGGCGGTCCTACCGTGTCCCAGGCTGTCATTCCCCGCGGCGTCCACGGTGCAGAGGAGTAGGCATCCATGCCCTGGTAGGCTGCATCCAACGATAGTGCGAGTTCAGAGGCCTTGTTGAGGTCGAGGTTACTCTGCTCCAACAGTCGCTGTCGGGTGTAATTGGATCTGTGGCCCGCTACAAAAGCGTCCCGGATAAGTTCCTCTGTGTACACGGCGGCCTTTACATCCTTACAACCACAGGCCCGGCCAAGCACAGACAGTGCCTGAAGGTATTCCACGGTCGATTCCCCAGGTTGTTGTTTACGACTCCCCAGGAGGTGCCTGGCGTACACTTCGTTCACTGGGCGCGTGTACTGGTCCTTGAGGAGCTTGATAGCGTCCGCGTACGAGGTCGCGTCTTGGATGACCGAGTACACTCGGTGGTTCACTTTGGAGGTCAGGACATCCAGTTTGTCCTCGTCCGATTTGATTGCTTCGGAGGCGGTCAGGAATTTTTCGAAACACTTAAGCCAGTGAGTAAACTTGGTGGATGAGTCCGCCTCCCGATGATCTAAGTCCAGGCATGCTGGTGTGAGGATCTTCTCCATTATAAAAATGTTGTTAATAAAATTGATGCGCTATCAATTACTCATAAAAGACTGAGAGTTAGAAGAGTAACCAAAGGCTTTTATTAACAACAGAATGGAGGTCTGCCTCGCGTGGTCGACCGGTCCATGATACTAAGGGCTGGGGAGCAGTCACCTTTATACTAGGACCTGTGGGAGGAGTCAGCCGAGGCATGTCCAGGCATGTACACAGTGGAATACAAACAGGACAAACAGGAATACAAACAGTGGTTTACCACACCCTGTCCCTGCTTTCTCCCCATATCCCTTGATCCCTTTAGCCTTAAGAAATATATCCAACTCCTTCTTGAATATATTTAATGAATTGGCCTTTACTGCCTTCTGTGGTAGCGAATTCCACAGGTTCACCACTTTCCGGGTGAAGAAATTCCTCCTCATCTCTGTCCTAAATGGCTTACCCCTTATCCTTAGACTGTGACCCCTGGTTCTGGACTCCCCGACCATCGGGAACATCCTTCCTGCATCTAGTCTGTCCAGTCCTGTTAGAATTTTATAAGTTTCAATGAGTTCAACTAGTTCAATTAGTTCACCTGCCCCAGTACAGGTCACAGAAACAATTTTGCAGTTGCTGGCCTACGGGCATTACCCAACCATCAGGGAAGTTAACGATCCTATCAAAAGAAGAACTGCACAGGAAGGAGTTGTCCAATATTCCATTAGTTTGTGTGTGGGCAAAGTTAATGTGTATGGATAATGAAGTTTTTATTTCAAATTTCTTTGTTATCTTCCACACTGAGCCACACAGACCATGAAGGTCCCCTGTTCAATCCCTCACCTGAGCTGAATTGATCTTGGCCAGGGCAATTTTAGATCTCTCACGCCAGAGAGAGGAAATGCTGGCCAGAGCTCCTGTGCTTGGGGACGCTAAGTCCAATTGCAAAGTAAAGAAAGATCTTGCATTTGTATAACGCCGTATCATGTCCGCAAGGTGTCCCAGACTGCTTCACATTCAATGAATTGCTTTTGATGTGTGATCCCTTCCTCTGTAGGTACACATAGATGCATTTAAGGGGAAGCTAGATAAGTACATGAGGGAGAAAAGAATAGGATATGTTGATAGGCTGAGATGAAGTAAGGTGGAAGAAGGCTCATGTGGAGCATCAACAGCAGCATAGATCTGCTGGACTGAATGGCCTGTTTCTGTGCTGTAAGATTCTCTTCTTCTCTCTCTTAGGCAGTCCCTCGGAACCGAGGATGACTTGCTTCCACATTAAAAATGAGTTCTCAGGTGACTGATGAGTCCAATGCGGGACCTACAGTCTCTGTCACAGGTGGGGCAGACGGTGGTTGAAGGGGCAGGTGGGTGGGATGCTTGGGTTGACGTGCGCTCCTTCCGCTGTTTGTGCTTGGCTTCCGCTTGCTCCCGGCGAAGAGACTCGAGGTATTCGGTGCCTTCCCGGATGCTTCTCCTCCACTTTGTACGGTCTTGGGCCAGGGATTCCCAGGTGTCGGTGGGGATGTTACACTTTTTCAAGGAGGCTTTGAGGGTGTTCTTGAAGCGTTTCCTCTGCCCACCTGGGACTCTCTTGCCGTGTCAGAGCTCCGAGTAGAGCGCTTGTTTTGGGAGTCTCGTATCGGGCATGTGGACGATGTTACCCGTCCATCGGAGCTGATCGAGCGTGGTCAAAGCTTCGATGCTGGGGATGTTGGCCTGAGCAAGAACACTGACGTTGGTGCGCCTAGCTTGCCAATGGATTTGCAGGATCTTGCGGAGGCAGCGTTGGTGGTACCTCTCCAGTGCTTTGAGGTGCCTGCTGTACATGGTCCATGTCTCTGAGGAGGGCGGGTATTACTACTGCTCTGTAGACTGCTTGGTGCCGGGTTTGAGGTCCTGGTCTTCAAACACTCTCTTCCTCAGGCGACCGAAGGCTGCACTGGCACACTGAAGGCGGTGTTGGACTTTGTCATCGACGTCTGCCCTTGTTGACAGTAGGCTCCCGAGGTATGGAAAGTGGCCCACGTTGTCCAAGGCCTTGTCGTGGATTTTGATAATCGGGGGTCAGTACTGTGTGGCGGGGGCAGGTTGGTAGAGGACCTTTGTCTTACGGATGTTTAGTGTAAGACCCATGCTCTCTTATGCTTCAGGTGTTAACAATGGTTTGGAGTTTGACCTCCGAGTGTGCGCAGGTGCAAGCATCGTCTGCATACTGTAATTCAACAACAGAGGAAGGGACGACCATGGATCTGGACTGGAAGTGACGGAGATTGAACAGTTTCCCGTTTGTTCTGTAAATTAGCTCCACTCCAGCGGGGAGCTTACTGAGGGTGAGATGGAGCATTGCCGCAAGGAAGATCGAGAAGAGCGTTGGTGCGATGACACAGCCTTGCTTGACCCCGGTCCATACATGAATTGGGTCTGTGATGGAACCATTGGTCAGGATCACGGCTTGCATGTCGTCATGAAGCAGGCGGAGGATGGTGACAAACTTTTGAGGGCAGCCGCATTTGAGAAGGACACTCCATAATCCCTCACGGTTGACCGTGTCAAAGGCCTTTGTAAGATCAAAGAAGGCCATGTACAGCGGTTGGCGCTGTTCCCTGCATTTTTCTTGTAATTGGCGCATGGTGAAGATCATGTCCATTGTGCCCCTTAGTGGGCGGAATCCGCATTGCGACTCTGAGAGGAGCTCTTCAGCCACTGGGAGGAGGCGATTGAGGAGGATTATTGCGATGACTTTCCCTGTGGCAGACAGCAGGGAAACTCCTCTGTAATTACCGCAATCGGACTTGTCACCTTTCTTGAAGATTCTATGTAAACAATTGCAGCACTCCCATGGCTGCACATCCAAGGATCATATCTGGGCTTTTACTAGTCTGCATGGCCCAGTGAAGCATACCGCATGGTGCGGTTACCCTCCATAAACTTGAGGTCATCCAAAACTCTGCTGCCCGTGTCCTAACTCGCACCAAGTCCCGTTCACCCCTCACGCCTGTGCTCGCTGACCTACTTTAGCTCCCAGTTAAGCAACACCTCGATTTTAAAATATTCATCCTTGTTTTCAAATCCCTCCATGGCCTCACCCCTCCCTATCTCTGCAATCTCCAGCCCTACAACCCTCCGAGATAACTGCGCCCCTCCAACTCTGGCCTCTTGCGCATCCCCGATTCTAATCGCCACGCCATTGGCAGCCGTGCCTTCAGCTGCCAAGGCCCTAAGCTCTGGAATTCGCTCCCTAAACCTCTCTGTCTCTCATTCCTCCTTTAAGACTCTCCTTAAAACCTACCTCTTTGACCAAGCTGTTGGTCATCTGCCCTAACATCTTCTTACGTGGCTCGGTGTCAAATTTTTGTTTGATAACGTTCCTATGTTAAAGGTGCTACATAAATACAAGTTGTTGTTGTTATCAACTAAGCCATCAGGGAGTGAACTGTCAGCCATGTTAATTCAGTTTTGATAACTCAGATACCAGTAGAAGACACTCTTATGCATCCCCCCCTCCCACCCCACCCCATTCTGGCTCACTTACAGAAATTGTCCAAAATGTACATGAATATTGTGACAATACTAATCTCATTTGTGCTTCGCCATAGTAACATGCAGTGAAGCAGTTGATTGGGGGTTGATCAGCCAGAAATGTGTTTGAAATGGAAAACATTGGCAGCCTCACGAAAGTAAACGTGGGACTGAACAGCAAAGATAGTTGCGATTAATTCATATCTAAATTGACTTCTGTGTTCCATGAAAATGTACTTTTAGAAGAGTCACTACCCCCTGCTGGTAAACTTTAATTCGTTTTTAGAAGCAAGTTTGCGGAACTGCGGGAGCCATGGCCACGTCTTTGAGCCAAAAAAATTAAATGACTGTTGGCGGTTGCTGATGATGAGTATTATTGGTCCTTTGTTCCCTGATAGCTTACCTCAGAGACGGTAAAAATAACAGGATCCGATTCAACTTGCTGTATAGGCAGGAAGCAAGTGTTCACAGGAACAGCTTTGTTTTGTCAAATGGAGGATAAATTGGTCCCAGTTTTCAAGATCAGAGAAGGGCATTGTTTGATATTGCACAGACTGAAACGAGTGTCCTGTGCGGAGCCAAGCCCCACACTGATGCTCCCACCATGTGCTATACGCTGACATTTAACATAACAGTGGGGCTTTGGAAACAGTAGTCAAAGATCAGACCTGAAACTGTGCAAACTCAGTCTGCTGACCTACAGGGGCCCCCATATAAAAGCAGTGTTAAACTGTAAATTTAATGAATGAAATATTATAATAATTGATTCCTAAGGTCCTGAATTTCCCCTGTATATGTAGGGCTGAGTTCATTAATACTCCCAGGTCTTCATCCAGTACTACGTATTTTCCATCATATGACCTATAAGCATGCTGGACACAAAGGCACCTTCTGCTCCCTGGTATAACATCGCCCAATTCCATCCCTGGCTCAGCTCCTCTGTGGCTGAAAAGCTCATCCATGTCTTTGTTGCCTTTAGACTAGACTTGACTTGACTGGCCGGCCTCCCACCTTCCACCCTCCATAAACTTGAGCTCATCCAAACTCTGCTGCCCGTGTCCTAACTCGCACCAAGTCCCGTTCACCCATCACCCCTGTGCTCGCTGACCTGCACTGGCTCTCGGTCCGGCAACGCCTCGATTCCCTCCCTAAACCTGGTGGGTGGAAGTCCTGCCACACCCCAGAACACGGCTCGTTGGTGGTAATAATGGCGGTCAGGCATTTCCCACTGCGTTCTCGCCCGCCGCCAATTTAACTGCCAGGTTTTCAACAATGTCAGCAGGCAGGCGGGGGTCTAACTAATATTAAAAGGTTGGGGGTCCTAGGAGATTATAATTGTTGATCGCGGCATTGACGTCCAGTGCTGGGTCATGGCCAGAAGAGGCCCCGGGAAGTTTAAATTTTTACATTTTAGGAAGCTCACCCTGCGGGCCAGGAGGGCAGGATTGCTCCTCTGGGCCCCACAAAGAAATCTTGGGCCTCCCTTGCCTCCCCCAATTTGATCGCTTCTGGAACCCCCTAACCCCCCCAACCGTTCCCTTGGGCCCCCAGAAGCGGCCTCCTGCCCCCGACTGTTGGCCTCCTCTTCATTCCCGCCGGGTTTGGACAGAAGTCCGGCCCAGAAGATAGCAATGAGGCCCGTAAGTTAAAATGGCCTGGGCCTCTCGCTGATATCCTTCATGGGCACTTCCCACCCGGCCCTCACACATCGCACGCACGCCCTGAATTAAGATCAACATAATCTATTCTGCACATACTTTGTTGGGGAGGGAAGGGTGGTTAAAGAATTTATCTGATTTCTACATGTTGCAGAATTGTAAATGCATTCAGAAAGGGGGGGACAAATTCATTAGCGACCATTCTAGGTCGCTAACATCGCCTGGGCACTAAATTTAGCCTGGCGAAAAGTAGCACGGCGATCGCTAACTTCAGTTTCAGCGCCCAAGAAGGAGGTGGAGCCCTAATTCAAGCGCTCCATTTTCTTCTCAAAGCGCTAACCCCAAATATCGGGGCGGTGCGTTCTGCAGCGCTACGCACTGGGCCACGTAGCGCTGCTGCATGGAAGGGCTCTTCCCCTCATTAAAGGGGAGGGCCCAAGCCCACAACTCTGCGGGGCCCTACCTGGACCACCGGGGAGAATGGGGTGCCGTGCCAGCAACTCGGCACTCAAGAGGAGTGCCAGATCGCAGCATGGACAAGTCGGACGATTTTTTTTTCCCCCGCCTGCCACCTCTCCTTTAGTTAGCGCCCTGTGAGCCTCCTGCCGCTCCGTTCCCGCCCCCTGACTCCCCCGCTGTCATCGCCCAGCGCAGATTCAGGGGGCGCGGGCCAATTTTGCAGACGGTGCAAAAACGGGGCGCTGCACGCGGTGATGATGTCGTCATCACCTGCAGAGCGGGGCGCTACCGGTTACCACCGGCGCTAAACTCCCGCTGAATTTAGCGGGAGTTGATAGCGGCGCCGCGCCCGGGCGAAAAGTTGTTTGCGCCCCGAGAGCCGCAAATGCACCAAATTTCTAGCCCCGTATGTTTATGTTCGCTGCAGTGAGCGAGGTGACCAATTCTTCCTTGTGGGTTTCCAAAATTAGAAAAGCGTTCTATTCCCTTGCCGTTGAATTTCTCACATTGATGGGCACTCGCGTACAAAAGAGAGAACTATTGATTTCAGGCTGACACGTGCTGCTTTCATCAAATTTTGTCATAGCAATGGAAATGTGTTTGAGCCATCAAAAATAGCAGCTGATTTTCATGGGGCAGATGCCATCAACATTTATTTTCTCAGTCGTAACCGCAGCATTTATGTGGGATGTATAGGATGGCACACAATCTGAAGTATATAACAGAGCACCAGTTCGAATGTGTCAAGGTCATAAGCCACCGAGAGGTTCAAATGATGTTAAAACTGCAAGAGCAAAGCTCAGGGCAAATCCACATTATCTCTCTGCTGAGATATTACTCCCCGGAGACACATTCTGGGCTGGGTTATTTGATACATCTGCCACAATTCATTTTACTTAGGATCCTTGCAGTGATAGGCAAAAAAAAGTTTCATCTTGTTGGTGCGGGTTGGATGTGAGTGAAAGAACAGGTGGAGTTTGCGGGATGTGGTCTTAATCTGGTTTCTTTTGACAGGGTTTAGGGCAGGCATCGGGCTGAGTTGAACTGTTCTTCCGATTTGATCTGCAATGCGACGAGCCTCGAAACGACTGTTAATGATATTAATGGATGGAGGCTTAACGCATTTGCACGACACTGCCAATGTTCCCCCTACTTTTTTTGGGGGTGCGCGGCCCCTTTAACGGGCTGTGCGGCCCATTCGAATTTATGCAGTTTTTCCATTGTGAAGCCGGCAAGTGGCCTGCGCGGGACCTCCAGAGCGCGGCCACGCAGCTTAGCAGGAACATTGGACACTCCTCTCCCCACTATTTTGACTTGGGCGTTAACTTGGTTTATTTTAAATGGAATGTCCCCTTTACTGAAATAGCAGACAAAGAAATTACCATTATTGTAAGAGTAAAGAAAGAAAGGCTCACATTTCTGTAGCATCTTTCACGACCACAGGACGTCCTAAAGCGCTTTACAGCCAATGAAGTACTTTGGAAGTGCAGTCACTGTTGTAATGTAGGAAACGTGGCAGCCAATTTGCGCACAGCAAGCTCCCACAAACAGCAATGTGCTAATGACCAATTAATCTGTTTTAGTGATGTGGGTTGAGGGGTTAATATTGGCCAGGACACGGGGAGAACTCCCCTGCTCTTCTTCAGAATAGTGCCGTGGGATCTTTTACGTCCACCTGAGGGAGCAGACGGGGCCTCGGTTTAGCGTCTCATCCGAAAGACGGAACTTCTTGGGAATAGAGTTTTATTGTCTGTTGCAGTGCACTCCTATGCCCTGTGTGCGTATACATATTTAAGTATGGAGTTCGACGGTGGATGGTTTTAAAAAACAAGTCCATGTCGGTTGAGGCCTCATTACGCATCCTGTTTTGTCTGATTTTTATCTAATAGTAATCTGAATTGATTTTCAACAGAGAAATCCCAAGTCAGGAAAGAGAGCATACTGTCCAGAAGCAATCTTTTTTTTTTCGAGATATCATGATTGTAATACAAACAATGAACCTGCACAGTTCACTGTGGAGAATTGAGAGGGATTTTTTTCTTCATTCTTTCCCCTGGTGACCGGTACATTCAGTGCTGTGCATGATTCATCCCTGTAGTGATGGAAAGAAGATTCCAGTCCACCGACTTTCACATGTCTTCTATCTCGTATTATATCTGAGTGATCAGTAGCAGCTCAGCAGCATTACACCTCCCAGTATGCTCATCAGTCCTGGCTCTGTTCAAAATAGATACCTTCCATTGTTCTGATGCTACTATATATAAAAAAAAACAATGGAAAGAACTGTGACTCAGTGCATAACACTAGTCATTTTAATTTATTCAAAAGACTGAGGAGATTGTGAGTAAGTGGAAGAACTCCTTTTTCTATTTAAAACATTGATCCTTTTTTCTCCCCTTCCCAATTTCTTTCCTTTACTCCTGTCAGCCGTGGATCAGTTGGTAGCCCACTCGCCTCTGGGTCAGAAGGTTGTGGGTTCAAGTCCCACTCCAGAGACTTGAGCATGAATTTAGGTTAACACTTCAGTGCAGTACTGAGGGAGTGCTGCACTGTCGGAGGTGCTGTCTTTTGGATGAGATGTTAAACCGAGGCCCTTGGGTCTGAGCGATCATAATATGATCGAATTCTTCATTAAGATGGAGAATGAAGTAGTTGACTCAGAGACTAGGGTCCTCAATTTAAATAAAGGAAACTACGATGGTCTGAGGAGCGAGTTGGGTAGGATTGATTGGGGAATGGCACTCAAAGGGTTGACGGTGGATAGGCAATGGCAAACATTCAAACGCCGAATGGATGAGCTACAGAATTTGTTCATCCCAGTTTGGCATAAAAATAAAACAAAAAAGGTGACTCAACCGTGGCTAACAAGGGAAATTAGGGATAGCATAAGATCCAAGGAGACGACATATAAATTGGCCAGAAAAAGCAATAATCCTGAGGATTGGGAGCAGTTTAGGATTCAACAAAGGAGGACAAAGGGATTAATTAAGAAAGGGAAAATAGAATATGAGAGTAAGCTTGCAGGGAACATAAAAACTGACTGTAAAAGCTTTTATAGATATGTGAAGAGAAAAAGATTGGTGACGTCAAGCGTAGGTCCCTTAGAGTCAGAATCAGGGGAATTTATAATGGGGAACAAAGAAATGGGAGACCAACTAAATTCATACTTTGGTTCTGTCTTCACAAAGGAGGACACAAATAACCTCCCAGAGATGCCGGGGAACATAGGGCCTGATGAAAGGGTGGAACTGAAAGAAATCAGTATTTGTAGGGAAATGGTGTTAGGAAAATTGATGGGACTAAAGGCCGATAAATCCCCAGGGCCTGATAATCTACATCCCAGGGTACTTAAGGAAGTGGCCCTGGAAATAGTAGATGCATTGCTGGTCATCTTCCAGAACTCAATAGACTCTGGAACAGTACCCATGGATTGGAGGGTAGCTAATGTTACCCCACTATTCAAAAAAGGTGGTAGAGAAAAAGCGGGGAATTATAGACCGGTAAGCCTGACATCGGTAGTGGGGAAAATGCTAGAATCTATTATAAAAGATGTAATAGCAGAGCACTTGGTAAGCAGTGACAGGATCGGACAAAGTCAACATGGATTTACAAAAGGTAAATCATGCTTGACTAATCTACTGGAATTTTTTGAGGATGTAACTGGTAAAATAGATAAGGGAGAACCAGTGGATGTGGTGTATTTGGACTTTCAGAAGGCTTTCGATAAGGTCCCACATAAGAGATTAGCGTGCAAAATTAAGGCACATGGGATTGGGGGCAAGGTATTGACTTGGATAGAGAACTGGTTGGCGGACAGAAAGCAAAGAGTTGGAATAAACGGGTCGTTTTCCGAGTGGCAGACAGTGACTAGTGGGGTACCGCAAGGATCGGTCCTAGGACCCCAGCTGTTCACAATATATATTAATGATCTGGACGAGGGAATTGGATGTAATATCTCCAAATTTGCAGATGACACAAAGCTGGGTGGGAGGGTAAGCTGTGAGGAGGATGTCGTGAAACTCCAGTACGATTTGGACAGATTGGGTGATTGGGCAGAAACATGGCAAATGCACTATAATGTGGATAAATGTGAGGTTATCCACTTTGGTGGCAAAAACAGGAAGGCAGATTATTATTTGAATGGCAGTAGATTGGGAGAAGGGGAAGTGCAAAGAGACCTGGGTGTTCTTGTGCACCAGTCGCTGAAGGTAAGCATGCAGGTGCAGCAGGCGGTTAAGAAGGCAAATGGTATGTTGGCCTTCGTAGCAAGAGGGTTCGAGTACAGGAACAAGGATGTCTTGCTACAGTTGTACAGGGCCTTGGTGAGACCGCACCTTGAGTACTGTGTGCAGTTTTGGTTGCCTTACCTGAGGAAGGACGTTCTTGCCATGGAAGGAGTGCAGCGAAGATTCACCAGGCTGATACCTGGGATGGCAGGAATGACGTATGAGGAGAGATTGTGTCGATTGAGAGGGGATCTCATCGAAACTTATAAAATTCTGTCAGGCCTGGACAGACTAGATGCAGGAAGGATGTTTATGATGGCCGGGGAGTCCAGAACCAGGGGTCATAGTCTAAGGATAAGGGGTAAGCCATTTAGGACTGAAATGAGGAGGAATTTCTTCACCCAGAGTGTGGTGAACCTGTGGAATTTTCTGCCACAGAGGGCGGTGGAGGCCAGTTCATTAAATATATTCAAAAAAGAGTTGGATATATTTCTTAAGGCTAAAGGGATCAAGGGATATGGGGAGAAGGCAGGGACAGGGTACTGAATTTGGATGATCAGCCATGATCTCATTGAATGGCGGAGCAGGCTCGAAGGGCCGAATGGCCTACTCCTGCTCCTATCTTCTATGTTTCTATGTTTCCCTCTCAGGTGGATTTGAAAGATTCCCATGGCACTATATCAAGGAAGAGCAGGGGAGTTATCCAATACGATAGCAAAATACTGCAGATGCTGGAAATCCGAAATAACAACAGAAAATGCTGGAAAAACTCAGCAGGCCAGGCAACATCTGTGGAGAGAAATTAGAGTCAACGTTTCAGGTCAAAACCCTTTGTCAAGACTAAAGAGGCACAGGGAATGAAATAGATTAAGAGGCCAGGCTGGGAGAGAACAAAAGAGAAGAGACATTAAGAGGTATTCAAAACAAGACGAGATGGTGATAGGACTAGTGGAGACAAAAGACGGCTCTAGATTAGATGTGAAATGCGCTGGCAGAATGGGAGACAGCTGCCACGTGGGAGAGAGAAAAAAAAAGAAAGCGGGGGGGGGGGGGGGAAAGGGCCAAAACAAAGGTGTGGATAAAAATTAAGTAAAAATGTAATAGGGGCCGAGGTTATGATCTGAAATTGTTGAACTCGATATTGAGTCCGGAAGACTGTAAAATGCCTAATTGGAAGATGAGGTGCTGTTCCTCGAGTTTACGTTGAGCTTCCATGGAACAATGCAAGAGGCCGAGGACAGTGAGGTCCGAGTGGGAATGGGGCAGTGAATTAAAATGACAGGTGACCGGAAGCTCGGGGTCACCCTTACGGACTGAATGGCGGTGTTCCGCAAAGCGGTCACCCAATCTGCGTTTGATCTCCCCAATATAGAGGAGACTGCATCGTGAGCAGTGAATACAGTATACTAGATTGCAAGAAGTATAAGTAAATCGCTGTTTCACTTGGAAGGGGTGTTTGGGGCCCTGGACAGTGGTAAGCGGGGAGGTATAAGGGCAGGTGTTACATCTCCTGTGCTTGCACGGGAAGGGGTGCTGGGGGTGATAGAGGAGTGGACTAGGGTGTCTCGGAGGGAGCGGTCCCTACGGAATGCTGAAAGGGGAGGGGAGGGGAAGATGCGTTTGGTGGTGGGATCACTTTGGAGGTGACGGAAATGGCGGAGGATGATCCGTTGAATGTGGAGGCTGGTGGGGTGAAAAGTGAGGACAAGGGGAACCCTATCGTGGTTCCGGGAGGGAGGGGCAGGGGTGAGGGCAGAAGTGCGGGAGATAGAATGGACACAGTCGAGGGCCGTGTCAACCACGGTAGAGGGGAATCCTCGGTTGAGGAAAAAGGAAGACATGTCGGAAGCACTGGTGTGGAAGGTGGCATCGTCGGAGCAGATGCGGCGGAGACGGAGAAACTTGGAGAATGGAATAGAGTCCTTACAGGAAGCAGGGTGGGAGGAAGTGTAGTCCAGGTAGCTGTGGGAGTCAGTGGGCCTATAGTGAATGTTGGTCAATAACCTATCCCCAGAGATGGAGACGGAGAAGTCGAGGAAGGGAAGGGAAGAGTCAGAGATGGACCATGTGAAGGTGAGGGAAGTGTGGAAATTGGAGGCAAAGTGAATGAAATTGTCTAGTTCAGGGCGAGAGCAGGAAACGGCACTGATACAGTTATCAATGTATCGGAAAAAGAGGTGAGGGAGGAGACCCATGTAGGACTGGAACAAAGAGTGTTCCACATATCCCACGAATTATCCAATATTTGTCCCACAACCAACATCACTAAGACAGATTATCTTAGTGCTAGCATAGTGGTTATGTTACTGGACTAATAATCCAAAGATCTGGACTAATAAGAACAGGAGTTCAGATCCCATCACGGACAGATGCTGGGGGAAGTTTTTTTAAATTTGCATTTAAATTCAGTTAATTAAATAAATCTTGTTTTTCTGTTTAAAACATTGATCCTTTTTTCCCCCCTCCTCCCAATTTCTCTCCTTTACTCCTGTCAGCTGTGGCTCAGTTGGTAGCACCTTTGCCTCTGTGTCACAGGTTGTGAGTTCAAGTCTCACTCCAGAATTTGAGCATAAAAATCTTGGCTGACACTGCAGTGCGGTGCTGAGGGAATGCTGCACTGTTGGAGGTGCGTCTTTCAGATAAGAAGTTAAACTGAGGCCCTATCTGCCCTCTCAGGTGCACGTAAACGATCCCATGGCACGATTTCGAAGAAGAGTGGAGCAGTTATCCCTGGTGGCCGGGATAATATGTATTCCTCAATCAACATCACTAAAACAGAAATAAAAACAGAAAATGCTGGAAATACTCAGCAGGTCAGGCAGCATCTGTGGAGCGAGAAACAAAGTTAACATTTCAGGTCGATGACCCTTCGTCAGAACTGGAAAAAGCTGGAGATGGGGCAGGGAAAGGGGGGACGGGAGGAAAGAACAAAAGGGAAGGTTTGTGATAGGATGGAAGGCAGGAGAGATTAAGTGACAAAAGGGATGATGGTGCAAGGCAAAAGGAGATGGTAATGGGACAAGTTAAGAAACAAAAGATGGCTGTAGATGAAGTGTAAATGGCGATGGCAGAATGAAAGACAGCTGTCATGTGAGAGAGAGAAAAACAATGGAAAAAAATGATAGGGGCAGAGGTTATGGTCTGAAATTGTTGAACTCGATGTTGAGTCCAGAAGGCTATAAAGTGCATAATCGAAAGACTAAAACAGATCTGTTTGTGGGAGCTTGCTGTGCGCATATTGGCTGCTGCGTTTCCTAAATTACAACAGTGACTACACTTCAAAAAGTATTTCATTGGCTGTAAAGCACTTTGGGACGTCCAGTGGTCGTGAAAGGCGCTATAGAAATGCAAGTCTTTCTTTTCTTTTTGAAAACAGTGCAGAGGTATGGTTCTAAGGCTGTCTTTGGCCTTCTGCTCCTCATACACGAAGCCAGTCTTCACGTGAGCTTAAGCAGTGAGTGTCCACAGGCTATTTGACCATGGAGAGACATGGCAGCTAAACCCAGTCCTGTCATCACCAAGTGTTAATATGTACACTTCGGACTGGGATGACTGGCTAGTGATCAGGAATGGGAACTCTGGTCGATTTGCTTTCCTTCTCTCTAGCTCTCCACATGTACATTATTAAACCGAACTCCTGTATAGTAATAGCAGAATCACCGACCCATATTTTCGTGGGTCGACGATGGTGTCAGGATAAGGGAGCTATGCTTGTTCACTACTACAACTTGCATTCTATAACACCTATAATGTAGTAAGACATCCTACATCATATAGGACGGAATGGACCGTGTATTCCATTGGACCGTGGGGGTTGCTGAGAATGGGGGAGACGGTGAAGTGATTTGTAAATGAGGACAAGGTTTTTTTGAATTCAGCGCATTGGTAGACAGGGAACTAGCAGAAGTCGGTGATGATAGGAGTGATGGGCGAGTGGGACTTCATGCAGGATAGAATGAGGACAACTATGATGTGTGCCCATGGGGTGGAGGTGGTTGAGGTGGAACCAGATCTCCCCGCTGAGCTACATTCATATATAGTACAAAAGTGTCTCCAGTCAATAGTGGGTTTACAGAAAAAAAGAGTTTGGAGGAGAGTTGCCTGAAACCTTGATGGCAGGTTCTGACTCATGGTAGAGTGAAACAGGCAGGCACATTGCACTCGTACTTTTTAACAGTCACAGTGATTTTACTGATTTACACTGAACAAAAACAGGCCTCAAAAAGTTACCCTTGACATCTGTAAATCATGTTTGAACAAATCGTGGCTCTACATGTCATCCAGTAGATGTGACATTTGTTACACAGTTACTTTTCGGACTGAGTCTGGAATGACCAGAGTTCATCAATAAGGAGAACAGCCATATCTAAAAGTTCTGAACCTACTAATGCTCGTCTCTGCAGCTGGTCCCCTGAGATTGGAGAAGTGTAGACATAAAATTGTTCTAGATACGTTTTTCTTTTCCCTCCAATGTCCTCCCTGCCTCTCCTGAAGCTGCTTGCCCATACTGAGGTATGATTCCGTGAGTGCCAGTGGTCTTTCAGTAAGTCAGGTGGCCATTCTTCATGTGGGAGACGGCAGCAGGTTATTTGACCGAATGGGTCATCCCAGCTGAATCTGCCCAGCCAGCCAGTCGGCAGGGTCGCTGGATAAAGAAAGGGAGTGGGAACCCAGGCTGTGCCTGTGCACCACACAAGCAATCAACCTATTTTCATATTGTGTATGAGCCCAGTAGCTCATATGTCGTATGAAAGCGGGCTTGTTGATGTGAGTAGGGCATCTATATGCTAAGGATGGTGAGACAGCGGGGTCAAGAAGCGAAAGACATAGAATCAATGAAGGATACAGCACAGAAGGAGGCCATACATAATTAAATGTAACTGGGGGGTGGGATGGGGGGAGAAAGGCTTTTGGGGGAGGGGGACGAGCGGTAGCTTAGTGGACAAATGTATATTGAATCATACAGATCAGAAAATCACAATAAGAACATAAGAAATAGGAGCAGCAGTAGGCCATACGGCCCCATGACCCTGCTCCACCATTCAATAAGATCATAGAGTCATAGAGTCATAGAGTAATACAGCACGGATAGAGGCCCTTCGGCCCATCGTGTCCGCGCCGGCCATCAAGCCCTGTCTAATCTAATCCCATATTCCAGCATTTGGTCCGTAGCCTTGTATGCTATGGCATTTCAAGTGCTCATCCAAATGCTTCTTAAATGTTGTGAGGGTTCCTGCCTCCACAACCCTTTCAGGCAGTGAGTTCCAGACTCCAACCACCCTCTGGGTGAAAAAGTTCTTTCTCAAATCCCCTCTAAACCTCCCGCCCTTTACCTTGAATCTATGCCCCCTTGTTATTGACCCCCCTACTAAGGGAAAAAGCTCCTCAGCATCCATCCTATCTATGCCCCTCATAATTTTGTACACCTCAATCATGTCCCCCCTCAGCCTCCTCTGCTCCAAGGAAAACAAACCCAATCTGCCCAGTCTCTCTTCATAGCTGAAGCGCTCCATGACTGATCTTCTACCTCAAGTCCACTTTCCCGCCCAATCCCCATATCCCTTGATTCCCTTAGTGTCCAAAAATCTATTGATCTCGGTCCAAGTTCATCCATTGGCCTGGGCCAAGTTACTTGATCTCCATGGGCGCAACAGTTAGGGTGTCAGAATTGGTCTCGGTGCTCTTGGGGGAAAAAGGGGATGGGGAAAATGATTTCTTATGTTCTTAAAACCGCATGGTTTCCAGCTCTTGGTAACTGTTAAAAGTGAGGCTTGAGGGAAAGTGCGCAAATGTTAACATGAGGGTGAAGATAGGATTAGACTCAGTCGTGGTGCCTCCTTACAGTTGAATAGATTGCCAGCACTCACTGATGAGCCTCACACATGAGGATTAGCCACTTGGAACCATACCCGAGCATGGGTCACCACCTTCAGGGCTGGGGCAGAGGAACCGAGGGAAAGAAAGAAATGGTTAAATAATACAATGTTTCTCCAATAGCTTCGGGATAAGCGACTACCATGTGGGGAGAACGTGGAAAGAATATGCTGTTCGGTATTATGTCATCACTTTTACAACCTGTAGTTTCCATAACCTTCTGCAGAAGCTAAGCAAGTTTAAGCCATGTTCCAGGAAAGGGGAGGGAGATTTGACAGAACTCCGTGCGTCCCTATCTAGGTTACCAGCTATTCTATCACCAGCTTTCCACTTTTGTATTTTTTTTACATTAATTGTAAGTGTGATGCAAATCGTACGACTTCTACGCTGATTAGATCAGACGGACAAGTTCAAATAATCATTTTGCAATGACAGAAATATGCAGCACTGAAATCAGTGGGGCCCACACAATAGCAATTTGGCTGAAGGTAATTCCAGACACACATGGGATGGCGTTGGTGTCTGAAATTGTAGATTTGCTGCAGCAGGCAGCCCTGGTTTTAAAACGGAGCCATTCCAGCTGAGCTTCCCTTCTGTTGCCACATTTGGTGTAAACATCTGTTTCCTGAAGGAAAATGGCTCTCATTTTGTTTTTTAAAGAGGTTCAATATGGCATGACGAATGAGGGACCCAGCAGCAGAGACGGGACGGGGTCCTTTCCCCTACCAAAAGCCATCGGCCAATTCACTGCACATATGGCTGCCGCGTTCTCTGTCCATCTGCACTGGGTTTGAAATGAGCAGTTATGATCCATCTCTAAACATCTCATTTACCAGTAATTTAGTTCAATCTAAAAGTGCTATTTATTTTCAGTAATTGGCGTTCCTACGACGAACCATGCAGCGAGGGTCCGTGGAGAGAAAGAAAATGTATTTGTTTGAAATACAGAAGGAAGTCGAGGGGGAGAAAAGTGAAATATGCTGGGCGTGGTGAGCATTCCAGTCATTCGGGCCAACCAGAAAATGACCCCTCTGCCCACTACCATGGTTTTTAAAAGATGTAATAAAAGTTGGCTGGAAAAGAAACAAAGCCAAATTTTAAAAAACACTTTCCTTTTCAAGCACTGTGAATTTCCATTGCTGGGATTATGGTCACTCGTAATATCTGCTTGCAATTTATTTTTCTTACATATTGTATCGATTTCCCCAGACCCCACGTTCTCCATGGCTGTTGCAGCCCCATTGAAGGTGCCTTCCCCGCCCCCTCCCACTCCACCCCGCGTCAGATGCTCTAACACGTGACGGCGTTTCAACAATCAGTGGCTTATGGAGTGACCGTGGCGCCCGAGAGATGTCCACACCTGCTTGTTTAGGCACTGTGATGTACAGCAACAACTTGCATTTATGTAGCACCTTTCACGTAGTAAAATGTCCCAAGGCGCTTCACGGCAGCATAATTAGACAACAATTGACAGCGAGCTGAAGGGGACATTAGAACAGGTGACTAAAAGCTTGGTCAAAGCGGTTGGTTTTAAGCAGCCCCTCAAAGGAAAAAAGAGAGGCAGAGAGGTTTGGGGAGGGAAGTCCTTCGGGCCTAGCCGGCCGAAGGCACGGCCGCCAATGGTGGGACGCAGGAAATGCACAAGAGGCCATAGTTGGAGGAATGCAAAGTTCTCAGAGAGTTGTAGGGCTGGAGGAGGTTACAGAGATAGGGTGGGGGTGAAGCCGTGGGGGGATTTGAACAGGAGGATGAGAATGTTAAAATTGAAGTGTTGGTGGACTGGAGCCAATGTAAGTCAGCGAGCACTTGCCTGATGGGTAAACGGAACTTGTAAGCCAGGAGCTCAACCTGTGATGGAGTGGTACTAATGATCTTTTTGGGATCTGCCTTTAATGTACTGATGAACAGGGGAACATCAGGTTCCACATGCACGCTGACAACACCCAGCTCTATCTCACCACCACCTCTCCCGACCCCTCCACTGTCTCTAAATTGTCCCGTACTGGATGAGCAGAAATTTCTTCCAACGAAATATTGGGAAGACCGAAGCAGTTGTCTTCGGTCCCCACCACAAACTCCATTCCCTAGCCACCAACTCCATCCCTCTCCCTGGCAACTGTCTGAGGTTGAACCAGACTATTTGTAACCTTGGTGTTATATTTGACCCCGAGATGAGCTTCCGACCCATATCCATGCCATCACTAAGACCGCCTACTTCCACCTCCGTAACATCACCCGACTCTGCCCCTGCCTCTGCTCATCTGCTGCTGAGATCCTCATTCATGTCTTTGTTACCTCTAGACTGGACTATTCCAACGCACTCCTGGCCAGCCTCCCATCTTCCACCCTCCATAAACTTAAGCTCATCCAAAACTCGGCTGCCCGTGTCCTAATTCACGCCAAGTCCCGTTCACGCATCATCCCTGTGCTCGCTGACCTAAATTGGCTCCCAGTTAAGCAACGCCTCTATTTTAAAATTCTCATCCTTGTTTTCAAATCCTTCCATGGCCTTGCCCTCCCTATCTCTGTAATCTCCTCCAGCCCTACAACCCTCCGAGATCTCTGCGCTCCTCCAATCCTGGCCTCTTGCGCATCCCCGATTTTCATTGCTCCATCATTGGTGGCCGTGCCTTCAGCTGCTGAGGCCCTAAGCACTGTAATTCCCTCTCTAAACCTCTCCGCCTCTCTACTTCTCTTTCCTCCTTTACGATGCTCCTTAAAATCTACCTCTTTAACCAAGCTTTTGGTTATCTGCCCATATATCTCGTTATGTGGCTCGGTGTCAAATTTTGTTTGCTAACGCTCCTGTGAAGCACCTTGGGACGATTTACTACGTTAAAGGCGCTATATAAATACAAGTTGTTGTTGTTGTGAACGTTAGACAAGAGGCAGTATCTTCTTTCAGGGCAACCCCGTCTCTCCTCATCCATCCGAATGGTACAGGGCTGTCGATAATTACTAGATATGATCATGTGAAACCTTATTGGTTGCTCGTTCATAATTAAGCAAGCATTTGTGTGATTGAAGAAAGCCTCACACACAACCCCTAATGCACCTCCAAATGGTGTCTCAGAAAAAAAATGCCCCCTTCCAGTCATCAAGGAAGGAAGAGTTTGAAGAAATGTTGACATGACTGTTCTTTGTTTTTGATTTGAGAAGTATAGGCGGTATTGCCCCTAGATACAGGCCTGTGAAACCAACTATTTTCTGGTTCAGGCATTAAGTCGTCATTTAAATATTTTGATTTACTGTTGGCACCATTCGGTTGATCCAACGTTTGAATTTGCAATTGCTGCTGGCGGTGAAGGGGAATGGTGAGGGTCAGCCCAGGTATTTAACAACATAAGCAGCTATTTTTATTTGTAAAGTTCCCATCGTGTAGGGGATTATGAGGGGGCAAAAGCATGATCAAAGAGAAAGGCTGTTACAGGAAACTCTTTGGCATCCGGCACCGACGTGTTGCCAGTTGATCAAAAATTCCAGATGACGGAGAGGGTTATCTACCGAGGCTATTTTTAACAAAGAAAAATAAAAAAATTAAAGAATGTGCAGTATACAGTAATTGGGTACTCACCTACAGAATGTTGAGTTAAATGGATGGTGGAAGATGCTTGATTAAGTACAGTACTGCCAGTTGAGGGTAATGCAATGCAATGACTACCAGCAGCGTGGGAGACACACAGTACCCCTGTAAAATGGCGGATCAGAAGAGACTACCGGCAGCGCGGGAGAGTCAGACTCCTGTTACAGGGGGATTGAGGTGTTCCGACTTCTGACAGTGCCAAGAAGCTGAGTAGTGGTAGTTTGGAGAACTACCCCCACTGACTAACTCGGCCACCGCGGGAGACTCGGACTTGGACACATTGCCGGTTATTGAGGTGTTGTTTTCGGAGTGAGAATTTTGCCGGTTAACAGAGAATTCCGGATATTTTAGGTGCCGTTTAAATGAGAGTTTCCTGTTTTAAGCTTTTGATGAAAGGCAAAGTGGCTTCGGGTGAGACTTCCAAAAAGCATGGGCATGGTGACCAAAAGATCGGCCTCCAACGCTGCAACGGGGAATGTTCAGCAACTCAGAGCCGCTTGACCAGGAGGTTGCGGGCTGGAGAAACAAACGTGTGCTCCATTTTATATATAGAGGGCAATTTTAACCTGAACCTGTCAGCTGTGGTTCAGTGGGTAGCACCCTCGCCTCTGAGTCAGAAGGTTGTGGGTTCAAGTCCCACTCCAGGGACTTGAGCACAAAAATCTAGGCTGACACTCCAGTGCAGTGCTGTGACGGAGTGCTGCACTGTCGGTGGTGCCGTCTTTCGGATGAGACGTTAAACCGAGGCCCCGTCTGCCCTCTCAGGTGGACGTCAAAGATCCCATGGCACTATTTTGAAGAAGAGCAGGGGAGTTATCTCCAGTGTCCTGGCCAATATTTATCCCTCAATCAACATAACAAAAGCAGATTATCTGGTCATTATCACATTGCTGTTTGTGGAACCTTGCTGTGCGTAAATTGGCTGCTGCGTTTCCCACATTACAACAGTGACTACACTCCAAAAAAGTACTTCATTGGCTGTAAAGCGCTTTGAGATGTCCGGTGGTCATGAAAGGCGCTATATAAATGTAAGTCTATCTTTCTTTGAACTACTTGACGGGAGACTGACTAGATCGGGAGCAGTGCTGGCTTCACACCCCGCTCCACATGGAGAGTAAAATCAGGTAGGTTGCAAAACCATCATTGCACCCGATCCCGTCATTTTCCTGATGAGTGGGTTAGGTTAAAATCGCCCCCATAATAGTCAATGATTATGGGAAGGGCACACCCCTGGTGTCCTATTCCGTTATGGGCAAAAGGGGACAAGCCTAGCTGTTTACATGAAGTTTAAATGCTCCAATCAGTATTTAGGGCTGTTTCAAGTTGACCTTAATGGAGCGCCTGAACTGCAGGAAATCAGTAGCAGGTGGTTGATTTGGTAAATGCCCACGGGTCTGTTCAGCTCTGTAGGTATCATTGGTGGGCTGGCTTATTGGAAGCTGGGTGCCAACAGGTATTAATACCCACTGTCACAACGCAGTTAGCTCCTTGAATCTTTCGTAAAAGTTAAGTTAGAAATTGCTTATAACTCTTGAGGTACTTCATTCTGTCCTGACCACAGTCTCTCAGCTCCACCGCATATTGCAGGATTGAGACTATAGCCTTGATTCTGGGGAGTGGTACCTCAATGTACGCTACCAGCAACACAAGTGCAGCGCAGTGATTTAGGCTCATTCACATCCAGGCGCCGTCATGCAGAAAATGGGATGAGCTGTCAATCAATTATGCTGGACTCGACCTAGCCAGGCTCGACCAAGTTGGACTAATGTCACACTAGAACTGTGCACACCTCCTAAATGTCTTAAGCTTGTTATTTTCAAACTGATGAATGGAATGCATTTGTGATGAATCAAAATCAATGATGTTTACAATTTGGGTCAGTAGTTAGGGCTGATATCCAGTGCCTTGTGTCTTTCAACAGCAGAGTGCTATGGGTCTGAGAGTGGAATTTCTCAAATGGTATCTATCCAGTCTTATCAGATTGGCTGAGACATAGAGGGTGGTAATTGTGAAGGACAAGTCAGTCTACTGTCCCTGTCCCTATGCAACTCCATCTCCCCGATTCAGGAATAGCAACAGCAGAGGCCTGGGAGTAGGCTGCCTTTCAGAAAGCTGCAACTATAACTAACCCCATGACTTTTAACAGCCAGCAGGCAGAGGTGGCAATCTTGGGACTTGGGCAGAGGGAGGCAGCAACATCGGGACTCAGTCCTGTGACTTCAGATCCTGTAAAGCAACCATTTCTTTGCGTGTTTAGGTCAAAATTCCCAGTGTCACAGAATAAAGTATATCAAAATATTCCTTTGACAGTACAGGAAACTCTCATTTAAACGGCACCTAAATATCCAGAATTCTCTATTAACCGGCAAAATTCATACTCCGAAAACACCTCAATAACCGGAAATGTTGCCGAGTCCGAGTCTCCCGCGGTGGCCAAGTTAGTCAGTGGGGGTAGTTCTCCAAACTGCCACTACTCGGCTTCTTGGCACTGTCGGAAGTCCGAACACCTCAATAACAGGAGTCTGACTCTTCCGCACTGCCAGTAGTCTCTTCCGATCTGCCATTTTCCTGTGTGTCTCTCCATCTTTATCGTGAATTACCTCCCCCATTTTGCATTATGGGATTCTGTAGGTGAGTACCCAATTACTGTACACTGCACATTTCTTGATTTTTTAATTTTTGTTTGTTAAAAATAGTCTCGGTAGATAACCCTCTCCATCATCCGGAATTTTTAATCAACCGGCACCATCCCGGTCCCATCGGTGCCGGATACCAGAGTTTCCTGTACAACAATGCCTTTCTTCATTTAAAAAAAACCCGACCACATGGATTGCTGTTCATTTGATCATTATCTATTGTTTTATATCTATCTGTCTATGGATTTTTTTTGTTGTTGAATTCTCCCTGTCTCTAATTTTGGGTCACGTTCCACCAAAGGGGCCGCCCGTTCTGTCATCATTCTGTGATTGCCACTTCAGCTACCAGGTAGCGCGTGCGAGTCACTGAGGACGGCACCACCCCGCAGGGCACGCCTGGCATCAGTGCCCACTCTTGCAGAGATACGTATTAAAAAAAAAAAATCCTCTCAGCATGGGAAATTGCGAACACAAAGTACAGGAAACTTTGGTTTATCCAGAGGTTAACTGTCCGGAATGCTCGATCCACCGGCAAAATTCAGGAGTCGGCTCAGTAAGTTTTTTTTCTTTTCGTTGCTTTTTTTTTCCACCAGTCAGGCTCTGCAAGGTCTAGCTAAAGCTGTTGCTTAGCTACAGAGATGCTTGCAAGCTACGGCCAACTGTTTAGAAGCTGAACAGGGTTTGTTGCTAGATACGGAGCTCAAAAACTCCGTATGTTTTAACATTAGCGCTGGTTTGTCCGGCAGTTTTGATGGGACGGCAACAACTCGGACCCGTCGGTGCCGGATATCACAAAGTTTCCTGTAGTCTCGTGCAGCTCTCCAGCACCCACTCTCACTTCCTGTGATCGTCACCTCTTCAGGTCACTCTGTAGCAGTGAGTTATTATATCTTGGAGATTGTGACTCCAGAAGCGATTGGATCACATTCCAGTTTTTTTTCTTTGCATTTTTCTGTATTAATTTTGACAGGTCACAGTATCCGGCAGAAAGTCTACATCTGGCTTAAATAAATATCATGGTTTCATTCACCTCCTTCTAAGTTTTAATAATGGCAAAGTGTTTTCATTGGAAGCCCCGGTCTAATGATTGTTACAGAAGTTTTCCTTTTCTTTCTGAAGCAGCATTCTTGACCCTCCGCTACCACTCTGTGTGTATCATTTTTTTTTTAAATGTACCACAGCTTCACGGAAAAAATGTAAAACTTGCATTTCTACAGTGCGCTTCACAACCTCAGGATGACCCAAAGTGTTTTACAGCCAATTAATTACTTTTGGAGTGTGGTCGCTGTTGTGATGTAGGAAACGCGGCAGCCAATTTGCGCACAGCAAGCTCCCACAAACAGCAATGTGATAATGACCAGATAATCTGTTTTAGTGATGTGGGTTGATGGATCAGTATCAGCCCCAGGACACCGGGGAGAACTCGCCTGCTCTTCGTCGCAATAGTGCCACGGGATCTTTTACGTCCACCGGATTTTGGGAGCGATGTAAAATGGATGCCAGCTCACTATCACCCGCTTTACACTATCTACACAAAGTCAGGGCCTACCCCAATGGGAGTAATTATCAGGAATGCAAGCACGGAGATCAGTGGGCTCAACAACAACTTGCATTAGTATAGCGTCATTAACCGAGTAAAAAATCACAAGGGTTCCTACAGGATCTTCCATCTAGCGGACAGAAAGTCCTGCAGAGCCCATTGAATTCCACGCCTGAATTCAATGGGCTACGCATTGGGTGGGTGAAGCACAAAGTCCGAGAGTGTGAATTCATAGTCTACCTATTCTCTTTGAATGCATTAATGATGTTACTATACATAGTGAAGAAAGTAATTCTTCCCCCTTTGTGGTGAGCAGAAACCTTCACCCTATGTTGAGCGAACATTTTAATTTGTGATTCATCATTAAATGCCAATGAAGAAACGCTGAGGTCTCAAAGAATTCTGCTTCTCCTGTCTTAGTCAGTGTGTTTCTTTGACACTTCACAATAAAGCCTTTGTTTTCTTATCTATTGGAACCTTTCAATGTTTGGCTTAATGAGGGAAATTGTTGCTGGCAACTCTCAAAGAAATCCGTCCTGTAGACTGTTAGAACAAGCTGTTTGAGAGTTCAGGTGGTCCCTATTCACAGCCTGAACACTTTGAATGGTTAGAGGAAACAATTTTGCACAGCCCTGAAGCTGGTGAACTGTATGTAAAAAGATTTGTATAGCACCAAGGGCACAGAGACAGAAAAAGCCACACTGAAAGAGTAGTCGCTATCATGATTGTGAATGTGACACATTGGAATCTCCTAGTTTTGCACTGCAGTGATTGGGGGGGGGGGGGGGGGGGGGGGGGGAGGGGGTGCAGGCGAGCGAGGGGGGAGGGTGGGGAAACTATGCATTGAAACATAAACCAAGAGAGCGCAAAAGCTTCCTTCACAATGGGATGGTACAATGTTTGTACTGCATAATAATATGTCTGCCCTCTCAGGTGGATGTAAAAGATCCCAGGGCACTATTTTGAAGAAGAGCAGGCGGATTCTCCCCGGTGTCGTGGCCAATGTTTATCCCTCAACCAACATCACTAAAACAGATTATCTGGTCATTGTCATATTGCTGTTTGTGGGACCTTGCCGTGCACAAATTGGCTGCCGCAATTTCCTACATTACAAATAGTGGCTACGCTTCAAAGTACTTCATTGGCTGTAAAGTGCTTTGGGACCTCCTGAGGTTGTGAAAGGTGCTATAGAAATGCAAGTCTTTCTTTCTTTACCTCTCAGGAGAAAATACTACTCCAGCCTTACCAGGCTTAGTTTGAGTAAGATGTCTGGCCCAGGCGAGGCTGCTGGTGAAAGTGGACAGTGAATGATGGCAGGCCAACCAGCACCACGCCGACCTCAGCTGACAAACAAACCTGTACTTACCCATTAGCAGTCGGAAATTTAAATGATTTTTTTTTTCCTCTTCGCTAGTCCGGGGCTACTGAGGCCACCATCTTGGAGATCAGGTGGCACAGCGTGTAGCTCAGTCGTTCAGCGTGCCGTGCGTTCACCCGAGATGGAAACCTCTTTGTTTCTGGGTCGGTCCGAGCTCACCAGACCACCGTTGTCTCAGACTGCATCTGTGTGCGTAAAGCAAGGCGTTTCACTCTGTGTGAATAAGTATATTAGAGTGTTGCAGTCGGCCAAACAGCATAGAGCCGAGGAGTATCACTGCACACACGGAAGCTTGCTCGGCCCCATTTATATTGTGTGCAATCAAGGGATCTGGGGATAGTGCGGGAAGGTGGAGTTGAGGTAGAAGATCAGCCATGAATGGCAGAGCAGGCTCGAAGGGCCAAATGGCCGACTCCTGCTCCTATTTCTTACGTTCTTAACCAGTTTTAGAATCCGCGGGAAAACCGTTGCTGCTGTGAATTGGCCCGCTTTACACTGTCGGTCAGATTCCGAGCCCCAGTGCCAGTATTGAAGCACTTGTGAGCGTGCGAGATTGTGCACGCACTGTTTTTGCAAGTCGCGCTCGCGACATTACAATTCTTGTTGTGGTACTGGAGACGGAGAAGGTCGGCCTGTGCCAGCGGTGTAAAAGCAGACTGCCGGTCTCTTTGGCTGAGCCGAGAGCAACCCGACCATCGGCCCTTTGCTTCCAGAGACTCCGGTGGGGGGGTGGGAAGCTATGGTGGCTGATCTTGGTGCCCCGGAGCAACCTGGAGATGCTGCATCGTCTAATTTGTTTCTGAACAATTTGTTCTGGGGAAGTGGGCAATGCGGCATTTATTGCCTACTCCTGCTTGCCCAGAGAGTGGTGGTTGGCCGCCTGGCTTTCTAGCCGTTGTTTTTAGAACTCAGTGGCTTGAGGGTCCACCTCGCGGGGAGTTAAAAGCTAACCATGCAGAGTGGGACTGGAGGCCACGTCAGCCAGACTGAGATAGGGCACCTTCTCTGCACGTCAGTGAATCAGTATTTTGTTGCAGCCCAGGAGCTTTCCAGGTGCCAGTCCGCACATTTAGCAGATTTAATTGAGTTCAGTTTCACAACTTGTCATGGTGGGATTTGAACTCATGACTGGGATAGCTCCATCAAAGAGCCGGCGCAGGCACGATGGGCCAAATGGCCTCCTTCTGCGCTGTATGAGTCTATGACTTCTGGGTAGTTGGTCCAGTAACCAGAGCCTCTGTTACCATACCCCAGTATTAATTGGCTCAATCAGCTCCGATGGACGGGTCACATTGTCTGCATGCCCGATATGAGACTCCCAAAACAAGCGCTCTATTTGGAGCTCCGGCACGGCAGGAGAGCCCCAGGTGGGCAGAGGAAACGCTTTAAGGACACCCTGATAGCCTTCTTGAAAAAGTGTAACATCCCCACCGACACCTGGGAATCCCTGGCCCAAGACCGCACAAAGTGGAGGAGAAGCATCCGGGAAGGCGCCGAACACCTCGAGTCTCTTCGCTGGGAGCAAGTGGAAGCCAAGCGCAAGGAGCGCATGTCAACCCAAGCACCCCACCCACCCACCGTCTGCCCCACCTGTGACAGAGACTGTAGGTCCCGCATTGGACTCATCAGTCACCTGAGAACTCATTTTTAATGTGGAAGCAAGTCATCCTCGGTTCCGAGGGACTGCCTAAGAAGAAGATTAATTGGCAGCAATGTCTCCAGAAACAGCACCGGTTTGCATTGTGAAGTAAAATTATTGTAGCTGTTTTGCCGTTATCCAGCCTGGCTGTCTGCGTGCAGCGAAGAGCGAAAGGGTAGGTGCTGTTCTGAACAAACAACTCCTTTCTCCAGCATTTGGCTTCGCCTTGTTACTCTGGCATGTTTCATGTGGTACCCACCTTAATCCATCATTGTTTTCTGTCAGTCTCTTGAAAGGGATTAATTGTTTTGGAGGTTTATTTCGCTCGCAGCACTATAATGAGATGCCTCCCTCTATTATCACTAATTTCTGGTGTATACGACCTCAGCGGAGCAGCAGCGAAAGCCCCTGGCACAAGCAGTCAGTAGGTTACAAGTACTTAATGCCTCCAAAATGCAGCACTTGCTCGCCCAGTCAGGCTGCATCCAGCTGTTGCAGCCCATCAGTGACGAAATTATCGTTTCTATTTGGGAGCTTCTTTAGGGGAAAAGGTAATACATCAGAGGATTTCAGCTCCTGACAGTATTTATGTAATTCGATCTTGCCATCTGGATGAAAATAAACAATAGTCCTGAGACTGGGAAAGCAGAAGACTTAACGCTTGTGAGTCAAGCTTTATTTAAGACAAAAGGTTCTGCCGGTGCTTCAGATTAATCGGCATTACTCTGCCCTGTGATCAGCGCTCTGACACGCAGGTGTGTGGGATTTGTGAGGTGAATAAGGGACTGGAATTAGAGAAGGAGTTGGATGTTCAAGGGATCTAAACAGATCTCTGAACTGGATTAGTGGAACATGAATGACAGCTTTCATGAGGAGCACAATGGCTCACTTGCCAGATGCATTCTCCAGAGCAGTACAGTACTGAGAAAAGTCCCCGGATCAGTGCCTGAGCTGAGCTGAATGAGCTGCTCTCACCTGACTTGATAAGCAGGCTGTGTCCCGGGGCTTCTCGGTCAGTAGCCAGTGACACCTGCTGGAGAGTGCGCACGTGTGAACGCTGTGTGAGAACAAGATTGGGCTCTGCTGTGATGCCCCCCACTGTCAAATAACTCGCTGCGCGGACTCGCAGACGAAGATTGGCTGCTTCTGCAACACACTGGCGGGCTGATGGCACGCAGGGAACTGTATCCCAGCTAGAGTCAGTGTTTGAAGGAGGAGAAGGGAGCAGACGAAGTACAAAAAAAAGAGTCCTTTGTTAATAAGCATACTGTAGAAGATGGAGGACTGGTACGGAATGGCAGCCTATGTTAAATGGTCTCGCCCTTGACAAATGAGTTATGGCCTGACTCACAGGTGCATAGAAAAACAGTGTTACAGCGGCTGCCATTCAGTATTGTGTTCCTAGTGTGTTGGCTGTTTCATTCAAAGGAGTGATTAGTAATTATTTTCAGGGCTGATTTAAGGCCGGATTTGAGCCCTTTTTTTCTTCTCAAAATGAAATGCATCAAGACACTCGGTCTTTTAAATTAGAAAAGTGAAAGGTTCCCTGGTGCCTTGATGGGTAAGTGAATGGCATGGTATGGCACTGAACTGTACACATCAGGAAGGCCCCAGGCTGGGTTGTTGCTAGGATCAAGCTTTTACCGAGGCAAAGCAAAACGATATTATGTAGCGTTTATTAAAGAACACTGGATTATATTACTTTTTTTTTACAATTTGTAATAGCAGGTAAAGGTCATATTATCCTGGGAATGACTGGTACAAACCAAGATTTGACTGGCTGAAGAGCATGACAATCTGCAGAGAAAGATGGGTGCAGTGACACTGAAGCACTCTCTGGGGCAATAGAAATAAAGAAAGATTTGCATTTAAATAGCACCTTTCACAACCACTGGACGTCCCAAAGTGCTTTACAGCCAATGAAGTACTTTTTGAAGTGTAGTCACTGTTGTTATGTAGGAAATTGCGGCAGCCAATTTGCGCACAGCAAGCTCCCACAAACAGCAATGTGATAATGACCAGATAATCTGTTTTAGTGATGTTGACTGAGGAATAAATGTTGGCCAGGACACCAGGGATAACTCCCCTGCTCTTCTTCGAAAATGTACCATGGGACCTTTTACGTCCACCTGAGAGAGCAGACTGTTTAACGTCTCATCCAAAAGTCAGCACCTCTGACAGTACAGCACTCCCTCAGTACTACACTGAATTGTCAGCCTAGAAATTTTGTGCTCAAGTCTCTGGAGTGGGACATGAAATCAGAACCTTCACGACTCAGAGGCGAGGGTGCTACCAACTGAGCCACTGGCTGACACTAGGGGGAAAGTAGCTGAGCAATTAGTGAAAGTGGGGGGACCCTTTGAGCAGGGAATTACTAGGAGAGTACTGGGAACAGGGGGCAACAAACAAGCACGCACAGGTCGATGAACCTTTACGAAAAATTGCTAGCCCTCTCGAATGGTTCAGTGGGTAAATGCACCATGTTCTATACTGAGCCATTCAGATCAGGAAGGTTCTGGTCTGTCCTGTCCTGATGTTGCTGCACTCTTTCTTCCAGGGTTAGAAACAGTGTGGTTTTTATCAGCAGGAAGTTGGAAGTGGTAGCCATAACACTGCCAGCCTAACTGGCCAAATTCCTCCCACTCCCCCACACTGACTCCAGCAGTTTTGTTCGCTCTCAACAGCACTGTACTTAAAGAATGGGAAATGTTCTGTAGAAAGAAGAGCTTAAGTAAGAAGCAAAGTAAATCCTCCACATTCCAAAGATGCTGCATGTGCGTGCACTCTTTTTGAAGCTCCTCTCCCCCCAAGAATTCCCCAATCTCCAGGGAAGAACCGCACTAGTTGTGGGTGGAGGGGAGACAAAACCACGATTACCATTATGGGAATCAAACTTGACTATGCTATGGGGAATCAGGCTTGGCTCTGATAGCCTACACAGTTGAATGCTCTGCTGATGCTCAATGGCCCAGAAATTCGGGTCGGGGGCTTCCCGCGGGTGCAAGCCTCCGACCTGCACTTACCTAGCACGCCGGCCGTTGTGCTGTGGGCCCCCGTGGAATTCCGATCCTGGGCCTGCTCCAACTGCCGGCGCGCAGTGCTTGCGTATCCCAGGGGCGCAGTTTGTTCGAAGTGTCCCCTAGGATCACGTGGGCCATGGAGAGCCAATGGTAGCAGGGAATGCTTCATTCATAAATTTGACAGGAAGAGCTGTCAAACCTATAAATACTATAAGCCCCAACACGTCACTAAAACTTCAAATAATTTTCTTTTTTAAATCACATTTTTAAAATAACTAAATTACATAAAATAACTATTTTAAACAATAATTTAAATTTTTGAAAAAATTAATTACGTTGTCTAACGGGGCTAAAAATAAACGTACCTTTCTTTAAAGTATTTAAAAATAATAAACCTGTGGAAAAAATGTTTTAATTTTAATTAATTCACCACTTACCTTGTTAAAAGCAGGCCTTGCGCCTGCTTTTTAAAAGTGTAACTCCTGGAGACTTACCCTCCCGGAGAAAGCTGCAAAAAAAACAAGTTCCAGGCGTACGCGCTGCCTCTCCGGCGCACGCGTTCCACCTGTCAACCCCTTCTTTCAGGGGAACAGAAGTGCCGGTTTCCCGCGCATGCTCGGTGCATGCATGAAACCAGCACTTTCGTAGGGCCTACACGTGAGTACCCAGCGCGTACTCACCCATGGAGACCCAAATTTCTGGGCCATTGTCTGAGCTCCTGTTTGAGTAATGGCCGCTTGGGCAAGACATTGGAAGGTTACTGGCACGCAAGGAACTCCAACTCAGCAAGAGTTGGTCGCCCTGAAACTCGTTGGGAGACCTTTTGGAGGTGGATCCGGGGTGGGGCAGAACATCAGTCCACCAGGTCGCGAGTTGCACCCCTGACCCAGTCCCTCTTTCTAGGCTCCGAGCCATATGAATTGATGGGACAAGGGGCCTGCACCATGAACGGTACAACTGGGGGACCTGCCTCAGGAAAGGCATCACGGGACTTAACCCTACCTCAGACCACTGTGGGAGCACCAGCACTGCAAGTACTGCGGCTGTTCAAGGAGGAGGCCCACCATCACCATCTTGGGGCAACGAGGGATGGCCAATAAATGCCGCCGCCTTGTCCACATCATTCACATTCCCGAGAAGAAACTAAAAAAAAATAGAGCACCTTCCTGAAGAAATTTTTTTTAAAAGGTGGCCCATAGTTTTAAAACCAGTATTGCATTCAGTCAGTCGAGGAAAACTTGAAAATGTAAGGCGGAAAAATTCGGTTGGCGCTAACGAGGCATTAGGAGCTTAGCGCCCGAGCGCGGTGATTTTAGGGCCCCTCGCGAAATTGACCAGTCCTTTTGCGGTGGCGCTAAACACTACCGCCACGATCTCCTGCGCCCGCAGATTGTGACGTCAGTCATGCATGCAACGCCCCGGTAGCACCCCGGACCGGATATTGAGTCGCACCCCCTGCCTTTGCACCTGATGCTGGGAACGACAGGTAGAGGGGAACATTTTCAAGTTGGGAAGGGGCTGGGGGAGCGCTATTTAAAGGCAGGCACTTTCTGCCTTGTCGGCAAAATTTTTGGTACATGCAGGTTGAGAGGGAGAGAGACACCTGGAGAGATTTAACACTGTCCTAAGGAGTTTTGGCCCTCAGCACCACTTTTGAGGTTTCTAAGCACTGAGGTCTTTCCCTGGGCCTATCCATTATTGCTTCCAACACAATTGTTTTAGAGGTCTCTCCAGGCTGAGAGTCAAGGCTGCAATGAGCAGGGTGTGGCTGGCCAGCAAGGTGGGCCCTCCCCTTTAAGAACTGGACGGCGCCAGTCTGTCTGGCTTCCATGGTAACTGACATCGCCAGAGCCTCGGTAGCGTTCTGAAGTAGCGCCTCGCTCCCCGACATTAGCGCCTTAAGAGAGGTGTGTAGCGCTTGATTTAGCGCTCAAATCACCTCTGGGGCGATAGAGGTGAATTTTGCAGTCGGTGGCGATAATTAGCACAGGGCGCTAAACTTTGCGCCTGGCCGATATTAGCGCCCCAAAATGGGCGATACCCAATTTTTCCCCCTAAATGTCTCTGCTGCCCTAGTAACATTGAATACCATGGACGCACAGCCATTCCTTGCAGCCATCATTGATAAAGGTGCAAATGTAGGAAAAGACGCAACTCTCTTATTTACATGGCATTAAGATGGAGAGTGAAGTAGTTGACTCAGAGACTAGGGTCCTGAATTTAAATAAAGGAAACTACGATGGTACGAGGCGCGAGTTGGGTAGGATTGATTGGGGAATGTTACTCAAAGGGTTGACGGTGGATAGGCAATGGCAAACATTTAAAGATCGCATGGATGAACTACAGAATGTGTTCATCCCTGTTTGGCATAAAAAAATTTTTAAAAGGTGACTCAACCGTGGCTAACAAGGGAAATTAGGGATAACATAAGATCCAAGGTGAGGACATATAAATTGGCCAGAAAAAGCAGTAAACCTGAGGATTGGGAGCAGTTTAGGATTCAGCAAAGGAGGACAAATGGATTAATTAAGAGGGGGAAAATAGCGTATGAGAGTAAGCTTTCAGGGAACATAAAAACTGATTTTAAAAGCTTCTATAGATATGTGAAGAGAAAAAGATTGATGAAGTCAAGTGTAGGTCCCTTGCAGTCAGAATCAGGGGAATTTATAATGGGGAACAAAGAAATGGCAGACCAATTAAATACATACTTTGGTTCTATCTTCACAAAGGAGGACACAAATAACCTCCCAGAGATGTCGGGGAACATAGGGTCTAATGAGAGGGAGGAACTGAATGAATCAGTATTTGTAGGGAAATGGTGTTAGGGAAATTGACGGGATTGAAGTCCAATAAATCCCCAGGACCTGATAATCTACATCCTAGGGTACTTAAGGAAGTGGCCCTAGAAATAGTAGAAGCATTGCTGGTCATCTTCCAAAATTCTATAGATTCTAGAACAGTTCCCATGGATTGGAGGGTAGCTGATGTTACCCCACTATTCAAAAAAGGTGGTAGAGAGAAAACGGGGAATTATAGACCGGTAAGCCTGACATCGGTAGTGGGGAAAATGCTAGAGTCCATTATAAAAGATGTAATAGCAGAGCACTTGGAAAACAGTGACAGGATTGGACAAAGTCAACATGGATTTACAAAAGGTAAATTGTGCTTGACTAATCTGGCATTTTTTGAGGATGTAACTGGTAGAATAGATAAGGGAGAACCAGTGGATGTGGTGTATTTGGACTTTCAGAAGGCTTTCAATAAGCTCCCGCATAAGAGATTAGCGTGTAAAGTTAAGGCACATGGGATTGGGGCAAGGTACTGACTTGGATAGAGAACTGGTTGGCAGACAGGAAGCAAAGAGTTGGAATAAACGGGTCTTTTTCCGAGTGGCAGGCAGTGACTAGTGGGGTACCGCAGGGATCGGTCCTAGGACCCCAGCTATTCACAATATATATAAATGATCTAGACGAGGGAACTAGATGTAATATCTCCAAGTTTGCAGACGACACAAAGCTGGGTGGACATTTGTGCTGTGAGGAGGATGCCGAGAAACTCCAGTATGATTTGGACAGGTTGGGTGATTGGGCAGATGCATGGCAGATGCAGTATAATGTGGATAAATGCGAAGTTATCCACTTTGGTGGCAAAAACAGGAAGGCAGATTATTATCTGAATGGCAATAGATTGGGAGAAGGGGAAGTGCAACGAGACCTGGGTGCCCTTGTGCACCAGTCACGGAAGGTAAGCATGCAGGTGCAGCAGGCAGTTAAGAAGGTAAATGGTATGTTGACCTTCGTAGCGAGAGGGTTCGAGTACAGGAACAAGGATGTCTTGCTGCAGTTGTACAGGGCCTTGGTGAGACCGCACCTTGAGTATTGTGTGCAGTTTTGGTCGCCTTATCTGAGGAAGGATGTTCTTGCCATGGAGGGAGTGCAGCGAAGATTCACCAGACTGATACCTGGGATGGCAGGAATGATGTATGAGGAGAGATTGGGTCGATTGGGCTTATACTCGCTGGAGTTTAGAAGAATGAGTGGGGATCTAATTGAAACTTATAAAATTCTACCAGGACTAGACAGACTAGATGCAGGAAAAATGTTCCCGATGGCGGGCGAGTCCAGAACCAGGGGTCACAGTCTAAGGATAAGGGGTAAGCCATTTAGGACTGAGATGAGGAGGAATTTCTTCACCCAGAGAGTGGTGAACCTGTGGAATTCTCTGCCACAGAAGGCAGTGGAGGCCAATTCATTAAATATATTCAAGAAGGAGTTTTTTTAAGACTAAAGGGATCCAAGGGATATGGGGAGAAAGCAGGGACAGGGTACTGAGTTTGGATGATCAGCCATGATCTCATTGAATGGCGGAGCAGGCTCGAGGAGCCGAATGGCCTACTCCTGCTCCTATCTTCTATGTTTCCGTGTATCATAATGTGCCCTGCCATTCATGGGTGGATGGATTATGCAGCTGCCTTAAAATCTACGGAATTTCTGACAGAGGCAAAAAGGGGCTGGGACTCCACGTAACTGGGCCCAGCCGCAAATTAATGTGTCGACGGGGCGAGATGAAGTAAATAGAGTGGGAGGAGGCTCGTGTGGAGCATAAGCACTGCCTGTTTCTGTGCTTGAAATTCTATGTAAATTCCATCCTGACCAACCCAGGGTAATGGTGGATTTTGACCTCCAGGGCCGAGGAACTTTTGGGGGCTTCTGTCTTCAGGAGAAGAATGAAAATTGGGAGGAAAAGGGAAGAGACTTTTTAGGTTGGGGGAACGGGGTGACTATGTTTAGGATACCATTGTCATTTGCTGTTGGCGCTGCTATTTTTGGCGGTGTTGGAAAGCCCAGATCTTCTACTCACGCCCCCGGCTCTGAAAACCCCACCAAAATCTCAGACCGTGAAAGACTGCACAATTTCTAACGAACGGAAGCTGACGGATGATGCATTGACCGGGCTCGCCTTTGGCACGTCAAAGGGTATAAACCCAGAAACTGGACTTGCGGGTCCTTCCAGTGTTCAGACTGTACTTCTGACTTCCTGAAACCTGCCAGTTTAAACTACTGGTATGGCTCATTTCATCTTGACTTTATACTTCAGATCCTACCTTTTGAAGGGTGAAATTAAATGAGATAAACTGTACGCAAATAGGGATTTTGGATGAGTTTGCTATCTTTTAATGGTGATTGTGAGGATATTTGGAAGTCTATCTTTAAGACCTATGTTTCCCATCTCCTTGTTAAGAGTTTGTGTAATTCCTAATAATAATTGAATGTATCTAAAAGGAGTTTCTGCCGTGATACTGGGGGGTTTCTCAGGCATATTAAGTCTCTGAAAGAGCAGGCTCCAAAAGCTCGGACCAAATAGTGCAGTTTTTCACCTCATGTTTTTATGTTTGCTTTCCCCTTCCGTTTCTAAATTTTCCATCATTCACCTCTCCCACCCACCCACCCCCTTAAGGCATTGGCTCATATCACGACTGAGGTCCTACGGGCACAATAAATGACGTGTGAACCTAATCTGTAAATATTGGCAGATTATTTAACAGTGGGGGGTGCGTGGGGGTGATTTTTCATCTCAGGCAACTCCAATCGTGTCCTCACTCCAAAAAGAAAGACTGACTTGCATTTATATAGTGCCTTTCACAACCACCGGACGTCTCAAAGCTAATGAAGTACATTTGAAGTGCAGTCAATGTTGTAATGTGGGAAACGCGGCAGCCAATTTGCGCACAGTAAGCTCCCACAAACAGCAATGTGATAATGACCAGATAATCTGTTTTTGTTATGTTGATTGAGGGATAAATATTGGCCAGGACACCAGGGATAACCTCCCTGCTCTTCTTCAAAATAGTGGCCATGGGATCTTTTACGTCCATCTGAGAGGGCAGATGGGGCCTCGGTTTTAACATCTCATCCGAAAGACAGCTCCTCCGACAGTGCAGCACTCCCTCAGCACTGTACTGGAGTGTCAGCCTAGCTTTATGTGCACAAGTCCCTGGAGTGGAACTTGAACCCACAACCTTCTGACCCAGAGGCGAGTGTGGTACCCACTGAACCACGGCTGACACACACACTCAGCATCCACACACACACACATTTTCTGGCAAGGAGTACCTGACAGCAGTCAGGAGCAGGAACCCGAGCTGAATCTAGTCCTCATTAGCTTCAGGGCAACTGAGGCCAATTGTAATGCCCCTGCTGTTCTGCCGGCTGAAATCAAGTTAACTCCAAACAGACCCGAGATTGCACTTGAGACCGTCATGCTCCATTTGGCCCAGTTCTACAGGAAATACTGTGATTACAAAACTGAGACATCAGTAATATGTTTGATTTTTTTTTTAATTGAAAGAGGACAAATTTGTCACGGCAGAAGCTGAATGACAGATGATATAATTGCACACTTCTCTTTACAAATCTGGTTAAGTGTCTTCGTATTTCGCTTGACGACAGTACAATTACTTTATTTTCAAATGTCAAGAGTCCCCCACAGACTCCTCCACCCCGCCTCCCCCCCCCCCCCCCCCCCCATGGCTCAATGAATTTGTTCAGCGAGGAAGGCCCAAGACCCAATCCCCAGCGTGTGCTAAGTTAGCTGATGACAGCCAGGACAGCAGCTGGGGTCCTACAAGTGGCCTCGGTGCGGCCAGCTTAGAGAGAGGCAAATCAACCAGGGATCCTTGCTCCTGGTCGCTATCCAGCAAGCACCAGCTGAAAGTATGTGTGTGGGTGCCGGGCAAAGACAGGATCAAGCTTGGCTGCGTTGGCCCCTTATTTTTCCCCCACCTGGGTAATTTAACCCGTGGATTCTTGCTGTCATGGCTCGTAGAATCATAGAAACTTACAGCACAGGAGGCGGCCATTCGGCCCATCATGTTTGTGCTGGCTCTTTGAAAGAGCTGTCGTGCTTAGTCCCACTTCCCCACTTTTTGTCCGTAACCCTGTAAGTTGCTCATCCTCAAGCACCTGTCCAACTCCCTATTTATGGAATCAGCTTCCACCACCTTTTCAGGAAAAGCGTTCCAGATCCCAGCAACTCTCTGAGTGAAAAATGTCTCCTCATTGCCCCTCTAGATCTTTTGCCAATGATTTTAAATCTGATGACCTCTGGTTATTGACCCACTTGGCTCAATCATGATTAGCTCCTGATGTTGAAATGCTGGCACCCAAGGAGAGATGGGGAGAGGAGAAAGATTGGAGGGCAGATAATCGAAAGTCCATCCATACTTGGTTTAATCATTTGAACCGAGCCAGAATACAGTAATCCAAGTTGATTAAAACGATGTACTTGCAGAAGTTAAAAAAAAAAATGACTACTGTAATGTATATCAATTGAATGTTTGGCGCCAGTATTTTTTAAATTTAGAGTAAGGAGGGAGAATCTCAAAACCTGAAACATAACGCGTGCAAAGTGGAAGCTAGATAGGTACACAAGGGAGAAAGGAATAGAAGGACATGCTGATTGGGTTAGATGTAGTAGGGTGGGAGGAGGCTCGTGTGGAGCATAAACAACAGCATCAACCTGTGGGGCCGAATGGCCTGTTTCTGTGCTGTACCTTCTATGAAATTGTGAGTAGGTACTGTCAGCTGTGGCTCAGTGGGTAGCATACTCACCTGAGTTAGAAGGTTGTGGGTTCAAGTCCCACTCCAGAGATTTGAGCACAAAAATCAAAGCTGACACTTCAGTGCATTGCTGAGGGAGTGCTGTACTGTCTGAGGTACCATTCTTCAGATGAGACGTTAAACTGAGGCCCCGTCTACTCTCTCAGGTGGACGTAAAAGATCCCATGGCACGATTTTGAAGAACAGCAGGGGAGTTATCCCCGGTGTCCGGGCCAATATTTATCCCTAAGTCAACATCACAAAAACAGATTATCTGGTCATTATCACATTGCTGTTTGTGGGAGTTTGCTGTGCGCAAATTGGCTGCTGCGTTTCCTACCTTACAACAGTGACTCCACTTCAAAAAGTACTTCACTGGCTGTAAAGCGCTTTGGGACGTCCGGTGGTCATGAATGGTGCTATATAAATGCAAGTCTTTCTTTTTATTGGCACAGTGTTGGTTACAGGGTTTCACTCGTATATGACCCTCAGCCAGATATCGGAGTGAGTGTTCCTGTGGCAGTTTAAGTCTATCCCGCCCACCCTGCAAAAAAGTGCAGTATAGCTGATGTTAAACACACGTTTCAGTTGGGAATTCCTAACGGGGGGGGGTGGGGGGGGGGGCGGCGGAGTGGGGTAAGTTGATGTCGATCTCTTGGACTAAAATAGGAAATTAAAAATTGAAGATATAATAACTTCATATGATCTGTCTCCCTTAGAGTAAATGCAATTACAGCAAGCTTACTCTGCTGTACCCCCTGGGTAGAAAAATACCATCAGTGGCCTTTAGCCAGGATATTCTAGAATCTGCAGGAGGTGTTTTATCAACTCCATGTAAAGGAACGGCTGGTTCTACAAAGCCTTCGGCAATGGTTTATCATTTAGTTATTGATAATGCTGACATATCTGTGGTCTGCAGAAAAGATGGCTCGGTTGCGCTTTGGTTGTTATTAATTGATAAAGAGAAGCAATTTTATAAAATGTTGACCCGAACTGGTGTTTGGTAAAGGTAATCCACAGATACTGGGCGGCTTTTAACAACTGATGAAAGATCTAAGCATTAGTGCTTCCCTCCCACGTCCCCCTCCCACCCCCATCCTGCTACCTCCTCCTTTACTTAAGGCACTGACGTCTGCTGGTTTGCTGTTCTCAGGTTTCCCCCTGTCCTCCCTCCCACCCCTGTCCATCCCCAAATGCCCATTTTTCGGTGAGTGAACCGAGACATTGAGTGTCAGAGACTATGGGATTTTTCAAACAGAGGTCCCTGAGCCCTGGGCAGTGTCTTGTTTTGCACACTTTGTACAAAAATAATAACTTGCAGGACAACGGAGTATTACAGTTTAAACTCTTTTATGAAGCATCAGGTCTGTGATCCCAATCATACAGCACAGTGGGGGACAAGATGGAGTTAGGACCCCTTACAGATGCCTGCAGGCCAATGACAACTCAGCATGTGATCACATGTGAATATAATAGGTATTCCTTACAGATGCCTGCGGGCCAATGATAATTCAATATGCAAATGTTACAGGCAGTGCGCAAAAAGGACCCCAAGGGGGTCTGTGAGGTCATCAGATTTCTGACAGTCAGTCGTTAGTTTTCTGTACCACTTGACTTACTAGCCCGCTACTTGTGTTAACGCACACAAATAAAACCGTGTTCTGCAACAACGGCAAAGGGGTTTCCTTTGGTCTACTGGCACGAGGTTCCATTTCCTTGACCTTTGCCCTCAGATGGCAGGGCCTGTGGTAGTTGCAGGCCCAGTGTACTCATTTCAATGAAATGATGGGGCTTTCCACCTGAAGTTAGATAAGCTAGAGCCTGGAGTTTCCTCCGCATTTGTGCCCCGAATAAGGTCAGGCATATTCTCGTGAGAGTGAGAGAATAGTTGGACAAAACTTTTGTGTCTAAATCACAAAAGTTAGCATGCAGGTACAACAAGTCATTAGGAAGGCAAATGGAGTGTTGGCCTTTATTGCAAAGGGAATGGAGTATAAAAGCAGGGAAGTCCTGTTACAACTGTACAGGGTATTGGTGAGACCACACCTGGAGTACTGCGTACAGTTTTGGTCTCCTTATTTAAGGAAGGATATACTTGCATTGGAGGCAGTTCAGAGCAGGTTCACGAGGTTGATTCCGGAGTTGAAGGGGTTGTCTTATGAAGAAAGGTTGAGCAGATTGGGCCTATACTCATTGGAGTTTAAGAAGAATGAGAGGGGATCTTATTGAAACATACAAGATTCTGAGGGGGCTTGACAGGGTAGATGCAGAGAGGATGTTTCCCCTCGTGGGGGAATCTAGAACTCTGTGGCATAATTTCAGAATAAGGGGGCACCCTTTTAAATCGGAAATGAGGAGGAATTTCTTCTCTCAGAAAGTCGTGAATCTTTGGAATTCTCTTCCCGAGAGCTGTGGAGGCTAGGTCATTGAATATATTTACGGTGGAGATAGATTTTTGAAAGGTAAGGGAGTCAAGGGTTATGGGGAGCGGGCAGGGAAGTGGAGTTGAGACCAAGATCAGATCGGCCATGATCTTATTGAATGGTGGAACAGGCTCGAGGGGCCAAATGACCCACTCCTGCTCCTACGTCTTATGTTCTTATGACCGGTAAAATGGGCGCGACATTGGCAGCATTTCTGGCTCTGGCTTCCGGGTTGCGCCCAAGGAGGAAACACCCGGCCTAGATGTTTAGTTTGGTAACTGTGGAGCTCGGTGCCACACGAAGCCCTGCGTTCTGTGAGCTGCGGGGAAACCGTTGCTTTCCTGATGGCAGAAGGATTAATATCCATTCCCAGATATAAAACCGTATTTTCTACTCTGCGGAAAGTGATGTAATGGAGCGAGGGCTAACTTTGGCAATTAGTGTGTGAAAAAAAATTGTTAACAGGTGCTTCTGTTCACTTTGGTCATTTGAAAAAAGTGGCATGGTGTTTATCTCAGTTTGTCCGCGTCAGAGTTTTCGTTTGCGGCTTTTTGGCATTTTCTTTTTACTTGTTCTGCTGCTTACTCGGTAAAAACTAGCCGACCCCCCTTTTTTTTCCCCAGCCGGCAAGACATAAGATAATAAATATGCATGCAGCTGAATGCTGTGAGCTTTGCCGGCATTGTATTTCGTGGTTGTGAGCGCTATTCCCTGGTGTGCTGCATCCAGCTGGTCTTAAGCCAAAGCTGTGCCAAGCATGTCTCAAGTGGGACCCACCTGTCCACACATCAGATTCCTTCCTGGACATGTTCATCAGCGACACCTCTTTTAGCAAAATAAAAACAGTGGCGTTTTGGAGGAATCCGATTTTTTTTTGCATGATGTGGCTGAACTCCCTGAGGATTTGCTGCTTCTTCTCCACAGTGACAACAGGATTTGCCTCCTAAACCCACATGTAACGCAAGTGGTACTGTACAAATTCTGACTTATAACCTGGTGTTCATGAAGAACCACTGTGCTTTTCAAAGACTTGCCAGCAGAGCAGCAACCTTAATGTGTACACTGTAGATCTGAAGAGAAAGGGACCCCAAACATCTGCGAGGAACACAGCCTGGCATAAGTGCTGGGTTGCCCGCGCTGGTGGCATCTGCCACTGATCCCGCCAAAGTTTGCTGGGTATGGGGCACTGTTACCTGGAAGCTGTGCTGTGTTCTGCTCGGCCTGTTAACGCACAGTCCCTTTAATTTTCTGCGCATGCCTGTAAAAGCCAGTGAGCAGCCTGTGCGGGACCTTGCAGATGACTGCGCAGTCACACGTGCCCACAGCTTAGTGGGAACATTGGTTCGGGAGCGAGGCTGTGAATGACGGGCCTTTGGTGGTTTGGAGCATAACTGATTGCCACTTTAGACAATCGCTACTGCAAGTGCACGTGTGTGCGGACATGACTGGGCTCAGCTGTGATTCCCACCTGTGGTGGCATTACCTGTGATACACAAGGCTCATGCGTGACTAACGGCCAGATGGCCAAGGTTCCAGAGGGCATCGTGTGCCCACGGAACTGCAAGGAGTTAATGGGGAGGGCAGGGGTGAAATTTGCCAGGGAAAATTGGTGAAAAAAGAGGGGCAGAAACTGCATTATGTAGTGGCACTTGCAACATTTGTACTGGGTTAAGCTTGGTCTGAGATATTGGCTACAGCTGAAATTTTTTAAAATCTCCTTCTGACTAGTCACTGAACAAAAGGAACTTCGACAAAGCTAAACCAATCATTTTTCTCACAGAGCCATCTTACTTTAATTAGTTTATTTTTTTCCTTGCAAGAAAGGAATAAAAGAGCGTTCGCTTTTGTTGATGAACAAATCATCCTCCTAAACACAAAACTCGGAAGTGATTCATCAACCGCAGACATTCTTACTCACTGTATTGAACAAACTAAAATGATGATATCAAAACAAGAGAAGCGGAGGGGGTGAAATTGGTAGGGCAGCAGCACAAAACGGGGCAATAGCAAATTGGCAGCCTGCTTTGCACTTCGCCAGATATTCGTTTCCACAACTCTAAGATGGATTAAACCCCCGCGTTCTCTCAGGCTGAGGGACATTCCTTGCAAGGTGACAATCAGGTTGTGCATCTGCTCATGCAGAGAATTCTAATGGCTTTCTATTCACTGTCCCTCCCGAGGACGTGAGTCTGCAGCTCGCAGGCCGCACCGGATAGCCTTGATACTTTTCACCCCTGTAGGCTTAGAGGGAGAGTGCCAGCAAGTTACCAGCCTCGGCAGCAATGCAACAAATGGAGAGAGCTCAGAGCTCAACCGTGCAATGTTGCTCTTTCTGTCTTAGAATGAGCTTAGAAAAAAAATTGGGTTTACATTTCTTTTATTAAGAAAAACTCCTGTTGAACTGCTGCAATTAAAACCAGTTGTAAGATGGCACAGAGCCAAGTTCTACTCTGGCTTTTTTAACCTTGGTGTGTGCCTGTCCCGTGTGTCCAAAAAAAAGTGCGTCAAGTAGAATTTAAAAACAGTAAGGTGGAACCTCAATTATCAACCATATCGGAGGGATTCCCCCATGATTGATAATAGAAATTTATGGGTAATTGAGTACTTGGTCTTATGCAGCGAGCTGTTAGCTTCTGATATGAAGCTAATATCAGAGCCGCATGGATAGTAAACTGTACCAGATTCTGGACATCCAGCTAAGAACATAAGAACATAAGAAATAGGAGCAGGAGTAGGCCAATCGGCCCCTCGAGCCTGCTCCGCCATTCAATAAGATCATGGCTGATCTGATCCTAACTGCCAATCCACTATCACAGAACCATCTCCTGCATCTAACAGAATTAGACACACGAAATAGGAGCAGGATCAGGCTACACAGCCCCTGGGCCCGCTCCGCTACCCACAGGGCCATGACCGATCTGAACCTAGACTCATGTCCAAATTCCTGCCCGCTCCCCGTAACCCTTAATTCCCTTTACTTCTAGGAAACTGTCTATTTCTGTTTTAAATTTATGTAATGATGTAGCTTCTACAGTTTTTTGGGGCAGCATATTCCATGGACCTACCACCCTCTGAGTGAAGTAGTTCCTCCTCATCTCAGTTTTGAAAGAGCAGCCCCTTATTCTAAGACTATGCCCCCTAGTTCTAGTTTCACCCATCATCGGGAACATCTTCCCTGCATCCACCCGATCCAACCCCTTCACAATCTTATATGTTTCAATAAGATCGCCTCTCATTCTTCTGAACTCCAATGAGTAGAGTCCCAATCTACTCAACCTCTCCTCATATGTCCATCCCCTCATCCCCGTGGTTAACCGAGTGAACCTTCTTTGTACTGACTCGAGAGCAAGTATGTCCTTTCTTAAGTATGGACACCAAAACTGTACGCAGTATTCCAGGTGCGGTCTCACCAATACCTTGTACAACTGAAGCAATACTTCCCTATTTTTATATTCTATCCCCCTAGCAATGAAAGCCAACATTCCATTGGCCTTCTTAATCACTTGCTGCACCTGCATACTAACCTTTTGAGTTTCGTGCACCAGGACCCCCAGATCCCTTTGTACTTCAGTACTTTCCAGTTTCTTGCCATTAAGATAATAACTTGCTCTACGATTTTTCCTGCCAAAGTGCATAACCTCACACTTTCCAGTATTGTATTCCATCTGCCAAATCTCTGCCCACTTACTTAGCCTGTCTATGTCCCCTTGAAGGTTTTTTATGTCCTCCTCACTCACTACTTTCCCCCCCATCTTAGTATCATCTGCAAACTTTGATATGTTACACTCGGTCCCCTCCTCCAAATCGTTAATATAGATGGTAAATGTGGTGTATGTAACCTGTTCCACCTTAAGAGAACTACCTTAAGAGATGTACTACTTTCTCTTGGCTGCTGTATACTGTAATACCGGTGGTGACCACACCGGTATATAAACGTGTAGGGATTTGCTGGGCAGTTCAGCCCTGACCTCCGAATAGTAAAGACCTGTTAAAAGTTATTCTTGTGGTCTGTGTCCAGTGATTTATAATAAGCATAACTGGGACACACAGACTTAACAGTGGCGACGATTCCGATCTTACCCTGCGGCAGTTTTACATCCAAGGCAGCTTCGTCCTCAGAACGGGCGTCAAGAAGAGGCATCCGCCCTCCTCATCCTGCTGAGCACCATCGCATGGGAGGCATCGAGAACCCGGGTTAAAAAGAAAAATTCTGACCACGAAGCCCTCCATCAGCGACAGGCAGTGATCATCCCTTCTACCACGGTGGTGGGTAAGCCGATCAGCGACACGAGCAGAAAGTCGGCCGCGTTGACTGTGGAGTGGGGGAGGGAAAACGGAGGAAAAAGGGTGGAGAACTCGACCACGGCCGGTGAAAAGGGCCGGGCTGCAATCGAGGCCGAGAGGCGCAGTGACTGGGGCAGCAGCACGAGAGCCGCGGAGAACTCAAACGCAGCCGGTGTAAAGGACCGGGCTGCATGCGGGGCTGAGAGGCGCAACAGCAGGGGACGCGTGAATGCCCACGGGAACTGCGGGGGAGTAAAAGCAGCGTCGGGGAATTGAGAACCGCTGGGGAGGCGAGAATGGCAGCAGCACGGCAATCGTCATTGCAGCCAGCGGGGGAAGAAGGCAAACGCAGGAATCCGCCATTGTAGTCGGCGGGGGAAGAAGACGAGCGCGGGAAAGACCGCCAAGCGCGGGAAGCTGCCATTTTAGTAAGCGGGGGAAGAAGACAAGCGCGGGAAGCCGCCATTTTGAGAAAAAGAAAAATTTAAAAACTTGCAAGGATGCCTAAACATGGGAACATTAATACCTTTGATAGCGATATCGAAGATTGGACCACGTATGTAGAACGCATGGAAGTTTATTGTAAAGCAAATAAGGTACCAGATGATGAGAAAGCACTAACCTTATTAAGCTCAATGGGTGCGAAGACATACGGGCTATTGAAGCACCTTCTGTCACCAGATAAACCGGCGGATCAGACTTTCGCGAATATTGTTACTGCCCTGAAAAATCATTTAAACCCCACGCCGCTGATGATAGCGGAACGATTTAAATTTTACAGAAGAACGCAGCTGAAAGACGAAAGCAACGCTGAATTTTTAATTGAACTGCGTAAGCTATCAAAGTACTGTCAGTTTGGAACAGGACTAGCAGATGCGCTGAGAGATAAATTTGTGTGTGGATTGTTAAAAGAAGGAACACAAAAGCGACTGCTTGAGGAGAATGATCTTACGCTTGATAAAGCTGTCACTATTGCAGCATCGCACGAAGCCGCAGCGAGAGGCACTGCGGAAATGCAGCTACGGTCACCGGAACTCAGCACCAATCAAATGGTCTTGGGTACAGTAAAATGTTATCGTTGTGGAAAGACAACGCACGATCAGAACCAGTGCTGGTTCAAAAATCAGGAATGCAGAAAATGTGGCAGGCTTGGTCACATAGCTAAAGTATGCCGGTCAGGAAAGAAGACCAGCAACAAAAAGTCACCGCAGGAAAAGTACAGAAAGGTACACAAGGTGACAGAGAACAGTTCGAACGAACAGAAGTCAAATTCAGACTCCAGCAGTAATGAACTGGGTAGTCTAAGAGTACACAATGTTGGTAATGAAGCAGACCTCCAAACAATCTGGGTCACACTTCAGATAGCAGGAGTCCAAGTGAAGATGGAATTGGACACTGGATCGGCATTGACGGTCATGAATAAGCAAGATTACAAAAGGTTATTCCCACATATTCCCCTATGGGATACGGAGATTGTATTGAAAACATACACGGGGCAAAGAGTATACCCCATCGGGAAGATAGAGGTAAAGGTTGTCCACAAGGGCAAAGAAAGCCGAGGAATGGACTTATATGTGCTACCTGAGGGAGGTCCACCAATACTGGGACGGGAGCGGATTAGGAAAATAAATATGGACTGGCATTCCTTAAAAGCACTAACGGTAGATTCCGGTAAAAAAGATGTCAAACCTAAACGATTGTCCAGAATATTGGACGATGCTGAAGAGGTGTTCCAACAGAGACTGGGAACACTGAGAGGAATTACGGCAAACATCAAGGTTGAAGAACATGCAAACCCGAAATTTTTCAAAGCCAGACCGGTACCTTATGCGATACGACCTGCTGTGGAAGCTGAGCTGGAAGGGCTAGAACGTTCAGGAGTACTGTCTAAGGTAGACTGGAGTGAGTGGGCCACGCCCATTGTTCCCGTCATGAAGCGTTCATCGAGCAACAAGCCGGGGGAACCGGGGAAGGTTCGCATCTGTGGAGATTTCAAGATCACTGTTAATCCAGTGCTTCACACCGTGCAGTATCCGCTTCCGCAGATTGAGGATATCTTCGCTTCATTGTCTGGCGGGAAACACTTCACCAAGATAGACCTGGCGCAGGCGTACTTACAGATGGAAGTTGAGGAAGAGTCACGCCAGTATCTCACGATCAACACGCATAGAGGCTTGTACCGGTATAATAGACTGGTTTTTGGAGTGGCATCGGCTCCAGCAATTTGGCAGAGGGCCATGGAGCAGGTATTACAGGGAATTCCAGGCACACAATGTTACCTGGACGATATTCTGATTACAGGAGATGATGACGAGGAACACCTTGCAAATTTGGAACTGGTGCTCACCAGATTGAAAGAATATGGACTTCGAGTTAATCGCCAGAAATGTGAGTTCTTTCAGAAGCGGATCTCGTACTGTGGTCATGTCATTGACCAGGAGTGGCTTCATAAGTCTCCTGACAAGATCGAAGCTGTTGTGAAGGCTCCCGCTCCGGATAATGTATCCCAGTTGAGGTCGTTCCTAGGGTTGATTAACTATTACCATAAGTTTCTGCCAAATTTATCCACGGTGCTGCACCCGCTGAACGCTCTTTTGCAGAAGGGAGTACCATGGAAGTGGAGCGAGGACTGTAAGAGGGCTTTTCGCAAAAGCAAGGCATTGATCACCTCAGAGGAAGTGTTGGCTCACTTCAACCCAACGCTGCCTATTCGTTTGGCTTGTGATGCTTCTCCATATGGTATTGGGGCAGTACTCTCACACAAGTTGCCAAATGGCCTGGAGAGGCCAGTTGCGTTCGCATCCAGATCATTGACCTCCGCTGAGCGCAACTATGCTCAGATAGATAGGGAGGCTCTCAGCCTTGTGTGGGGAGTAAAGAAGTTTAGTCATTACCTACAGAGCCAAAAGTTTACGCTTCTGACAGACCACCAGCCATTGGTATCCATTTTTAACCCTAAGAAGGGTGTTTCGGTGATGACAGCACAGAGACTCCAGAGATGGTCCCTTTTCCTAGGGGCACATCAATGTCAGATCGAATTCAAAGGTACAAAGCAGCATGGTAATGCTGACGGGCTGTCGCGCCTGCCACTACCTACAGAGGAGGAGGCATCGACGGTTGACCCTGTTGAGTTATTTCACTCGACCATCATCGAATGTTTACCAGTCACCAATGCAAGTATTGAAAGAGAAACCAGGAACGACCCGACACTGTCCCGGGTCTACGAAGTGACAGTGAAGGGATGGCCAGCACATGGTGATCCACTGTTACCGGCATTCTCAGCAAGACGAGAACAGCTGTCCGTCTGTCAAGGAACATTGATGTGTGGAACAAGGGTGATTATTCCTCCTAAGTTAAGAGAGAGAGTTCTAAAGGAACTGCATGAAGGTCATCTGGGGCGAGTCAAGATGAAAAGCCTTGCTAGGGCTTATGTGTGGTGGCCGGGTATCGACCAACAGATAGAGGATCTGACGAAAAGCTGCTCAGGGTGCCAAAAAGTGCAAAATGCACCTCCGATTGCACCGCTGCATCCATGGGAATGGCCTTCAACCCCATGGCAACGTGTACATATTGACTTTGCTGGTCCATTCATGGACTCCATGTTTTTAATTGCGGTGGACACACATTCTAAATGGCCAGAAGTGATTAAGATGACTACCACTACCTCGGAAAAGACGATCGCGGTGCTAAGAACGATATTTGCAAGAAATGGATTGCCAGAACAAATATGTTCAGACAACGGACCGCAGTTCGTGTCAGAAGAATTCCAGAAATTCATGAAGAAGAATGGGGTGAAACATTATACCTCTGCCCCATATCATCCGGCTACAAACGGGTTGGCCGAGAGATTTGTACAAACGTTCAAAAAAGCAATAAAGGCCATGAGCGAAGATCAGATTCCACTACAACACAAGGTGGACAAATTCCTACTGGCATATCGAAACGCCACTCATGCAGTGACAAACCAAAGTCCTGCCATGATGTTCTATAACAGGAGGTTGCGGTCCAGGTTGGACTTGTTAAAACCAAATGTGCGGAGGGAAGTTGAAAACAAACAGTTCCAGCATATAAATAACAAGACCACTCGGAGTTTCGAAATAGGACAACCAGTGTTAGCCCGGGACTATAAAAACGAGAAATGGCAATCTGGAACAATTCGGGCCAGACAAGGACCCCTGATGTACACGGTAGATATTGGTGAAAATGTAATACGGCGTCATGCTGACCAACTGGTAGAATCGAGAACAAGGGTCGAACCCAGGGTTACGGCAGAGACAACCGTGGAAGAAGTTAGTGAACCTGAAGCATCTACCTCCGAAGTGAATGTACCTGAGGATGATGTCCAATCCATAAGAGATCAACTAGATGAGTCACCCCAGCAACGAGAATCAGAGACCCCTGAAAGGCGTTATCCAACTCGAATCAGGAGGCCTCCTCAGAGACTGAATCTTTGAACTGTTTTGCATGAAGTTGTATATATATATATCTATATGTTATTATGTTATGTTAAATGGGGATATAACTGTTAAGCTAAAAAGGGAGGATTGTGGTGTATGTAACCTGTTCCACCCGTAAAGGTCAAGAGTGGTTCCAAAAACCACAGGGAACCTTGGATGTCAGGGGATATACGAGAATAGATTAGGAAAAAAAGGAGGGCTTTTGGCAGATACAAAAGGCTAAAGACGGAGGAAGCCCTAGAGGAGTACAAAAAGTGCAGGGGGATACTTAAAAAAGAAATTAGGAGATCAAGGAGGGGCCATGAAATAACACTGGCGAGCAAAATAAAGGAAAATCCTAAGATGTTTTATAAGTATATTAAGGGTAAGAGGATAACTAGGGAAAAAATAGGGCCCATTAGGGACAAAAGTGGCAATCTGTGTGTGGAGCCGGAAGATGTAGGAAGGGTTTGGAATGAATTTTTTGCATCTGTTTTCACTATGGAGAAGGACGATGTAGACACAGAAATAGGGCGGGGGGACTGTGATATGCTCGAACATATTAACATCGAGAGGGAGGAGGTATTGGCGGTTTTAGCTGGCCTAAAAATGGATAAATCCCCAGGCCCGGATGAAATGTATCCCAGGCTGCTGTGTGAGGCAAAGGAAGAGATTGCGGGGGCTCTAACACATATATTCAGGACCTCTCTGGTCACAGGGGATGTGCCAGAGGACTGGAGAACCGCTAATGTAGTACCATTATTCAAGAAGGGAAGTAGGGAAAAACCGGGGAACTACAGGCCAGTGAGCCTAACATCAGTGGTAGGAAAATTATTGGAAAAAATTCTGAGGGACAAAATTTGTCTCCACTTGGAGAGGCAAGGATTAATCAGGGACAGTCAACATGGCTTTGTCAAGGGAAGATCATGTCTGACTAATTTGATTGAATTTTTTGAGGGGGTGACTAGGTGTGTGGATGAGGGTAACGCAGTGGATGTGGTATACATGGATTTCAGTAAGGCCTTCGATAAAGTCCCGCACAGGAGACTGGTCAAGAAGGTAAGAGCCCATGGAATCCAGGGTGCCTTGGCACATTGGATACAAAACTGGCTTAGTGGCAGAAGGCAGAGGGTGATGGTCGAAGGTTGTTTTTGTGACTGGAAGCCTGTGGCCAGTGGGGTACCACAGGGATCAGTGCTGGGTCCCTTGCTGTTTGTGGTCTACATTAATGACTTGGATATGAATGTAAAGGGTATGATCAGTAAGTTCGCGGATGATACAAAAATTGGTAGGGTGGTAAATAGCGAGGAGGGTAGCCTCAGTCTGCAGGACGATATAGATGGGTTGGTCAGATGGGCGGAACAGTGGCAAATGGAATTTAACCCGGAAAAGTGCGAGGTGATGCACTTTGGGGGGACTAACAAGGCAAGGGAATACACAATGAATGGTAAGACCCTAGGCAAGACGGAGGGTCAGAGGGATCTGGGTGTGCAAGTACACAGATCCCTGAAGGCGGCGGAACAGGTGGATAAGGTGGTAAAAAAGGCATATGGGATACTTGCCTTCATTAGCCGAGGCATTGAATATAAGAGCAAGGAGGTTATGATGGAGCTGTATAAAACACTGGTTAGGCCACAGCTGGAATACTGTGTGCAGTTCTGGTCGCCACACTACAGGAAGGATGTGATCGCGTTGGAGAGGGTGCAGAGGAGGTTCACCAGGATGTTACCAGGGCTGGAGCGCTTCAGCTATGAAGAGAGACTGGGCAGATTGGGTTTGTTTTCCTTGGAGCAGAGGAGGCTGAGGGGGGACATGATTGAGGTGTACAAAATTATGAGGGGCATAGATAGGATGGATGCTGAGGAACTTTTTCCCTTAGTAGAGGGGTCAATAACTAGGGGGCATAGATTCAAGGTAAAGGGCGGGAGGTTTAGAGGGGATTTGAGAAAGAACTTTTTCACCCAGAGGGTGGTTGGAGTCTGGAACTCACTGCCTGAAAGGGTTGTGGAGGCAGGAACCCTCACAACATTTAAGAAGCATTTGGATGAGCACTTGAAATGCCACAGCATACAAGGCTACGGACCAAATGCTGGAATATGGGATTAGATTAGACAGGGCTTGATGGCCGGCGCGGACACGATGGGCCGAAGGGCCTCTATCCGTGCTGTATAACTCTATGACTCTATGACTCTAAGAGAACTACCTTAAGAGATGTACTACTTTCTCTTGGCTGCTGTATACTGTAATACCGGTGGTGACCACACCGGTATATAAACGTTGTGTAGGGATTTGCTGGGCAGTTCAGCCCTGACCTCCGAATAGTAAAGACCTGTTATAAGTTATTCTTGTGGTCTGTGCCCAGTGATTTATAATAAGCATAACTGGGACACACAGACTTAACAGTAAAGAGTTGGGGACCCAGCACTGACCCCTGCGGAACACCACTAGTTACTGATTGCCAGTCTGAGAATGAACCATTTATCCCAACTCTCTGCCTTCTGTTAGATAGCCAATCCTCTATCCATGCCAGAATATTACCCCCAATCCCGTGATTTTTTATCTTAAGCAATAATCTTTTGTGTGGCACCTTGTCAAATGCCTTTTGGAAGTCTAAATACACTACGTCCACTGGTTCCCCTTTATCCACCCTATATGTTACTTCCTCAAAGAACTCCAGCAAATTTGTCAAACATGACTTCCCCTTCATAAAACCATGCTGACTTTGTCCTATTAAATTATGATTATCCAAATGTCCTGTTACTGTCTCCTTAATAATGGACTCCAAAATTTTACCTACCACAGATGTTAGGCTAACCGGTCTATAGTTTCCAGCCTTCTGTCTACTGCCCTTTTTAAATAAGGGTGTTACATTAGCAGTTTTCCAGTCTGCCGGGACCTTTGCCGAGTCCAGGGAGTTTTGGAAAATTATTACCAATGCATCCACAATCCCTACCGCCACTTCCCTCAAGACCCTAGGATGTAAGCCATCAGGTCCATAATTATAGATGTTCCCTTATTACAAGCCTCAACTATTTCCTGATTGATACTCCGTCCAACAGAGTTGCCACAGTTCGGAGGCCTATAGACTACGCCCACTAGTGTTTTTTTCCCCTTATTATTCCTTACCTCCACCCAAACTGTTTCATTGTCCTGATCTTTTGACCCAATATCATTTCTCTGTATTACAGTGATTCCTTCCTTTATTAACATAGCCACCCCACCTCCCCTTCCTTCCTGCCTGTCCTTCCTGAACGTTAAATAACCTGGTATGTTTAATTCCCAGGCATTGTCACCCTGCAGTCATGTTTCTGTAATGGCCACAAGATCATACCCATATGTGCTAACAAGTGCTCACTCTGATGGATCAAAAACCTATTCAAAATACTGCATTTTGTTCATACCAAACTAAACTTACGATTGAAGAACTCCCTCGTGCAACCTTAATGAGCCAATAATGCAATTCTTTTATGATGTAAGCAGACGTAGAACTGCAACGCACTGGCGTGGATTTCCCTGTGGAAAAACTGCCCATCTTTGGGTCGTGTTGAGGCTTAAAATGCGGCACTGTAATCCCACTCCAAAATATGGCCTAGAATGTCATAAAATGCAAAAGCTTCTTTAGGCGTTTAAGTACTTCGATGATTCCTGGAAGAAATAACGGCTGAGAGCATAGCCGTTGCTGAATTTTGACCAACCGCACGATACCGAAGATTAAATCTAAGCGATTTCGGACAGGAGTAACTTTTTTAGGCAAGCTGTGAAATGCAGTGCCAGAGTTAGTAATTACATTAGTGATCATGTCAACAGTTAGATGGTTGAAAGAAAGTGAAATAAAGGGGTATGGGAGCTGAACAGGCACACAGGATTAGGGATGTCTTTGGGACGTTCTGCTGTCATGAAAGGTGCTATATAAATGCAAGTCTTTCTTTCATGTCGAGGGGAAACACCAATGCAGACTGGTTGGGCTAAATGGCTTGTTTCTGTTTTGTACTTTCTGTGTAATTCTATGAGGTCAGGGGGCGAGTCATGCCTGAGAAATTATGACAGACTGTGTATGGGGGACATTGCTTTCGTTTCCTTTGTCCATCCTTCCGAGCTCATTAAACCTCTTCCTGCACTGTGTAAATTTGAGGTCATCCAAAACTCTGCTGCCCGTGTCCCAACTCGCAGTAAGTCCCGTTCACCCATCACCCATGTGCTCGCTGACCTACATCGGCCCCCGGTTAAGCAACGCCTCGATTTTCAAATTCTCATCCTTGTTTACAAATCCCTCCATGGCAGCACCCTATCCTGTCTCTGTAACCTCCTCCAGCCCTGCAACCCTCCGGGATATCTGCGCTCCTCCAGTTCTGGCCTCTGGCACATCCCCAATTTTACTTGCACCACCACCTGCGGTCATGCCTTCAGCCGCCGAGGCCCTACGCTCTGGAATTCCCTCCAAAAACCTCTCTGCCTCTCTACCTCTCTCTCCTTTAATTCGCTCCTTAAAACCTACCTCTTTGACCAAGCTTTTGGTCATCTGCCCTAATATCTCCTTATGTGGCTCAGTGTCAACTTTTGAAGCGCCTTGGGACGGTTTACTACGTTAAAGGTGCTATATAAATACAAGCTGTTGTTGTTGTAGCAGCCCTACTGTGTAGTGTAGGAGTGGTGACGGTTGCACTCACTGATGGTAATTTTTACTTTGGGGGGATAGTGTAAAACGAAAGATATCGATTCAGCCGCCGATTATAATTCTCTCCTGAATGTCACGTCTGTTGACTTGAACCTTTCTAGTGAAGGGTCCATACCTGAAACGCTGAGTTGTTTCTGGAAATTTTTGTTTCCTGTTGAAGCTGGCCCATCAGTTAAAGAAAGCTTTATTACGCTGTTCATTAGCGTTAATCTCACTGGCCTGCAGAAACAAGGGAGACTCTGGCAATCATCTGTGGTAGAAAATAGGTGAAGTACATTGGGTATAATGTGACAACAAATGCTATTAGGAAGCTTTCTTCCAGCCTCGAGGCACAGAATCGCGCAGAGGAATCTCCAGGATCCTTTAAAAAAAAATACCGTCTACGTTTACATGGCAATGTCTGTGAACTGCACTAAATTCAGTATCAGATTTTAACTAAAACAAACTTTCCCAAAGCTTCAGAGCACAGATATGGGTAAGATAAGGCCCTGCACCTAAATCCGGTTTAATGTTCTGACTGCTTTTAGTGACCTCACGTATTCCCCTGGTGGTCCCTGAAAGCCAGGTGCTGGGGATTGTCTCCAGCTTGCTCCCTGCCTTCTTTCAAACTCTGCAGGCATTGGATTAGCGGTGAACTGCTGCTCTGTCGGGCTGCTGATTTGCATTGAGCCGGTTAATTCAGCCTCTGTATTTGCAGCTGATTTGAATCAAACTGAACTGTGTAAGTGGCACGGAGCAGTGCGCCGAGGCTGAATGGGATAGAAAGCTGCGGCATTGCTTTTTTGTTGGCTTGCATAGCTTAGTTTCCAAATCATTTGTGCAACACTAGCTCTCGACGAGGTTCAGTTCCCCCCTTAACCATTTGAGGACTCGGGTCTCAAATGTGTCCCTCCCGCCCCACATTCTGCCCGATTTGCAAGAGAGAACCGAGTGTGAAAGCCACTTTGATCAGCAGTACAACTTCTAAATATTGAAGTCACAAAGACTTCTGAACAAAGTCTTTTTTTTTAACCCGTCTTCATTGGATTTACAATGAATGTTGCTCCAGTTAGTATGGTGCCGCACCATTCAACTCAGAACAATGCGAAGGGCATTTGCATTAAAAAAAAAGCCCACAAATGTGTTTCTTTCCTCTCCTGAATGTGATGGCTACAACAACAACAACTTGCATTTAAATAGCACCTGTAATGTTGTAAAACGTCCAAAGGCACGTCCCAAGGGACACCGAGCAACACAAGGTGATAGTAGGACAGGCGAGCAAAAGCTTGGTCAAAGAGGTAGGTTTTAAGAAGGAGAGAGAGCGAGGCGGAGAGCTTTAGGGAGGGATTTCCAGCTTAGGGTCGAGACAGCTGAAGGCACAGCTGCCAATGGTGGGGGGAAAGCCTAAGCTGAGGACGCACAAGAGGCCAGAATTGAAGGAATGCAGAGCTCTTTGGGGGTTGTAGGGCTGGAGGAGGTTACAGAGAAGGGAAGAACGAGGCCAGGGAGGGATGTGAAAACACGGCTGAGAATTTTAAACCTGAGGTGCTGCTGAACGGGCAGCAAAGGGGCGATGGGTGAACGGGACTCGAATATGGGCAGCAAAGGGGTGATGGGTGAACGGGACTCGAATACGGGCAGCAGAATTTTGGATGAGCTCAAATTTGACCAAAAACTTGATCAAAATAACATTGCACATGGCTCCTGAATAAAGGAGGAAGAATGAACTTGCATTTATATAGCACCTTCCACGACCTCAGGACGTCTCAAGGTGCTTTACAGCCAACGAAGTACTTTTGAAGTGCAGTCTCTGTTGTAATGTAGGAAACAACCTGGCAATAAAGATAGCAAAATACTGCGGATGTTGGAAATCCGAAATAACAACAGAAAATGCTGGAAAAACTCAGCAGGTCAGGCAACATCCATGGACAGAAATTTGAGTTGACGTTTCGGGTCGACCCCTTCTTCAAAACTGGAAAGAAAAGATAGATCGGAGGCAGGGCTGCGATCGGACAAAAGAATAAAAGAAATAAAAGAAGTAAAAAAGAGACAATAAAAGGTGTTAGAAGCTAGACGAGATGGTAATAGGCTGAGATTGGGTGTAAAGTGTACTGGCAGGGCAAGGGATAGCTGCCAGGTGTGAGAGCGAAACAAAAGGAAACGGGGGGGGGAAAGGAGTGGAAAAATTACAAGAAAAAATGAAGTGGGGGCCGAGGTTATGATCTGAAATTGTTGAACTCGATATTGAGTCCGGAAGGCTGCAGAGTGCCTAATCGTAAGATGAGGTGCTGTTCCTCGAGTTTACGTTGAGCTTCCGTGGAACAATACAAGAGGCCAAGGACGGTGAGGTCCGAGTGTGAATGGAGCGTTGAATTAAAATGACAGGCGACCGGAAGCTCGGGGTCACCCTTACGGACTGAATGGAGGTGTTCCGCAAAGCGGTCACCCAATCTGCGTTTGGTCTCCCCAATGTAGAGGAGACCGCATCGTGAGCAGCGAATACAGTATACTAGATTGCGAGAAGTACAAGTAAATCGCTGTTTCACCTGGAAGGGGTGTCTGGGGCCTCTGTACTGGCGTCAGTGGGGTGTTTGCACCGCCTCCTGAGGTAAAGGTTCTCAGTGGCTGGTGGCAACTTGCTAGACTGGCCATAAAACTCGTGGTGCCAGCGGGCAGGTCCAGCAGGTTTACACCCGGGGAGGCTACTGGCTGGGCAAGACCTGCTCCCTCAGCAACCGGGTGTACAAACACCCCCCCACTGACACTAAATAAAAGCAGCTTCATAGAATCCACCACCCTCCCCTACCGCAGCGGCTCAAAATCCTGCTGCCGCAGTTTTTTCAGCAACGGTGCAACAGATTAAACTTCCATCCACGTCCAGCTCTTTTTGCATAGTGGTTATATCTTGATTGTTCCTTGTTCAAAGATCGAAGCAAACTGGTGAGGGTGTCGGTGCGAGGAGGACGGAGGGCCCCGATCTTCCTTTTCTAGCATGACCAGGGTAGAAGTTAAGAGGAAGTAATTTAATTCTGGATTTCATGAGGTGTAACAGAGCAAACTGCAGTGTGTGCGGGAATGTAAGGAAAACAACCACTGTAGTCTTCAAAGGGACAAGCCTTTATATAAGTGCTAATATAAAAATTCTCACAGATAACAGCGCAGTGCATTTATCTTTAAAGTTTTTCTTTCCGGTTCACAAAACACTCACCTGCAAAGCAATGGTATTCTTTTAAAAAGTGATACAAGGGAGCTTTGCGATAAAGACGCTGTATGTTTATTGGGCATTTGTGTTTTTGATGAGACTGCTGGCGTACGTGGAGGAGGATCATAAAGATGTAAAAAGAAATTTAACAGTTGGTTTGAAGTTCACTTGATCCTCCTGCCTTGTAAAATGGGCGAGCTGAAAATTGAAGCCAGTTTATGTAGCACGGAATGCAATGTGTAGGGTGTGTGTGTGTGTGGGTGGGTGTATGTATGTAAGTGGGTGTGTATATATATATATATATATATGAATATATATTATAATACACAATTATTCTCAGTGCAACCTTATCGAGAACCCAATGCTGGCGTGTGTTCCCTCACCACGCTCAAAGATCACTCTTCATCAACAGACACTTAAAAAAGAACAGGATGCCTTGGGCACTACTTGTTAACAGTATCTAATAATGCGATTCTGCCACTCACGAGCTGGAAAATGAAGCCAGTTTTTTTTTAAAACAAACGTTCAACCTTTCTTTTTTAACAACAAAGAGCAGCAGACCTCAGGCTGTTGCCGGTAAAAGTAAAAAATTAGTTTTCAGGCGGGAGCCGGACATGAAACAAAATGAATAGAGAAAAAAAAAATCTTCCAAATTAAAGGCGGGCACTTGTCGAGGATGATTCATTGGCGAGGAGAACCTGCTAGGTCAGAATCAGCTCTCATTAGCCTCATTGTCATTGCTGCATCGGTATATGAAATATAAGTCCAATCGCTTGGGAATTTAGGTTAGAGGCGCCATCTATTCTGTTAAATACAGCGCTGTTTCACTTTACAATGGAATGATTTGATGATAGCGGTTGGCATCTTTATAACAAAAACCCTCTGAAAAGTGTGGCAAAACCAAGGGGAAGATTGATGGGGCTTACTGCACCCTAATCTTTAATGGATCAGCTCATTCTTCGTAAACTTGACCCATTAAAGGTTCTCTTTTTTTAAATGTCTTTTCTGCTCTGCTGTGAAATCTTATACCACACAGCTCTGTCCGTAGGAGCCTGCAGTCAATGGGCTCAGTGTTTGGGAAGGTGAGGCTGTCGGCTGATATTTCGAAACTGTACATTTTCAAAATTAGAACATACCTTCATTATTAACCCTTTTAGGAAGGGCCATGCCACTGTCTTTGCAAGAACATCCAATTCAAACTTGCTGTGCTTAATTTCCTACTTGGGAGGTCTGGGATGGTGGGGGTGGCGGGGAGCTGTGTTCTTTTGTCATTGTGTGGCTCACACTTCGAAGGTTCCCTACGTGTTCCTTCAGAGGCTTGACTGCAGGAGACTGAGCACTGCATTGCTTAAAGTTGCAGTACCCACATAGACTTACATTTTCAGCATGAGAAACGTGGAAAGAAATGTAAAAGTTGGATCCAGATTTGAGTGTCTAACATGCAAGTGTCTGGAATTCTGAAGTGTTTAGTGTCAGCCGTGGCTAAGTTGGTAGCACTCTCGCCTCGGAGGTAGAAGGTTGTGGGTTCACAGTCCCACTCCAGAGACTTCAGCACATTAAATCTAGGCTGACACTCCAGTGCAGTGCTGAGGGAGCGATGCACTGTAGGAGGTGCTGTCTTTTGGATGAGACGTTAAACCGAGGCCCCGTCTGCTCTCTCAGGTGGATGTAAAAGATCTCATGGCGCTATTTCGAAGAAGAGCAGGGGAGTTATCCCCGGTGTCCTGGCCAATATTTCTCCCTTAATCAACAAAACACAAACAGATTATCTAGTCATTATCACATTGCTGTTTGTGGGAGCTTGCTGTGTGCAAATTGGCTGCCATGTTTCCCACGTTACAACAGTGACTACACTCCAAAAGTACTTAATTGGCTGTAAAGCGCTTTGAGACATCCGGTGTTCGTGAAAGGCGCTATATAAATGCAAGTCTTTCTTTTAATAAATCCAATAGAGAATTCAGGAGAGACTTCTTTACCCAGAGAGTGGTCAGAATGTGGAACGCACTGCCACAAGGAGTAATTGAGACAAATAGCACAGATACATTTAAGGGGAAGCTGGATAAACACACGAGGGAGAAAGGAATAGAAGGATATGCTGATAGGGTTTGATGAAGAGGGGTGGCAGGAGGCTCGTGTGGGTATAAGCACTGGCACAGAGCTGTTTCTGTGCTGTACACGCGATGTAAGGGGGTGCAAGCAGGGATCTGATCAAGTATTGAATGATTACAATAAAGTAAATTCAGAAGAAGTCAGACCAGTAGGACCAGAAATTTAGGCTTCTTCGACATCATCTCCCAAACCCGCGACCTCATCCATCTAGAAGGACAAGGGCAGCAGGCGCATGGGAACACCAACACCTCCAAGTTCCCCTCCAAGTCACACACCATCCTGACTTGGAAGTATATCGCCGTTCCTTCATCGTCACTGGGTCAAAATCCTGGAACTCCCTCCCTAACAGCACTGTGGGAGTACCTTCACCACACGGACTGCAGCGGTTCAAGAAGGTGGCTCACCACCACCTTCTCAAGGGCAATTAGGGGTGGGCAATAAATACTGGCCTTGCCAGCGATACCCACATCCCATAAAAAACAAAGAAAAAAATGTTTTTTAATTAATGAAAAGTAAATTTAAAGCCGACATATTAGGAACAGGAGTAGGCCATTCAGCCCCTCTAGCCTGTTCCGCCATTCACTGAGATCATGGCTGATCTGCACCTCAACTCCAGTTACCTGCCTTTGCTCCATTTCCCTTGATACCCTTGACTAATAAAAATCTGTCAACCGCAGTGTTGAACATTTCAATTGACCCAGCAACCACAGCCTTTGGGGAGAGAGAGCTCCAGATTTCCACTACCCTTTGTGTGGAAAAAGTGCTTCCTGATTTCATGCCTAAGTGGCCTAGCTCTAATTTTAAGATTATGGCCCATTGTTCTGGATTTCCCCCAGAAGAATGGCTTTACGGAAAGGTTGATAATGTTTGAAGTAATCTGCCAGGCATAGTGTTGGGAGTCCAAGTCAGGAAAATTAAAACATCTTTTAGCAGTACAATCTTTTTCTGTCCTTTGTTTTTTCTTGCACTATTATAAATCTTCCCAATTTCTATATTGGGCGTGGACACTGATGATGAATCGTGGAAGTAGGGATCTGGATTAAAAAAGCAGAACGGCCATCTTGAATTTCACCTGAAAATCGGCGCTGCACTAAGTGGTGTGCAGTCTGAGCATCTGCTACACTGCACTTTGGCTACACTGATGTTCATTGCATTCATTTTTGTTTTTTTTAAAAAAGGTTTATTTTAAGAAGGGTGTCTTGGGACTTTTCTGAATTTCACAGGTAGTTGAAATTGTTGGGAACCGAGCTTTTTAATCCGTTCAAAAAACAATCTCGCTTTTCTGCATTAAGGAGCTCATTATCTTTACCAAATAGCTTTGTTTGAGCACAAGGCAGCAGGTATTCAGAAGTCAGCACCGTGGTACAGCAAATGAGAATCGCACGCGCAATGAAAATTCCAGTGCTTGGCCGTTTCAAATAGTAATTTCAAACCAACAGCTAAGAAAACTTGCACAGGCCATATTCGTCAGATGCAGATATAATCCTAGCTGATGGTTGTAGCCGGGTAGCTGATGACATTATTTCTTACCCCTGAATTTTTCTATTGGTTATTTCGAATTACCAGTGTCTTTAGCCACAAAGTTATTTTGCTCGAAAAACCAAAAAGGTTTCACTGTGACAGTAGAGCTGGTAAAGTAGTTGATGGTTGAAAAGGTACAATTTTGTTAGATCATATTTTTAAATGGGTCAATATGATATATATATATTTATTTTATATGTATAATTTTTCTCTTTCGCCATTGCACACAGTGTGCTAAAGCATATGGAAATTCTTAGGTTGTAATTTTATTTTACCGCTAAGGGTGTTGAAATACGTGTGTTTTTTTTATATTTGTTTTTTTTTATATTAACTGCTGGGATATTTTGAGCCACAGGAAAGCGTAACAGAATTTTCTGTGCTGTGGACATATTTAAAGTGTGATGCACTCCATAAGAAGGACCTCTCCTATATTAATAGATAGATGTACAAAAAATACCCTTTTCACGAAGAGTCCAACACGAAGATAGTTCCCCAAATACCGAGTGAGTAAATGGACCGACCGGAGTTTGGAGAGACAGCCGTAACGGTGTTAAAAATACGTCCTTTGATTGACCCCCCTCCTCCCCCACCATGCACTACTTCCCCCTCCCGTGCCTTATTGCATCCCCCATTACAGACCTGGACTGGAGGGTCCCGGATTGAGTCTCTGGGTTGTGCTGACTTCACTGATTTAGCTGGGACAGCAGAAGGGGCACTGCACCTAGCTTTAGCAGCCACTACTTGGATATAGAGACCGGAGCACTGTTGAAAGCCTTGAAATCATACGTCAATATGAGTTGCTGCCTTCAGGAGAGGATTCAGATGAGACATTGAACTGTTTGCCCTATCAGATAGATGTGAAAGATCCCATGGAAGTTCTCCTCGGTGTCCTGGCTAATATTTATCCCTCAATGAACAGCAATAAAACCGATTATCTTATTGCTGTTTCTGGGACCTTGCTGTGCGTAAATTGGCTGCCGTGTTCCCTCCATTACAACCGTGACTGCACTTCAAAAGTACTTCATTGGCTATAACGTGCTTTGGGACATCCTGAGGTCGTGAAAGGCGTTATTTAAATAAATCAATCAATCAGTTCTTCTTTCCTTCCTTCCTTCCTCCCTCCCTCCCTCCCTCCCTTCCTCTTACGCTCCTTCCTTCCTTCCCTCTTACGCTCCTTCCTTCTCTCTTACGCTCCTTCCTGCCTTCCTTCCTTCTCTCTTACACTCCTTCCTTCCTTCTCTCTTACGGTCCATCCTTTGCGCTTAATCTCCTTCCTTCTCTCTTACGTTTCCTCCTTCCTCCTCTCCTTCCTCCTCTCCTTCCCCCCTTCCTTCCCTCCTTTTCTCCTTCCTTCCCTCCTTTTCTCTTTCTCTTAGATCACCTCACACTTCCCTATTCTGTGTGCCTCAGCAATCTGACACACCCTGATTCCTTTCTGGGAAATAAAATTCTTAGGTCCTGGCAGAAACTAAAGTTCGTAACAGCACATTAAATGTCATTGTTTTACCCTGCATGGAGTCAGCACAGTACAGATTTCTCAAAGCTGCCTCTAACAGTAAACATCGAAATCCTGTAAGTTCTTGGGCAAGTGGAGACACAAAGAAATGTGAATCTTTTTTTTCACACGGAGTTATGCTTTACCACAAGTGGCTATTGAGGCAGAAACTGCAACAGTATTTTAAAGGGAATTGTGTAAGTATGTTGAAAAGAAGAATATAAAAGGTCATGGGGGGGAAAAAGGAAGTGGGACTAGAATCAGCAAAAGTGGCGCAGGTTTCCTTCTGTGCTGTAAATTCTTTGATATGTTTCTATGATAAGTAAAATTGTAAGTTGTAGTGTCAATGATCTTCTGAATTATTTTGACTTCTTTATGAATTTGAACAACAATGTTTCTATGATAAGTAAAATTGTAAGTTGTAGTGTCAATGATCTTCTGAATTATTTTGACTTCTTTATGAATTTGAACAACATCAATTATTAAGAACGGAATACCTGAAATGGGAAACTTAACAATTTATCGTTGGTAGTCAATTTTAATTTTTAATGCACCCAACAGGCAGGCTGAGGTTGATGAACCAAACCCAGTGGAGCTGTGAGGGGAATGAGCTAGTTGAACAACAAAACACACAGGACTGAACAGCAAGAAAAGACCGCTTTAGAACCTCTTCAAGTCAGGTAAGTTGTTCTGCGCATTGTAATCCTCTGAAAGTCTTCATACAGAAAAGTGCTGTGCATTGCAAGCAGTGAAACATCTGCGTGGATTTGTATGAAAATCATTGATCGTTGATGCTGTAAACAAAAAAAACCCTGGAGATGCTGGAAATCTGAAACAAAAGCCGATCAGTCAGCATCTGTGGAAAGAATGGACAAGTTAACATTTCAGATGTAGAGCCTTTGTTAGAACAGCCATCAGATAGTAGTTGATGTTATTAGGCAGTACTGGATGATTGACTCCTTATCACATGGGTACTGCCTCAACATTGGTTCTCACTTGCTCCACAGGGCAAGTGCCTGGTAGTTTTCTGCTTATTTGGGACGGCTCCTTTTTCTGGCTCCATGCGAGGTTTTCTTTTTAATTAAGCTCCTCATTTTTCTTTCAAGGCAGTCTTGATTAAGAGTTGCAAATATCATGCATCCATGCATGAACCATGACAATTCATGTTGGTAGGTCATTCGACCTTGGAGGGAACCCAGACTTTGGCTGGGCTCAACAACAACAACAACACTAACTTGCATTTATGTAGCGCCTTTAATGCAGCAAAACGTCCCAAGGCGCTTGAAAGAGCGATATCAATAAAAAATATTCTTGACACCGAGCTACAAAAGGAGATATCAGGACAGATGACCAAAAGCTTGTCAAAGAGGTAGGTTTTAAGGAGCATCTTAAAGGAGGAGAGCGAGGCGGAGAGGTGGAGAGGTTTAGGGAGGGAATTCCAGAGCTTCGGGCCTAGGCAGTTGAAAGCACAGCTGCCAATCGTGGAGTGATTAAAATCGGGGCTGTGCAAGAGGCTTGTAAGGCTGGAAGAGTTTACAGAGATTGGGGAGGGCGAGACCATGGAGGGAATTAAAAACAAGGATGAGGATTTTAAAATTGCGGCGTTGTCAGACCAGGAGCCAGTGTAGGTCAGCAAGCACAGGGATTATGGGCGAAAGAGACTTGGAGCGAGTTAAGATACGGGCAGCAGAGTTTTGGATGAGCACAAGTTTATATAGGGTGGAAGATGGGAGGGCGGCCAGGAGCATATTGGAATAGTCAAGTCTAGAGGTAACAAAGGCATGGATGAGGGTTTCAGCAGCAGATGAGCTAAGGCAGGATTGGAGTCGGGTGATGTTATGGAGGTGGAAGTAGGAAACCATGAGACCAGGAACTTCCCAGCAGTGGACAGAGATTAGGAGCAGAAACCCTGGCAGATTTGAGACCAGACTTGGAGTCTAAGTCTGGGTCTATATGGCTCAGTACAACATTTATTCACTGAGCCATTAGGAGGGCAGATCGGGAACAACTATTCCCTCCAGTAGGGTAATCCAGAGCAAAGGGACAGAAAATCTTAGAATTCAAATGAAACCATTTAAAAGCAAATCCAAGAAAAACCCTTTTGCGCAAAAGGTGATGAGAAGGTGGAAGGCACTGCCATGGAAGGCCACAGGCGCACACTCAATTGAGGTGTTTAAAAAAGAGATGGAAACTTACTTAGAAGTAATGAAATTGAGGGACAGGATCAATAGGTGGGGAATTGGGATTTAAAGAGATAGCGTTGCCAATGTTAACAAAAATCGAGGGAAAGGTGAGATGGGATAGCTGGCCTATTCCAGTTCCTGTGAACTCCCAGATTTATTTTAGTTGGTTTGTTGTGGACTCCTGAGTTGACTATAAAAAAAACTGCTGTAGATTACTTCATCTCCAGAAGTAACCGCTGTATCATGGCATTTCATGGGCAATTGGATAAACACTAAAAGAACTAAATATTAAAGGATTTAGGGAAAGAGCAGGGAAATGGGATTAGAGAGTGAGTGCTTGATAAGCTAAACGGCCTCCTCCTGTGCTTAAATTTCTGTGATTCTAAAATTTCTACAGCAGGGCTTTCTAAAACAAATGCTACATGCCATACTTGGCTGGAGGTTTTGTGTTCATCAAGTGATGCCTTGTAATGTAACATATCTTGAATATTGGCAGTGTGGTGTACCTGACAATAGCATGGGCTGTTACAAGGGTCATGAAAATTGGTTACATATACATTTACATTAGATCCTTGAAATTGGATTTTTCAGATATTGATATTTGACTGTGCACAATCAATTATCAAAGCATACTTGGGAGGATCTGAATGGTGTTTATTTAAGAATTACATCTTTTTGTTCAGCAAATGCTGAAAATGATGTGCCCTGTGCCTTGTTCTATTAAAAACAATCAGTTCCACACGTTGTACTTTGTGCTGGAAAAGAAATATTGCGCAGTGTAAAAACTGGAGAGACTGGTGTACAAGGACACCCAGGTCCCTTTGTACATCAACATTTCCCAATTTATCACCATTTAAATAATACTCTGCCTTTCTGTTTTTTCTACCGAAGTGGATAACTTCGCATTTATCCACGTTATACTGCATCTGCCATGTATTTGCCCACCCACTCACTCAACTTGTCTAAATCACCTTGAAGCCTCTTTGCATCCTCCTTACAACTCCCAATCCCACCTAGTTTCGTGTCGTCAGCAAACTTGGAAATATTACAGTTGGTTCCCTCATCCAAATCATTAAAATATATTGTGAATAGCTGGGGCCCAAGAACTGATCCCTGCGGTACCCCACTAGTCACCGCCTGCCACCCCAAAAAAGACCCATTTATTCCTACTCTCTGTTTCCTGTCTGTTAACCAATTTTCAATCCATGCCAATATATTACCCCCAATCCCATGTGCTTTAATTTTACACACTATCCTCTTATGTGGGACTTTATCAAAGGCCTTCTGAAAATCCAAATACAGGTACACCACAGTAAAGATATGCTGATTAATGGGCTTGTCATTGAGCCAGCCTGTGTGGCACGGTAATGGTAAAGTGACAGAACCAGACAGATTTTTGATCTGGTTGTTGACATCCTGTTCTACAAAGGACTGTCTGTATTGTTGTAATTAAAATCAACCACTGCAATTTATTTCGGGGTTTCAATTTATTAACTTGATAACAGACATACACTGGCTCAATAGTGTAATTAGAATGAAAGAAAGAAAGACTTGCATTTATAAAACGCTTTTCATGACCACTGGACATCCCAAAGTGCTTTACAGCCAATGAAGTACAGTATAGTCACTGTTGTAATGTATGAAACGCAGCTGCCCTGCAAGCTCCCACAAACAGCAATGTGATTACGACCAGATAATCTGTTTTGGCGATGTTGGTTGAGGGATAAATATTGACCAGTACACCTGGGAGAGCTCCCCTGCCTTTCTTTGAAATAGTGCCGTGGGATCTTTTACATCCAGCCAAGAGAGCAGACAGGGTCTCAGCTTAACGGCTCATCTGAAAGACGGCACCTCCGACAGTGCAGCACTCCCTCAGCACTGCACTGGAGTGTCAGCCGAGATTTTTGTGCTCATGTCTCTGGAGTGGGACTTGAACCCACAACCTTCTGACTCAGGCGAGGGTGCTACCCACTGAGCCAAGGCTGACACTGAGCGGCATTCAGTGTGATGTTAACTGCAAAAGATCCAATGCATCTTTAACTAGAACCCTTTTTCAATTCTATACCCCCTTCCCCCCCGCCCCCCTTTCTTCATTCCCACCCGTCCTGAAGGTGATGACTGTTATTGGGCTGCAGTTCCACAGACCCCAGAATCCTACTGGTATAACAAGCAAGTGGCCATTCTTCCTGCATAGCCTAGATAGTGAGTGTTACCAGCTTGTTCACCTATGGAGGGCATTAGACCTTTGCCAGTTCCTGTCCTCATCACCGGTCCACATGTGCCCATTTCCAATAGGAATCGCTGGATAGTTATCAGGAGCAGGAGCATTGGCTGATGTTTGAATTTGATTGGCTCGTACTAACCCAGGGTTGCCGAAGCCAGTTGGTGTTACCCCAGAATTGAGAGCGGCTAACTCAATGCAGACTGGGAACCGAAGCCTACATCTAGCTGGTCTCAACGCCTCACTACCATTCTGAACAGTGTATTAATTCACCAAGGCATTGGGAGAGCTCGCTTTGGTGGTTTAATGTGCCTGAACATTTGTGTGAATAATTAGTAGAATATTCAATTGTGTGAAGAAAGAAGTTTGTTTAATTGGAAACATTGCAGGTAAAGGAGCTGATTATTTTGCTGAAGTGTTTTCGTGGCAAACTGTTTGAAACCAGACACGTTAGACAAAAATACTGACAAAGTAGCTGTTATCAGCAAGGCGTTAAATGATTCACTGGAAATGCAGCATCCTTAGCCTCAGTTTTGACACTCTGGTCCAACACAATCTGATGAAGTGTACCCTGTTTATGGGTCCCCTCATTAATCACGAAACCATATAAAATAGCACGTCCATGCTCAAAGACCATGCAGTACCGAAGGGTTTGCTGCACTGACGGAGAGGGAGCGAAAGGCACTCCCTTGGATATAACGGGTCTGGAATTCCGCAAGGGTGCTCTCGGAGATGCTCAGGCAGAGTTCCCTCTGGAGCTAGGCTGGAGAGCCCGTGCAGGATCTTAAGGGGGTTCCGCTGGTCCCTTGCCAGAGTTATAGCCTGAGGCCAGGAACACCCTCGGCCAAATTTCCGGGCCAGCCAACTGAAGATCCACTGCTTCCAAGTACAGAGTCTGAAGATAATTATCACCGTCAGCATATTGAAGAAAAGTAAACAATGTGCAATGTGCTCGACTATCCAGAACTCTTGTACTTCAACATTTGAAAATTGTCTGAGAAGCTTTTCCTAAACATGGACTCTGAGGATTCATTTCAATGGGTCCTTGGTTTTAATTAAAAATCAGATAACGAGTCACACTGCCTCTCGATCCTGTACAAATACCAAGCTACCTTTGATATTAAAGCAATTATGTTCGCACATTTTCTTTTGGATGACATCACGCATAATTTTGTTGTTAATCAACACCATCTGCTTATTGGTACTGCAAACACTTCATTTTCTCAGTACTGGCCCAGCCAATGCCTTCCCACATTCAAATATTAAAGGTCTGCACTAGCTTGTATTGAGAAATCAACATTAAAAATTTACCAGCAATTAAAGAATGATTACATCATTTAAGTGTTATGTATGTGTTAAGCCGAGCATTCTAATCTCACGAGTGCGTAGCTTCAGTTTTAATAATTAGATGATAATTAGGGGAAATAAAGGATAGCCATCAGCAGAGGATTCAGGTTGGGGAGTGTAGAGCAGCACTGAGTTGTGTGTGCTGCATATTACACATGTAAGTTTAGATGAGAGATGAAGCTCGATCAGTAAGGTTTTATTAATAAGAACTTGTCTCTTTTGTTCATTGTCTGTGTGAGAGAGAGCGGGAATGCTGTATCAGGCAGTATCACTTACTTTGCATAAAAATGAAGTTCAGCATTGATCTTATTTGGTGATAACATGTCCTGTATTGATGCTAAAAAAAAAGCCATTAACCGGTGTCTTGTCTTCTCCAATTGCTTCATTTCCCAAAGGTGCTGATTCATACTGGGCTACAGGGCTGCGGGCACCTCCCAAAGTGTCTGATTTAGGTGCCCATTCTTCATGCTTGGCCCTAGACAGTAAGAGTTGACAGCTATTCAGTCAAGTTGGGCATCACAGCAAAGGCCCAATTGTGTCCTCTCCACATGGCTGCCAATACGCATTTTGCAGCGGGGGGGGGGGGTGGTGGGGGCGCTGGATAGCGTTCAAGAGTGGCAACTCTGGCTTGTGTTTATTCCCCCCTCTCTCTACACTGGGCCATTGCAGCCAATCATAGGGGGGCAATTTTCTGACGTCGGAGGAGGCGGGTTTGGAGGCGGGAAAGGCGGGAAAATCAGATTCAAAGAGGTCAGGTTCGGAATCTGCCTCTGCGGGATTTTGCCGGTACCGGTTTTGGAGGTCGGGAAACGCTTCCGCCTCCAGCTGGCATTGTGCTATTAAAGATCCTTAAATGCTCGTTAAGGGCCTCTCTAAGCCTATTTTGAGAGGCCCGCATGATTTTTCCAGCTTTTCGGCATGCTCCATGCACCTCCTGAACCACGGCAGGTAAACCTGGTGGGTTGACTCGTGGGTGGCCTCCTCACTGCTGCAGGTCTAACAAGACCTCGTTTACTACAGCAAGGATTACTTACAGGTGCCAGACCTTGGCTTTAAAAGGTCTCTGAGCACTTTTAGAAGGCTTTCCGAAGTCGGAGGTGCTGCAGCTTGACTCCATCAACTGTGGGAGATCCTGGGAAGACCCTCTCCCCACTTGCAATGAGCACTTCCCCAAAGGAGGCATCTACAAGCAGCATGGGAACCATTCGTTTTCTTTCTGCATGGACCTCAGATGAGGATGTGGAGGTGGAGGAGGAGGAGGATCTGGAGGAGGAGGAGGAGGAGGAAGCGGTCAGAGCGCCGGTGTATCGACCAGCGGCAGCACGCGAGCACGTGGCTGCCCGGGATGCAAGGGATGAACTTATCATGGCCAGATTTGCATAGGTTGCCCAAGTTGGCACATGTCCTTCGCTCCAGCCTAGGACATCATTGACAATGTACATGACTCTCTGGCCTCCTTTCACTCAGGCCACCAACCTGACAACGCAAGTGTGGCGGTGCCCACAATGTGGAGCTGCCTAAGGCGAAAGAACAGATGGCATAACGCCAACATTTTGGCTTCAAATCATCTTAATGCTTTCCAACAGGGATGGCATTTCATCAATACACAGAAACAGTCTCCCAATCTGCACACAGATCTGGAGGTTATATCCCTTGCCAGCTGTACCCACACAGCCTTGGTTTCTTTGGCAGGCCTCTTCCTCCGAGATGAGTGGAAGAGCACCTCCGTGCTAGCTGTCACCCCCTCCAACAACATTTGCAGCGCCTCATCCGAGAGCCTCGGGTAGGCCCTTGCCTTGGAATTGGACATAGTTGTTTCTCAAAAGATGTTGGAGGTGGTGCAGGAGATGCAGAAATGCTGTGGCATGAGCCAAGGGAGCAAGAAGCCATAAAATCAGACCGGAAAGGTGCTGTCAACAGAGGCGAGTTTCAGTCCCAAAACACTAATTGAGCGAGGGCATCCCACACCTCTGAAATCAAGTGGCCAGTCATGGGAAAATCGCAAATTTTTGAAACCTATCAGTGGAGGCGGGTTACAAACCCACCCAAACCGAAACCCGCCTCCATCTCGCCTCCAGTGGGAAAAGCACCCCCGTAGTGTCTGTACCATCACCCTGGTGAGGTCAGTCAGGCCAGCATAGGGGGGCCCTTTATCCCATATCTAATGGTGCATTGGCATTCAGCAATAAGCACGTCTAAAACCTGTCCATTGAGTTCCTGACAATTGTGTCTACTCCCTGACAATAACAGGATGTGGAGCACCAAGAATAAATGGGATGTCCCATTAATAGTTTGTACTTTAAAAAAAGGGTGGGTAATTTTCACTTTCATTACTTGAGTGGTAAACTGGCATCAAAACTAAAAGTGGGCGGGTTCTGTAACAGGCGGACAATCCACTCCGCCATTCCCGCCCAAGGGTGGGGTGAAGGCAAAATCATCCCCAATGATCCTCATGCTTTTCTTGTGGCTCAGTGTGTATTTGATCACACAGATCAGGAATATCCAAGGTTTGATGCCTGGTTTGTCCTCGTTCAGCTGATTTTTTTTAAATTCATTGATGGGATGTGGGCGTCGCTGGCTAGGCCTGCATTCAGTGCCCATCCCTAATTGCCCTTGAGAAGAAGGTGGTGAGCTGCCTTCTTGAACCGCTGCAGTCCATATGGTGTAGGTACACCCACAATGCTGTTAGGAAGGGAGTTCCAGGATTTTGGCCCAGCAACAGTGAAGGAACGGCGATACAGGTCCAAGTCAGGATGGTGTGTGGCTTGGAGGGGAACTTGCAGGTGGTGATGTTCCCATGCGTCTGCTGCCCTTGCCCTTCTAAGTGGTAGAGGTCGCGGGTTTGGAAGGTGCTGTTGAAGGAGCTTTGGCGAGTTGCTGCAGTGCATCTTGTAGATGGTACACACTGCAGCCACATTGCGCCGGTGGTGGAGGGAGTGAATGTTGAAGGTGGTGGATGGAGTGCCAATCAAGCGGGCTGCTTTATCCTAAATGGTGTCGAGCTTCTTGAGTGTTGTTGGAGCGGAGCAGGGGTGGGTGGTGATAATCTTGCTCACTGCTTCTGGGCTAGGGAAGGGAAGCAAATCAGCTAGGGTTTCCCACTGCCTACCACTCCTCCAGTGACCTGAGCTGGAATGTGTGTGTGGCTGCTTGAGGAAGTCAGGATATGACTTGGCTCTGATGCCCCTACAGTCGAAAAATCGGCTAACACTGCCTGGGCTCTACACATGAAGGTGGACTGCTGCTGCACCTTGGAGCATGCCCCAGCCTGAGTCACCTTTTCATCAGAAAAAAGGGAAGAAAGGAGATTCATAAAATGCCTCAGTTCTTGGGTGGTACGAGCTTGAATGCATCGGTTGAGTCTGACTGTAGGCAGAACAAGGCTTTATTCCCCCCCGCTTCCCCAGCCGTTCTTCAGCAAGTTAGTGCAGTCTCTTAGAATGCTGTCTGTGTCATCTCTGGGTCATAGGTTTAAATCTAGCCCAGACTGATTCAGTAAAATAATCTTTTCACCACAAACTTCAAAGGGTTCTCAGTGAAGTGATTGAGTTACCTTAGCCCAGGTGAATCAAAATGTGGCAGAAATGGTACGAATTCAGAAATATCACTCCAAGGATAAGCCATTTTGAAATGAAGAAGCCCTCTCAGGGCAATAGGGGCTGTCAGGTTAATGAATGCAGATACCCTGGCATTGCATCTGGTTTGTGTTGTGTTCTCACAGGGGGTTTTAGATGCTATCACTGGGTATTACCATTCTGATCTCTAATGCTGGCCATTCTTTGCTGGAAAGAATCAATGTGTCATCCCTTTAAAACAAGTAAAAGACTTGTTCCAAAGAATTATGATTGACATTGAGATCCGTTTGTTTACTTCTAGTTTTATTTTGACTTTTTGGGGGAAAATACCTAAGTTGACACGATGAGCTCTGACGACATTCTAAAGAAAGAAAGACTTGCATTTATATAGCACCTTTCACAACCACCGGACATCTCAAAGCGCTTTACATGTAGTACTGCCACTGTTGTAATGTGGGAAACGCGGCAGCCAATCTGCGCACAGCAAGGTCCCACAAACAGCAATGTGCTAATGACCAGATAATCTGTTTTTGTTATATTGGTTGAGGGATAAGTATTGGCCAAGACACCAGGGATAACTCCCCTGCTCTTCTTCGAAATAGTGCCATGGGATCTTTTACATCCACTTGAGAGAGCAGACGGGGCCTCGGTTTAACGTCTCATCCGAAAGACAGCACCTCCGACAGTGCAGCACTTCCTCAGTACTGCACTGGAGTGTCAGCCCAGCTTTATGTATTCAAGTCTCTGGAGTGGGACTTGAACCTACAACCTTCTGACTCACTGAGCCACAGCTACTAAGTGTGACAGCGCAAGAACGTTGAAATCGCCTCAGCAGAGATGGCCATTAACTAGGGAGGCGTGATTGGGACTGAAGCTCAAATGCTATTTCAGTTCCCTTGTACTTCCAAGTTAGTTTCCAAATGAAATCAAAGCATCTTCTGCCCTACAGTAATGATGTCTCTCTGCCCCAACTTCACAAGATAATTGTTATTTCCCGCAATGTTTATCCTTGTGGTCTCTCTAAATGAGATTGCCAATTTAGGGATGGCTTTGTGCCTTATATCTGTGCCCACTAAAAGTTGTTGACTATCCAAATTAATTTCACATGGGATATTAACAGCAAACGTTCAGAGGAGACAGATTGCAGAGCTTAATTTTATGCTTGGTTGAAACCCAGATCTACTGAAGTAAAAGACTTGTGTGTTAACGTATTCTACCACCCAATTCCGCCTCTACCCCATCTATTTAGTCTCCTAAGGGGCAATTCTGGATAAATACTCCTTGACCCCCAAAGGTAGTCAAATCAGTATAGTCATCTGTTCCTGTATCTCTACTATCCAACTCTGTCTTTCTGCGCTTCACCTTCCTCCAACAGCCCAGAGCGCAGGGCGGCCCATGTCCCATTAGTCGTTAATCATCTCCATTTATTCTGAATACCATAACCTTTCAGGTTTTGAAGGAGTTAATAGACGTGCAGCAGCTGCTTTAGTTGGCGGCCCGCTCCACAGTGTGGAACTGCCCCCACTAATGTCAGCATTTTAAAGACTTGAATCATGTCCTCCAATTCTCCGAAAATAAATTTGGCTCTGCAATCTGTCTTCATAACTTAGCGCTAAATCCCAGAATCAGTCTTGTCACTCCTCTCTGAACCCTCATAAAATGACTCAACATCCTTTTGAAGATAAGGTGCTCAGTCTGCACACAATATGCCAAATGTGGCCTCCAGCTATCCGACGTAAGGGTAGAATAACTGGTGAATCTTACAATCAAAACTCTTGGGATATATCCCAGTCAGCCAGAAATGGAGTGGTAATAAATTAATCAACTTTTTTTTTCCTCTAAAAGATTGACACTCCCTCCTTGATGAGCATATTAAACAACATGATTTTATTCCTTAGCTTACTTTTGTAAAGTGGAGGCAAACTCTGACCAGTGCCATAGATAAGATTGAGCGTGTTGCAATATTTATATGTGAAATATAATCACATTTAACTAAGCACCAGAATTGCTGAGGAGTATTTAAATGGAAACCAAAAGTCACACCTCATCCTGACTTGGCCATACATGATCATCGCTGGGCCAAAATCCGAGAACTCCCGACCTAACGGCACTGTGTGAGTACCTTCACCACATGGACTGCAGCGATTCAAGAAGGCGGCTCACCACCACCTTCTCAAGGGCAATTAAGGACAGGCAATATAAGGACATAAGAACATAAGAACTAGGAGCAGGAGTAGGCCATTCGGCCCCTCGAGCCTGCCCCACCATTCAATAAGATCATGGCTGATCTGATCTTGGCCTCAACTCCACTTTCCCGCCCGCTCCCCATAACCCTTGACTCCCCTGTAGCTCAAATATCTGTCTATCTCTGCCTTGAATATATCCAACATGGATTTACAAAAGGTAAATCATGCTTGACTAATCTACTGGAATTTTTTGAGGATGTAACTGGTAAAATAGATAAGGGAGAACCAGTGGATGTGGTGTATTTGGACTTTCAGAAGGCTTTCGATAAAGTCCCGCATAAGAGATTAGCGTGCAAAATTAAGGCACATGGGATTGGGGGCAAGGTATTGACTTGGATAGAGAACCGGTTGGCGGACAGAAAGCAAAGAGTTGGAATAAATGGGTCGTTTTCCGAGTGGCAGGCAGTGACTAGTGGGGTATCGCAAGGATCGGTCCTAGGACCCCAGCTGTTCACAATATATATTAATGATCTGGACGAGGAAATTGGATGTAATATCTCCAAATTTGCAGACGACACAAAGCTGGGTGGGAGGGTATGCTGTGAGGAGGATGTCGTGAAACTCCAGTACGATTTGGACAGGTTGGGTGATTGGGCAGAAACATGGCAAATGTGCTATAATGTGGATAAATGTGAGGTTATCCACTTAGGTGGCAAAAACAGGAAGGCAGATTATTATTTGAATGGCAATAGATTGGGAGAAGGGGAAGTGCAAAGAGACCTGGGTGTTCTTGTGCACCAGTCGCTGAAGGTAAGCATGCAGTTGCAGCAGGCGGTTAAGAAGGCAAATGGTATGTTGGCCTTCGTAGCAAGAGGGTTCGAGTACAGGAACAAGAATGTCTTGCTGCAGTTGTACAGGGCCTTGGTGAGACCGCACCTTGAGTATTGTGTGCAGTTTTGGTCGCCTTATCTGAGGAAGGACGTTCTTGCCATGGAAGGAGTGCAGCGAAGATTCACCAGGCTGATACCTGGGATGGCAGGAATGAGGTATGAGGAGAGATTGTGTCATTTGGGCTTATACTCACTGGAGTTTAGAAGACTGAGAGGGGATCTCATCGAAACCTATAAAATTTTTGACAGATGAATTGTCATCGTTTGACAGCTTTGTGAAGCTGTCAAACAGTGACATTCTCTGCAGTTTGAGGAGGCCTTGAATACAAGACCTCATCAACCACCTTTCTTTTACAGAAATGAGATGGTTGTTGCATCTGAGAATGCAACGGCCATCTCTCATCTGCAACACGGAGGCGCGAGACTCTCTGCATAGAAACTGACTGAAGCCTGCAGGAAGAAACAAAGGCAAGTACACTTTTAAAAACACTTAGCACTTAGCTCAGATACTCACCTCTACACTCTTGCACCCATCACTTACCTTCACACCACACTTTTGCACCCCGCCCCCCGCAGACCCAGTACTTGCCTCGCTGAGCTGGCATGTTTTGGAGCCTTCGGGAAGCCCGCACTTGTGAGGGCAAAAAGGGGATAATCCTATTTTCTGCCTGTTAACTACCTGTTAACAGGAAGTTAATAGGCTTTAATCCCTTCCCGCCTCCAAGGAGATGGGACCCGGCGCGGGATGGCTTACCCGCCTGCTAGGAAGATGGCATGGAAGCGGGCTGGGGACGGGTTGGGCACCCGCCCCCAAATTCTGTCATTTTCCCGGCAGTCCTGCCTCCAAACCCGCCTCCCCAGGGCTGGCAAAATCGCCCCCAAAGTTTCCTGCTTTTTGCCTGCCTCCTTTCTTGGATAGGGGCGTTACATTTGTGGTTTTCCAATCCGCTGGGACCTCTCCAGAATCCAGGGAATTTTGGTAGATTACAACCAATGCATCCTCTATCTCTGCAGCAACTTCTATTAAGACCCTAGGATGTAGGCCAATAAAAAATGCTGGCCTTGCCAACAACGCATACATCCCATGAATGAATAAAAAAAAGACTAACAAGATGTATAGAGAAGCAATCAGAATGCGTAATCCCTTTTATGTGAGAGATAGATTGACTTTAAAGAACACTTAAGACTCATCACCTTGCACATGGCCTGTGCTGTGCTCAACCCTTGTGTGTTTACTGCAGTCAGTGACTGAATGAAAAATGCAAACCTGTTGTATATAGCTGCCAGTTTTTTGTTTGTTCCCAGAATGTGGGCGACGCTGGCATGAAAGAAAGAAAGACTTGCATTTACATAGCGCCTTTCGCAACCTCAGGATAGCGCAAAGTGCTTATTGTGTCAGCTGTTGCTCAGTGGGTAGCTCTCTTGCCTCTGAGTCAGAAGTTGTGGGTTCAAGTCCCACTGCCAAGACTTGAACACAAAAATCTAGGCTGACACTCCAGTGCAGTGCTGAGGGAGTGCAGCACTGTCAGAGCTGCCGTCTTTCAGATGAGACGTTAAACCAAGGCCCCGTCTGCTCTCTCAGGTGGACATAAAAGATTCCATGGCACTATTTCAAAGAAGAGCAGAGGAGTTACCCCCGGCATCCTGGCCAATATTTATCCCTCAATCAACGTCACAAAACCAGATTATCTGGTCATTATCACATTGCTGCTTGTGGGATCTTGCTGTGTGCACATTTGCTGCCACGTTTCCTACAATACTATAATGACTACACTTCAAAAGCACTTCATTGGCTGGAAAGCGTTTGGGACGCCCTGAAGTCATGAAAGGCGCTTTATAAAAATGCAAGTTTTTCTTTCTTTACAGCCAATGACATACTTTTGAAATGCAGTCACTGTTGTAATGTAGGAGGCTGCACATATTGCCCATCCTTAGTTGCCTTGAGAAGGTGCTGGTGGTTTCCTTGAACCTTTGCAGTCCGCGTGGTATGCCAGTTTTCTAAAAGATTATTCATAGCCCCTCACCCCAACTGGGCCTCTCACCAAAGCAAATCTCATTATATTTCATTGGGAGTCTGAAAATCCTCACAAAGCAACATTTTAAGAACATTTTTTATTGCTGTTGATTCTCCCTCTGACAGATATTCTATGCTAATATCAAAAGGCTGAAAATACATAGCAGGCCCATCAGCATCGGTAAACAGAAAGGACAGGCTAATGTTTTGGGCAGAGGGCCATTCGGCAATTCTGAAAACTGAAAGATAAGCAAGTTTCCTTTTTAGAGCTGGGAAAGAATCAGCAGACACTGAAATAACAGAAGTCATAAACAGAAAATGCTGGAAATACTCAGCAGGTATCTGTGGAGAGAGAAAGAGTTAACGTTTCAAGCCTGTGATCACAGAACGGTCACAGACCTGAAACGTTAATCCCCTTTCTCTCTCCACAGATGCCGCCTGACCTATTGAGTACTTCCAGCATTTTCTGTTTATATTTCTGATTTGCAGCATCCGCAATATTTTGTCTTTTGCAAAGAAGAAGTTAATGGGTTGAGTGATCTGCAAACTGTTAGATGATATAAATAATCATCTCAGTGAAATACAAAGAACAAAAGAGTGTGCAAATAGCTAAGATATTGGAAAGGCATGTGAAAGGACCACACAAGGAAAAGGACAAGAAAGTGAAGGAAATTGGGAAATAACAAGGAACGAATATCAGTACTGGGTTGTTTCAGATGATTTTGACAGTGAACTGTAGGTCTGACCCTTATATTGAGGGTCACTCATCATCTCTGCTTCCATTCCCTAACGCTGCTAGCCTCCGGTGTATCAGTGCATCTTTAGCACCATTACATGTGTCTCTGTTATTTAAAGTCAACTCATCACTTGCATGCAAACTGTTAAAGGTCACTTCAGCCTAACGATGATTTCTCCAAACACAACTTTTGGTGCAGTGAGAAAGGTTGATGTGACAGGATTCAGAAGGTTTGAAGATTGGATTTTGTAAAGTCCGCGCCTCAATAATACACGGACTTCAGGAGAACAGTTTAACAGGTACTTTACTGAACAAGAGGCAGCTTGAAACTGAAACTACAGAAGCCTGCTAGGGCCTTTTATACAGGTGTGGTCACTGCCGGGACTGCAGTCTAAGACCAGTTATTCCCTTAAAGGTACATACACAGCAGATTTACTGTCCATAGACATGGTTAGTCAATTCCTAAAGTTCTTTTAGCTTGCAATTATACTGCCTCAGACCAGTATCTGTGGAATGCAATGCGCAGACAACCTACCAGAGTTATACTGCCGACTGTGCTTTGTTGAAAATGGCACTTACGTCAGTGACAAAGGGGTTCTGCAGATGTGTAGTTAGATTCTTACACAGAGCTCCATTCCCCACGCAACGTATTTTTAACATGAAGAAAGCGGGCGCTGGAAACATACCTTTTCTTAACATTAGAGTTTCTGGAAATAATTTTGTACGGTGCTCAGGAGGTCCATTGGATTCTCTCTGGGCACTTTTAAAATGGTGCATTGGACTGGAATCATACTGCAACCAGTGCAAATCAGTGCTCCCTTTAAGCTGCGCGGCTGCGTGGCTGCGCAGGTGTCTGACGGTCCCACGCAGTCGGTGAGCCGGCTTTTAAATAGAAAAACCGCGCATACGCGGAATTTTGAATGGGCCACGCAGCCCGTTAAAGGGGCTGGGCGGCCCAGAAAAACATTGCAGGGAACACTGGTACAAATCCAAAATGGTGTGAGGTGGCTTTGTAAAGGGGTATCACACCATTTGTATTTAGTGCGCTTAGGGGTCAGATCACAACCTGACTCCAGAGTCATACTAAAAATAACAACAGAAAATGCTGGAAAAACTCAGCAGGTCAGGCAACATCCGTGGAGAGAAATTTTGAGTTGACGTTTCGGGTCAAACCCTTCTTCAAAACTTTCCAGTTTTGAAGAAGGGTTCAACCCGAAACGTCAACTCAAATTTCTCTCCACGGATGTTGCCTGACCTGCTGAGTTTTTCCAGCATTTTCTGTTGTTATTTCGGATTTCCAACATCTGCAGTATTTTGCTATCGTTCCAGAGTCATACTGCCCTTTTGCATCGATATACACGTAAAGCCACTTGGCATTGACATGAATATGTCGGTATAATTCCACCCTTCATTTTGTTCTCGATAATGCCGCTTTGAAGTGCCTTGCGGCGGTTTTCTACATTGAAGGCACTACATAAATGCAAGTTATAAGAACATAAGAAATAGGAGCAGGAATAGGCCACTTGGCCCCTCGAGCCTGCTCCGCCATTCAATACAATCATGGCTGACCTTGGGCTCAAAGCCACTTCCCAGCCTGCTCCCCATAACCCTTCACTCCCTTATCTTGCAAAAATCTATCTATCTCTACCTTAACTGTATTTAGTGACCCAGCCTCCACAGCTCTCTCGGGCAGAGAATTCCACAGATTTACGACCCTGTCAGAGAAGAAATTCCTACTCATCTCAGTTCTAAAAGGGTGACCCTTTATTCTGAAACTGTGCCCCCGAGTTCTAGATTTCCCCACGAGGGGAAACACCCTCTCTGCATCTACCTTGTCGAGCCCCCTCTCACCTCTCATTCTTCTAAATTCCAGTGAGCATAGGCCCAGCCTACTCAACCTTTCCTCATAAGTCAACCCACTCATCTCTGGAATTAATCTAGTGAATCGTCTCTGAACTGCCTCCAATGCAAGTTCCCTCCTTAAATAAGGAGACCAAAACTGTACGCAGTACCCAAGGTGTGGTTTCACCAATGCCCTGTACAGTTGTTGCAGGACTTCCCTGCTTTTATACTCCAACCCCCTTGAAATAAAGGCCAACATTCCATTTGCCTTTTTGATTACTTGCTGTACCTGCATGCTAACTTTTTGTGTTTCATGCACAAGGACCCCCAGGTCCCTCTGAACTGTAGCATTTTGTAATTTCTCTCCATTTAAATAATAGTTTACCTTTTTATTTTTCCTGCCAAAGTGGATAACCTCGCACTTTCCCACATTATACTCCATCTGCCAAATGTTTGCCCACTCACTCAGGCTGTCTATATCCCTTTGCGGATTCTTTGAGTCCTTTGCACAACTTGCTTTTCCACCCATCTTTGTATCATCCGCAAACTTGGCTACATTACACTCGGTCCCTTCATCCAACTCATTAATGTAGATTGTAAATAATTGAGGCCCCAGCACTGATCCCTGTGGCACCCCACTAGTTACCGTTTGGCAACCGGAAAATGACCTATTTATCCCGACTCTCTGCTTTCTGTTAGTTAGCCAATTCTCTATCCATGCTAATATATTACCCCCAACTCCGTGAGCTCTTATCTTATGCAGTAACCTTTTATGTGGCACCTTATCGAATGCCTTCTGGAAATCCAAATACACCACACCCACTGGCTCACCTTTGTCCACCCTGCTCGTTACATCCTCAAAGAACTCCAGCAAATTTGTTAAACACGATTTCCCTTTCATAAAACCATGCTGACTCTGCTTGACTGCATTATGATTTTCCAAATGCCCTGCTACTGCTTCCCTAATGAAGGACTCCAGCATTTTCCCAACGACAGATGTTAGGCTAACTGGTCTATAGTTTCCTGCTTTCTGACTCCCTCATTTCTTAAATAGGGGTGTTACATTTGCAGTTTTCCAATCCGTTGAGACCTCTCCAGAGTGCAGGGAATTTTGGTATATGGCCCAGAAATTCGGGCCTCCACGGGTGAGTACGCATGGAATGGAAGTGCCGGTTTCCTGCATGCACTGCGCATGCGCGGGAAACCAGCACTTCTGATCCCCTGAACGAAGGGTTTCAGAGGTCGAACACATGCGCGGGAGAGGCTGCGCGTGCGCATTGAACTTACGTTTTTTTTACAGGTTTTCCCGGGAAGGTAAGTCTCCAGAAGTTAGACATGTAAAAAGCAGTCGTAAGGCCTGCTTTTTACAAGGTAAGTGGCGAATTAATTAAAAGTAATACATTTTTTCCACAGATTTATTATTTTTAAATACTTTAAAGCAAGGTAAGTTTATTTTTAGCCCCGTTAGAAAATAAAATTATTTTTTTCAAAAATTTATTGTTTAAAATAGTTATTTCATGTAATTTGTAGTTTATTTAAAAAATGTGATGTTTTTTATTAATTAATTTGAAGATTTAGTGCTGTTTTGGGGCCGTAGTATTTATAAGTCTTGACAGCTCTTCCTGTCAATCTTATGAATGGAGCATTCCCTGCTCCGATTGGCTCCCCATGGTCCACGTGATCCCAGGGGACGCATCGAACTAACTGCGCCCCTGGGATACGCAAGCACTGCGCACCGGCAGCTGGACCAGGCCCCGGATCGGAATTCCATGGGGGCCCACAGCTCAACGGCCGGCGCGCAAGGTAAGTGCAGATCGGGGGCTTGCACCCGCGGGAAGCCCCCGACCCGAATTTCTGGGCCAATAATTCTCCAGTCTCATCCTCTAAGGGACCAGCATTTACTTTAGCTACTCTCTTCCTTTTTATATACCTGTAGAAGCTCTTACTATCTGTTTTAATATTTCTTGCCAGTTTACTCTCATAATTCATCTCTCTCTATTATTTTTTTAGTCATCCTTTGCTGGTTTAAAATTTTTTCCCACTCCTCTGGTCTCCCACCAATCGTGGCAACATTGTATGCCTTCGTTTTCAATTTGATACCATCCTTTACTTCCTTAGTTAGCCATGGATGGTGCTCCCTTCTCTTAAAATCTTTCTTTCTCACTGGAATATATTTTTGTTGAGAGTTATGAAATATCTCCTTCAATGTCCGCCACTGCATTTCAACTGTCTTACCCTTTAATTTATTTTTCCAGTCCACTTTAGCCAGTTCTGCCCTCATACCATTGTAATTGCCTTTGTTTAAGATCAGGACACTGGTTTAAGATACAACTTTCTCACCCGCCAACTGAATTTGAAATTCAACCATGTTATGATCACTCTTTCCGAGAGGATCCTTTACTATGAGATCATTTATTAATTCTGTCTCATTACACAGTACCAGATCCAAGATAGCCTGTTCCCTGGTTGGTTCCATTACATACATGTTTTGATTTGATTTGATTTGATACTATACTTGGAAACCATCCCAGATGCACTCTATGAACTCCTCCTCAAGGCTGCCATGGCCAATTTGATTTGTCCAATCAATATTGAGATTAAAATCACCCATGATTATTACCGTACCTTTTTTACAGGCCTCCATTATTTGTTGAATTATACTCGTCAAACAGTATTGCTACTGTTCGGGGGCCTGTAGACATTTTCCCCTTTTTATTTTTTTTCTCCACCCAAATCGATTCTACATCTTGATCTTCTGAGCCAATATCACTTCTCACCACTGCACTGATCCCATCCTTTACCAACAAAGCCACCCCACCTCCCTTTCCTTTCTGTCTATCCTTCTGAATTGTCAAATACCCTGGAATATTCAGTTCCCAGCCCTGGCCACCTTGCAACCACGTCTCTGTAATGGCGATCAGATCATACCCATTTGTATCTATTTGTGCCGTCAACTCATCTATCTTGTAACGAATGCTGCGTGCATTCAGATATAGAGCTTTTAACTTTGTCTTTTTACCATTTCTCCTTGCTTTGGTCCCATTTTCTGTTGCACTCTTATTTTTAAACATTCTGGCCTAGAAATTCACTTGCGTTTGCGCCCAGTTAGGGGCGAAAGAGTGGGTTGCGCCGGAAGTTGCGTCGCGCCCGAAATTAGGTGGGCCCTAACATCGGCGTTAGCCGGTAGCGCTGCGCCGGCACCGATGACGTCATAGGTGTGCGCAGTGCCCCGGTACCGCCCGAAACCACGCCGATCCCCATCTTCAGTAGCGGCCGCCTCATCCGTGGCGGCCGCTAACAACATCGGGAGACCGGGTCCTTACAGCAGCCTTAGCGGGGCGCTTTAAGGTGGAGGTGCGGCCGGCCGCTTTTTCGGCGGCCGCCTGCCCGCACCTCCTTCCCCGGCCTCCTCCACCCCCCCCCCCCCTGCGGCATTGCCGGCTGGTTTCCGTGGAGCCCGGCACTTCTCCGTTGTGCCGGGCTCTTTTGCCGGCACTTGCAATCGGGGCTCCGGCCGTTGCAGGCACCTCCCCCTTAAGAGAAGGGGGAGGCCTGCAGTACAGCAGCCTGCCGCACCGCATCGGATGGCGCAGCGGGACCGGCAGCGCTGAAATTCACTTTCAGCGCCCCAAGCGGGGCGGCCAAACCCTGGAACAGCGCCCAGTTCCGCTTTGGGGCGCTGAAAGTGAATATGGGGCGGGCACAACTGGCTCCGCGGCGGGCGCAAAATTTACGGCGCAAACGAGCTGGCGGGGCTATACCCAATTTCTAGGCCTCTGTCCCTTCCTGTCACACTCTGGTTATTATTTCCCCATCTCTATCCTGCTCTATTGCTTTCTCATTTCTCATTGACTTTTCAAATTCCCGCTCACCTGGATCCTCCCCCCCACTATTTAGTTTAAAGCCCTCTCTACAGCCCTAGTTATCGTCATTGTTGTTTTCAAGTTGTCAGAGTGAATAGAGGGGGTTTTCCAACGAATGCAGTGCATTTGGTTTCTGGAAGAGCGCGGTGTTTGTGAATCGATGTAGTGCTAAGAAAGAAGATAAAATGTGACATGTACATGAAAACTTAGAAAATAAACCCCTCTCCATTAAGTGAAGTAATGCATACTGAAGCACCGGCACTTTGAAATGAAGAAGGATCTCAGACTGGAAGGGTCACTGTTGAATAATTTTCATATGGATATAGTAAAAAGACAAAGGGGGGGAAAATTCAGTTGCTTTGCGCCTCCCATTAGCGCGTTAACGGGTTCAAAGCAACTAGCGCCCGGGCGTGGGGATGCCAACGCCTCCCGCAAAATTCAGCGGGAGGTTAGCGGCGGTGGTAACCGGTAGCGCCCCGCGATGTTGCGCCGCTGGCGATGACGTCATCGCCGTGCGCAGCGCCCCGCTTGCGCCCCGGCTGCGATCTTCGGGAGCGCCCCCTGACTTACCAACGGACGGTATGTCTGACGGGGTCAGGGGGGCCTACCTGCGGCCGGGGAGGCGCTATTTAAAGGCGCGGTGCGGGCGGCCATTTTTGTTGTGGCCGCCTGCCTCCGCTCCCGCCCCCGGCCTCCTGAAACGCCCCCACCCCCCGCGGAGTGCCGGCTGTGCTCCAAGAGCCCGGCATTTCTCTTTTAAGAAGGGGAGGAAGGCCTGCAATGCTGCGGCACATGGCGCCGCGATATTCCCTCGCAACGCCCCAAAAGGGAGGCAGGGCGCTTCCAGTAGCGCTCCACTTCCCTCTTCGGGCACTACCACTCAATTATCGTTGCGGGGTGCTAATTTTTCCAGGGCGCTAAGAGTAGCGCCCCGGCAAAGTTCTCAATTTTTAGCCCTTTTAAAAGAAGTATTTTTTCTGGCTCTTCCTTGATTTTTCATGGCAGTTTCTTTCATGGCAGAATTTTTAGTTCCTGGATAGTTAATTAAATATCTCGTGATTCCTGAATAAATGTGTAAGTAGCTCAGCATATGCAATGCAAGCGGGCAGTGGGTCTCCCTCCTGCCTGGCTGGCAAGGTGTCTGATGTAAGAAAACTACTAGGCACTTGGTCTGAGTATTAAACAAGGCTTTAATCAACTGTTTTTCAACATGGAGATCTAGTTGTGTCCTTCACTAGTTCCTGTTAAAGAATGTCCTGAGCAAGCTGGGCCCATGCCCGAGTATTTATACTCTCCCTGGACAGCGCCACCAGCAGGCCGCCCAGTATCATTTCATAAGTAATTTCCACATGAATGACAAGATTCATGTCAGTGTCCATGTGAAATGGGAGGGTGACATCTCCACAACTGCCAGTGGTAGGAACAAACGGCTGAAAATTCAGTAGCCTTAGCGCCTCATTTGAGGCGCTAGAGGGCCTTGCGCCGGAGTTATGGCCAGTAGTGAAATTCCCTGGGGCCCTAAATCGGCGTTGCTCCGGTAGCGCTGCGCCGGCACCGATGACGTCATCGGTGTGCGCAGCGTCCCGGTTGCCGTGGTAACCCGCCCGAACTCCGAAATTGAGTTGCGGCCGCCTCGCCCGTGGCAGCCGCAACCAGCGTTTTGTCAGAGGTGCCTTACTGCAGTTAGCGCCGGCGCATTAAAGGCCCCGCGGCGGCCGGCCGCTTTCCCGCCAGCCGCCTGCCCGCAGCTCCCTCCCCGGACTTCTCTCCCCCCCCCCCGGAACAGATGCAAGCCCGGCACTTGTCCGAGGTGCCGGGCTCATTTTTAAGCAGATTTGCGCGGGCCGCGGCCGGGTGCAGGCAGCTCCTCCTTAACGGAAGGAGGAGGCCTGCACTTCCCCAGCCTGCCGCACCGCATCGGGTGCCGCAGCGCCGGAATTGCGGCGCGAAACGGCAGTTAGCGCCCTTTTCCAGGCGCTAAGACCCTTCAGTAGCGCCGGCAGCCGTTTGGGCGCGGCGCCACTGAATTTTTGGCGCGCGCAGGGGACTTAGCGCCGGCACTAATTTCTGGCGCTAAAGCCCTGGCTAAGCCAAAACCCAATTTCTAGGCCAAAGTTTCATGCACTTGAATGGCTGTAATGAATGAGGAGAGGGCGTTTTTCCACTCAGCAGTTCCGAACTGTCTGTGGCAAAGGTTTTCATTCATTCAGCTCTTTGCAAAGCTGGTCAGGGAAATAATTTTTTCAATTAAAGAGAACACATTCTAAGAGTCTGCAGGATCAAAATCAGCAGGGAAATATTTTGGTGAATTGGCCTATTGCTAAGCTAGTGCCCAAGTGTGGTGCAGCATTTTGTACATTGAGCTTATTTCTTTTCCATGCTCCTCATTTATTAGTTTAGAAGCCATGTTTAAAGCACCATGAGGGAAAAATTCATGTTCGCCAGCAAAGTTGCCGGTGCAGTTAACGGCTGCTGGAAATGGCCTCAACGCTAACTGAGTGAAATTGGTCTGCGGGGGGGGGGGGATGGAGATCGGTGGTGCAGCGCTCACCTTCTGTGCAATGCCGTCCTGGTGGCGTTGCTGGAGGGATCCAGGATGAAGTTTCTGTCCAGGTCCGGCGTTCCAGCTTCCCACAGCCTCTGTGAGCAAAGCTGTGGAGCTCGCAAGGAATTGTGGGAAATGAAGAGGTCTGAGAATTAAAGGGGCCATGCATACTGAAGCATACAAAATAACATGCAGTGAATCAATACATTTTCAGCCCTTTCTGCCTTTTAAAAAATATTCAACATTTAAAAGAAGTTCCAAATGTGAATGTTCAGCTGTTAATGCTGGATTACCTTCCTAACCTCAACAAATGGGAAAACTGCCTCAGTTCTAACACAAATGGTTCAGCACGCCAGGGAAGGGGTACCGAGGGTCTCACACGCAGCACTCCAGCTTTGTGTAGGGGGGTCAACACTACAAGAGCGGCCCTCTACCCACAGGGGCCAGGAGGCCCTCCAGGAAGAACGATGCGGGAGTGCATCACCGAGGCAGTCACTGCCAGCAGTGTCACCCCCATCACCTGGCTCCAGTGTCCAAAGAAGCTTCATGACCTCAGACCACTGGTCAAGGTCAGTGGATGCATCTTCAAAAGCCGTCCCCTACCAACTGCACCACTAGCCTCACACACTGCTCAATGCACGACCCCCAATCACTCACCTACCAACAATCTGCACCAATGATGAGGCACATCTCCCATTCCTAGCCTCGCCTCACCCCCTGGGAGGAGACGGTGCAGACCATTCTTAGCAGAGGCATGGTTGAGCCCTTGACCAGCGGTGGGGCTGAAAGGATACAAGATGCGGGTATCCTCGTATATTATCCTCCTTCTGGCATGCACCTCTTGCGTTCCCGTCCTCCCGTCAGCACGACTCCACCCTTGTCCCTTCCTCATTTCACACACCCAAGAAATGCAGCCTGCCCAGTCAATGGGTCAACAAGAAGAGGTAGCCTTCCCAGCCAGTGGGACCGTCCCTGATATCCCGGCCACAAAGGGGCTGTCTGGGATGCATCCTTCCATCTGATTCCTCCTCTTCTGCGTCTTCCTCCTCTTCCCTCTGCAAGCGGCTGCTGTAAATGTGAAATGACAGCATGAAATGCTAGGATACTCAGTTGGTCAGGCAGCATGTCGATCTGAGACGTGAACTCTGTTTTTCTCTCCAAGGAAGTTGAGTGACCTGCTGTGTATTCGCGGCATGTTTTGTCTTCTCAAAGGCCTTCATTTACCATCCGAGCCCTTGCAAACGTCCAGCAGCACTCCCTACACACTTAAAAAACTTTTCACATCTAATGCAGCAAGCCACCACTTCAATAAAAAAAAATTTAAAGTTCAAACTTACCTGAATGATGTGTGTGTCTCTTTAAGAGCTGCAGACATCGCCACTGTCAGCCTGTTTGCATGCCAGGTTAACCTGGCGTGCTTAGATCCCAGCGCTGAATTCAGCGCTTGGGTCGAAGTTCACCTTGGTGACGTTAAGTCAGCGATGTACGCCAATTGACATCACCACGCCGCCATTTTTTTCCCCCAGGGCGCTGCCAGTTATTGGCAGCACAAAGGGGGAAAGCAATATGGTGGCCGCCGCGGGACCCGCCACCAGCTGACGAAAGAGTGGCAGCCACCATTTTATCGCCTTTTCATGGCGCTACGGAGCGTTGGTAAGGCGATGAATTTCTGGCCCCATGACTATAAAACGGTTCATGCACTTCGAATCATTTTCTTTATTCGTAATTCTGAACTGCACTCTGGAATGCACCGAATCAGTAAAAGTACGTGGCTAGAAATTCGTCGCGGGCAATGGCGCAAAATGGGCGGTACTGAATATCAGACGCTGCTTATAACGGGCGACTGATCGGATACTGCCCGTTTTGCACCACAGCCAGAGACAAGTTTCTAGGCCTGTGTCTCTCCAATTAAATCCTGCTTAGTTTCATTGGACGCCTGTTGCAGATTGCTTCTGTTGTTTGTATTCATAATATTTAACCTTAGAATTGAGCTCAGTGAGATTATCCAGCGAGGAACTGAGCCACACAGAGAAGGAAAATCCCAAGATTTATCCTTGATGAATGCTGTGTTCGCTGACCTCTGGAGAAATGTCCATAGGGACACTAGAGTCGGCCTCAGCGTGCCCCAGGTTTAGGGAGGGGGGGACAGTTGGCTGCGTCACTGCTACCGAGTGCTCCCCAGCAACTTCTCCTGGATCTTCACAGGTGCGGATGTCGGCTGAGGACAGTGTTGGGTTCAGTCCCGAGGCTCGGCCAGTCTCCCGACGAGTATCCTGCCGACTTTAACTCAGAAGGCTCACATAGGAGCAGTGGCCACCTCGGTGAGGTAACCAGAGGGCAGCTGGAGGCTACGAAACGGTTGACAACAAATAATAAAGGGAGTCGATGCCTTCAGGAGAGGAGAGGAGGGGGGAAGTTGACAAAAAAACATTAAAATGAAGGTTATGGGCAGAACGCTTTTGAATAATAGAAAGCGTAGGCTGCCTAAGACTGATTGATTGCTGTTTGGATACATGTGGAACCCCTACATCTTAATCATGGCATACTTTTGTTATTTGTTGACAAAAGAACTATTAGTCAATGTGTCAGAATTATTAGATTGGGAGAGATGATGGCGTTTCATCACTGCCTCGGTTCCGCTTACTTTTGTCTTGTTTTATTGTTTGCTCCCGCACCCAGCATGTCCTGTCTATTTAAAGTGGTGCCTGTCTGTGACATCTGATCACAAGCTGAATGAATTTTTATTGAGTTTGTGGTATCTAAGAGCAAACTTGCCGGCCTTTCTAAACACTTACTGTGTTTGAACAGAAACAGCTCTTACAATGAACTCATTGTGTAGCAGGGATGATGTGCTTGATCAAAGGATGTGAAAACACAAGGTCTCTTCTTTATAGAAGGTGAGGTCCATCTCTGTTGCGAGGCCTTAAAGGGTCCGCACATTGTGCTTTTTAGGATGGCAAAGGAATTCTTAAAATTTATTGCTGGATCTTCCATGGTTATGCTCCTCAAAATTATGATCGACAATAATTCTGTCAGAAGTAATAACATCACTGCACATTGTAATGTGTCCACAGTGTATAAGGTGCCCAGTACCTGTGGTAATATTATGGATTCCACACGTTCTGAAATGGCCATCATACATAAACTGAAAGAGGAGGACAGGAAAAAAATACCGTCTTTTGCTATTAATATTTTTAATGTAATAGAATGCAGCAAAAGGGCTCCATCCATCTGGTCTGAAACAATGGGAAATGGAAAAGTAAATTTTACCTGTGGTTTCATGAAGTGGCCCGATAACTACAATGTGCGTAAGTTGGGCTCACAGTGAAGAGATAAGTTTTTGATTTGGGCAAAGGCTTTGGGGGGACCTGTTCACAGCGTTGAAATAAAATGAAAATCCGATCGAAAAATAGGCGATGGGGGAATGGGCCCGCCTCTGGCAGATGTCATTTACAGTAATACGGGTAAATGTAGTGTTATGCACATGGGTAGGGCTAATGCCAAACAAGTGTTTGCCACGCAGGGTTCAGATTGTGGAGCAGGAAACAGACCTAGGTGTTATAGTACATGAATCTCTCAAGGTTTATGATCATTGCCATGAGGTTATAGCAAAAGCAAGTAGAAATTTAGGATGTATTGCCGAGGTGATCCAATTCAAAACAAGAAGCACTATTCTGTTGTATAAAACTTTGGTTCGGCCTCATCTAGATTAATGTGTCCAGTTTTGTTCCCCTCAGATATAAAAGCCCTGGAAAAGGTTCATAGGAGGACCACTAGACTGATACCTAACTTAAATGCCTTTAATTTCCACGGGAAGCAATAGAACTTGGGACTTTTTACTTTAGAAAATCATAGACGACGAGAAAATGAATGGATTAGCCTGTGTACATGTGGATAGACTGAGTAATATAGGCTAGGGAGGATCAGGGGACATGCATATAAGATACAAAAACATAGAACTAGGTTAGGTATCTGGAGGTTTTACTTTTTGCAGAGGGTTATCAAACTCTGGAACAAGCTGCTGGCTTATACAGTGAGTACGAATTTGCTGCAAGTATTCAAAAGGCAGCTGGACAAGTTCCTAATTATGGACAATATTGCAGCTTACAAAAGGCAAATGAGGCATTGGGCAATGTGTCTCATGGTCAATGGTCTCCTGGAACTTCGAGGGTCGGGGAGGAGTTTCCCAGATTTTTCCCGCCCCCTCCCCCGAATTGACCAAGGGTGTTTTATTTTTTTGACGTCAATGGACCAACTAGTCTTTTACCTGTCTGCTATTTTCGAATGTTTTTATGAGCCATCTTTGCACTGAGGTTTACCTTCCATGGGATAAGTTGATGGGTCTTAGCCAAGTCATGTGGGGCCATGGAAAGCTTTCATCTGGCAACTCCACCAAGGAATGGTGTTGCTTATGCCTGATGATGCCTGGAAGCTCAGCCCTTGCAAAGGAGGAAGTCAGTGTGGAGTGAGGGGGACTAAACTGGAGCCAGGAGGACATCAGTTTTTTTCTTCCCTACTTGTCTTTTATTTAAAGTACGATATAAGATAAAAGAAAATTCTGGTGCCTATCTGTGGAATAATTCTACACTATTGAAAATAAATTACACTTGCACGAAAACTGCAAAGTTCCAGAAATGCATTTTAAGTAGTTTGAAAAATTGTGTTTAAACTGTTCCATGCACCAAAAATCACATTTACAATGTGATCCTTTGTGACAATATTTTATTTTTTCTCCACGATAGTGCAAGCTGTATGGCGAATTATGTTGCCACAGTGCTGTGACATTGATTCTGAGTTGCTTGTTGCTGGCTTCATGATCAGTACAGGGAACACCCCCCCCCACCACCCCCCCCCCCCCCAGCCTGTAGACGTGATCGTATCGCAGTGTTAAAATCTGCTGGTTAATTGTTTCCTAGACCTTTACACTATTGCCTTGACCATCCTCATATAATGTTCTTTACTAGGGTAATGATTATCAAACTTCTAAATTAGTGATGTGCAAAATTGTATTTGTTGTTTGATTGCTGATAAGAAGATAGCACTCACAAATCCAGTTCTTTGTGCGTGTGTTTGAGGAGGGAGGGATGTATTGAAGAATGACCTTGACATCCTTCCCACTCCTCAGATGATTCTGGCATCCCTTTTAGCAACATGGCAACATACCTAATCCAATTGATCATTTTTTAAATTCATTCATGGGATGTGGATATCGCCGGCAAGGCCAGCATTTATTGCCCATCCCTAATTTCCCTCTCGAAGGTGGCGGTGAGCCGCCTTCTTGGATACAACTGAGTGGCTTGCTGGGCCATTTCAGAGGGCAGTTAAGAGTCGACCACATTGCTGTGGGTCTGGAGTCACATGTAGGCCAGACCGGGTAAGGACGGCAGATTTCCTTCCCGAAAGGACATTAGTGAACCAGATGGGTTTTTACGACAATCCGGTAGTTTCATGGTCCCCATTACTGATAATAGCTTTTTATTCCAGATTTTATTTAATTAACTGAATTTAAGTTCCCCAGCTACCATGGTGAGAGCTGAACTCATGTCTCCGGATCATTTGAAGTATATCCCATCCTCCCCGTCCCATATCATACACCAAGTGCACCATTGAATTCAGCAATAACGAGCTGGTTACCAAAGGGCCAACTGGTTCAAATGTATCCTTCTGTTGGCACCATACAATTAACCATAGAGAGCTTCAACAATATTTGAATAATGATATCTAGATAGGACATTTAAAATTTAGAATATACCAAAATATGCCACAATTGGGGGACAATTTTACGGGGGGCCAGCGGGAGCATTTGGTGGCGGGTCGGCTGGGAAAACTTTTTTTTTTGACAGTGGGTAGAAAACCCGCTGTCAACCCGCCTCCACACTAGTCTCCCAGATGTTGGGTCTGTCATCGCAGAACAGACCCGACACCAAGCGACGGTGGGAGGCAATTTATATCATTAGATACATTGTTAAGAGGCAATTATCTAGTATTTTATGCTTACCTTTAGATTTTTAGAGTTTGCCAACGGCTTCCCCGCTACTCTGGGATCACATCAGGTAAGGAGGTCGGGTGTTGTGTCAGCATGGGATGATTACTAAACTTGACAGCTGCAAATGGTCTATAAAAGCTCCCATTTCATAGGTCTTCACTTTCCAAGGTTAGAAGTTGTTACTTACTGCATTTGGAAGGCAGATTGAGCTTTATGCAGCTTGCAAGTGTTTGGAGTAAACTCTGTATCTAGTGTCACCTCATTGGAACAACCTCTCTCACCATTGACAGATTGCTTCTGTCATCTCAACCTCACCTGCCATCTATTCCATCAGCACCGGTGCCCTTGAAAAAAATCTCACCTTGGTCCTCAGAATCCCACCACGATCAGCCCCAACAACAGCAGTACTAGGCACACCAGCAGCGCCAACAGCAACACCAACCTTCTCCGCAATCAGCTGGTGCTGCACAGGACAGAGGGCATCAACACCCGAGCACATTGCTGCCCGGGACGCCAGGGATGGCCTCACCATGGCCACATTTACTTCACTTGACGCTATACACCTTGGCTGCCACATAATGCACCAGGTTGGCACCACTCCACACCAGCACCATAAAGCATCCCTACAATGCCCAAGCCATTCCTTTCACACTCATCGCCATTGCGGGGGGTACCGTTCTGCCTCACCATTCATTGCAACTCACTAAGCCACTTCCAAAGGTGCACACAAATCTGTCCAAGAATGCAAAGCGTTGAAAGTAAATATTTCAATGTTTGACAGCACATTGATAGAAACTTCACATGAACATTGGCTAAAAGACCCAAGTGCCCACCCTTGTGTGTTGTTAGTTGATATGATTGTACTAGGAGGAGGATGAGTGTGAGGGGTGGTTAGTGAGATGCGGAAGTGATTATGCAGATAGAGAGTGATGGGTGGTGGTGCAAGATAGGTTGGTGTGAGTAAGGATATGCAGGAGTAGGGTAGGGAAGGCAGAGTGATGGGGATGTGATGGGTGGCACAGCAGGATGAGGTTGAGTGTGGCTTTGCAGTAACGTTTTGTGATCTACTGAGATCATTGAAAGGTTCGCGCCACTGCAGCCTGGTCCTCCTGATGACATCCCTGCTTGTGCCCTCCTGTGCAATGTGCAACCAGGCTGCATTGATCTCCTAGGGAGATCTCTTCCGCCAATGAGAAGGGAAGAGGACCTCCCTGCGTGCTGTGACTCCCTCCATATGGAGGGAGTGATGGTAAAAACTGGGTGCAGCCGTGCTGTGCAGTGATTGGCAGTATTTGCAGCACCTCAGTGCTGTGGAACACTGACAGCACAACTGTCAAAATCAATTTGCACATGGTCCCTTTAAGGAAACTGGCTGGTGACGCATCATCAAGTGATGTCATCGGACCCGCTTACTTCAATTGGCCGGCAAACGCGCTGGGCAGGCTTAACAAGCCCAATCAGTGTAAAATTCTTTTCACAGAGGGGGCTGGAGCCAGCAGCGGGGTCACACTCTGCCACCGACCCCGGCCACACCGGACCCACCTCGGAAGGCGAAATTGCGGCCTTGGCTTTTCCTTATGTGGGGAACAAATGGACTGGCACTACAGGGGTAAATGTATGAAATTCAGCAGCCAGCAAGAAACCTTGGCACCTGGGAGCACATAGCGACAATTCAAGCACGCACTTCCTCACGGTTTTCCATACATTATATGTCCTTCTGATCTGTGCCAGAGTGATGTTTTCATAAAATTACCTCTCATGGGATAGTGAGAGCTAGTTTCTTTGCAAGCCACCCCTCAGCAGAATTAGTCATGTCAGTTGTGGGAGAGGCACCAAGCTGCAGGACAATTGGAAGGAGCTTCATTATCGATATCGTTTTGCATCTCTCTTGGTGGCCAGCTGTCAGTGTAGGGTGCGTGCAGCCATTAACATCAGGTCACCCACCTACCCTTTCTGCCGCAGCTCATCTATGAAAGAAAAAGAAAGACTTGCATTTATATAGCGCCATTCATGACCTCAAGGCATCCCAAAACGCCTTACAACCAATGAAGTACTGTTGAAGTGTAATCACTGTTGTAATGTAGGAAACACGGCAGCCATTTGCGCACAGCAAGCTCCCACAAACAGCAATGGGGTAATGACCAGAAAATCTGTTTTAGTGATGTTGATTGAGGGATAAATATTGGCCAGGAAACCGAGAAGAACTCCCCTGCTCTTCTTTAAAATAGTGCCCTGGGGTCTTGTACGTCCACCTGAGAAGGCAGACGGGGCCTTGGTTTAACGTCTCATCCAAAAGATTGCATCTCCAACAGTGCAGCACTCTCTAAGTAAATGTGAGATGGGGAGCAATGAGAAGGTAGAAATAAAATAGGGGATCATGTACCCTCACCAGTAAAGCATTTTGCCCTCGTGGCTGTGGTGTTGGAAAAAGGCACCTTTTGTTATTTTATTTCAGATTTGTTGTCCGGGAAGAAATTACCTCAGCCTTTGTGATGTAGTAGAGAAGGATGTTTCTCCAAAAAAAAAGCAAGACATAAACTGATAATGAGGTTTTTACTGTTTGTTTGGCAGCACAAACGATGCTTCATGCTGCCAAATAGAGTAAACAAAAATAGTTCCTGGAAGGTCTGCGAGTCACAGTGGCATCAACACTGACGCAAGACAAAAATAGAATTTGGCTCGTAGTCATACATTGTACTAATTTGTAGGCAATCATCTGTTGCTTAAATTGTACCTTCCTGCACAGTGTCAGCTGTGGCTTAGTTGGTAGCACTCTTCACCTCTGAATCGGAAGGTTATGGGTTCAAGTCTAACTCCAGGAACTTGAGCAAATAATCTCGACACTCCAGTGCTGCGCTGCCAGAGGTGTTGGCTTTTGGGTGAGATATTAAATCGAATGCCCTTTCAGGTGGCTGTAAACAATCCATGGCACTATTTTGAAGACGAGCAGTGGAGTTCTGCCTTGTGTCATAGCCAATCTTTATCCCTCACCCAACACCTAAAAACACGATTATCTGGTCATTGTCAATTGCTGTTTGTGGGAGCTTGCTGTGTGCAAATTGGCTTCCACATTTCCTACATTCCTACAGTGGGTGCTTCATTGGTTGTAAGGCACCTTGGGAGATCCTGAGGTTGTGAAAGCAAGTCTTCCTTTCATTCGTCTACTCTGGTGTTGTTTAAACCCTTCATTCTGCAGTTTTTCCCCTCCCTGTGTGTGGGTGGGTGCTGAATTACCAGAAGCTTTCACTCTGCTACTTACAGTTCCATTCCCCTTTTGCTTACTGCGAGCTCTAATAGTTTGGTCGAGTTTCCTATTGAATACCATTTGTTTTCTGTATGTTTAATTTCAGAATGGCGCAGAGGGTTGGAATGTTATTGACTGCACTCAACTGACAGTCCAAAATGATCAATAGCTTCAGTCCTCCTGGGATTCGTTTTGTTTAAAACTGAATCCTCAGTTTGGGTAGGTGAAGCGGTTTGATCCAGTGAATCGGAAATTCCTTCCGAATGTTTTCTTTTAATCTTTGCAACTGAGCCTTTTCAAATATCCCTGTCAGTTGTAATGCTGAAGGAAGTATAATCCTATGATGCGCAGCACTGTTTAACCATGTTAATGAATGAGCTTGCTCTGTAAGTATCGTGATATTGCTGTCTGCACCCTGCGTGGTCTCAATTTGAAAAGGAAAGAGAAGGCCAAAAATAATGACTAGGCCGGTGATCCACATAAATGAGAAATTATGCCGATTTAAACTTTTTGATTTAATAACACGATGTAAATGTGTCCTATGCCACACTCATTACGAGGCTCTCTCGGATCTGTCGCAAGATTACTTGGACTTTGCAACATTTTGCTGTATTCTAGGCCCTTCATTACAAGTGTGTGCACCTTGTTATGAGATGTCAATGCTTTGTTTCTGAGGACAATGTTCTAATGAGCTGTGGGTGTTACCCGTGTTACCTCACCAGTTGCTTGAGGCAGCTACTGTCATTTTATCAGCCCGAGTTGTTTCTAAAAACACCCCTGTCAGTATTCAGCTGCCTACTGTACATACTTGGCAATGCCACTTTGTGAAGGATGGGTTACTGTCATTTCTTTTCCTCGTTATAATTGAGCATCGAATGGTGCCATAGCCTAGGTGTGGAAGGGTTTTCGGATTTTCTTTTTCTTCAGATATCTACAGTAATAGATATTTACTCTCTCACTCATCACCGGTTTTTTTTTTGGCAAATGTTTGAACTGCAGAGAACAAATCGCTCGTTGTGTTGCTTCTTTTGGATGTGATTTAAGCAGAACTGCCCCATGACACATCGCCCAGCAGGTTTAACCCCGTCTCTCTCGGTTCCTTTCGAACCATGTTATCAGTGTGCAATCATTATACACCGTAGGAGCTCTCGGGCAGAAGGATAGCTTCCTGGAAGCAAATGATCTCTGTAAATAGAATTAGAAGTGAACTCCAAAGAATTTTCAGGCCACATTCCTGCACAATCTTGTTTGCAGGCACTTTTACATCAGTTTTTATTCAATTTATTTTTGGCGAGCAGCCTCCTGTTTGTATTTAGAATTTGCTCCTGTAGGCCTTTAGGAGAATGCTGATGTGGGGGCATGGTTGAGGGGGGGGGGGGGGCAGTGTGGATTTGCGCTGAGATATCAGCACATCATAACACAATTGTGCAGCGTGATTCTCTCTGCTGTGGAAGCCATGAAAGAAGACCAGTTAACTCTGTGTATTCGAATGGACCAAAATCATTCGACGCCTGGAAGCGAGAGACCTGATGCCAAAAGAGCAGTTTATTTCTAGTCGGGACTGCATCCAAATTTGTGCTTCATTTGAAAGAATTATTTTGAGGCCCTAACTGTGTCTTTGCAAGGAACTACCTCAACGTGTTTAATGAAGCGGGATCTGGCAGTAGTTTGGACTAGTGGAGGTCAGACCTTCATTTACACACAGCCTGCCATCCTGAAAAAGACCCGTTTATCCCTACTCTTTGTTTTCTGTCTATTAACCAATTCTCAATCCATGCTAGTATATTACCCCCAATTCCATGTGCCCTAATTTTGTTCATCAACTTCTTGTGTGGGACTTTATCGAAGGCCTTCTGAAAATCCAGATACACCACATCTACCGGTTCCCCTTTGTCTACTCCACTAGTTACATCCTCAAAGAACTCCAATAGGTTTGTCAAACAGGATTTCCCTTTCATAAATCCATGTTGACTCTGCCCAATCTTACTATTAGTTTCTAAGTGCCCAGTTATTGCATCCTTTATAATAGATTCCAGCATTTTCCCAACTACTGATGTGAGGCTAACAGGTCTGTAGTTCCCCGTTTTCTCTCTCCCTCCTTTCTTAAATAGCGGGGTTACATTTGCTATCCTCCAATCTGCAGGAACCGTTCCAAAATCTATAGAAAAGTAAAGTAAAGTAACAGCCCGTTATGCCTAAAATCATTTTGTTTTAATTTTTGAGGATATGTGGACCATCCACATTCTGCAGCCAAGAAGACAACCTGCTCCCAGGTCTCTGCCAACGCCACTTTTCAGGAGCCAGGCAACAAGTCTCCATCTGATTCCCTCCCCTCTGAGTTGGAGGAGCGGGGAACAGGGCTTGCTGTTATTTCGCATCTTCCTACAGCAACACAACTGAGATCGAAAAACTGGAAATCTAGAATAAGTGGTCTGCCATTTGCTCAATATTTGAAGTGTATACGCTCATTTTTAGGAACTTTTTTTTGGGAACGATTTGAATAATAGGCAACACAAAATTGGGAAGCGCTATCCAGAACGGTAAAGGCACGTGATCAGGGGGGTGGGATTCTCCACCGTGATCCTGTCTGATTTTGGGTAGGATCGCAAGTGGGGAATGTCGGAAAGTGCAAGTGGGCACAAGATGGGTTAAAAATAAAGAAGACCCTCCAACACTACTGATCTCATCATTTCAGAATACCAAAGTTACTTCCCCTGACTGTATCTAGCTGTTTCCTAAATGTGTCCAGTGTCCTCACCTCAAGCATCTTCCCTAGCAACCCGTTCCAGTTGTTGACTGCCTTTAAGAAATACTTCCTGATGTTTATCCTAACTTTGCCCTTCACAAAACAGAACCCATGCCCTCGTGTCCTGGCGCGTTGGCCCATCTGAAAGTACTATTCAGGGTTCTCGCAAGACTCTTTCCCAGACGGGATAGAGTTCGAACGACAAATGGGTTTAAATTGTAAATTTTGTAATGAGCTATGGATTTAGGAGACTGCTATTGATTTCAAGAAATTAATTGTGGCCGAATGCAGTTTTAAAAGCAAACCCTGCAACTAATCATAATGTGTAATTCACAATCAGTCAAATCAATATCGTAATAATTGTTACACATTGTTAAAAAATGCACAACAGTACTATTGTAATCTCATTGATGCTAGACATGAGTTTGATTTAAGTGATGTAGTCCCATGGCATTACAACACTAACAGTATATTACTAAAATGACAGGAGAATGAGTCCCAGTTATGTGATTGATTGAAAAGATAATGATTACACAGTGTTCAGTTGAAGGCAGAGAAAGGAGAATTCCATCCGTAATTTGCAATACTCTGCCAAAAAGCTTTTCAGATTTGTCAGGAGAATAAGACACCTGAAGGTGCTCAACTCCACCCCTCCCCCTCCCCAGGCTAAAAAGAAACAGTCTGGTTCTATTTTAAAATTATTTTGGGGGCAATAAAGCAATATTAACATTTTTCCATCGCCGATATTTTTATGATAAGTGTTCAAAGAAAACCAAAAAATAAACCACGCAATTCATTATTTTAATGCCCCGGTGATTTTTCTCCTGGGTTGCTCCCAATATTGTCCAACAGATTAATCCTTAATTCCTGGAGACACCAGGACAATCCTAGAGGGTTGGCAATCCCAGCCCCCAAGCTCTCCGTTCCGCTGACTCCAACCTCTTGTTCTTCCCCACCTCCCTGCGCCCCCCCCACCCTCCCCACTGTAATTCATTCCAACACTGGGGGCTTGTGCTTTCTGCCACCTTTTTCCCACACTCTGGAATTGCCTCCCTGAACTCCTCTGCCCCTCCACTGCTCTTACCTCTGTTAAGAGCTTTCTTAAAACCCACCTCTTTGACCAAGCTTTTGATCACTCCTCCTAATATATCCTGCTGTGCCTCGGCATCCATTTTTCTTGTACCTTTGTGAAGCATTTGGTACATTTTTTCCACATTAAAAGTCCTGTATCAATGAGAACATAAGAATTAGGAGCAGGAGTCGGCCATACGGCCCCTCGAGCCTGCTCCGCCATTCAATAAGTTCATGGCTGATCATCGGCCTCAACTCCACTTTCCTGCCCGATCCCCATATCACTTGATTCCCTTAGAGTCCAAAATGCAAGTTGTTGTTAAGCCACTTAATACAGTAATGACAAAAAAACAACCAACAATTTTTTTTGGTAAATTGTGGAACTGTTACTGTCACTTGACTTAACTCGCAAGTGTGGCATTTCCTCAGAAGCCAGAGCTGACGACAGAATTCTGTTATAATTTAGGGCTGAGATTTGTCAATTATTCTCAATAGCTCTATTCTAGTAGCGGGCACATATACTCCTTTTTGTTGATGGTTTCTTGAAATTCACTTAAAGGGTATCCTTCACTCACCACAAGGCTGTGAAGCACCTTGAAATGTTTGACTATGTTAAAGGTGCTACATAAAAATGCACGTTCTTGTTATTGATGTTGTTATACACTCAAAGTGAGCTCTTCGGTAGAAAATGAACAAATTGCCATTGGTAGAGAAAAGCAAGTGTGATGGCCATATTCACAATTGGCACACAAACCTCCCATGACCATCAAGGCAGCTTGATGTGCCCACTTCCCCAACTAGACTGCCAAAGAGGACTGGCACATACCCCAAGTAGTTGGATAGATTGTCTTCCTTCCCCCTCCACACACACAGACACACACACACACCAAGTGGGATAAATACTGTAAATCAAAATCAGCCTCTACATTTGTTGCTGTGGTTCCATCTACAGACACTTTCCTGCCAGCTGGCATGGCGACAGAAACTGAAAGTGGCATTCTGCACGCACAGATGGGCATTTAGTCCCTCTGCTCATGCATATCGTTTCAGCGGGACACTGAAAATGGGATTCAGCATGTCCAGAGGAATTCACTTCCAATCCATGCGAATATGTACAAGTGCTCCTGAGACAAGTATTTTTTATTTTACAGGTAGCAGAATTGCCTCCAGAAGTGAAGTGGCTACGCACTGCTTGCAGTTTGATTTATTCTTCTCAAACTACTAAACACAAACTCATATTGGAAGTGACAATTAGTCCGCTGAGACCGAAGACTTTAAAGAGAATTATTTACTGCATGCATTCAGGAAGATTTAGTTTTACATACTCGAGCAATTGTTCAGGACTAGTTTACATGGTGTGAGATTATACTCCGATTGACAGGTGCAGAGAAACAATTTGATCGTTCCAAGGTCTCAATGGCAGCTATCAAAGACTAACTTCATTCCTGGCAGCTGCTTTGCACTTGGTTTGCATTGAACAAAGACTTTTGTATTCAGTTACAAAAGCCTGAGCCACGGTGAAGGCTATGAGTTAAAAAATTGGAGGAAGATTTCTGAGACCCATGACTTAATTAAACCTTGAATTTGTAGTTATGCGTGTTATTCCCCAGCCCCAATTATATACTGAAGAGCATCACAGCAGAGAAACCTTTGTTCCAGTTCTATGACTCAAGCTGACAATCCCTTTGGACAACAGGTACAGGAATGTGGCCTCCACTATTTCTTTACAATCTTTACACCTATTGATTCCTACAGGTCCATTCAGTTCCATCCGTATGGTAGTACTCAAGGCCGTGAAGTTATCACATTTGACCTGGGGCAGACAGATACAATCCTTTCCTCACACAAACACACCAGGGCCTCCAGATTGTGATTTAATTTGTGCCGCATTCATGTCCTGGGCTCTGGTGCCAACTCTTAAGGTGTTAGCTTGATTTAAAGAGATACGCGGTCTTTGTTTTGACACTTGACCCATAAAAGTCGAACAAATTCCTGCAGTGTGAGTAGCACTTTGAGTCATTTGTGATCCAAATCACCTTATCTGCTCCCAGTCTTGAAGTAGTGCATGAGACGAGTTAGCGTTTTGCAGCTCACTCTGTGAAGCATAATTGTTAACAGATGCCTATAAAGCTCTTGCAAGCACGGTGCAATCTGTTCTTTGCAGTAGGTTGGGACGGATGAAAAGGCTGTAAATCTCAGGACAGCTATGTCAGTGCTCAATCCAAAGTGGTAGCTGGGAACAAGGGTGTGTGCAGCACCTTTCCATGAGAATGGAGTTGACTGGCTTCATTTTATATCCTGTGCTTTTTCCCTTTCACACCTGAAGGTGCTGCTGATTCATGTCGGTATACAGACAGAAAGACTTGCATTTCTATAGCGCCTTTCAGGACCTCAGGACGTCCCAAAGCGCATTACAGCCAATGGAGTACTTTTTGAAGTGTAGTCGCTGTTGTAATGTAAGAAACGCAGCTGCCAATTTGTGCACAGCAAGCTCCCACAAACAGCAAAGCGATAATGACCAGGCAATCTGTTTTAGTGATGTTGGTTGAGGGATAAATATTTGTCAGGACACCGGGGATAACTCACCTGGCTCTTCTTCGAAATAGTGTTGTGGGATCTTTTATGTCCACCTGTAGATGATGGCAGCCATTTAGTATCTCACCTCAACAGTCATTTCTTCATGTATCAGCCTGGACATTTGAATGTCAACAGGCTATTAGACTGTGGGGGGCTTTCTTTATACTCGTTCTTAGGATGTGGGCGTCGCTGGCAAGGCCAGTTTTTATTGTCCATCCCTAATTGCCCTTGAGAAGGTGGTGGTGAGCCGCTTTCTTGAACCGCTGCAGTCCGTGTGGTGAAGGTACCCCCACAGTGCTGTTAGGAAGGGAGTGAGTTCCAGGATTTTGACCCAGCAACGATGAAGGAACGGCGATATATTTCCAAGCCAGGATGGTGTGTGACTTGGAGGGGAACTTGGAGGTGATGGTGTTCCCATGCGTCTGCTGCTGTTGTCCTTCTAGGTGGTAGAGGTCACGGGTTTGGGAGGTGCTGTCGAAGGAGCCTTGGCGAGTTGCTGCAGTGCATCTTGTAGATGGTACACACTGCAGCCACAATGTGCCAGTGGTGGCGGGAGTGAATGTTTAAGGTGGTGGATAGGGTGCCAATCAAGCGGGCTGGTTTGTCCTGGATGGTGTTGAGCTTCTTGAGTGTTGTTGGAGCTGCACTCATCCAGGTAAGTGGAGAGTATTCCATCACACTCCTGACTTATGCCTTGTAGATGGTGGAAAGGCTTTGGGGTGTCGGGAGGTGAGACACTCACTGCAGAATACCCAGCCTTTGACCTGCTCTTGCTGCCACAGTATTTATCTGGCTGGTCCAGTTAAGTTTCTGGTCAATGGTGACCCCCCAGGATGGTGATGTTGGGGGACTCAACAATAGTAATGCCGTTGAATGTCAAGGGGCAGTGGTTAGACGCTCTCTTGTTGGAGATGGTCATTGTCTGGCACTTCTGTGGCACGAATGTTACTTGTCCTGAATGTCGCCCAGGTCTTGCTGCATGCGGGCACAGAGTGCTTCATTATCAGAGGAGTTGCGAATGGAACTGAACACTGTGCAATCATCAGCAAACATCCCCACCTCTGACCTTATGATGGAGGAAAGGTCATTGATGAAGCAGCTGAAGATGGTCGGGCCTAGGAAACTGCCCTGAGGAACTCCTGCAGCAATGTCCTGGGGCTGAGATGATTGGCCTCCAACAACCACAACCATCTTCCTTTGTGCTAGGTATGACTCCGGCCAGTGAAGAGTTTTTCCCCTGATTCCCATTGACTTCAATTTTACTAGGGCTTCTTGATGCCACACTCGGTCAAATGCTGTCTTGATGTCAAGTGATACATTTTGGTAGAAAGAATGAGGAGAGGACATATAAACTAAATGGTACAATCCTAAAGAGGGTGCACGAACAGAGAGACCTGGGAGTATGTGTGCGCAAATCGTTGAAGGTGGCAGGGCAGATTGAGAAAGCAGTTAAAAAGGCTTAGGGGATCCTGGGCTTCATAAATAGAGGTATTGAGTACAAAAGTGTGGAAATTATGATGAACCTGTATAAAACACTGGTTCGGCCCCATCTGGAGTACTGTGTCCAATTCTGGGCACCATACATTAGGAAGGAAGTGAAGGCCTTAGAGAGGGTGTATAAAAGATTTACGAGAATGATTCCAGGAATGGGGGACTTCAGTTACGTTGATAGACTGGAGAAACTGGGGTTGTTCTCTATGGAGCAGCGAAGATTGAGACGTGATTTGATAGAGGTGTTCAAAATCATGAGGGGTCTGGACAAAGTAGATAGAGGGAAACTGTTTCCATTGGCAGAAGGGTCGAGAACCAGAGGACACAGATTTAAGGTGATTGGCAAAAGAACCAAAGGCAACATAAGAAAAAACTTTTTTATGCAGCGAGTTGTTAAGATCTGGAATGCACTGCCTGAATGGGTGGTGGAGGCGGATTCAATCGCGGCTTTCAAAAGGGAGTTGGATAAGTATCTGAAGGTTAGAAAATTGCAGGGCTACGGGGAAAGGGTGGGGGAGTGGGACTAGCTGACGTGCTCTTGCAGAGAGCCGGCATGGGCTCGATGGGCTGAATGGCCTTCTTCCGTGCTGTAACCATTCTATGATTCTATAATTGTAAGGGCAGTCACTCTCACCTCACTTCTGGAATTCAACTCTTTTGTCCATGTTTGGACCAAGGCTGTAATGAGGTCTAGAGCTGAGTGGCCCTGGCAGAAACCAAACTGAACATCAGTGAGAAGGTTATTGGTGAGTAATTGCCACCTGATAGCACTGTTGACAACACCTTCCATCACTTTGCTGATGAGTGAGAGTAGACTGATGGGGCGGTAATTGACCATATTGGATTTGTCCTGCTTTTTGTGGACAGGACATACCTGGGCAGTTTTCCACATTGTCGGGTAGACGCCAGTGTTGTAGCTGTACTGGAACAGCTTGGCTAGAGGCGCGGCTAGTTCTGGAACACAAGTCTTCAGCACAACATCCGGGATATTGTCGGGACCTATGGCCTTTGCTGTATCCAGTGTGCTCAGCCGTTTCTTGATATCATGTAGAGTGAACCGAATTGACTGAAGACGGGCTTCTGTGATGGTGGGTACCTCAGGGGGAAGCAGAGATGGATCATCCACTCTGCACTTTTGACTGACGATGGTTGTAAACGCTTCAACCTTGTCTTTTGCTCTCGCGTGCTGGGCTCCTCCATCATTGAGGATGGGGATGTTCATGGAGCCTCCTCCTCCCGATAGTTGTTTAATGGTCCACCACCATTACAACCAAGCCAGATCCTGTCCTCACACAAATATCCCATTAATGCTCATAGAGGTCAGAACTTTGCAATGAGAATTGGGAACCCTGGCTGATTTATTTTTCCTTTCGTAACCCAGGGAACTGCAACGTCACCACAAATACTGCCCTGCCATCACACGACCAGCCGAGACTACCTAACACAGCACAAATTAGGGATTGAACCCAGCACTTTCCTCATCAGCACCACAGCACAGAATGCAGTTAACCCTTTGGTAGGGTGACCATATTTTCTAAACCAAATCCGGGAACACACAGAGTGGGAGCACAGCAAAGTGGCCAGGAATGACAACAGGAAACGCTGGAAAAACTCAGCAGGCCAGGCAGCATCGGTGGAGAGAGAAACAGAGTTAACGTTTCAGGTCGATGACCTTTCGTCAGGACGCATGCAGTGCAGTGTGGCCCAAGCTATTGTTGGTGCCTTTTCTCCGCCGCGTTGTATTGTGGGAAGGCAGGGCCGCCATCGTCGCCTCCATTCAACCAGCTCCTGGAATCTGTTCTTGAGCTCACCCGGGCGGGAACGGACTGGGAATCTCCCCGCCCGCTGCTCCCCCCCCTCCCACCGGAGTTTCTGTCACGTTATATTTATCAAAACAAAGATTCTATACGGGGACAATTTTTCTGAACTGGGGACTCTTCCGGGGACATTGTTTGCCTGGGGACACAGTACCTCATCCGGGAACTGTCCCCTGAAAATGGGGACGTATGGTCAGCCTACCGTAGGCCATCAGGGAAGCCAGCTGGAATGCTTCACTGCTTAGGCTTCCGCTTGGGAGCTTTTTGAATATCCACCGCTCCCTCCGCCACCCTCTCGCCGCTATATAAGATGCAAGTGACTGTGAATGAGGACACAGAAGCGAGATGAGGAGAATTTCTGTTACTCAGCGAGATGTTATGATCTGGAATGCACCACCTGAAAGGGTGGTGGAAGGAGATTCAATCATAACTTTCAAATGGAAAATGGATAAACACATAAAGGGAACATTCTTGCTGGGCTATGGGAAAGGGCAAAGGAGTGGGACTAATTGGATCGTTCTTTTAAAGAGCCGGCACTGTCACAATGGGCCGAATGGCCTCCTACAGTGCTGTATGATTCTATGGCATCTATCCGACAATGTGGAAAACTGCCCAGGTATGTCCTGTCCACAAAAAGCAGGACAAATCCAATCTGGCCCATTACCGCCCTATCAGTCTACTCTCAATCATCAGCAAAGTGGTGGAAGGTGTCATCGACAGTTCTATCAAGCGGCACTTACTCACCAATAACCTGCTCACTGATGCCCAGTTTGGGTTCCGCCAAGACCACTCGGCTCCCAACCACATTACAGCCTTGGTCCAAACATGGACAAAAGAGCTGAATTCCAGAGGTGAGGTGAGAGTGACTGCCCTTGACATCAAGGCAGCATTTGACCGAGTTTGGCATCAAGGAGCCCTCGTAAAACTGAAGTCAATGGGAATCGGGGGGAAAACTCTCGACTGGCTGGAGTCGTACCCAGCACAAAGGAAGATAGTTGTGGTGATTGAAGGTCAATCATCTCAGTCCCAGGACATCGCTGCAGGAGTTCCTCAGGACAGTGTACTAGGCCCACCCATCTTCAGCTGCTTCATCAATGACCTTCCCTCCAAAATAAGGCCAGAAATGGGGATGTTTGCTGATGACTGCACAGTGTTCAGCGCCATTCACAACTCCTCAGATAATGAAACAGTCCATGCCCGCAAGCAGCAAGACCTGGAAGACGTTCAGGCTTGGGCTGATAAGTGGCAGTCTAGCCACCACCCCATGACATTCAATGGCATTACCATCGCCGAATCCCCCACCATCAACATCCTGGGGGTCACCATTGACCAGAAACTTAACTGGACCAGCCACATATATACTGTGGCAACAAGAGCAGGTCAGAGGCTAGGTATTCTGCGGCGAGCGTCTCACCTCCTGACTCCCCAAAGCCTTTCCATCATCTACAAGGCACAAGTAAGGAGTGTGATGGAATACTCTCCACTTGCCTGGATGAGTGCAGCTCCAACAACACTCAAGAAGCTCAACACCATCCAGGACAAAGCAGCTCGCTTGATTGGCACCCCATCTACCACCTTAAACATTCACTCCCTCCACCACCAGCATACCGTGGCTGCAGTGTGTGCCATCTACAAGATGCACTGCAGCAACTCGCCAAGGCTTCTTCGGCAGCACCTCCCAAACCCGCGAACTCTTCCACCTAGAAGGACAAGGGCAGCAGGCACATGGGAACACCACCACCTCCAAGTTCCCCTCCAAGTCACACACCATCCTGACTTAGAAGTATATTGCCGATCCTTCATCGTCGCTGGGTCAAAATCCCGGAATTCCCTACCTAACAGCACTGTGGGAGTACCTTCACCATACGGACTGCAGCGGTTCAAGAAGGCGGCTCGCCACCACCTTCTCAAGGGCAACTAGGAATGGGCAATAAATGCTGGCCTTGACAGTGACGCCCACATCCCATAAACAAATAAAAAAATGATTCTAACGTGCTAGACTAAGAGCCCAAAAGGCCAGCTCTATTGGCCCAGCTTAGCATTGTAACTGATATACAACATTCCTCTCAATACTGCGAATTAATTGTCATTTTTTTTTGCGGGGGCTAGGTGGTGGAGCAGAGTTGAATTTGAGCTTACGTGGCCTTTAGTGAGCGCTTAGATTTATGGACAATAACTGTTTCTTACTCGGCCTCATTTAGGTCAACGCCTGGTTGATTTTGAATTGAGCAGATTGTCACATTGAAGACGGCAACAAAAAAAAAACAATTGACTGCTGCAGTTAGCGTGGGTTGTAATGAAGCATCGGAGATTTGAAGCTTTGGGACGACATCACGGCTTCAGTAAAGATTTTTTCTTTTCAGTTGAGTCCCTCTGACTGTGGACTCTACTTCCCTGTTCTTGGCCACCGTAGCTGGCATGATCAAGGCTGGGGCTGGTAGGGGGCCCCTTTCTAACGTTCCCCCGTTGGCCACAATACCAGCCGCAGCTCGTTAAAAACACCTGAAGCTTTGGAGCTTTAAAAGGCAGATTTATTGCAGCCCTACTTTAACAACCCTTCCGGGGATTGGAAGCACAATTTTGCCTGAAAGGGGGATAAAAAAGAACAAGTTAAGGACGTTAGTTTGTTTTAAGAATATTTAATTACCGTCTGCTTTGTTCTTGCGCTGCTCTTTCTGGCTGACATTTGCGGCATCAAACTGATAGAAATTTGCCGAATCATTTCTTTTTCTGTAGATGTATTTGGCAACAAGATGTATGTTTTGAAGGCTGTAAAAAAAAAAATTCAGCGTTCAAAGGACGTTTGAGTGTTCGCAACATTTATTATTAAAAGAGTTGAAATTCTCTGCGGTTTTGATTTTTCAAATTAGTTTCACTTTGGTACAATCGGCTGTCATTTGTATCACTGAAGTGAACAGAAGCGTAAAATCAACAGCAAAAAATACAAGGCGTGGAACTCCTGCCCACCAGTGGTGAGATACACAATGGGGTGGGCGACTGAGCCTTGCGGCCTCGGAAGCTCCAGTGTTCATCCCCTGCTCTATGCTGAGTGAGCTGATCTCGGCTGCGGTGGTAATAGGGTGTCGGTGATTCAGTTCAGGTCTGGGGTAAAATAAAGCATTTATATAGCGCCTTTCAAGGCTTCAGTACGTCTCAAAGCGCTTTACAGCCAATGAAGTGCTTTTTTTTAAAGTGTGGTCACTGTTGTAATGTAGGAAACGCGGCAGCCAAATTGCACACAGCAAGCTCCCACAAACAGCAATGTGCTAATGAGCAGATAATCTGTTTTAGTGATGCTGATTGAGAGACAAATAGTGGCCAGGACACCGGGGATAACTCTCCTGCTCTTTTTTGAAATAGTGCTACGGGATCTTTTACAGTCACTTGGAAAATCAAAGGGGCCTCGGTTTAACGTCTCATCCAAAAGACGGTACCTCTGACAGTGCAGCCCTCCCTCAGCACTGCACTGCAGTGTCAGCCTAGATTTTTGTACTCAAGCCTCTGCAGTGGGACTCTGTGGCGAGTGTGCTACCCACTGAGCCACGGCTGACTCCTGGAGGGGTATCAGCAACTGTCTCCACTCTAATCACTTTCCAGTACCACTGGTGTGTGTATGAAAGTTGGATGAGGACATAGTTCAGCGGCAACGTTTCCCGTGTTTAGATAGCTCGCTGACTTTTGCTGTCAGGGCAGAGCTTGAAATATATCTGCCTTCTTCCGTACAGTCCTTTTTTTGTGGATATGCACTCATTAGGCGAGGGGTGCCATTACTGGTGAATGTAGCACTTCCCACTTCAGATATCCAGTGTCTGCATCAAGCACACATCGGTCACGGCGACCACAATTAGATGCAAAGCTAGGCTGCCTCCACTCTTCACAAAAACATGCCTCAGCTCCAACCTCAGAAAACTGCCTCCATTATACCATTGTGGCATTTTTCCTGTTTACCACACAAGCCACCCTTACTTTTGCCTGATTGATGTTGCTAGTTAGTGATGAATAAGCTTCCACATATATGGGGTCAGCTTCCAGTTGTATACCAGTGACACCCATCTTTACCTCAACACCACTTCTACTGACCATTCGAATTCCTGTGTTGTGCAATACTGCTAGTCTGCCATCCAGTCTTGGATGAGTCATAACTTCCTCCAGTTGAACATTAGGAAGACCGAAGCAAAGTAACGCTCACCCATGTCCTTGCCGACCTACGTTGACTCCCCGTCTCCCCATATATTGAATTCAAAATCCCTATCCTTGACTTTAAATTCATCCATGGCTTTCCTCCATGCAATCTCTTCAAGCTCCCTCAACCCCATATCTCCCTGAACTCTTCTTTTCTATGAGTCTATTTTGTTTATCTCCCCTCCCTTCACCCCACCATTTGTGGGTGTGTCTGCAACCACCTGGGTCCTACTTTCTGGAATACCCTCCCTCAATCTCTCAACCTCTTTCTGCTAACAACCTCCATAAAGTCCAGCTCTTCCACCAAATCTTTGGTCACCCTTCCTAATCACTTTCTTCCTGTCCCAGTGTATGTTGTTCCTGTGGCCAGCTGCGAACCACCTTGGAATGCTTTTATGTTGAAAACTGATGTGGAATTAGGTGGGCTTTTGTTCTATTGGCCAATACCCACCAGGAAATGGATTAAGACTGCCCAAAATTATTTCACATTGGACCCTTACAGTCAGAAGACAAAAGGTTCCAGAAGTGAAAGCCCGTGTCTAACCAATTGTATCAATCAGTTTCCTCTGTCTTTTTTTCTAAAGTGCCAAATGTTAAAGAAAGAAGAAAGACTAGCCTTTATATAGCACCTTTCATGATCTCAGGACGTCCCAAAGCGCTTTACAGCCAATGAAGTACTTTTGAAGTGTAGTGACTGTTGTAATGTAGGAATGGAAGAAGCCAATTTGCACACAGCAAGCTCCCACAGACAGCAATGTGATAATGACCAGACAATTTTTTGTGTGATGTTGATTGAGGGATAAACATTGGCTCGGACACCCAGGATAACTCTCCTGCTCTTTGAATATAGTGCCATGGGATCTTTTTACATCTCATCTGAAAGACAACACCTCTGACAGTGTAGCACTCCCTCAGCACTGCACTGGAGTGTCAGCCAAGATTTTGTGCTCAAGTCCCTGGAGTGGGGCTTTGAACTCACAACCTTCTGACGAAGAGGCAAGAGTGCTACTGTTGAGCCACAGCTGACACTAATGTCAATTGAAATGTCTATTCAAGGCATTGAATTTTAGACCCTCTAAATCCAAAGTCTTAATTTAATCTAAACCTGCATCCCTAAAAGAAGTCTGTGCTAATTACAGCGATATAATTGTTATTTATTGTTAGAAAAGATTTTTAAATGAACACCAGTAGTTCAGAGTAGCATAGTGAATGTATCACACACGTAGCTCTGTCTGTCTATCAAGGGATAGGGAATAAAGATGGGTAAATGGCGTTGAGTTACAAATCAGACGTGTTCTAACCGAATGGAGAAACTGGCTCTTGGGGCTGAATGGCCTACTTTTGTTCGTATAATTCCAAAAACATCTTTTAAATTTTGATTTAGACCAGTAACTTTGGTACAAATATAAATTCTCATTCCAGCTGCAGTGCTGGGCATCCAAAGGATCAGGTTTAAAGCTCCAATAAACCTACCTAACTCTTGGGGAAAGAATTCAGAGAGATCAGCCATGATCTCATTGAATGGCAGAGCAGGCTCGAGGGGCCGAATGGCCTACTCCTGCTCCTATCTTCTATACGTCCAGAATTGTTGCGATGAAGTGTGAGGGCTGATTTAACTACCAGCGGAGACCGAGCGGGGAGAGCGCCTATGCCACTCGCCCCGTCTTGCCACAGGAGACCCAAGCTATTCCACCGGCAAGCTGCGGATGTCGAGCGGGCGCATCGCTACAATGGCTCACTGGCCCCCCCCCCCGCCACTCAATGGGTTTGCACTCCCATTCATTTTAATGGATGGAAAAATCAAGGGCCAGGCCTGCCCGAATTTCTGATATGCACTGCCGGTGGATGAGGCTCTGGACCGGGAGCGTGAACTCAGAAAGCTATCCCCGCAGTGCCGGGGCTTGCACATGAAGATTGTCCACTTGGGCAGCGTACCCCAGTAAAGGGGGCAGCACCTTCTGGAGAGAAGGGATGGTAGAGGAAGGAAGGGTGGGGAGAAAATTGGTGATGTAAAGAAAATAACAAGCTCCCTTTCACCCGCGACTGCTGAATAGATGAATCTGTGAAGTACTTCATAGAGCCTTTATATTTCTCAATTACCGTCAAACTGCTACAGAAGAAACTCAGTTCAGCTGACAAATAGCATGAAATCATTTTGACAAGAAAATCTTTATTTGTACAAATGCATGCTCAGTAAATGTATTTTCTTGTAAACGGCATTAGTGGAACAAAGCTGTCGACGCTTTATGTCAGCTGCGGTTTTTACAGTAAAATCTGAGCAATTAGTTTGGTGAGTTACACTGCATATTAAACCAAATCTGAGAATGTACAACTCTACCTCCTTGGCCCTGGAATCCTCAAAGAAGGCCACATTTTATCGGAATGATTCTGGACACATTTCTCACTTCCTTCCCCAGGTCGGTTTATTGTTGGGGTCTTTATGCCTGATGCTCTGGTAACCCAACCCTGCAACTGAAATGAAAATTCATATTTGTTCCAAAGTTACTATTCTGAATCAAATCTATTTTGATTACTGCAAAACCCAGTTTTAATATCATACCAGACGAATAAGTCGCATCCCTGATATTTAAAGGATGTAACTACAACAACAACTTGCATTTATGTAGCACCTTTTAACCTAGTAAAACGTCCCAAGGCGCTGCACAGGAGCATCAACAGACAACATTTGACACCGAGCCACATAAGGAGATGCTGGGACAGGTGACCAAAAGCTTGGTTAAGGAGGTAGGTTTTAAGGAGTGTCTTAAAGGACTACATGCACGAAGGTGTAAGATTTTGCAGTTATTGCCAAGATATGGACAGGTTTGCACTGTTGAGTTGGTGGCAATTGGGTTGAGATTCCACATGATGGTCACCAGTGACAGGAGCGTTCATCCTGTCTGTTTGTACTCAGGTACTTCAGTGGATCTGAATTTCTTAACTCAGACATTAGCATTTGAAAGACTTCTTTTTTTGGCTCAAAGCTGGCTGTGACAATATGTCTAATGCTGCATCTATTCGCCTAATCATAGGATATTACCGTCATCTAACAGCCAGAACCCATTTCTTTATAATGCCAGGTACATTGAGAAACATTATAGGCTTGCTTCCCTGTCTTGACTTCATATCGCTGCTCCTTTCCCTAAATAATTGACATGATTTAATTTTTTTCCTAATAATGAGGGTAACTGACCCTTTTATTAAAGTAATTCCGTGGTTACTTCAAAAGCTGCAGCACCCACAGCGCATTTTCTAGTCATTAAAAGAACTGAAGCTCAGTGGCGAAATTATTTTTTCAAACTATCTACTATTCTTCTTCATTTAGAAGGCAATTTTGTTTTTTTGTGGGGGGGAAGGAGGGAGGGGTTGCAAATTCAACAATGGTTCAAATGAAACTTCTGCTTGTGCAATTGGAAGCGTATGAAATGGAGGAGGCGGGCTTGCAGTTGCAACTAAAAAAAGACAAAGGTTAAAGGTCTCTTTTTACTGACATGTTTCTGTCTGATTGTAGTCTGACAAGGGAATGGAATGCATCACTAAATTGTTCCATGAAAGAGATATGGTCTGAGGAGGGGAACTTGACAGCTTTTAATGTAGACTGCACGCTGGAAGGGTCACATAACTAACCTGGAAACCCACAGTGCAGCCAGGTTTACGAAAACACATCACAATGAAGACATGTTGAAGACTTGCCAGTAGGACAGCAAATTACATTTAAATGTTCCTGGTTAAAAAAAAAACCTTAAAAATACAGGTTACCATTGTCTCTGCCTCTATTGGACAATTTATAAAGTTGAAATGACTATTTAAAATTTGGCTGCCTGACCTATTCCTTGGAATATTTTGGGATGTCTTAATATCTGAAGTATTTCATGTCCTGAAATCTATGTTAAGAAGTAAAAATAAAATTCTCTGCCTCTGCGAGCAGTTTCTGTATTCTTTCATGTCGTCTTTCATTCCACCACCCATTCACCAACCGTCACACGATTGCCCTCCTGCTGAGTAGGCTGCGGACTCCTCTGCGTCTGAAGTCCAAGGTTATCCATTGCTTGGTGGGAAGAAATGTTACTCACTCGAGAGCTACAATTGTTGGGGGGGGGGGACCATCACTAACTGAACCATCACAAATCGCTGATGCAACACAACTGATGAAATCCATAACCCATTGTGGTCATGGACTAAGTTGGAGGGTGAGAGATGTCAAACGTCACATGGGTAGTGATGGAGCACAAGAGGCCTGTGAAAGGCTTGGATTTGACAGCTTCTGATAAAGTGATTACCCAAGCTGAATGATTAATTACTTTTATTTTAAATTCTGGTCGCTTGTTAAAAACTATAACGTTTAGTATAAAATCGAGAATGGCATCCAGTGTATTTGGAAAAGTGAGGACAGAACCAGGAGTCTGCTCTGTGCTTATACTGATGCTAGATGTGGTAACTTTGGACCCATTTCTTTTCAACTGAACCATAACAAGCGCTTTCTTAATACCTGATGTGGTATGGAGCATGCGAGCTATAGGCAAACCTGTGTAGAGAGAGAGCAAGGTGCTTCCTTCAAACTCCCAATTCCTCAGGGACTGTTTGATCCCAGTGCTCCTTCTCCTCTGGGCAGTGCAATTCCATTGAGTGGTGTAGCTCATTGGCTGAATGATCATAGAATCAGCATGGAGTCATACAGCACAGAAGGAGGCCATTCGGTCCATCGTTGAAAGAGCTAACCGGTTAGTCCCACTACCTTGCTCTTTCTTCATAGCCCTGCAAATTTTCCTTTCTCCCCTGTGAACAAGCAGACTGACACTTTTTTTTAATGGTTTTTCATAATGGCCCAGAAATTCGGGTCGGGGGCTTCCCACGGGTGCCAAACCTATAAATACTATAAGCCCCAAAACATCACTAAAACTTCAAATACATTTTTTAAAAAACATCACATTTTTTAAATAACTATAAATTACATGAAATAACTATTTTAAACAATGGCCCAATGGAAGTGCCGGTTTCCTGCATGCACTGCGCATGCGCGGGAAACCGACACTTCCGTTCCCCTGAAAGAAGGGGTTCAGAGTTCGAATGCGTGCGCAGGAGAGGCTGCGTGTGCGCATCGAACTTGCGTTTTTTTTGCAGGTTTTCCCGGGAGGGTAAGTCTCCAGAAGTTACACATTTAAAAAGCAGTCGTAAGGCCTGCTTTTTACAAGGTAAGTGGTGAATTAATTAAAATTAATACATTTTTTCCACAGGTTTATTATTTTTAAATACTTTAAAGAAAGGTAAGTTTATTTTTAGCCCCGTTAGAAAATAATTTTTTTTTCTCAAAAATTTAAATTATTGTTTAAAATAGTTATTTCATGTAATTTATCATTTATTTAAAAAATGTGATGTTTTTTTAAAATGTATTTGAAGATTTAGTCATGTTTTGGGGCTCATAGTATTTATAAGTTTGACAGCACTTCCTGTCAAACTTATGAATGAAGCATTCCTTGCTCCGATTGGCTCCCCATGGCCCACGTGATCCCAGGGGACGCATCGAACTAACTGCGCCCCTGGGATACGCAAGCACTGCGCGCCGGCAGTTGGAGCAGGCCCAGGATCGGAATTCCACGCGGGCCCACAGCTCAACGGCCGGCGCGCAAGGTAAGTGCAGGTCGGGGGCCGTTAATTTAAATTTTTGAAAAAATTAATTACATTTTCTAACGGGGCTAAAAATAAACTTACCTTTCTTTAAAGTATTTAAAAATAATAAACCTGTGGAAAAAATTAATTAATTTTAATTAATTCACCACTTACCTTGTTAAAAGCAGGCCTTGCGCCTGCTTTTTAAAAGTGTAATTGCTGGAGACTTACCCTCCCGGAAAAACCTGGAAAAAAAACGTAAGTTCAATGCGCACGCGCTGCCTCTCCAGCGCACGCGTTCCACCTGTCAACCCCTTCTTTCAGGGGAACGGAAGTGCCGGTTTCCCGCGCATGCGCAGTGCATGCACAAAACCGGCACTTCCATTGGGCTTACAGGTGAGTACCCCGTGCATACTCACCCGTGGAGACCCGAATTTCTGGGCCAATAAACCAAATGATCAGCTTAACTTTCTTGTGTGAACTATTACCCCAATTTTTACATTATTAGCTCATGGGTCCAGTTCCTCAATACCCAAGCACAACCAGATTTCGGAACAGCTTCTTTCCCAGGGCTGTCATCCTACTGAACTCCACAAATAAACACTAAAGCCTGCACATCTGCCGATGCACTTTATTATGGTCATATTTATGCTAATATATATGTACAAATGTATGTTGAAATGTTTAAGTGTCCAATCCAAATTGTACACTCTCGGGAGCCGCGAGCCTACATTTCGTTGTACTGCACTTGTGCACTAACAATGACAATAAAAGTTGATTTGATTTGATTGATTTGATAGAATGGGCAGACGGCCATGTCCAGAGTTTGTTTGCTGTCTTTCCAAGACTCCCCAATTTCGACCTTCTTAATGCATGTAAGAGACATGGTAGTGGAGATGCCAACCTGGGTGAAAACTTTCAACTTGCATTTTCATGAAAATAGTAATATTAACAACTTGTATTTGTATAGCGCCTTTAACGTAGTAAAACATCCCAAGGTGCTACACAGGAGCATTAGAAGACAAAAAATTTGACACCGAGCCACATAAGGAGAAATTAGGGCAGATAACCAAAAGCTTGGTCAAAGAGGTAGGTTTTAAGGAGCGTCTTAAAGGAGCAAAGAGAGGTAGCGAGGTGGACAGGTTTAGGCAGGGAATTCCAGAGCTCAGGGCCTAGGCAACAGAAGGCACGGCCACCAATGGTTGAGCGATTATTATCAGGGATGCTCAAGAGGGCAGAATTAGAGGAGCACAGATATCTCGGGGGGGGTTGTGGTGCTGGAGGAGATTACAGAGGTAGGGAGGGGTGAAGTCATGGAGATATTTGTAAACAGGGATGAGAATTTTGAAATCGAGGCGTTGCTTAACCGGGAGCCAATGTAGGTCAGTGAGTACAGGGGTGATGGGTGAACAGGACTTAGTGCAGGTTAGGACATGGGCAGCCTAGTTTTGGATAATCTCACGTTTACATAGGTACAACGTGGGAGGCCAGCCAGGAGTGCGTTGGAATATTCAAGTCTAGAGGTAACAAAGGCATGGATGAGGGTTTCAGCAGCGGATGAGCTGAGGCAAGGGCGGAGACGGGCAATGTTACGGAGGTGGAAATAGGCGGTCTTAGTCATGTCGCAGATATATGGTTGGAAACTCATTTCTGGGTCAGATATGACACCAAGGTTGCGAACAGTGTGGTTCAGCCTCAGACAGATGTTAGGGAGAGGGATGGAGTCAGTGGCTAGGGAACAGAGTTTGTGGTGGGGACCGAAAACAATGGCTTCGGTCTTCCCAATATTTAGTTGGAGAAAATTTCTGCTCATCCAGAACTGGATGTTGGACAAGCAGTCTGATCATTTAGAGACCGTGGAGGGGTCGAGAGAAGTGGTGGTGAGGTAGAGCTGGGTATCGTCAGCGTACATGTGGAAACTGATGCTGTGTTTTTGGCTGATGTCGCCAAGAGGCAGCATGTAGATGAGAAATAGGAGGAGGCCAAGGATAGATCCTTGGGGGAGCAGGAAAAGAAGCCATTGCAGGTGATTCTCTGGCTACGATTAGATAGATAAGAATGGAGCCAGGCGAGTGCAGTCCCACCCAGCTGGACGACGCTGGAGAGGCGTTGGAGAAGGAGTGGAGTGGTCAACCATGTCAAAGGCTGCAGACAAGTCAAGGACGAGGAGGGATAGTTTACCTTTGTCACAGTCACAAAGGATGTCATTTGTGACTTTGATGAGCGCTGTTTCGGTACTGTGGCGGGGCAGAAACCTGATTGGAGGGATTCAAACGTGGAATTGCGGGAAAGATGGGCACAGATTTGGGAGGCGACAACACGTTCAAGGACTTTGGAGAGGAAAGGGAGGTTGGAGATGGGGCATATACATTCCATATGTGATACGAGACCATAAAAATCAACAAGATCCCAGATTAAAGTCTCTGCTCTGTTAATCACCCTCAATGAGACCATCAATGAGAGCACGGGAGTTGATCTTAGTTTCACTAGGAAAGGGACAACCAGCCAGGGTTCCAAATCTTGATTGCTATCTAGCGACCCCTGCTGGCACGTTTACATGTGTAGCGAGGATACGATTTGGCTGTGGCGCTCGTCCACATTCGGATGGCCCGCCAATACTCTCTTTCTAGGCTTACCGCACTGAAGGGCCTCAAGCATCGACGAGCTGTGCCAAAGAATGGATCGACGTGAGGAGGGTAGAATATTGAAGAAGAATTTAGAAAGTGGCCTTTATTTAAGTGCTGACTGTACACGTTAAATGTTAGTGCGGAGTTCAGCTGCTTTGATTAGACTTCTTTCTTCCTGATGTCATTGCAGTTGAATCTGAGCCATGTTGGCTGCAGCCCTGCTACTTTTCTCAAAAAAAAAGCTATGATTGTATCTGTTGAAACAGTGCACTCGAGACAAGGTAGCGCGGTGGGGGAGGGGGGGCTGGCTGGGAGTGGCAACATAATCCAATTGATTCGGTTTGAGACGAGGACATTTTCAACGCTGCCTCTTAGTCAGAGACCAGTTGTCAGAAGATTTCTTTTTTTAAAAGCTGCTGTTAGTTTGAGGACTCACTTCTGAGATATTGTGTCCTGTCAGTTTCAGCATACCCGGGGCCAGAGATGTTACTTAGATAAAGGTGCTTCCTGTTTTATTGAGATCACATAAAAGCTTTTGTAATTTTACCTGCTGAAGGTAAATGCTGTTTGTTGGGCTTGTCAGTACAAGTCCGATTCTGACTTTGCTTATTGCTACACCCTGTAACAAGCTAGACTGCCAAAAAGAGCAGAAACACCCAGCCAACTCCTGGGGTACCAGACAAGGTCTCAACCAAACCCCTAAATTTCCTTTATTATCCTAGATTCTAAACATGTCCAGTTTTATTTCTTTTTAAACCAGCTTCAATATTTGCTTGGCTCAAAGCACAATAGCAGCAACATTTACTTTGGCAGGTTTTTGCTAAATTGTCAACCCCAGGGTGAGAGCTTACAATGCCTGCATGCCAATCGTTAACATTTCATCACGTGTATATTTTTAAGGACAAAAATCTGCACCTCCTCCCTTCAGTGCTGCTCCCACTTCCAGTTCCTCCCTCACTTACAGCTGCTCCAGGGGATCGAATGCTGCTGTCTGCTGTGGGTGAGAATGCTCACAATAGTTTAGCAAGAGCTTTATGAATCACTGGTTAGGCCTCAGCTGGAGTATTGTGGACAATTCTGGCAGCACACTTCAGGAAAGATGTAATGGCCTCAGAAAGGGTAAAGAGGAGGTTTACCGGGATGTTACCAGGGACGAGGGACTTCAGTAATGAGGAGAGGTTGGAAATGTTAGGACTGTTCTCCTTGGAGCAGAGAAGGTTAAGAGGTGACCTAATAGAGGTTTTCAAGATAATGAGAGGTTTTGACAGAGTAAGTAGGGAAAACTATTCCCTCTGGCGAGTGGGTCAATAACCAGAGGTCATAGATTTAAAATAATTGGCAAAATATTTAGAGGGGAGATGAGGAGAATTTTTTTTCACTCAGAGTTTTGGGATCTGGAACGTTCTACCTGGAAAGGTGGTGGAAGCTGATTCCATAAATAGTTTTAAAACAGAGTTGGACAGGTGCTTGAGGATGAGCAACTCACAGGGAACAGACAAAAAGCAGGGGGAGGGGGATGAAGCACGACTGCTCTTTCTAAGAGCCAGCACAGACACGACGGGCCAAATGGTGGCCTCCTATTGATGTGCCATCGATAACTCAAAGACAAGGGCCTAGAAATTCAGTGGGCCTTGCGCCCACTTAGCGCCTAAAGAGGTCTTTTGCGCCGGCGGGGTGGTAGCGCTGAAATTGACTGCAGCGATATTGGCGGCGGTAGCCGTTAGCGCTGCACCGGGACCGATGACGTCATCGGTGTGCGCGGTGGCCCGTAACGCCCCGAAACCGCGCTGATCCCCATATTTATTTGCGCCCGCCTCCTCCGAAGCGGGCGCAAACAGCGAACAGAAAACGGGGCCGTCCTGCTGCCATAGTGGGGCGCTTTAAAGCTGAAGGTGCGGCCGGCCGCTTTTTCGGCGGCCACCTGCCCGCACCTCCTTCCCCGGCCTCCTCCACCCCCCCCGCGGCATTGCCGGCTGGTTTCCGTGGAGCCCGGCACTTCTCCGTTGTGCCGGGCTCTTTTGCCGGCACTCGCGATCGGGGCTCCGGCCGTTGCAGGCACCTCCCCCTTAAGAGAAGGGGGAGGCCTGCAGTACCGCAGCCTGCTGCACCGCATCGGGTGGCGCTGCGGCAACTAGCGCGCCGATATTCAGTTGCAGCGCCCCAAACGGAGGCGGGCACACCCTGGTATAGCGCCCGCTTCCGAATTGGGGCGCAGAAGACGAATATACGGCGTGCGCTAATGCCTCCCCGTCCAGCGCTAACTTTTGGGCGCGAGCGAGCTGCCCGCGCCCAAGTGAATTTCTAGGCCCTGGAGTTTAAAGGATTCAACTAAAGGCTTTTAATCACTAAGAACATTGCAGGTCTTTACACATCGGGTTCGTCTGATAGAATGACTCATACAGCTCTTGAGACCTTTATATGACAAAAGACAGGGGCGTAGCCAATACACACAATAGGAAAAAGGGGGTAAAACACAGGGGCTGATGAAGGCATATATTTCATCACATTCACCCCTTCTACAGATTTAGTCTGTCCGGGGGTGTGATAGTCCTTCCTGAACATCGCAACAGTACCTCGGGTTCCGACCGGGAGTCCGTGGTGCCCTCCTGGGCATACCCATGTGTTGGGGGTGTTGCAGGTACTTCTGGGGGTGGTGAGCCTGGGGATGGTGGAGGTTCTTCTGGGGGTGGTGGTGATGGGTCGTCGTCGCTTCCTGCCGAGGCGAGGTCCTTTATGGACACGGTGTCCTCACGCCCGTCGGCGTGCTTGACGTACGCGTACTGTGGGTTTGCGTGGAGTAGGTGTACTGCCTCCACGAGTGGATCCGTTTTGTGGCCCCTCACATGCTTTCGTAATAGGACTGTCCCTGGGGTGGAGAGCCACGAGGGTAGGGACACTCCTGAGGTTGATTTGCGGGGAAAAACAAACATCTTCTCGTGAGGAGTGGCGTTAGTAGCAGTACACAGTAGCGACCTTATCGAGTGGAGTACGTCTGGGAGGACCTCTTGCCAGCGGGAGGTGGGGAGGCCTTTAGACCTTAGTGCTAAGGTGACCGCCTTCCACACTGTCGCGTTCTCCCTCTCCACTTGCCCATTACCCCGGGGGTTATAACTAGTGGTCCGACTCGTGGCTATCCACTTCGACAGCAGGTATTGGCGCAGTTCGTCGCTCATGAACGACGCCCCCCTGTCAGTGTGGATGTAGTTAGGCATGCCGAACATGCAAAACAGGTTGCCGAGGCACTTGATGACCGTGGCACTGGTCATGTCTGGGCAGGGGTAGGCGAATGGGAAGCGGGAGTACTCGTCCACAATGTTGAGAAAGTACACATTGCGGTCGGTGGAGGGGAGTGGTCCCTTGAAATCTAAGCTCAGGCGCTCGAATGGCCGTGTAGCTTTGATCAGGTGGGCTCGGTCGGGCCTGAAAAAACGGGGCTTGCATTCCGCACAGGTGCGGCAGTCCCTGGTCATAGACCGGACCTCCTCGATGGAATAGGGCAGGTTACGGGATTTTATAAAGTGGAATAGCCGGGTGACCCCCGGGTGGCAGAGGCCATTGTGAAGGCCCTGTAGCCTGTCCCCCTGGATGGTGGCACACATCCCTCGTGATAGGGCGTCGGGGGATTCGTTGAGGGCCCCCGGCCTATATATTATGTCGTACTCAAACGTGGAGAGTTCGATCCGCCACCTGAAAATTTTGTCGTTCTTGATCTTCCCCCTCTGTTGTTAAACATGAAGGCTACCGACCGCTGGTCGGTAAGCAGGGTGAAGCGTTTGCCGGCTAGGTAGTGCCTCCAGTGCCGCACTGCCTCCACTATGGCCTGGGCCTCCTTCTCTACCGAGGAGTGCCTGATCTCGGGCCCTTGGAGGGTTCTTGAGAAAAAGGCTACGGGCCGCCCATCCTGGTTAAGGGTGGCTGCTAAAGCGAAGTCGGACGCATCGCTTTCGACCTGGAAAGGGATGTTTTCGTCCACTGCCCACAGCGCGGCATTCTCAATGTCGTGTTTAATGCTGTTGAAGGCGGCATGGGCCTCGGCCGTGAGCGGGAAGGACGTTGATTTCAGGAGGGGACGAGCCTTGTCGGAATAATTGGGGACCCATTGGGCGTAATAGGAGAAGAACCCCAGGCACCTTTTCAGGGCCTTGGGAGTGTTTGGTAGGGGTAGCTCCCGTAGGGGGCGCAATCGGTCGGGGTCCGGACCGATTTCCCCGTTTTCCACCACGCAGCCCAGGATACAGAGGCGCGTGGTGCTAAAGACACACTTACCCTCGTTGTAGGTGAGATTGAGTCTGAGGGCGGTTTTCAGAAATCTCGCGAGGTTCGAGTCGTGGTCTTGCTGGTCGTGGCCGCAGATGGTGACGTTGTCTAGGTATGGGTAGGTGGCTGTTAACTGGTTCTCATCGACCATGTGGTCCATCTCCCGCTGGAAGACCGAGACCCCGTTCGTTACCCCAAAGGGGACTCTGAGGAAGTGGTAGAGGCGTCCGTTCGCCTCGAAGGCGGTGTATGGACGGTCCTCCGGCCTAATGGGGAGCTGGTGGTATGCCGATTTTAGGTCGATGGTGGAAAACACCCGGTATTGCGCGATTTGGTTGACCATATCCGCTATGCGGGGCAGAGGGTAGGCGTCTAGCTGGGTGTATAGATTAACCGTCTGGCTATAATCTATCACCATCTGCTTCTTTTCGCTACCCTTAACTACTACTACCTGGGCGCGCCACGGGCTGGTACTGCATTCGATGATACCCTCCCGCTTGAGTCTTTCTACTTCCGACGCAATGAACCGTCTATCCTCCCAGCTGTACCGCCTACTCTTGGTCGCTATGGGTCGACAGTTGGGGTTGGCGAACAGAGAGGGCGACTTGACCTTCAGGGTAGCCAGACCGTACACTGTGAGGGGCGGCTGGGACCCACCGTAGGTAAGCGTGATACTTTGGTGGTGGCACTGGAAGTCCAGACCCAAGATCACGCTCACACAGAGATCTGACATTATCAATAGTTAAAAATCTCTGTAATCAGTGCCTTTTACCGACAACATAACCGCGCAGAAACCTGTAATTTTTGAGGTATGAGTCTTATCAGCCATGGCGATTTTGCCCTGTGTGGGGACTATCGTTAGTGAAAGTCGTTTTACCAGGCTAGGATGAATAAAGCTTTCGGTGCTCCCGCAGTCAATCAAGCATTTAACCTTGTTCCCGTTTACCTCTATGTCCACCATCGATTTAGACAACGGATGCGGCCTGGATTGATCCACTGTGATCGAGGCTACCAGTGGGTCCTGGAGGTCCGTGTAGTCGGGGCAAGATGGTGGATTCCATGAGGGTGGACAAGATGGCGTCGAAGATGGCCGCCCCCACGGCGCGCACGCGGCGGTGGTGGAGTTGGAGGCAGGGTTCCCTCTGCAGACTTTGCTGAAATGTCCTTTCTTCCCGCATTTAAAACAGGTGGTGCCCTTCGCTGGGCACAGATGCCTGGAGCGTTTGTCCTGGCCGCAGAAGTAGCATTTCGGGCCCTGATGCATCGCGGCAGTAGTGGGGCTCCTGGGTGGGGGCTGGGGCTCCGATGGTGCTGGGCTGGCCTGAGACCTGGGAGGTGAAGATGGCTTCCAAGATGGCAGCCCCCACGGCACGCACGAGGCGGAGTGGGCCGTGTGGCCTGAGGAACAGGATTCAGAGTTCCTCTGGGCCATATCCAGCGATTGCGCTATACCCATAGCCTGTTTTAAGTCCAGTCCCTCCTTTTCAAACAGTTTCTGCCGAATGTAATTTGAACTGAGGCCCGCAATAAAGGAGTCTCGGATCAGCTCCTCCGTGTACACGATGGCAGACACGGCCTTACAGTTACAGTCTCTGCCCAGTACTTTTAGGCTTAGCATAAAGTCCTCTAGTGACTCACCATGCCGCTGCGTGCGAGTAGTCAGAAGATGCCTGGCGTACACCTCGTTTATTGGCCGCACGTAGTGGGCCTTCAGAATGGTGCAGGCATCCCCGTAGCTGGTGGCATCTTGAATGAGAGGGGAGACCCGATGGCTCACCCAGTTTCGCAGGATTCCCAGTTTCACGTCTCCGGTGGCGGTTGCGGCTGCTATGGCGGTGGATGAGTTTGCAATGAAAAATTCGAAGCATTGGAACCAGTGTCCGAACTGTGTGGCTGCGTCTGAGGCATGGGGGTCCAGATCCAAGCGCTCTGGTTTCAGGAGTCGATCCATCTTGGTGTTTTAGTGATTAAAATTGATGTGCCATCGATAACTCAAAGACAAGGAGTTTAAAGGATTCAACTAAAGGCTTTTAATCACTAAGAACATTGCAGGTCTTTACATATCGGGTTCGTCTGATAGAATGACTCATACAGCTCTTGAGACCTTTATATGACAAAAGACAGGGGCGTAGCCAATACACACAATAGGAAAAAGGGGGCGGTACACACAATACAAAGCAGGTAAAACACAGGGGCTGATGAAGGCATATATTTCATCACACCTATGCTGTAAGTTTCTATGACACTAAGATGAAGAATTCGCACCCGCAGTGTGCTGCAGCAGCGTTCACTCCTCTCGAGCAGCAGCATAGCCTAAGAGCTGGAAGCAGCAGTGAGGAAAGAGGGGAGGAGCATGCCAGTATGAACTCAACGGTTGGGAGAGAGCACCTTGAACTGAGGGAGGGGTGGGGCAAAGATTGCCAGCTTGAAATGAGGGAGGGGGAGAAGAATGCCGCTGTGGACGGAGTAGTGGAAAGCATGCCAGCATGAACTGGTGTGTAGGGAAGAATTGTCCGTATAAGCTGGGAGGTGATGGAACAGTGCCACCAAGAACTTGATGGGGTAGCTTTGGGAGAAGAATACCGGCATGAACTGGGAAGAGGGGCTAGGGTGGCAGCATGAAATGGGGGCGAGATGGAGTGACAACTTAAATTCAGGGCTAGGAGGAGAAGAATCTCAGATGGTGAAAACCCTCTGTGAGTTTTTTTAAAAAATCTTTAACAACTGGGGGCTAAACTGGGCTCTGCAGCGCCTGTTTTTCGGCGCTACGCGGCATCCTAACGCTCGAAAATGGGGTCCAACATGGGGGCACGCATTTCCGATGGGCAGTGCATAGGACGCCATCTTAGTAAAAGGGTTTACGCGCCCACACCTAACGACCGCTGGCAGCATGCAGTGCAAGCAGATTATGATGTCAATCAGTGTGCAACACTGATTTGATGCCAGTGCTTTCACTGTTGAACTCCATACTCCAGCGAATGCTCTCTCTTAACCTTGCACTGCTGAGCACGACGTTAAATCGAATAAAGGGCCCCCCAGCAGGGCTACTTAAAGGGATCATGAATTATTTACAGATTATGATGTAGTACAAGAATATGATGATGTGGCAATAACAGAAATGTGGCCTAAAAATGGTGAGGACTGGGTGCTTAATATTCACGGATACCAGGTGTTCAGAAAAGCTAGGGAAGGAAAAAAGAGAAGTGGGGTGGCAGTGCTGATTAAGGAAGACATTCTGGTATTGGAAAGAGAGGATGTCCTTGAGGGGACAAGGACAGAATCCATTTGGTTAGAGTTGAGAAGCAAAAAGAGTATGATCACGCTATTGGGGGTATTCTATAGGCCTCCAAATAGTGAGAGAGAGATAGAGGAGCAAATCTGCAGGGAAATCACAGAGATGTGCAAGAACTGTAGAGTGGTGATAATGGGGTACTTCAATTACCCAAATATCGATTGGGATACTGTTAGAGTAAAGGGAAAGGAGGGGGAGGAATTTCTGAAATGTGTTCAGGAGAACTTCCTTGACCAGTATGTTCTCGGCCCAACTAGGAAGGAGGCATTGCTGGATCTGGTGCTGGGGAATGAGATGGGCCAAGTGGACCAAGTGTCTGTGGGAGAACACTTGGGTAAGAGTGATCATTGTATCATAAGATTTAGATTAGTAATGGAGAAGAGCAAGGAACAATCTAAAGCAGAACTTCTAAATTGGAAGAGGGCTAACTTCAATGGGATGAGAGGGGATCTAGCCAGGGTAAAATGGAACCAAAGATTGACAGGAAAAACTGTAAGGGAACAATGGGTGATCTTTAAGGAGGAGATGTTCCAAGTACAGGCTAGGTACATTCCAACAAGAGGGAAGGGTAAGGGAACCAAAGCAAGGGCTCCTTGGATGACGAGGGAGATTGAGAATATGATGAAACAATAAAGAGGGTGTATGATGCATGTCAGGTGAATTCTTCAAGTGAGAACCAGGCCAAATACAATAAGTTGAGAGGGAAGTGAAGAGGAAAGTAAGATTGGCAAAGAGAGAATATGAGAATAGAATGGCAGTTAACATAAAAGGGAACCCAAAAATCTTCTACTGGCATGTAAACAGTAAGCAGGTAATAAGAGGCAGGGTATGGCCTATTAGGGACAAAGAAGGTGATACATGCTTAGAGGTGCAGGGCAAGGCTCAAATACTTAATGAGTACTTTGTATCGGTATTTACTAAGGAAGAGGATCCTGACAAAATATCGGTAGAAGTGGAGATGGTAGAGGTAATGGATGGTGTGAAAATTGATAGGCAGGATGTACTGGAAAGGCTGGATATGCTTAGAATGGATAAGTCACCTGGCTTACATCCCAGGTTGCTAAGGGAAGTGGGGGTGAAGCTAGCGGAAGGGCTTGCATAATCTTCCAATCTTCCCTAGATACGGGGTAGGTGCCAGAGGATTGGAAAGTGGCAAATGTGACACCCTTGTTCAAGAAAGGGTGTAAGGGTAATCTTAGTAACTACAGGCCGGTCAGTTTAACATCAGTGGTGGATAAGATTTTACAAACAATAATCAGGGAAAACATTAACAGACACTTGGAGAGGTTTAAGTTAATTAAGGAGAGCCAGCATGGATTTGTAAAAGACAGATTGTCTTTGACTAATCTAATTAAATGTTTTGATGAAGTAACAGAGAACGTTGATGAAGGGAATGCAGTGGATGTTGTCTATATGGATTTTAGGAAGGCGTTTGACAAAGTACCACATAAAAGGCTGGTTAACAAAATTGAGGCTCATGGAATAGGAAGGGTCAGTGTCAGCTTGGATAAGAAATTGGCTTAAGGACAGAAAACAGTGAGTCATGGTAAATGGTTATTTTTCAGACTGGAGGATGGTAGACAGTGGTGTTCCCAAGGGTTAGTGCTAGGACCACTGCTTTTTTTGATATATATATATATAAATGACTTGGATGTTGGAATACAGAGTAAAATTTCAAAATTTGCTGATGATACCAAACTTGGAGGTGTGGTAAACAGTGAGGAGGATACCAATCGACTGCAACAGGACATAGATAGGCTAGCAGAATGGGCAGACAAGTGGCAGATGGAATTTAATACAGAGAAGTGTGAGGTGATGCATTTTGGCAGAAGGAACAGGGAGAGGCAATCTGATGACGTGGAATCTGTATGGGTAGAGCTGAGAAATACCAAGGGGCAGAAAACGTTAGTGGGAGTTGTATACAGATCCCCAAACAGTAATGCTGAGGTTGGGGATGGCATTAAACGGGAAATTAGAGACGCGTGCAATAACGGCACAGCAGTTATCATGGGTGATTTTAATCTAAATATAGATTGGGCTAACCAAATTAGTAACAATACTGTGGAGGAGGAATTCCTGGAGTGTATACGGGATGGTTTCCAGGACCAATATGTCGAGGAACCAACTGGAGATCAGGCCATCTTAGACTGGGTATTATGTAATGAGAAAGGATTAATTAACAGTGTTGTTGTGCGAGGCCCCTTGGGGAGGAGCGATCATAATATGATAGAATTCTTCATTAAGATGGAGAGTGAAGTAGTTGACTCAGAGACTAGGGTCCTGAATTTAAATAAAGGAAACTACGATGGTATACGGTGTGAGTTGGCTAGGATGGATTGGGGAACGTTACTTAAAGGGTTGACGGTGGATAGGCAATGGCAAACATTTAAAGATTGCATGGATGAACTACAGAATTTTTTCATCCCTGTTTGGCATAAAAATAAAACGAAAAAGGTGACTCAACCGTGGCTAACAAGGGAAATTAAGGATAGCATAAGATCCAAGGAGAGAACATATAAATTGGTTAGAAAAAGCAGCAAACCTGAGGATTGGGAGCAGTTTAGGATTCAGCAAAGGAGGACAAAGAGATTAATTAAGAGGGGGAAAATAGAATATGAGAGTAAGCTTTCAGGGAACATAAAAACTGACTGTAAAAGCTTCTATAGGTATGTGAAGAGAAAAAAATTGGTGAAGTCAAGCGTAGGTCCCTTGCAGTCAGAATCAGGGGAATTTATAATGGGGAACAAAGAAATGGCCGACCAATTAATTACATACTTTGGTTCTGTCTTCACAAAGGAGGACACAAATAACCTTCCAGAGATGTCGGGGAACATAGGGTCTGATGAGAGGGAGGATTTGAATGAAATCAGTATTTGTAGGGAAATGGTGTTAGGGAAATTGACGGGATTGAAGGCCGATAAATCCCCAAGGCCTAATAATCTACATCCTAGGGTACTTAAGGAAGTGGCCCTAGAAATAGTAGATGCATTGCTGGTCGTCTTCCAAAATTCTATAGATTCTGGAATAGTTCCCATGGATTGGAGGGTAGCTAATGTAACCCGACTATTTAAAAAAGATGGTAGAGAGAAAACGGGGAATTATAGACTGGTAAGCCTGACATCGGCAGTGGGGAAAATGCTAGAGTCCATTATAAAAGATGTAATAGCAGAGCACTTGGAAAACAGTGACAGGATTGGACAAAGTCAACATGGATTTACATAAGGTAAATCATGCTTGACTAATCTACTGGAATTTTTTGAGGATGTAACTGGAAGAATAGATAAGGGAGAACCAGTGGATGTGGCGTATTTGGACTTTCAGAAGGCTTTCGATAAGGTCCCGCATAAGAGATTAGCGTGCAAAGTTAAAGCACATGGGATTGGGGGTAAGGCACTGACTTGGATAGAGAACTGGTTGGCAGACAGGAAGCAAAGAGTTGGAATAAACGGGTCTTTTTCCGAGTGGCAGGCAGTGACGAGTGGGGTACCACAGGGATCGATGCTAGGGCCCCAGCTATTCACAATGGGCCAGAAATTAGGATCGGGTGCTTGCCGCGCGTGCAAGCCCCCGATGTGCACTCACTCTGCGCGCCGACATCTGAAGCCCGGGCCTGCTTGCATTTCCTGTCACTGGCCCGGTTCCGATGTCGGCGCGATGTGCTTGCCTGATCCAGCGGCGTAGTTAGTGCGATGTGCCGGCTGGGATCAGGTGAGCACTGTGCAGCCAATCAGGGGAGGGGAAACTCATTCATGAGTTTGATAGTAAGAACTGTCAAACTCATGAAAAGTACGGGCGCCCAAAAGACTAGTTTAACTTCAATTAAAATTTGAAAAAAATCCCAATAATTAAATAAACTATAAATAACTTTAAAAAACTATTTAAAACAATTAATAAAATTTTTGAAATAAATATTTTTTTTACGAAATCGGGTCTAAAAATAAACTTACCTTACTGTAAAGTCCTTAAAAACAATGAAGCTGTGGAAAAAATGTAATAATTTTAAATAATAGACCACTTACCTGCAAGAATCCACTCCTTACGCCTCCTTTTTTCATTTCTAAAAAGTTCAGGCCCTTGCACACGCGCAAACCTGTCAAAAAGAAGGAAGTTCAACGCGTGCGCGCAGAGTCCTGCGCGCCGCATTGGACCTCTTAACCCCTTGGTTCGATGGAGAGGAAATGCCGGTTTCCCGTGCATGCGCTGTGCATGCTGAAATCCGGCACTTCCAAACGGCCCACGCGTGAGTACACCGTCCGTACTCACGCGTTGGGACCGGAATTACTGGCCCAATATATATTAATGATCTAGACGAGGGAACTAGATATCATATCTCCAAGTTTGCAGATGACACAAAGCTGGATGGGCGTGTGTGCTGTGAGAAGGATGCAGAGAAACTCCAGTATGATTTGGACAGGTTGGGTGATTAGGCAGATGCATGGCAGATGCAGTATCATGTGGATAAATGCGAGGTTATCCACTTTGGTGGTAAAAACAGGAAGACAGATTATTATCTGAACGGCAATAGATTGGGAAAAGGGGAAGTGCAATGAGAGCTGGGTGTCCTTGTGCACCAGTCGCTGAAGGTAAGCATGCCGGTGCAGCAGGCGGTTAAGAAGGCAAATGGTATGTTGGCCTTCATAGCAAGAGGATTCAAGTACAGGAGCAAGGATGTCTTGCTGCAGTTGTACAGGGCCTTGGTGAGACCACACCTTGAGTATTGTGTGCAGTTTTGGTCGCCTTATCTGAGGAAGTATGTTCTTGCCATGGAGGGAGTGCAGCGAAGATTCACCAGACTGATACCTTGGATGGCAGGAATGACGTATGAGGAGAGATTGGGTCGAGTAGGCTTATATTCGCTAGAGTTTAGAAGAATGAGAGGGGATCTCATTGAAACTTATAAAATTCTGACAGGACTGGACAGACTAGATGCAGGAAGGATGTTCCCGATGGCGGGGGAGTCCAGAACCAGGGGTCACAGTCTAAGGATAAGGGGTAAGCCATTTAGGACAGAGATGAGGAGGAATTTCTTCACCCAGAGAGTGGTGAACCTGTGGAATTCTCTACCACAGAAGGCAGTTGAGGCCAACTTATTAAATATATTCGAGAAGGAGTTGGATATATTTCTTAAGGCTAAAGGGATCAAGGGATATGGGGAGAAAGCAGGGACGAGGTACTGAATTTGGATGATCAGTCATGACCTCATTGAATGGCGGAACAGGCTCGAGGGGCCGAATGGCCTACTCCTGCTCCTATCTTCTATGTTTCTATGTAATATAGACTTAATGGCACAGTTCTAAAGAGTGTGCAGGGACAGAGGGACCGAAGGTTCATGTGCATAGATCTTTGAAGGTGGCAGGACATATTGAGAGAGCAAAGCACATGGGATCTTGGGCTTCATAAATAGAGGTATTGAGTACAAAAGTAGGGAAGTTATGCTGAACCTTTATAAAGCTCTGGTTCAGCCACAACTAGAGTATTGCGTTCTGTTCACCACAATTTAGGAAGGATGTGAAGGTCCTTGAGAGGGTGCAGAGGAGATTTACCAGAATGGTTCCAGGGATGAGGGATTTTAGCTACAAGGTTAGGTTGGAGAAGCTGGGGCTGTTCTTCTTGGAGCAAAGGAGGTTGAGGGGGGATTTGATAGAGGTGTACAGGATTATGACGGGTTTGGATAAGGTAGACAGAGAAAGGCTGTTCCCATTTGCCGATGGTACAAGGACTAGGGGGACACAGATTTAAGGTTTTGGGCAAGAGATACTGGGGAATGTGAGAAGGTATCTTTTTACGCAGTGAGTGGTAATGACCTGGAACTTGCTGCCGACGAGGGTGGTGGAAGCGGAGACGATCAGTGATTTCAAAAGGAAATTGGATAGGCACTTGAGGGAAATAAACTTGCAGGGCTACGGCGATAGAGCGGGGGAATGGGACTGACTGGTTTGTTCTACAGAGACATGGACTCAATGGGCTGAATGGCCTCCTTCTGTGCCGTAATGACTCTAAGACTATATTAGTTGCTGGATTATTTCATCTCACTGCTGGTGCAATTGTGCATGTTTTCGGAGCTTTCCTGTACTTGCTTAAAGTTTTAATAGTTTTAATAGTCTACAGGGAGTGGTCTGGCTAGTGCTGAAGTACTTTTCTTCAGCTAAAAGCTTGTTCTGAAACAAGTTGCTTCCAGACATGGGTGGCTTGGTAGGCCTTCCTCTGTGTGCTAGAAGAGGGAAGAGGAGGAGGAGGAGGAGGAGGAGGGCTCTCAGCAGAAGGCCATATTCGCCAAGGGTCTTTCGGGAGCAATTCTCTTATTGAACTTCAGTGAGCACCACTGCATGAGATGTCTTTACTTCACAAAAGAGGTTGTGACTGAAACCTGCCAACTGCTGCAGCCACACCTGCAACCTCAAAGCAGGGCAAGGACAACATTGGATGTGGCTGCCAGTGTGTGCAAGCTTTGAGTTGCAGGTGCAAGGCTTGTAACAGTGTGTGAGGATGAGGTAAAGCATATGAATTGAAGGGTTGAGTACTGATTGATAGAGATTGTTTGTAGGTGAGTGATGGGGGTGTAGTGAATTGAGCAGTGGATGAGGCTAGTGGTGCAGTTGGTAGGATATGACATTTGAAGATGAGCTAACTGACCTTGACAACTCGTGTCAGATCGTTAAACTTCTTCCTGCACTGTATCCGTGTTCTTGGAGCAACACTCCTGGCATTGACCTCAACCGCTACTTCTTCCCACTGCCTTCTGAGCATATGCCTGGAGGGCCTCCTGCCCCTCTGCGGAAACAGGATATCTCTCCTTCTTTCCACCTCTTCCACCAAAACCTCCAGTGCATTGTCAGAAAACCTTGGTGCTCGCTCTCTCGCATGTTCAGTCATTCTACATTTCCGACATTACAACAGTTATTACACTTCAAAAAGTACAGGTTGACTATCCCTTGAAGACATAGTAACGATACTAAAGGAACATTTAAACCCCACACCGCTGCTGATAGCAGAAAAATTCAAGTTTCTTATTATACACGGACGCAACATTGGCGACAAGGCAGGTTCGACCTACCTGCAACTCTGCATCACCTCCCGGGGATTCGTTCCTGGAGATCAGAGGATTGGAGGTCAAGGCCACAGACTCGGGCGTCGACCACGGGCAACCGCCCAGTCATCCAGCACATTTGTGAGACTGTCTTTAAAAGTAACCATTTCACCTTTTAAAATGAGACCGATGATTGTTCCATCATTAAACAAGTTTCTCCGACATCAATTCTATTAGTGACTGTGCTTCACAGGACTACTGCAGTGACACAGCTTTGTGAACCTGCTTGAAAGCTAAGAATGCTGTGCATAAAGGGTCACTTATGGGTGGCATGTTAACAAGTCCCCATCGTCTCTTGAATTCAAGGTTGCCACCAGGGCAATTGCAAACTGAAGGTGTGGGACCAGTAATTGAAAAATATTTGCCACATCAACTGATAAATGGAGTGCTTGATGTGTATGTGTGTAGTTCAGGCCAGATGCTCAAATCATTAAGTACATTAATATAAGAAAGCAATGGGGCAAATTAAATAGTTCCACAGTTGATGATTATTTGAGATGCAAATACAATGCTCCCAAGGTCTAGGAAATCTGCAGGACCCCTTATTATTACATATGTTTTAATAACTTTGATAATATTTTATTAATATTGATGTCAACATATTTGAAAAAATATATCCATAAATGAAAATGGTATTGAAATGAATAACTTCAGTTGGGTAGTTTTATCGAAAAGACTTTTGAATGGGAAAGTGTAAGGTTTATGATTATTACAATATGCAAAATAGGTCACTTGCTTGTCCTCTTGGTCAGGGAATGGTAGATGTCACAGGGAGCCGCGTAACATTCCCTGGACTTGCCAAATGGGCGGGGGGAAACAACTCAACTCCCAATTCGTTAATGTAAGCGTGTGCTGACAGTGCAAAACCGTCTTTAAATTTGTTCACGATGCTGTCAAGGCGGTATTTATTGCCCATTCCTAGTTGCCCTGAGGGGAATTAAGAGTCAACCACATGGTGTGGGACTGGAGTGACTTGTAGGCCTGGACAGAGGCGACAGATTCCTTTTCCTGCGAGACATTAGTGAACCAGTTGAGTTTTTACAACAGTCTGACAGATTTCATGATCATTTTCTGGTGCTAGCTCACAAATGACCGCATTTATTGAATTAAATTTCACAACTTGGCATGGTGGGATTCTGAACTCACCTACCTCTGGGTTGCTAGTCCACCATGATAATCACTGGACTACTGTATCCCAACGACCTTTGCATCAGTCGTGACCTCCAGTGGGAAAGAACAGACAAATGTTAGACCAAAGCAGGTACCTTTAACAAAAAAAAGAAGGGAGTTAAGTACAAGAAAAAAATACTGGCACATGGGGAGCAAAGTCATCCTATAGGGATGGAATTGAAGCAGTATGGGATCAATAAGGGCTTGGAGAACCTTCTGCTGTTACTATAGCAACAGCATTGACTCAGGAAAATGAAGGGTGACAGCAGAGATGTGAATCAAACTTAGTAACTTTTTCTTACCATGAATCTTTTTTTTTTGGACTGGTATCTTTGGTCCCAATATGAAAACTGGAGGGCTGTTAAGTGAAGAAAAAGAGTTACTGAACTACAACAACATCTTGCATTTATTTAACACCTTTAACAAAGTGAAACGCCCCAAGGCACTTCACAGGAGCATAATCAGGCAAAGAAAATTAACACCGAACCGAACAACAACAACTTGTATTTACATAGCGCCTTTAGCGTAGTAAAATGTCCCAAGGTGCTTCACAGGAGTATTATAAGACAGAAAAAATTTGACACTGAGCCACATAAGGAGAAATTAGGGAGGTGGTTTTAGAGGTTGGTTTTAAGGAGCATCTTAAAGGACGAAAGAGAGGTAGCGAGGCGGAGAGGTTTAGGGATGGAATTCCAGAGCTTAGGGCCTAGGCAACAGAAGGCACGGTCACAAATGGTTGGGCAATTATAATCAGGGGTGCTCAAGAGGGCAGAATTAGAGGAGCGCAGATATCTCGGGGGGGTTGTGGGGCTGAAGGAGATTACAGAGATAGGGAGGGGCGAGGCCATGGAGGGATTTGAAAACAAGGATGAGAATTTTGAAATCTGAGGCATTGCTTAACTGGGTGCCAATGTAGGTCAGCGAACACAGGGGTGCTGGATGAATGGGACTTCAAGTCTAGAGGTAACAAAGGCATGAGTGAGATTTTCAGCAGCAGATGAGCTGAGGCAAGGGCAGAGACAGATAATAGAAACATAGAAACATAGAAGATAGGAGCAGGAGTAGGCCATTCGGCCCTTCAAGCCTGCTCCACCATTCAATGAGATCATGGCTGATCATCCAAATTCAGTACCCTGTCCCTGCTTTCTCCCCATATCCCTTGATCCCTTTAGCCTTAAGAAATATATCCAACTCTTTCTTGAATATATTTAATGAACTGGCCTCCACCGCCCTCTGTGGCAGAGAATTCCACAGGTTCACCACTCTCTGGGTGAAGAAACTCCTCCTCATTTCAGTCCTAAATGGCTTACCCCTTATCCTTAGACTATGACCCCTGGTTCTGGACTCCCCGGCCATCAGGAACATCCTTCCTGCATCTAGTCTGTCCAGGCCTGACAGAATTTTATAGGTTTCGATGAGATCCCCTCTCAATCTTCTAAACTCCAGTGAGTATAAGCCCAATCGACACAATCTCTCCTCATACGTCATTCCTGCCATCCCAGGTATCAGCCTGGTGAATCTTCGCTGCACTCCCTCCATGGCAAGAACGTCCTTCCTCAGGTAAGGCGACCAAAACTGCACACAATACTCAAGGTGCGGTCTCACCAAGGCCCTGTACAACTGTAGCAAGACATCCTTGTTCCTGTACTTGAACCCTCTTGCTACGAAGGCCAACATACCATTTGCCTTCTTAACCGCCTGCTGCACCTGCATGCTTACCTTCAGCGACTGGGGCACAAGAACACCCAGGTCTCTTTGCACTTCCCCTTCTCCCAATCTATTGCCATTCAAATAATAATCTGCCTTCCTGTTTTTGCCACCAAAGTGGATAACCTCACATTTATCCACATTATAGTGCATTTGCCATGTTTCTGCCCAATCACCCAACCTGTCCAAATCGTACTGGAGTTTCACGACATCCTCCTCACAGCTTACCCTCCCACCCAGCTTTGTGTCGTCTGCAAATTTGGAGATATTACATCCAATTCCCTCGTCCAGATCATTAATATACATTGTGTTATGGAGGTGGAAATAGCTGGTCTTAGTTATGCCGCGCATATGTGGTCGGAAGCTCATTTCAAGGTCAAATATGACACCAAGGTTGTGAACAGTGTGGTTCAGCCTCTGACAGATGTTAGGGAGAGGGATGGAGTCAGTGGCTAGGGAACGGAGTTTGTGGCGGGGGCCAAAAACAATGCCTTCGGTCTTCCCAATATTTAATAGGAGAAAATCTCTGCTCATCCAGAACTGGATGTCGGACAAGTAGTCTGACAATTTAGAGACCATTAAGGGGTCGAGGGAAGTGGTAGTGAGGTAGAGTTGGGTGTCATCAACATACATGTGGAAACTGACGCTGTGTTTTCGGATGATGTCGCCAAGGGGCAACATGTAGATGCAAAATTGGAGGGGGCCAAGGATAGATCCTTGGGGGCACCAGAGGTAATGATGCGGGAGCAGGAAGAGAAGCCATTGCAGGTGATTCTGTGGCTACGATTAGATAGATAAGAATGGAACCAGGCGAGTGCAGTCCCACCCAGCTGGACGACGGTGGAGAGGCATTGGAGAATGATGGAGTGGTCAACCGTGTCAAAGGCTGCAGACAAGTCAAGAAGGACAAGGAGGGATAGTTTACCTTTGTCACAGTCACAAAGGATGGCATTTGTGACTTTGATGAGAGCCGTTTCGGTACTGTGGCGGGGCAGAAACCTGATTGGAGGGATTCAAATATGGAGTTGCGGGAAAGATGGGCACAGATTTGGGAGGCGACAACACATTCAAGGACTTTGGAGAGGAAAGGGAGGTTGGAGATGGGCGGTAGTTTGCAAGGACGGAGGGGTCAAGGGTGGTATTTTTGAGGAGCGGGGGTGATGACAGCAGATTTGAGGGAGAGGGGGACAGTACCTGAGGAGAGAGAACCATTAACAATGTCAGCTAACATGGGAGCCAGAAAAGGAAATTGGATGGTCAGCAGGTTGGTGGGAATAGGGTCGAGGGAGCAGGATGTGGGTTTCATGGACAAGATGAGCGTGGAGAGGTCATGAGGGGAGATCGGAGAGACACTGGGGAAAGATGTGAGGTCAGGGATGAAAAGGAGACATTAGGACAGGTGACTAAAAGCTTGGCCAAATAGGTAGGTTTTAAGGCGTGTCTTGAGGAGAGGTGGAGAGGCGGAGTGGTTTAGGGAGGGCATTCTGGAGCTTAGGTCCTAGACGGCTGAAGGCATGGTGCGCAATGGTGGATAAAGGAGGCAGGAGATGCATAAGAGGCCAGAATTGGAGGCGCGCAGAGTTCTTGGCAGGTTGTAGGGCTGGAGGAGGTTACAGAAATAGGAAGGGATTTGAACACAAAGTTGAGAATTTTACATTTGAGGCATTCATGGACTGGGAGCCAATGTACAGATCACAATGGGTTTGCATTTTCACATCCTCCTTGATAATCCAAAGTAGCAACTTTGCTCAATGTTTGTTTTCACGTGGCTTCCAGTGTGATCATACAGGAGTTCTGTTATAGACATACCCTGATAAATACAGAGCTGAATAGACATGCAATTCGTTATCTGGTCAGTATTCTATGTGGATCAAGATTAAGGACATCTTAGTATGATCTTTTGAAAAATCATAATCCTGTATTTTCCTTAGAAATTTCACTTCCCAATTAAAAGGACCTTGTTATGACCTTCTTAACCTGTTTATTGTGCCTTCCACACCCTTATTAAAGCTTAGTGTTATCAAAGTAGGGAAAAAAGGCTACAATTTATCATACGGTTCACTGCACATAATGTGATAATATTTGTAAGTTACATTTACAAGATCAGCCCAGAAACTAGCGGCAATGGTATATTGAAAATCAGGGCCTGCCTTCATATTCCACTTAAATCACTTGTGCATTTTCTGCACTGGACTATATTTATGCTGTCACTGAATTCATAACAGCTTCTATAGTAGAGTGTAGCCTTAAGCTCCGACACCTTCAGTTATAAGTCAGTTGATGCATTTTATATAAGATTCTGATGTTCAGATTGTTGGCATGGGTAAATTGACACATTCCACCAAACAAATGGATGTGCTAATCTCTGAATCCGTAAATGTGCTGCCAAATCTTGACACTTTTGACTATTTATATCAGTTAAAGAAATTAGATTATTTTTTGTACTTGTTTCTATAAAGTGGTAGATGGAAATGATTGGTGCGACATCCCATTGCTGTCTTTTATTCCTTCAAAGCCTCCAAGTGTCCCTATATGTCATTGTGTTGAATGGATGTTGAATGTTTCATGAGTATTCACTTTCTGTGGATTGCAGAACGGCAGGGTAATGCAGGCATGGCCTGTTGCTTGGCTCCCACATAGCTCTGCGAGCACTTAATAACAATGGAAGTCATTCATCTGTCCACCAATTTCTTTCATGCCCTAAACGCTAAAAATTATTCCAGCAGGTATTTGGCTTTGTTTCCGCAGCCTAATATTCAAGAAAGAGCTGTCATTGTGTTGCATTACAAAGGAAAGCATTGTAAGACACGTGTGAACACACAACCCGAGAACGAACAATGCTGGCTCACAATCATGCACTCTGTCGTGCCACGCCTTCAGGATGTGGTATCTGTTTTGTCTTCACTGCCTTGGCTGCAGGATAAACATTTAAAGAACCTGCATGTAAGAGCTTTCATTATTTCAAATCTGGTCACTTGCCAAAGGGCATAGACTACACTGAAGATTCGGTGTGTCTATGCCTTCAATCAAGATTGCCGGAGGTAATTAAACCTGCACTAAATACACTTTACTGAAGTACTGGTTAGTATGTCACAATTGGAAATGTAAGGCCAAATTTAACCCCTTTGTTGTGCACCGATGTTCAAGTTGTACACCATGACTTGAAGCTTCATGAAGCATAGATGCAACCACATTGTTGCGCCTTAGGCACCTTTACTTTTAATGTTTCTGTAATTGGGGTCAAAGTAAACTTGCATCTGTGAGCCAGGCCCCCACATTTACATTTGCTATACTTGGTCTGTAGCCCTGCAGGTTACAGCATCCCAAGTGCACATCCAAGTACTTTTTAAATATGGTTAGGGTTCCTGCCTCTACCACCCTTTCAGGCAGTGAGTTCCAGAACCCCACAACTCTCTGGGTGAAGAAATTTCCCCTCAAATCCCCTCTAAACCTTCCACCAATTACTTTAAATCTGTACCCCCTGGTTTTTGACCCCTCTGCTAAGGGAAATAGGTCCTTTCTATCCACTTTATCTAGGCCCCTCATAATTTTATACACCTCAATAAGGTCTCCCCTCAGCCTCCTCTGTTCCAAGGAAAATAAACCCAGCCTATCCAGTCTTTCCTCACAGCTAAGATTCTCTACTCCCGGCAACATCCTTGTAAATCTCCTCTGTACCCTCACTAGTGCAATCACATCTTTCCTGTAATGTGGTGACCAGAACTGCACGCAGTACTCTAGCTGAGGCCTAACTAGTGTTTTATACAGTTAAAGCATAACCCCCCCCCTGCTCTTGTATTCTATGCCACGGCTAATAAAGGCAAGCATTCCGTATGCCTTCTTAACCACCTTATCTACCTGTCCTGATACCTTCAGGGATCTGTGGACATGCACTCCAAGGTCCCTTTGTTCCTCTACACTACTCAGTGTCCTACCATTTAATGTGTATTCACTTTCCTTGTTAACCCTCCCCAAATACATTACCTCACACTTCTCCGGATTGAATTCCATTTGCCACTGTTCTGCCCACCTGACCAATTTATTGATATCTTCCTGCAGTCTACAGCTTCCTTCTTCAGTATCAACCACACAGCCGATTTTAGTATCATCTGCAAACTTCTTAATCATACCCCCTATATTCAAGTTTAGATCATTGATACATACCACAAAAAGCAAGGGACCTGTGGAACCCCACTGGAAACTGCCTTCCGGTCACAAAAACACCCATCAACCATTACCCTCTGCTTCCTGCCTCCGAGCCAGTTTTGAATCCAACTTGACACTTTGCCCTGGATCCCATGGGCTTTTAACTTCGTGACCAGTCTGCCATGTGGAACCTTATCAAAAGCCTTGCTAAAGTCCATATACATGACATCAAACGCGCTACCCTCATCTACCGTCCTTGTTACCTCCTCAAAAAATTCAATCAAGTTTGTCAGACACGACCTTCCCTTAACAAATCCGTGCTGACTATCCTCGATTAATCCGTGTCTTTCTAAATGAAGATTGCAGAGCTGCAATCAACAAAGCCAGTAGGATGTTAAGCTACGTGATTTGAATTTTCATTTGATTCGGTATCTAGCCCCATTACGATATTTTAAACTTGTATATAAAATTACAGGACAAATTCTCCAATCCTATGTTCCCAGAAGGGCCTTGCTGATCAGAGATAGGGCTCTAATACAGTAGTGGCCATTCTCCAGCCTACACTGCATTCTACCTCAGGGCCCCACTGGGTAAGCAAGATCAGCAAATTTACCTTTATATGGCTTACAGTTAGCATCAGATTGAAAGAAGAAGCTTATAATGTTGCAAAAAATAATAGTAAGCCTGAGGATTGGGAGAATTTCAGAAACCAGCAAAGGTTGACCAAAAACTTGATAAAAAAGGAAAAAAATAGCATATAAAAGAAAACTAGCAAGAAATATAAAAGCAGTTTGTAAGAGCTTCTACAAGTATGTAAAAAGGAAGAGAGCAGCAAAAGTAAATGTTTGTCCCTTAGTGGCTGAGACAGGAGACATTATTATGGGGAATAAGGAAATGGCAGAAACGTTAAATAAATATTTAGTATCTGTCTTCACAGTAGAAGACACAAAAAGCATACCAAAAATGGTGGGGAACCAAGGGTCTAATGAGGGTGAGGAATGTAACATAATTAATATAAGTAGAGAAAAAGTACTAGAGAAATGAATGGGACTAAAAGCCGACAAATCCCCTGGACCTGACGGCCTAGATCCTAGGGTTCTAAATGAGGTGGCTGAAGAGATAGTGGATGCATTAGTTTTGATCTTGCAAAATTCCCTAGATTCCAGAATGGTTCCAGCAGATTGGAAGGTCGCAAATGTAGCACCGCTATTGAAGAAAGGAGGGAGAGAACAAACAGGGAACAACAGGCCAGTTAGCCTGACATCAGTCATTGGGAAAATGCTGGAATCCATTGTTAAGGAAGTGGTATCAGGGCACTCAGAAAATCATAGCATGATTAGGCAGAGTCAACATGGTTTTATGAAAGGGAAATTGTGTTTGACAAATTTATTAGAGTTTTTTGAGGATGTAACTAGCAGGGTAGATAAAGGGGAAACAGTGGATGTAGTATATTTGAATTTCCAAAAGGCATTCGGTAAGGTGCCACATAAAAGGTTATTACACAAGGTAAGGTCTCATGGGGTTGGGGGTAATATAGTAACATGCATAGAGGATTGGTTAACGGACAGAAAACAGAGAGTAGGGATAAACGGATCTTTTTCAGGTTGGCAGGCTGTAACTAGTGGGATGGTGCAAGGTTCAGTGTTTGGGCCTCAGCTATTTACAATCTATATTAATGGCCTAGATGAAGGGACCGAGTGTAATGTATCCAAGTTTGCTAATGATACAAAGCTAGGTGGGACAGTAAGCTGTGAGGAGAACACAAAGGGGAAAAATTTGGGCTGCTGTGTGCCTCCCACGAAATTCAGCGGGAGGTTAGCGGCGGCGCTAACTGGTAGCACCCATCATCGCTGTGCACAGTGCCCCGACCATGATCTTCGGGAGCGTCCCCTGACTTACTGCCGGACGCTATGTCCGACAGGGTCAGGGGGACCTACCTGCGGCCAGGAAGGCGCAATTTAAAGGCGAGGTGCAGGGCGGCCATTTTTGTTGCTGGCCACCTGCCAGCACCTGCCTCCACTCCCGTCCCTGACCTTCTGAACGCACCCCCCCCCCCCACCCCCACAGAGTGTCGGCTGCGCTCCAAGAGCCCAGCACTTCTCTTGAATGCCGGGCTCTTTTGCCGGCTCTCCCGATCCCCGGGGGCCCAGCTGAACCCCTGGTCGCGCTGCGCAAGGCCCCTCTTAAGAAGGGGTGAAAGGCCTGCAATACCGCAGCACATAGCGCCGCGATATTGACTCGCAGCACCCCAAGATGGATGCGGGGAGCTTCCAGTAGCGCCACTCAATTTCCGGCGCGGGGCACGAATTTTTCGCACCCCGGCGAAGTTAGCGCCCCTCAATTTTTAGCCCAAAGAGTCTGCAAAGGGATATAGATAGAAAAAGTGAGTGGGCAGTAAGGTGGCAGATGGAGTATAATGTAAGGAAATATGAGGCAAATGGCATGTTGGACTTTATTGCAAGGGGGTTGGAGTATAAGAGTAAGGACGTCTTGCTACAATTGTACAGGGCCTTAGTGAGACCACACCTGGAGTACGGTGCACAGTTCTGGTCTCCTTATCTAAGGAAGGATATACTTGCCTTGGAGGCGGTGCAACGAAGGTTCACTAGATTGATTCCTGGGATGAGAGGGCTGTCCTATGATGAGAGATTGTGTAGAATGGGCCTATACTCTCTGGAGTTTAGAAGAATGAGAGGTGATCTCTTTGAAACATTCAAGATTCTGAAGGGGATTGACAGGGTAGATGCTGAGAGGTTGTTTCCCCTGGCTGGAGAGTCTAGAACTAGGGGTCACAGTCTCAGGATAAGGGGTCGGCCATTTAAGACCGAGATGAGGAGGAATTTCTTCACTCAGCGGGTTGCGAATCTTGGGAATTCTCTGCCCCAGAGGGCTGTGAATGCTGAGTCTTTGAGTATATTCAAGGCTGAGATAAATAGATTTTTGGACTCCAGGGGAATCAAGGGATATGGGAATCGGGCAGAAAAGTAGAGTTGAGGTCGATGATCAGCCATGATCTTACTGAATGGCGGAGCAGGCTTGAGGGGCCAGTTGACTTACTCCTGCTCTTATTTCTTATCTTCTTACATTGTGGAACTACTTAATAGTCGAGCAGATAAATGTAACTCTTTGAGTCAAAGCGTTAAGAACAGATTTGGATACCTCAGGGCAAATAGTAGCACACCTGGTGATGGTTTGTGAATAAGAAGAACTTGTATTTATGTAGTTCCTTTCCCATCCTCAGGACACCTCATTATGCTTTACAGCCAGTGAATTACTTTTTGAAGTGTAGTCACTATTGTTATGTAGGCAGATGCGTTAGCCAAATCACACAAGCAGCAATGAGATAAATGGCCAGTTAATCTGTTTGTTGGTGATGTTGATTGATGGATATGTTGGCCAGGACACCGGCAGAACACCTCTATTCTTTTTCAAATAGTGCCATGGGATCTTTTACATCCACCTGAACAGGCAGATGGAGTCTCGGTTTAACCAAAAGGTGGACACTCTGACAGTCTCGCACAGCCTCAGTACTGCAGTGAATTGTTAGCCTAGATTATGTGCTTAAATCCTGAGTGTGCAGCATGAACTCCTGTTCTTCTGATTCAGAGGTGAGAATGCTACGACTGAGCCAAGCTGACACACATGCTCCGTACAATTCAGAGGGGGATGGTCTTTTATCTGACACCTAATTCTCGAGTTCTATTGGTTTACGTGTCAGTTCACTACCAAAACGATCAGAAATGAAGAGACATGGGGTGATTACCAATGAAAGCAATATGCTTGTTTAGATTGTTTTCAACCTTGCCAATTGGAATCGCGACGAGAATTCCAGTGCTCGTTACAACACAGACCATTGTGCCCACAACTGTTTGGGTTCATGGATCACAAAAATAATATTTTGCTACACTCTGAGATCAGAATAGCAATTGGGGACTGCAGCTAGTCTGTGCTGTGCGGTGTCTGGCCTAGAACACTTCAATAGAAAGAAAAAGCAAAGCATCTGTGTCTTTTTACTGAGCTTTAGGAGATTGGGGAATTGCTCCAATTTCTCATGCGCAGAGATGATGCATTTTATTTCTCAATATAATGACCAATACCTGAACTAGGAAAGAGTCCTCCGGGTACAGCGCTGCATTTGTATTTGCATTTGCATTGCAAGGGATAGTTCAAACAGTACAGTCGACAACCTGCAGATAGTGGAGCGATGTCAGTTTCCCCCTTCAGTTGTGATGTAACTGAATAGAACACTCCTGTTATAAAGAAAGAAAGACTTGCATTTATATAGCGCCTTTCACGACCACCGGCTGTCTCAAACCGCTTTACAGCCAATGAAGTACTGTTTGAAGTGTAGGCACCGATGTAATGTAGGAAACGCAGCAGTCAATTTGCGCACAGCAAGCTCCCACAAACAGCAATGTGATAAATGACCAGATAACCTCTTTTTGTTATGTTGATTGAGGGATAAATATTGGCCAGGACACCAGGGATAACTCCCCTGCTCTTCTTCGAAATAGTGCCATGGGATCTTTTACATCCGCCTGAGAGAGCAGACGGGGCCTCGGTTTAACGTCTCATCCGAATGACAGCACCTCCAATAGTGCAGCACTTCCTCAGCACTGCACTGGAGTGGAGTGTCAGCTTAACTTTATGTGTTTAAGTCCCTGGAGTGGGACTTGAACCCACAACCTTCTGATTCAGAGGCGAGTGTGCTACCCACTGAGCCCCCGCTGACACTGTTATGTAAAAGAGCATGCTTGCGATAGATCACTGAAAAATTCGAGCACTGACCCTTCAGTGCTTGGTCCATCAGGAGTCAAAGGTGTGCCTTTAGCTTGATGCGAAACAGTATGCCCAGTGGTAAAGTGCTTGACCTGTGTCTGCTCACTGACCGACTCCCTGAATGACACTTTTAAAATGCACTCCTTCTGTTTCAGCCGCAGCAAAGAAAGTCTGGAGCTTGCAGTCTTGTTCGCAACATGCCCGCTCCATTTCAGGTCCACATCACAACCTGAGGAGACAGGGCCACGGTGATTCTAAGTCAAGCTTTTCATTGTAACTTTACTTGTGCTCGCTGCCATCTCCATATCAGTCAGAGCTGCTCAGTCACCAGGCTCCTAATATCGCGAAACTTCTGACAAAGTGTTATTATATCATGTTAAAGAAGCATTGCACTGTAAATGTTACTATTCTACAGAGTTGGAATAGTGAGAAAAGTTTAATGGAAGATAACACTTTTAGAACCACCTGTTTAATAGGTCAGAATAGCAAAATACTGCGGATGCTGGAAATCCGAAATAACAACAGAAAACGCTGGAAAAACTCAGCAGGTCAGGGCAGCATCTATGGAGAGAGAAACGGAGTTAACGTTTCAGATCGAAGACCCTTCGTCAGAACTGGAAAAAAGCAGGAAATGGAAAGCAAGTTTGGGGGCTGGGAAAAGGGGGAGGGGGATGAAAGAACAAAAGGGAAGGTCAGTGATAGGATAGAAAGCAGGAGAGGTTAAGAGACATTGAGAGACAAGGGGAGGTGGAAATGGGACAAGTTAAGGAATAAAGGATGGCTCTAGATGAAGTGTGAATTGTGCTGGCAGAATGTGGTTTTCTGCATCCTTTTCAAGTGTGTTCTGTGACTTGTACAGTGGGGAATGTACTTTGAGACGAAAGGCGGTTGTATCGTTGTGATATACTTTCTTTTGCATTCCAGGTTTTACTGACTCCTCCGATGCTGGTAACAACAGGAAGAAAATAAGTTGCATTGAGATGTTTTAAACAGCAAGAAAGGTAGGATTCTTGTCTGTTGGACTGTGACATATTGAGGCCTTTCACTTTCGTGAATTAGAACTCAACATTTTCATTGTATTGTGCTTCATAGGTCAGGGTATTTCCTAAACAGTGAGAAGCTAGGAACTGTGGAGGAGCAGAGCGATTTAGGAGTCCATGTACAGAAATCATCAAAAACTAGTGGATAGGCACATAAAATAATCAAACCGGTTAATGGAATGTTAACCTTTTTCTCAAGGGGGCTGGAATACAAAGAGGTGGAAGTTATGCTACAGTTGCATTAAGCGCTGGTCAGACTGCATCTGGAGTATTGTGTTCAGTTTTAGGCACCTCACCTCGGGAAGGGTATATTGGCCTTGGAGGGGCAGCGCAGATTCACCAGAATGATACCGGGGCTTAGAGGGTTCAATTATAAGAACAGGTTGCATAGGCTAGGCTTGTATTCCCTTGAATATAGAAGATTAAGGGGTGCTCTAATTGAGGTGTTTAAGATGATTAAAAGATTTGATAGGATAGGTAGAGAGAAATTATTTTAACTCTTCCACAAACAGAAAATTTCATGTTATTAAGACCTATCATTGCTTAGAATTTCTGGTTTATCATTTTTTCTCTCCAGAATATTGATTTCATTGCTTGAATGAATCGTTTCTGACTGGCATTTGTCAAAGAGCAGACTACTGGATAATTGGAGTAACAGCTCATGACTATTGAGTCAATTTTTGCATTCCAGGAGAACTAAAGCATCTTTTTGCTGTGGTCTGATGTTAACTGGACACAGGCCTGTTCCTGCTGCTGATAACTAGCCAATACTGAACGTCGTGGGATCTGGTTACATTTCTCAATGCCCAAAACACTCCACAGGAACTTTTCTTACAACGCAGGCTGCTAGGAATTACAGTTCTACTGCCTCTGAAAGCTAAATATTTGATCCCTGACAGCTTGCCTCTGTCATTCCAACAGGCCACTCTTTCCTTGAAGCAGGACTGCTTTCACTCCATTTTGCGTAGTCTCTCGGGAGAATCCGCATAGCTGTGTCCTCGGTAGTCTCCTACTTGATTTGCTCAAGTCCCTGTTCAGACACTGGGACTGATGCTGTCAAGCTGTGCACATATGCTGTTACTTCATCATCACTGGCATTCTGACAATCTTTACCAGGGTCTCACACCAAGCTATCAGCTGCATGCATTCATTTGCCAGAAGTATACGTCACATCTAGTTCCTATCTCTGTAATTTTCTATTCTTTACGAACAATCGCGGAGTGATTTTTTTTTTTAAATAGCAACTTGCGACCAATTTTGATTTTGAACTATACTGTATATGCCAGTCTCCTTTCGTGTTCCTCAGGGTGAGTCAGAAAATACGTGTGACGCCTACAGAAATGCACGGTACACTCAACTTTAATATATTACTAATGGTTCTCTTGTGACATTGCTCATACTAAATCAGAGGATACACCGGGCTAGAAATTCGGCTCCTTTGCGCCTGCCGTTAGCGCCCCCGCAAATGGGTTTGCGACCGGGCGTGGCGCTATCAACATCTCCCGCTAAATTTGGTGGGAGTTTTGCGGCGGCGGTAAGACATTGCGCCCCAATCTCCTGCGCCCGGAGATCATGACTTCATTGCCGTGCGCAGTGCCCCGGTTGAAAAATTCACTCTCCCACCCGCACTCCCCCCCCCCCCCCCCCCGCTTGTGCATCTGCCGTTAACAACGGCAGGTAGAGGAGGCGGCTTTCGGTCGGATGTCCCCTGGAGGAGTGCTATTTAAAGGCGTCCACACCCGGTGTAGTTTTCGTCGGCCAGCAATGCTGCGTTGTTAGTTTCACATAGGCAAAGAGGCCTTTTGACCAATTTGCCCGTTTTTAATTTCAACGAGTGTTCTGGTACATAAAGATTCTTGAGTTTCATTGAGGGGAGATTTGAAAGTGCAATATTTGGATCTTTTCATGGGGGCTGCACTGGCACTGGACCTCGCCCTCCAGCATCAATGACAGAGGCAACTGAGGCATAGAGAAAGAGTGCAAAATGTGGCCAGAGGTAGGAGGGCCAATAGGGCTCTCAACAGGAGGCCTTACCCACCCAGGGTATTCCGGCAGCAGTTCTCCTACATGACTTTTACTGAGGACAAGTGGGTTAGAAGGCTCCACTTCAGCAAGGATGTGGTCACAGAGCTCTGCTTCCTCCTGCAGCCAGACCTCGAGCCTCAGATCAGGACCACCACGGCTCTCTCAGTGGCAGTCAAGGTCACCGTCGCCCTCAATTTCTACGCCAGCGGATCATTCCAGTGTGCAACAGGCGACATCTCCAACATCTCCCAGTTTGCCGTCCATTGCTCCATTCATCAGATCACAGATGCTCTGTACGGAAGGAGAAGGGACTACATTTCCTTCCCCATGACCGGAGAGAAGCAGCACGAGCGTGCATGTGGCTTTGCCAGGATAGCGGGCTTCCCCATGGTGCAGGGTGCCATTGACTGCACCCACATTGCTTTGCAGGCACCTCATAGCAATCCTAAGGTATTCAGTAACCGCAAAGGCTACCACTCACTTAATGAGCAGGTGGTGTGAGACCACACATGGCGAATCCTGACCGTCAATGCCCGCTATCCTGGCAGCTGCCACGATGCCTTCATCCTGCATCAGACGGGTGTGCCAGATCTGTTCCAGCCACCACATGAAGCTTGCGGCTGGCTGCTGGGAGATAAGGGCTATCCACTCTCCGCCTGGCTCATGACTCCCCTCCGCAACCCCAATACTTATGCCCAGCACTTATATAATGAGAGCCATGCTGCCACCAGGAACATCATTGAGCAGACCATCGGCGTGCTCAAGCAATTGTTCCGCTGCCTTGACCGCTCGGGAGGCGCCCTCCAGCACTCGGCTGAGCGGGTGTCACTTTTCGTCATTGTCTGTTGCATGCTGCACAACTTAGCCATTATGAGGGCGCAGCCATTGCCAGCAAGCTTAGCTGCACCACCTCAGAAGGAGGAGGAGGAGGAGGAAGAAGAGGAGTAGGAGGAACAGGAGGAAGAACAGCAGCGATGGAGGAGGCAGCCACTCAATCGGCGTTCTGCAAGGTCGGTCCGTGATCGCCTCATCAGACTTTGTTTCCAGTGACTTCGAGTCCTCGTTTCGGTTGCTGGGTACGTCGCCATCATTCCATACCACACCCCAGAACTGAACTGAGACACAGCACCAAATCTGCAACATTCCAGTAATAAATTTATCAAAAACCATTAACCACATATATACAACAAAGAAATGTCATGTTTCAGGACCAGCATGAGAAGCGGCTCAAAGGTGGCCCAAAACTAGACATGAGCCACCACAGGCCAAAAACTGAGATGCTGAGATGAGTGGAGAGGGGGTCAATTTTTCTCATGAATGTGCAAACCCTTGCCTCCCCTCTTTATAGTCGGTCCCCTTTCCTAATCTAGTGCTCCTATAATAGTATCTCCCCAGTGGCTGCAGCAGGGCTGGTGGAAGGCTGCTGAATGTCAGTGCCAGAGACTATAGATAGCCTTGCAGGATGTCCTTGACCAGCCCTGGGCCTGGAAGGTCCGGCTGTACATTGTACCATCTCAGGCTGGGTGGCGGCAGTCTGGGCTGGCTGGATGACAGGCAGTGACAAGTGCAATGCCGGAGTGGTAGTGGTGGGATCAGGAATGCTGTCATCCTGAGAGAGGACAGCAGGTTCCTGCTCCACTGACCCACTCCCACTCCCCTGGGGCAGCACCTCAGCATCCCTACCAATCTGCTGCAACACAGATTGCTGGGCTGCTGTGACACCGTGAGATCCCCGGTGGACTGTGGTGGACCCAGCGATGATGGCAGCAGTCAGCGCTTTCGTGGCATCAAGCTGAGACTGTATGAGAGCAGTCTGAGACTCGATGCCACCAACCATTGACTGCATTACAGCACTAAGACATTGCGTGGCTTCCGCCTGTGCTGCAATGGAAGCTGCCACATCGCCCGTGACATGCGTCATGAGGTCTGGATCCGCACGGTCTCTCTGGGAGTCCATCATCCTTTGCAGACTGGAAATGATGGGCTCCATGGTATGCGCAGAGATCTGAGCAGTGTTGGAGGTGGACTCCTCCACGCTCCTTACCATTGCCGACAGGCTTTCGGGCACCCTTGCCATTGCACCTATCATCTCAGTGTGCATGCTCATCACCCTTCTTGTGAACGCCTCCCATCGAGGTCCTCATCTGAGTCCTGTGCCGCAGAACTCGCGCACGAACTCACCCTCCAGGGAGCTGGCTCCTGAGCTACCCTTTCCCCCTGGCCTTGCTAAAGCCTGCTCGTCCCTGGTGCATCACCCAGTGCAGACCCCTCTACTAAACTTGCCTCTAAAGATCGGGTAGTGCCAGTATCTGAGGTGGTGACTGTGGGTGAGAGATGCAGTGACACGGTGCTTTGATCCTCCTCCTCTCCTTCCTCATTCTCAGCGGGAGGCTCAGGGACAGGCTGGTCATCTGGTTGTTGATTATCTGAAGGCATAAAGGCACAATACTCGCGTTAAGGTGAGGACAGGGGGGCAGGAATGCAGCAAGGAATGCAGACATTCTCAGTGAGTCGCAGCACTCGCTCCTGAAGGTCTGAGAGCTCCTGGAGCTGTGCATCAACCCTGCCTGTCCTCTACTGCTCCCTCCTATTGTGAGCCATCTTGGCCTGCAAGAGAAACAAATGTGTTTGAGTCAGAGTCCAGCTATGTGTTTGGGAGATATGCCTGTCGTCGTTGAATAGCTGTGATTGTAGGCAAGGCGTGAGATGTGGATGTGAGTTTGAGTAGGTGAAGATGTTTGATGGATGAGTGGTGGCGGTGTGGTTCTTTGCGCAGTGTGCACAGACTGAGGTTCAGATGCTGGCGTGTAGGAGCTGTTGAAGCATGTACTTACCTTGACCACCCGAGTGAGGTCATTGAATTTCTTCCAGCACTGTGTCAGGCTGCGTTCCACCACACTACTGGCCGAGACCTCCTGGGCCATTTCACTCCACAATGCCCTGAAGACCTGAGACGATGGCCTCCTTCCAGTGGCCGGGAACAGCATTGCCCTCCTTCGCTCCACTCCAGCCACCAATGCCACGTCTGTGAACTGACGAGCTCTCTCCCTGGGAGTGGGAACAGCCATAGCCATCAGGGCATTCACTTGCTCGCAGGTCGCCTCAAAGCCAGCAATGCTGAAAATGAGTATCTGCACAATGATGAAACCTCCCCTTTAAGAGCAGTGTGAAGGATCATTGCTGAATGCATTGCACATGAAATTTATTAGCGTCTGGTAGTCGCTCCCCTGTAGCACCCCACTGAGGTCATTAGCGCTTGATTTAGTGCCCCACTTCCTTCCTGGGGCGCTAACACCCAATTTAGTAGAAGTTCAGAATCCTTAGCGCCTGGCGCTAAATTTTCAAAATTTCAAAAAGTTAGCGCCCCAAATGGGTGATATCCAATTTCACCCCCATTCTTTCTTTTACCTAACACTGTACTGCAACTTCTCTTTCTCTTCTGTTCAGTTTGTAGTTTTTCTTCTGGTTTTCTGCCCCTCTCTTTTTCTGGTTCTCTCTCTCTCTCGTTCTCTTTTGGTACTGATCTGTCTTTTTCAGGCTTTCTTGTGTCATAGAATCATAGCATACTACAGCGCAGAAGGAGGCCATTCAGCCCATCGAGTCTGCGCCGGCTCTTCCGTAGAACAGTCCAGTTATTCCCACTCCCACACTCTCTCCCCATATCCCTGCAATTTTTTCTCCTTAAAGTATTTATCCAATTCCCTTTTGGGGAAAGATAGTGGCTGGTATGGCAGGGACGGCAGAATTCTCTAGTGGTGACTATAGGGCAGCGAGGTGAAGGAGGCATCCAGCCAGTGGTACAAGGTGGCAGACCATGCATACCTGCTCGGCTGGGAGGCTATAGGCTCTGTAACCTGGTGGTAAGCACGAGGCGACAGATGACAAGAGGTGGGAGGCGGTAGGCGGGAGTGGGAAAGGGCGAGCGGCAGGAAGGAATGGGTACTCCCGAGTATTTGGGCCGGAGATGGAAAGAGCAAGAGGTAGAAAAAAATGGGGGTCTGTAAGAGGCAGAGGGTGATGATCGGTTGCTTCAGATAGAAGGCAGTAGCGGGGCCAGTGAAAGGAAAAGTAACAGGAAGAAATAGGCCCTCAGTGTGGAAGGAGGGCGTAGGAACATGCAGCTCCCCTCATGTCCACAGATTTAGGGAAGCCTCTGATATCTAAGTGGCTTTCCCCAAAGTTAAGGGGTAACCCCTGAAGGAAATGTTTCTCCTGTAATTCGAAGCCTGTTCCTGGCCTTGTCCAAGAACTGACTTTTGAAGTGGAGGGAGCAGGATTATCTAAAGGGCTTCCCCACAACTTTGGGGTAGGCCCTGTTATTTAAAACTGGAAATGCATTAAGTAACAGGGCCCCACCTAAATTCTTGGGTAAACCCTTTGGGGAATCCTGAGCATTTCAAAAGCTTGTTTCCAGAAACCAGCTTTTTGATTGCAGTTTGGGGGAGGGAGGGGGAAGAAGAAGGTTCCTGCGTTGAAGGGGTTGTCTTATGAAGAAAGGTTGAGCAGGTTGGGCCTATACTCATTGGAGTTTAGAAGAATGAGAGGTGATCTTATTGAAACATATAAGATTCTGAGGAGGCTTGACAGGGTTGATGCTGAGAGGATGTTTCCCCTCGTGGGGTATCTAGAACTAGGGGGCAGTTTCAGAATAAGGGGTCACCCATTTAAGACGGAGATGAGGAGGAATTTCTTCTCAGAGGGTCGTGAATCTTTGGAATTCTCTACCTCAGAGAGCTGTGGAGGTTGAGTCAGTGAATATATTCAAGGCAAAGATAGACAGATATTTGAGCTACAGGGGAGTCAAGGGTTATGGGGAACAGGCAGGACAGTGGAGTTGAGGCCAAGTTCAGATCAGCCGTGATCTTATTGAATGGCGGAGCAGGCTCGAGGGGACAAATGGAGCAGACATCATGGAGGGGCTATCAAGCCTGTAAGATTCACAGCAGGTGAGCCAATGGACAGCGCTGCAGTGGAAGACTCCGCCTTGTGTGGAGACAGAGTAGGCTTGAGATCGGGAAGAGGGAGCTCAGCAAGGTTGCAGGAGCAGACTGCCAGCAGGGGAAAGAGAAGCAAGGTGGCTGAGGAGAGCTGTGGGTAAAAATGGGCTGGAAAAGTTTTTAAAAAACAAGAAAAATAAAATTGAATTACTACATAAAAACATTCAACCAACAACCAACTGAAATATAACATGGCCACTGGGGTTGGAGGAGAGGGAGTTACATAGATACATAGATACATAGAAGATAGGAGCAGGAGTAGGCCATTCGGCCCTTCGTGCCTGCTCCGCCATTTAATGAGATCATGGCTGATCCTTTAATTCAGTATCCCGTCCCCGCCTTCTCTCCGTAACCCTTAACCCCTTTTGCCCGTAGAAATATATCTAATTCCCTCTTAAATATATTTAATGAGTTGGCGTACACTGCCCTCTGTGGCAATGAGTTCCACAGGTTCACCACTCTCTGAGTGAAGAAATTCCCCCTCATCTCTGTCCTAAATGGTTTAGCCCTTATCCTTAAATTATGTCCTCTAGTTCTGTTCTCACCCGCCAAGGGAAACATTCCTTCTGCATCCAGTCTGTCTAGACCTGTCAGAATTTTATACACTTCTATGAGGTCCCCTCTCAATCTTCTAAACTCCAGTGTGTACATCCCTAAACTACATAGTCTCTCCTCATAGGTCATTCCCGCCATTCCTGGTATCAGCCTGGTGAATCGCCGCTGCACCCCCTCCATGGCAAGAACATCCTTCCTCAGATGAGGCGACCAAAACTGTACACAGTACTCGAGGTGTGGTCTCACCAGTGCCCTGTACAGCTGCAGCAAGGTATCCCTGTTCCTGTATTCTAACCCTTTTGCTATGAAGGCCAGCATACCGTTTGCCTTCTTGACCGCCTGTTGCACCTGCATGCTCGCCTTCAGTGACTGGTGTACAAGAACACCCAGGTCTCTCTGTACTTCCCCCTCTCCCAATCTATTGCCATTTAAATAATAATTTGCCCTCCCGTTCCTGCACCCAAGGTGGATAACTTCGCACTTGTCCACATTATAGTGCATCTGCCATTTATCCGCCCAATCGCCCAGTCTGTCCAAATCGCTCTGGAGCTTCCTGGTCTCTTCCTCTGAGCCCACCCCACCTCCTAGTTTAGTGTCGTCTGCAAATTTGGAAATGCTGCATCCGACTCCCTGATCCAGGTCATTAATGTAAATTGTGAACAGCTGGGGGCCCAGGACAGATACCTGTGGTACCCCACTTGTTACTGCCTGCCATTCAGAAAATGAGCCGTTTATTCCAACTCTCTGTTTTCTATCTGACAGCCAGTTCCCTATCCACGCCAAAACTTTCCCCTTTATCCCATGAGCCTCAATTTTCCATGCTAATCTTTTATGTGGGACCTTATCGAAGGCCTTTTGGAAGTCCAGGTACACCACATCTACTGGCTCTCCCCCATCTATTCTACCAGTTACTCCCTCAAAAAATTCCAATAGATTAGTCAAGCACGATTTACCCTTTGTAAATCCATGTTGACTCTGTCCTATCCTGTCCCCATTTGCTAAGTGCTCCGCTATTTCATCCTTAATGATGGACTCCAGCATTTTGCCCACAACTGATGTAAGGCTTACAGGTCTGTAATTACCTGCTTTTTCCCTACCCCCCTTTTTGAATAGTGGGGTAACGTTAGCTACCCTCCAATCCATCGGCACTGTTCCCGAGTCTAATGAATTCTGAAAAATCATCCTTAGTGCATCCGCTATCTCTAGGGCCACCTCCTTCAGTACCCTAGGATGCATGTTATCAGGCCCTGGGGATTTGTCCACCTTCAATCCCTTTAGCTTCCTTAACACCATATCCTTAGAGATATTGATTTGCGTCAGTTCCTCCTTTGCCAATGTCCCTATTTTTCCCGATATCCCAGGGAGGTTTTTTGTGTCTTCCTTCGTAAAGACTGACCCAAAGTATGCATTTAGTTGATCTGCCATTTCCTTATTTCCCATTATATATTCCCCCGTATCTGACTGCAATGGACCAACTTTGGTTTTCACCAGTCTTTTCCTTTTGATATATTTATAAAAGCTTTTGGAGTTAGTTTTTATATTTTCCGCCAGCTTATTTTCGTAAGCTATTTTGCCCCTCTTGATCATGCCCTTTGCCCTCCTTTGCTCTATCTTAAACTGTTCCCAATCTTCCGCTCTGGCGCTTTTTTTGGCTATTTTATACGCCCTATCTTTGGATTTTATGCTGTCTCTAATTTCCCCTGTTATCCACGGTTGAGTCACCTTTTTAGATTTCCTTTTATGCCAGATTGGTATAAACAATTTTTGCAATTTTGTCATTCTATCTTTAAATGTTTGCCATTGTTTATCTACCTCCAGTCCTCTCAGGAACGTTGTCCAATCAGACCTACTCAGTTCCCGTCTCATGGCATCATAATTCCCCTTGTTTAAATTCAGGACCTTAGTCTCTGAGTCAATTTCTTCGCTCTCCATTTCGAGTGAGAAATCGATCATGTTATGATCGCTCTGACCCAAGGGTCCCCGTACAACAAGATTACTGATTAGTCCCTTCTCATTGCACAGTACCCAGTCCAATATAGCCTGTTCCCGAGTTGGTTCCTCGACATATTGATCCAGATAACCATCCCTTAAACACTCAAGGAATTCCTCCTCCTCATTATTTTTACTGATTAGGCTAGTCCAATCTATATGTAAGTTAAAGTCACCTATGATGACAGCTGTGCTCTTATTGCACGCTTCTCTAATTTCCCTCGTGATGCCCTCCCTAACCTCTATTTTACTATTTGGAGGCCTATATACCACTCCTATTAATGTTTTTCGCCCCTCGCTATTTCTTAGCTCCACCCATATAGATTCTGTATTAACTGAGTTAATATCCTTCCTTTCAATTGCATTTATCCCCTCTTTTACTAGCAATGCTACCCCTCCTCCCTTTCTTTTTTGTCGATCCTTCCTAAATACTGAATACCCCTGTATGTTAAGCTCCCAGCCCTGCTCACCCTGCAACCATGTTTCCGTAATCCCAATTAGATCATAATTATTAACCTCTATTTCCACAGCTAATTCATCTACCTTGTTCCTGATGCTTCTCGCATTAAGGTATAAAACCCTCAGGCTTTTTTTATGCTCACATTTTTTATGAATTAGTTTGGCCCTTTGTTTTTTGTTCCTCACCCTTTTACCATTGAGGGACATGTTCACAGTGCCACCGAGTGGCTGGTGCCTGCTACTACATTGTGACAGGCAACTCTACATGGGAAAAGCTTAAATGTTTCGACAGGGTTTTCCAATTATAAATGTTGACATTGGATTTCTCATCATAAATGTGGACATAAAAAGCGTGACTGAGAATTGTGACACAGGAAATAAGGTTTGTGAACAGGACTTGCATGCCATACGTAGGTTAATTATAGAGAGAGTTCGCTGTGATCAGTGTCTGTCATTGAGACAATGCACTCCCTGCTGCTTTCCAGTCATCATTGTTCTGGAGCTATGCAGCACTTTGGCTTGTACATAGGCTTTTTCAGACATTTAGCATCGGTGCTTGCAATATAAATGCTTTTACCTTTTTGCATATATTTTTCCTTCTCACGTATCCATAATTATTGACTGTGTGGAATGTACCTCCTCAGTAATTTGCCATTCCAAGAAATCATTGTGGTACCTTTTTTGTGGTGGCTCTGTCTATGTTAATTACTCCCGCAACTGGCTTACTCTCAGGTTTCATCCCCATTCTGTGATTCTGCCTTCTGTGGAAAGTAAGCCCATTCACACAGGACACACCCATGTCTTTGTCGGACTTCAGACTGTTCTTCCTCACTCTTTCTCACACACGTTCAAATGTGAATCAGTGCTGTAAGAACATTGAGTCCATAAATGGACCAGCAAAGTCGATATGTACCCTTTGCCATGGAGATGAGGGCCACTCCCATGGATGTAGAGGGGCTTGTGGTGGGGCGTTTTGGACCTTCTGGCATCCTAGACAGCTCTTGGTCATTTCTTCGATGTCTCCATTGATACCTGGCCACCACACAAACGCTCTGGCTAAGTTCTTCATTTTCACTCCACCCAGATGCCCCTCGTGAAGCTCCTTTAGCACTCTATCCTTGAGTTTGGGTGGAATCACCACTCTGGATCCACACATCAAGGTTCCTCGGCACACTGACAGCTGTTCTCTTCTTTGCGAGAATGCTGGCAACAGTGGTTCGCCATGTGCTGGCCATCCCTTCACCGTTAAATCGTAGACTCGTGAGAGAGTCGGGTCATTTCGCGTTTCCTTTTCAATGGTAGAATTTGTCACCGGTAGACATTCCACTATGGTCGAGTGGAACATCTCCACTGGGTCCACTGTAGGCGTCTCTTCCACCGTTGGCAACGGTAGGCGCGATAACCCGTCAGCATTCCCATGCTGTTTTGTTCCTTTGTATTCTATGTCATATTGGTGTGCCCCTAGGAAAAGGGACCACCTCTGTAGCCGTTGCGCTGTCATAATGGGAACGCCCTTTTTAGGGTTGAATATGGAGACGAGGGGTTGATGGTCAGTCAACAAGGTAAATTTTTGTCCGTGTAGGTAATGGTTGAATTTCTTCACCCCCCACACCAGGCTGAGTACCTCCCTGTCGATCTGGGCATAGTTACGCTCAGCTGAGTTCAATGAGCGTGACGCAAAAGCTATCGGCCGCTCCGAGCCCTCAGGGAATCTATGCGATAATACCGCTCCCACGCCGTAAGGGGATGCATCGCACGCCAGTCTGATTGGCAGTGATGGGTTGTAATGAGCCAACACTTCCCTGGACGTGATCAAGCCTTTGCATTTATGGAAGGCACGTTTACAGTCTTCGCTCCATTTCCAAACTACTCCCGTTTGTAGCAGTGCGTTAAGAGGGTGCAGAACCGTCGACAAGTTCGGTAAAAATTTATGATAGTAATTTACTAATCCCAGGAACGACCTTAATTGTGAGACATTTTCAGGCGCTGGGGCCTTTACGACCGCTTCAATTTTTTCAGGTGATTTATGCAACCCTTCTTCGTTAATGACAAGGCCACAATATGATATTTGATTTCGGAAAAATTCACACTTGGGGCGATTTGCTCGTAGGCCCCGTTCTCTCAGCCTTGTGAGCACCTGCTCCAAGTTGGCAAGGTGCTCGTTGTCGTTTTCTCCTGTTACAAGGATGTCGTCTAGGTAGCATTGAGTCCCCGGAATCCCTTGCAGGACTTGCTCCATAGCTCTTTGCCAGATAGCCGGAGCTGATGCCACTCCGAAAACCAGTCAATTGTACTGGTACAGGCCTTTGTGTGTGTTTATCGTGAGATACTTTTTAGAGGCCTCCTCAACCTCCATCTGTAGATATGCCTGTGCTAAGTCAATTTTGGTGAAACGTTTCCCTCCGGTTAGTGAGGCGAAAATATCTTCTATCCTCGGAAGAGGATACTGTACCGTGTGAAGAACCGGGTTTACAGTCACCTTGAAGTCCCCACAGATGCAAATTTTTCTCTGTTCTTCAGATTTATCATTATTCAACGTTTTCTTCATGACCGGGACGATGGGTGTTGCCCACTCGCTCCAATCTACCTTGGATAACACGCCTGCTTTTTCCAAATTCTCCAGCTCTGCCTCGACGGCTGGACGAATTGTGTATGGCACCGGCATTGCCTTAAAAAACTTGGGAATTGCCGCATCTTCCACTTTTATTGAGGCGGTGGCGCCTTTCAGGGTTCCTAGTTCCTGTTGAAACACTTCTTTGGCGTTAGCCAAGATTTCTTTTAATCGTCCAGGTATGACGTCATCATCGTTTTTTTTCTTACTGGTCACTGTCAGTGCCTGAATGGAGTGCCAGTCTAAACGTATCTTTCTGATCCATTCACGTCCCAACAACGGTGGACCACCATCTTGCAGAACGTATAAATACAACTTCTGTATTTCCTTGCCGTTGTATACAACAGGCACCCTTATTTTCCCTCTGGGGTATACTTTCTGCCCCGTATATGTCTTCAAGATAATGGATGTGTCTTTCAAAGGTATATGCGGAAATAGCCGCTCGTAATCCCGTCGACTCATGACGGTCAGAGCTGATCCTGTATCTAGCTCCATTTTGACTGGGGACCCTGCTATCGTGAGGGTAACCCAAATGGTCTGGTAATCTTCTTTGGCAATTACATTATGTAATTTGAGACAGCTTAGTCTCTTGTTTCCGGAGCCGCTATCGCTCTTCTGGTCTTCGGAGCTACTGTCCGTCATCATTTGTACCTTTCTGTACTTTTCCTTATTGACCTTCTTACTGTCAGCGGATTTCTTTCCAGATCTGCATACACGTGCAATGTGTCCCATCTTTCCGCATTGCCTGCATGCTTTGTCCTTGAACCAGCAGTCCTTCTGGTCATGGGTGGATCTGCCGCAGCGATAACATCTCTCGAAACCCCGTGTCATTTCATGGGTGCCAAAGTCTTGTGGCTTTTGCTGTATCTCTGCAGCTCCTCTTGCTGCTGCTTCATATGATACAGCCACACTGAAAGCCTTGTCCAGTGTCAAATCTTTCTCAGAAAGTAGTCTTTTCTGTGTTCCTTCGCTTAGGAGACCGCAGACGAATTTGTCTCGTAGAGAATCTGCCAGTCCTGCCCCGAATTGGCAGTGCTTTGACAGCTTTCGTAATTCGGTGAGGTAATCAGCGTTACTTTCATTCTTGTGCTGATTCCTCCTGAAGAATTTGAATCGTTCCACTATCAGCAGCGGTGTTGGGTTTAAGTGCTCCTGTAAGGTATCAACAATCTCCTTAAAATTCTTGTCCATCGGTTTGGCTGGAGTGATCAAGTTTCGTAACAGCCCGTATGTCCTTGTGCCCATCAGATTTAGAAGTACCGATGCCTTTTTATCATCCGCTACTTCATTCGCCTTGCAATATACCTCCACTCTTTCCACATATGTGGTCCAATCTTCTATATCACTATCGAAAGCAGTAATATTGCCAGTTTTCGGCATCTTGAAAATCTAAAATGGCGCTTCCCGCGCTTTTCCTCCGTCCCCGATGGATCAAAATGGCGCCTCCCACGCTTTTCTTTCTTCCCCACCGAGGTAAGATGGCGCCTCCCGCGCTTTCCCACCGCTGCCGCTGCTGCCAACGCTGTTCTCTGCGGTTCCCGTTGCGACCTGCAGCTTTTCGCGGTATTTCTATTTTTTTTTTAATATATCACTTCAATAGTTTCTCCATTACTTGGAGAACCGTTCCCGTCGTGGAGCGGACCCTCTGGGACTTTCCCCTCCGTCTGCTCGGTCTGAACGCCGACCTGCTTTGCAGCACCGGTCGCGCCCCGAGTGCTCCACCCTCTCTCTCTCCTTGCTTCTGCTTCCCGACTCGCTGCCCGGCCCCGTTGCAGAGCCACCCGATCGAGCTCTAGCCCGCCGCAGCCCAGGAAGGATCAGTGCACTACCTGCCACCAGCCCGTTTAGCTGGTGAAACCACAGCTTCCCTTTCTTTTTTTCTTGCCTCTGGCTTTGATCTTCGTCTGAGGAATCGATCTCCTTGAGGTGCTGCCGAATTGCAGGTAAGTTCGTTTCTAACTCGTCGCCACTGTTAGATCCGTGTGTTAATGGAGACACGGAATGCAGGAGTTGATTTAACAAGTGTTTACTGAACAAAGTCTGGAGGTGAACTAACTACACAAGACGCTATACAGGCTTATATACCCGAGTGGTTACTACTGGTACTACAGTATACAGGGGCTTCAAAAACATAGTTCCTCTTAAAGGTACATACACTACAGTTAATTACTCCCGCAACTGGCTTACTCTCAGGTTTCATCCCCATTCTGTGATTCTGCCTTCTGTGGAAAGTAAGCCCATTCACACAGGACACACCCATGTCTTTGTCGGACTTCAGACTGTTCTTCCTCACTCTTTCTCACACACGTTCAAATGTGAATCAGTGCTGAGCGGAATCCAAAACAATGACGCCGTGTGTCAACGCCATCTATGCGCTGAAACCATGGCCCAGAATTTGCGGGCAGCGGCGAAGTGATGGCGCTCACTGCTGACCTTGAAGAAAGCTACCCACAAAGATCTAGTGATCTCTGTGGTGTGAATTTCAGTTCTCCTGACCTTGGTTTGAATCTGGCACCAAATCAAGTGAATCTCCAGTGTCCAGCAACAGTGATGTCATCAAGCAGGCTGAGCAGCCAATCACATTGAAGCATTCTCACAGACAGCAAACCAGGAAGTAAAATGCACAGATTCGAATTTACTTTTTATAAATTTTACAGAATGAAATAAAGATTGGGACACACACATAGGATTAAGGTAGAAGCTGAAATATCATAAACTTTTTTTTAAAATTATTATTTTAAAAACCATGTAATTCTTAACCCTATTAATGGAAATATTTGACATTCCATAAGTATAAAATTAGTTTTTCAGGGCCAGAACAGTTGTTCAGCAATCAATGCACCGATAAATACCCAGTTACACCTCTTTAAACAAGGCTTAACTTTTTCGGGGGTTTAACAGCGATATTCCAGCGTAATAGGGGAAGTTTTCGTCCTTTAGTGTGATTTGAATTGATTGCCGGCACTGGGGAGTTCCACAGCGCCACCTGTGGCATAGCAGGGAATGACTGACCGCAACTTCTGTATTTCCGTGTTTATCTGCACATGTGCTAAATCCTGAAGTTGCTGTCAGTTTCAGAGGGGTAATGACGGCGAATGCTGACAATCTCACCATCATTCTCACTGCAATATCCAGGCCAATGAAAGAACAATATGATCTGATACACTGAAGATTCCAAGTGCAACATTGAGGTAGCAATAACGCTGCCTTCATCGTACCATCAAGGTATCGTTCTTCAAATCCATTGGATGCCTCTAATCTAGAAAACACTTCAGGGCAAATTTAGCAAAGCGTGCTCCCAATGGGGAGTCTCACTCGAAGGGAGCATTGGTCAAAGAATCGGCACGACAGTGCTGTAGCCAAGTGATTCCATGCACTTCAATTCTGTTTCGAGTTTAGTACTCAGAGCAAAGGATAACGTACAAGGTTCAGGTATTGGCTGTGCATTGTCTGACAATTTGATGCTATGCTCTGCAGGAAAACAAACAAGACATAGAAACATAGAAACTAGGAGCAGGAGTAGGCCATTCGAGCCTGCTCCGCCATTCAACGAGATCATGGCTGATCATCCAAACCCTACACCGACAGCCATCCCACCCAAGCCCTATCCCCGTAACCCCACGTATTTAATCCCCCCTAACACTAAGGGCCAATTTTTTTATCATGGCCAATCAACCTAACCCGCACATCTTTGGACTGTGGGAGGAAACCGGAGCACCCGGAGGAAACCCACGCAAACACGGGGAGAATGTGCAAACTCCACACAGACAGTCACCCGAGGCCGGATTTGAACCCGGGTCCCTGGCGCTGTGAGGCAACAGTGCTAACCACTATGCCACCGTGCTGACCTTAGAGCTTATCACTGGAAGCTAAAGTTTCTCCATCATTCACCCCCACCCAAAGTATCTCAAGGACATCTAAAGAAAACAATTACTTCACCACCACATTCATTCACATTCCTGGAGACCAAGTATAGATTGGAGATCAGCACAGCTAACAGTAAATAATGCATTACGTTCCTGTGTTTTTTAAATTTTATTACCCTGACCTAACATTGATCTGTCACGACCAAAAATTGCTTCCACTTTAATTGAGGTGGGTCTCAGTTTTGGTTTCTTTTGTCGCTTGTCACGGTCTGTACACCGAATGTTATCATGAGATAGTTCCTGCCTCTAGCTTCAGGAGTAGGGCACTTCTATTAAGGCTCATGGATACTATCCAGAAATCTCTTGTAGCACAGGAAATTTTGGTTTATCCGGAGGTTGTATGTCCGGAAACCTCGATCTAATGGCAGAAATCAGCAGCCGTTTTGGTTAGGTTTTTTTTCTTCTCCTAGCATTTTTTTTTAACAGTCAGGCTCTGGAAAGCGTCTCTGTGGCTTAGCAACAGCGTCAGAGACACTTCCAAGGTATGGGCCAAGTGTTTACAAGCTGTTGCTAAGCAACAGTGTTTGTTGTCAGATATGGAGATGAAAACCTCCGTATCCTTCAACATTAGCGCTGGTCTATTTTTGATAGATCGGCAGCAGCTCGGTCCCGTCGGTGCCGGATATCGTGAAGTTTCCTGTACTGCTAACTTCATCCACTGTACCCACGGAAAAAATAATGCACTTCATCATTACCACTGGTTGAGTCGGCACCTGCAGAATGTACTTCAGATATTTGTGACACTGGAGGTGGTTTAAGTACAGGCAAATCATTATCCTTCCTACATTTTTTCACAGTTGTGCACAGCAGGGATTGAAGTGTGTTTATAAAAACATTAGCCATGCTTGTCTAGTTTACTGTCACGACATTCACCTTTTTCATTCAACCAGCTGCAGGTTTAATTTCCTCTCTGCACAATTTTTATTGCAGTGTTAACACATTGGTGTACATCCCTGTGCTATTTTAATGGAGCCAATAATCCAAACTCAATGGGTACGGTAGTGTAGTGGTTATGTTACTGGACTCGATGTTTGGACTAATAATCCAGAGACTGTGAGTTCACATTCCCACCATGGCAGTTTGAGAACTTAAATTCCGTTTAATAAGTCTGGAAATAAAAACCTGGCTTCAGTGACCATGAAGCTGTCAGATTGTTATAAAAACGCAACTGGTTCATAAATGTCCTTACTTGATCTGGCCTATGCGTGACTCCAGTCCAGTCCACACTGATGTGGTTGACTCTTAACTGCACCCTAGTACTGAACTCATGTCTTTAAACATTATGGGGGAAACATTTGGTTGGTTAGTGCCTCCGGGGGGCGCTAGGAACTTAGCGCCTGAGCGCGGCGATTTTAGCACCGCTCACGAAATTGGCCAGTCGGTTTGCGGTGGCGCTTAATGCTACCACCACGATCTTCCTGCCTTTTCTTGTCGGCAAAATATTTGGTACATACAGGTTGAGAGGGAGAGAGACGTCTGGAGAGATTTAATGCTGTCCGAAGGAGTTGTGGCCCTCAGCACCACTTTTGAGGTTCCTAAGTGCAGAGCTCTTTCCCTGGGCCCATCCATGAGTGCTTCCAACACAATTGTTTTCGAGGTCTCTCCAGGCCGAGATTCAAGGCTGCAATGAGCAGGGTGTGGCTGGCCAGCAAGATGGCCCCTCCCCTTTAAGAACTGGACGGCGCCAGTCTGTCTGGCTTCCATGGTAACTGACATCACCTGAGCTTCGGTAGCGTTCTGAAGTAGCGCCTCGCTCCCCGACATTAGCGCCTTAAGAGAGGTGTGTAGCGCCTGACTTAGCGCTCGAATCACCTCCAGGGGCGATAGAGGTGAATTTTGCAGTCGGGGGGCGAGAATTAGCTCCGGTCACTAAACTTTGCGCCGGGCCGATATTAGCGTCCCAAAATGGGCAATACCCGATTTTTCCCCCATGTGCCCTAAACATTAATCAAACACATCATGTTTATCCTTTTAAAAAGAAAAAAAGTGAAAATGCTTCAAAAATAAAAAGAGAAAAGACTGGATATACACAGCAGGTCCATCATCAGCTGGACTGAGAAAATACAGGTTAGCATTTAGGGCATTCTGTGAAAGGTCTACACCTGTAAGAAGATACCTAAAACATCTTGTCCAACAGTGTTTAAGATCAGGGAAAAGTTATAGGCTCGCAACCTTTTCCTCAGCTCCAGCAGCAGTCCGGTACAGCTGGAAATGCTGCTTCCAACCTCATCAACTTTCACTTAAGAGTCTTCCAGCCTTGAAGGTCCAGGTGGTTTCAGCCGCACCATTTTCTGTCACAATTCTAGATATCCTGCATCTGACACCGAGTGTTGTTTAGGGACTGAAACGATCAGAGAACTCAGGGAATATTTATTTCACTGAATGCCACTCTCAGTCTAACATGGAGCTAGTCTGCACCAGCTAGATTAAATTGCCTAACAGATAGCATTACACAGGAAGGTGTGACCAGCTGGGTTCAGGGATCAAATTCCTAACTCTTCAAAGCAAAATAAATTGTCTGTTTTAAAGGAAATTATCCACATCTGTCTATATTACATTGTTTTTTTTTGCAAATATAATCTACAACTTAATTAAGCAGTACCCCTCTTCAAATCACATTACACACTTTTCATCTTTCAGACAAATTACAGGTACTTGCAGGAAGTGTCATTTCCTCCATTTCGTTCCCGCAGAGATGGTGCACTCTGATTGGGTCGCCGCCAAGTTGCTTGCAAATGTTATGTTACATTCTGATGGGAGCAGAGTCCGTGAATAACAAGAATGTTGCTTTGAAGCAGTCAATAACTATTGGTGTTGTAGAAGCTGATGGAAGGCTACCTCCATGTGTGGCAGTGCATTTGAATGACTGTGTGTGAAATTTTCATGCTATACCTTCCTCCAACACGTTTCGCCTGGATTTATTTGTGTGGACTCTGTGATGAAATATTCCATTCATCACTGCCTGTGACTGTGGTTGGTTTCAGGTTTCAGTTCCCTTACCTCAGTTCCGTCTCCTCACCATTGTATTGTATATTGTAATGTATTGTGTGTAGGGCTCCGCCCATACCTGGCCCCTATGTAAGCAAGCTCAGTCTGGCCTCATATCCAGTACTGCAGACCTCCAGATGGAAGATACCTCTCTCCACTGCGTGTTACCTTCTAAGTTAATAAAAGCCTTGTTTTGTTTCACTAACATCGAGTCTCGGAATTATTGAGGCACATCAATTTTATTAACTTATTTTTCAACACAATGGATCAACTCCTAAAACCCGAACGTTTGGATTTGGACCAGCATGCTTCGGACGCATCGGCACGCTTCGGACACTGGTTTATGTGTATGGAATTCTTCCTGGACAATTCCGCAGCCGTCAAAGACGCTACAGACGCTGCGAGTATGAAACTCGGAATTCTGCGGAATTGGGTAAGCCACCGGGTTTACCCCCTCATCCAAGACGCCGACACGTACCTGGCCGCCTGCGACATCTTAAAGGCGCATTACCAGCAGCCTACGAATGAGGTGTATGCTAGGCATCTGCTCGCTACTCGCGCACAGCGACCTGGGGAATCGGTGGAGGAGTTCCTAGGCACCCTGAAAATGCTTGGCAAAGACTGCAAGTGCCAAGATGTAAAAGCCGCAGTGTACACCGACGAGCTTGTTCGCGATGCCTTTATCACAGGCCTCAGCTCCACTTACATCCGGCAGAGACTGCTGGAAGAAACGGGATTGGACCTGAAACAGGCTGCGGACACCGCGCGATCCCTGGATGTGGCCCAGAGAAACTCGGACGCCTACTCTTCAGCCCGCGCCGTCCACGCTGCCACCTGTGCACCAAGGGCGCCGCCATCTTGGAAGGCATTTTCCCCGCCCGGCAGCCCGACACCGTCGGGGCCCCGCTCTCCCCCCAGAAGCCCTACGACTGCCGCGACGCGTCGGGGACCCAACTGCTACTTCTGCGGGCAGCCAAAGCACACCAGAAACCTGTGCCCGGCGAAAGGCACCACCTGCTTTAAGTGCGGTAAGAAGGGGCACTTCGGGAAGGTGTGCAGAGGGAACCCCGCCGGAAAACCCGCCACCGCCGCGTGTGCGCCGTGGGAGCGGCCATCTTGGACGCCATCTTGCCCGACCTCGTGGGGTCCGCCATCTCATGAGCAGACAGCGTGGACGCCATCTTGTCTCGATCAGGGCCCTACAGTGGCATCGGTCACAGTGGACCAGACCAGGCCGCACCCGCTATCCAAATCAATGGTGGACATCGAAGTAAACGGGTGCCGGGTTAAATGTTTAATTGACAGTGGAAGCACGGAGAGTTTTATCCACCCTGAACTGGCACAACAACTCTCCCTAAAGGTGGTCCCTACTCAGGGTACCATCTCTATGGCTGATAAAACCCAGACATCGACCATTCTGGGTTACTGCATGGTACAATTGTCCGTTAACGGAACTGTATACGATAATTTTAAAGTATTAATCATGAAGAATCTATGTGCGAACGTGATCTTGGGCCTGGATTTCCAGTGCAACCACCAAAGCATCACGCTCAAGTACGGTGGGTCCCAGCCGCCCCTCACAGTGTGCAGTCTGGCTACCCTGAAGGTAAAGCCGCCTTCGCTATTCGCGAACCTTACCCCTAACTGCCGGCCAATAGCGACCAAAAGCAGGAGGTACAGCTGGGAGGACAGGCGGTTTATCGCGACCGAGGTAGACAGGCTCTTGAAAGAGCGCATTATTGAACGCAGCAACAGCCCGTGGCGCGCCCAAGTGGTAGTGGTAAGGGGTAGCGAGAAGAAACGGATGGTGATCGACTATAGCCAAACGATCAATAGGTACACCCAACTAGACGCCTACCCGCTACCCCGCATATCAGAAATGGTGAACCAAATCGCCCAATACCGGGTGTTCTCCACCATTGACCTCAAGTCAGCGTACCACCAGCTCCCTATCAGACCAGAGGACCGCCCGTACACCGCCTTCGAGGCGAACGGACGCCTCTACCAATTCCTCAGAGTCCCCTTTGGGGTGACGACTGGGGTCTCGGTCTTCCAGAGGGAGATGGACCGCATGGTCGATGACCACCACTTGCAGGCAACCTTCCCCTACCTCGACAACGTCAACATCTGCGGTCACAACCAGCAGGATCACGACTCGAACCTCGAGAGGTTCCTGGAAACCGCACAAAAACTCAACCTCACCTACAACGAGGACAAGTGCGTTTTCAACACCACGCGTCTCTGCATACTAGGCAGCGTGGTGGAGAATGGGGAAATCGGACCAGACCCCGACCGATTGCGCCCCCTACGGGAGCTGCCCCTGCCCAACACTCCCAAAGCCCTGAAAAGGTGCCTGGGGCTATTTTCTTATTATTCCCAATGGGTCCCCAACTACTCCGACAAAGCCCGCCCCCTCTTGAAAGCATCCTCTTTTCCGCTCTCTGCTGAGGCCCACGCCGCCTTCAAAAGCATTAAGCAGGATATTGAGCGGGCCACGCTACAGGCAGTGGACGAGAACACTCCCTTTCAAGTGGAAAGTGATGCATCTGACTTTGCCTTGGCGGCCACCCTCAACCAGGTGGGGCGGCCCGTAGCTTTCTTCTCGAGGACCCTCCAAGGGCCCGAGATCAGACACTCCTCCGTAGAAAAGGAGGCCCAAGCCATCGTGGAGGCAGTGCGCCACTGGCACCACTACCTAGCCGGCAAACGCTTCACCCTACTTACCGACCAGCGGTCGGTAGCGTTTATGTTCAATAATAAACAGAGGGGGAAGATTAAACATGATAAGATTCTTAGGTGGCGGATCGAGCTCTCCACCTTCGAGTATGACATCATTTACCGGCCAGGGGCCCTTAACGAATCCCCTGACGCCCTCTCACGAGGGATGTGTGCCAGCGCCACCGGGGATCGGCTACAGACCCTCCACAACGACCTCTGCCACCCAGGGGTCACGCGGCTGTTCCACTTCATAAAGTCCCGTAACTTACCCTACTCGATTGAGGAAGTTCGGTCTCTGACCAGGAACTGCCACACTTGTGCTGAGTGCAAGCCTCGGTTCTACCGCACAGATAGAGCCCACTTAATCAAAGCTACACGGCCCTTTGAGCGGTTCAGCTTAGATTTCAAGGGCCCCCTCCCGTCAGTCGACCGCAATGTTTACTTCCTGAACATTGTGGACGAATACTCCCATTTCCCATTCGCCTTCCCCTGCCCAGACATGACCAGCGCCACGGTCATTAAATGCCTCAACAGCCTGTTCTGCCTGTTCGGTATGCCGAGCTACATCCATACGGATAGGGGGGCGTCCTTCATGAGTGAAGAGCTACACCAGTACATGCTGTCCAGGGGGATCACCACGAGCCGTACCACCAGCTACAACCCCCGGGGTAACGGTCAAGTGGAGCGAGAGAACGGGACAGTATGGAAAGCAGTCACTCTAGCTCTAAGGACCAAGGGCCTCCCTATCTCCCGCTGGCAGGAAGTCCTCTCAGATGTGCTCCATTCGATACGGTCGCTATTGTGTACTGCCACTAATGCCACGCCTCATGAACGAATGTTTGTCTTTCCCCGGAAATCCACCTCAGGCGTATCCATGCCGTCATGGCTCTCCACCCCAGGTCCGGTATTCGTGCGAAGGCATGTGAGGGGCCACAAGACGGACCCTCTCGTGGAGCCAGTGCACCTACTCCACGCCAACCCCCAATACGCGTGTGTCCGGCACGCCGACGGAAGGGAGGACACCGTGTCCATAAAAGACGTCGCCCCAGCCGGTAATGACAACAACCACGGCAATAGCAACAACAACGATCACAGCAACTCTTACCCACCCACTACTCTTTCATCACCCCCGGAAGAACATCGACCAACGGCACCCCCACCAACTACCCCTTCAACAACCCTGGCGGCACCCCCGGCAGAGACCCAGGAGGCCACCGGGGACACCCAGCCGACACCCGCGACACCACAACAGCCACGTCGGTCGCAGAGGACTATCAAACCCCCGAGCAGACTAAATCTATAGAAGGGGTGAATGTGATGAAATATTCCATTCATCACTGCCTGTGACTGTGGTTGGTTTCAGGTTTCAGTTCCCTTACCTCAGTTCCGTCTCCTCACCATTGTATTGTATATTGTAATGTATTGTGTGTAGGGCTCCGCCCATACCTGGCCCCTATGTAAGCAAGCTCTGTCTGGCCTCATATCCAGTACTGCAGACCTCCAGATGGAAGATACCTCTCTCCACTGCGTGTTACCTTCTAAGTTAATAAAAGCCTTGTTTTGTTTCGCTAACATCGAGTCTCGGAATTATTGAGGCACATCAGACTCACCAGCTAAATGAATCCAGAATAGTGTTTAGTCGACTTCATTGGCAATCTGAACACTCCCAGTGGGCTATTTATAGAGACCAGTCCGAGTATCGCCTGATACGCCTTTTGCTGTGACGGGTTTGGGATTCTGTCAAATATTGCAATGGTAGAAAAGAACAGCTGGTTCTCGTCCGACTACTATCACAGCTTACGTTTATACAGTGTCTTTAACATAATAAACATCCCTCAGTTCTTCACAAAATGACACTGTACAATTGTAGGTGAAGATTTAGAGTGGATGACTGAAGGCATGGCCAAAGAGGCAGGTCTGGAGGAAGCTGTTGAACTTGGAAGGAGATGTAACAAAGAGACGGTTTAGGGAGGGAGGGAGTTCTAGAGCGTAGGTCTGAGGTGACTAAATGCTCAGCCGCCATTAAGAGATTGGGAGATGCACAAGAAATCATAGCCCGAGTAGAAGGGCTGAGCTGGGGTATAAGGATGGAGGAGTTTGCGGACGAGGTTGTGGAAGATTTGTAAACAAAGACAAGGATATCCAAATCTGATTAATAGAGTAATAGTAAGTAAAAAATAATCCATTCAGTTTTGTAACACATTTGACATGTCACGCGTGACAATTGTTTCACACAATGAGCTACTTTTTTTGGAGAATGTATCGACTGTTAGCTCAGCGAACATGGGTGAAATTGTTATAAAAGGGATCTAATGCACATGCAGCTGGTACAACAAGGAACTGGATCCCACTCCCATACTAGGCAGTGTGGCGGATTTCAAAAGGATTAATTGATAGGCCTGTAGTTCCAGGTGGGCTCTGTTTACTCCGCATGGTAATGATGAGATAAGGAAAATGTTCCTCTGCTATCGGCACTGGCATATTATTTTTCAAAAGCTAGAACAAGCCAATTGGTAGGAATTGTGATGTAATCATCAGAGACATTTCTATTGTGTATTGAGTATTGTGTGCAGTTTTGGTCACCTTACCTGAGGAAGGACGTTCTTGCCATGGAGGGAGTGCAGCGAAGATTCACCAGGCTGATACCTGGGATGGCAGGAATGATGTATGAGGAGAGATTGTGTCGATTGGGCTTATACTCACTGGAGTTTAGAAGATTGAGAGGGGATCTCATCGAAACCTATAAAATTCTGTCAGGTCTGGACAGACTAGATGCAGGAAGGATGTTTCTGATGGCCGGGGAGTCCAGAACCAGGGGTCATAGTCTAAGGATAAGGGGTAAGCCATTTAGGACTGAAATGAGGAGGAATTTCTTCACCCAGAGAGTGGTGAACCTGTGGAATTCTCTGCCACAGAGGGCGGTGGAGGCCAGTTCATTAAATATATTCAAGAAAGAGTTGGATATATTTCTTGAGGCTAAATGGATCAAGGGATATGGGGAGAAGGCAGGGACAGGGTACTGAATTTGGATGATCAGCCATGATCTCATTGAATGGCGGAGCAGGCTCGAAGGGCCGAATGGCCTACTCCTGCTCCTATCTTCTATGTTTCTATGTTTCTATTATGTCAAGTTGATGTAAGTTGTTGTTATTTGTGCACATGCTAGGGGAGTACTGCACTTCCTGTCTCAAGACAATGATTTATGTTACAAATTGTATTGTAATCCATTTAACAGAACTGTTGCTCCACAATCGTGGCAAGTGGAGCTATCGTCCTTGACGCGAATTGGCCGCGACAGTATTTATTGTGGCCCCACATTTCAAGCAGGCTTTGACTTTTATATCACACAGAAAACTCCTCAACACAGTACAGGACACCTCAGAACTTCTCAACAAGGCAATAAATGAGAGCGACCTAAAGAATAAAGGCCACCGCTGTCAGAGATGAGTGAAGGAACTGCAAGGCCCATTTGTTAGGATTATAGAGCGGAGGGACCTTGTGGTATTATGATGCATTTGCTGGAATATCAGCACAACCAATAAAGGGGTGCTTTGGTGTAAACGAATGCTTCTGACTGCCGTAAACTCGCTGTCAACTATGCGGTAGCTGAAGAGGCCGAGGCTGTCACAGTCTTATTTAAGAAACTCAGCAATCTTTTTGACTGACAAAGATCTAGGGCCAATGCTGTTGACATTTGAGCGCAAATGTCATGAAAGAGCTTTGCTTGCCCTGTGAATGACACTCAATAAAATATGTGTGAGCAGCTAGAGCCCATTGTGATTGAATTAGGCCAGGGCAGCTGATAAGACCAGAGCACATCCAACCTGGGGCTACACTTGTTAATCTCTTGTAGGAAAATAACCCATAGGTTTACAGACTATAATGGATGAAGAGCAAACCCCTTCAGGAGGCTGGAGTGGCTTCAGAGAATATTTTATTGTGCATTTATGAAATCTTTGAAGATAAAATCAACAATAATTTAAGAATGTAGATTATTCGCCAGGGTGATTTCTTCAAAGCTGACCTTACTTCTAATTGGCTGATTCATCTCTATAGCTGAACTGATTAGGGGGACAATATTCCCCCTATTTACATGCTAAATGGCATAGTTGCTATATTAAACAAATTATTTGTGAATAATGGTGAAATTGTTTAATGGTTGAAACTCACCAATTGTCAGTTATTTATTTATCAATATATAAACCAATCTAAATGTGATTTACAAACACATCTCCCTTCCTCTGCTGGGAGCAAATACAAAATGGCACCTGTTTTATTTACATTTTCTCCTGAACACTTTCTCCTCCACCACCCCCAATGCCCCACCCCCACTCTACGAAAATGTTCCCTTGAATTTGGAAAGCTGGAGATTGAGTAGACTAGGCCTATATTCTCTGGAGTTTAGAAGAATGAAAGGTGATCTCATTGAAACATACATAATTCTTACAGGGCTTGACAGGGTAGATGCAGGGAAGATGCTTCCACTGATTAGGGAATCTAGAACTAGGGGTCACAGTCTCAGAATAAGGGGTCAGCCATTTAGAACTGAGATGAGGAGAAATTTTTTCACTCAACGGGTTGTGAATCTTTGGAATTTTCTACCCCAGAGAGCTGTGGATGCTCAGTCATTGAGTATATTCAGGACACAGATCGATACATTTTTGGATATTAAGGGAATCAAGGGGCGTGGGGATAGTACAGGAAGGTGGAGTTGAGGTAGACGATCAGCCATGATCTTATTGAATAGCGGAGCAGGCTCGAAGGGCCGAATGGTCTAATCCAGCTCCTATTTCTTACGTTCTTATGAGATGATTTGTATATGGATGTATGAATAGGCCAAACATGGGCATGGAAGTATGTTAAATCAGGAAAACAAATCATGACATGTTTTGGTTGTAAAAATAGTCATATTTTAATGCAAATTGTTTTTTTTCTTTTCCCACCCTCCAGACAAGGCCCCTAACCTTCAATTGGCCTCTCCCTGCTGAGAAGGCAGGGTACTTAGCCTTCAGAATTCTCTGCGACCTCTGCCAGTGGCACTTAGCGAGATTAAAATCAGCAGCTGGATCTTGACTTGCACTCAATGAGGGAGGATATTCCGGCACTCTCGGTGGCCCCCCTGTTGGGGAGACCCACACAGCTGAGTTGTTTGAGTGTTGGATGTGGAGTCAGAAGGTGGGATTGCGTCCGAGACCACTGGGTACTCATACCACTGCCCAGGGCCACATGCAGCTCTCACCTCCCACTCAGCTGCGGCCTTCAGCAGGCCTACTGCTCCATGTGTTTATAGGCCTGAATTTAGAGCCCGCCAGTTCTGGGATACTACTGGAGCCAGAATTAAAGAGAGGAAAACAATGTTTTTTTTTAGAAGAAGGAACTCATGGGGTTGTTTTATATTAGGCCTGTGAGAGCATAGAAACATAGAAGATATGAGCAGGAGTAGGCCATTTGGCCCCTCGAGCCTGTTCTGCCATTTAATGAGATCATGGCTGATCATCCAAATTCAGTACCCTGTCCCTACTTTCTCCCCATATCCCTTGATCCCTTTAGCCTTAAGAAATATATCTAACTCCTCCTTGAATATATTTAATGAATTGGCCTCAACTGCCTTGTGTGGTAGAGAATTCCACAGGTTCACCACTCTCTGGGTGAAGAAATTCCTCCTCATCTCTGTCCTAAATGGCTCACCCCTTATCCTTAGACTGACCCCTGGTTCTGGATTCCCCCGCCATCGGGAACAGCCTTCCTGCATCTAGTCTGTCTAGTCCTGTTAGAATTTTATAAGTTTCAGTGAGATCCCCTCTCATTCTTCTAAACTCTAGCGAATATTAGCCTAATCGACCCAATCTCTCCTCATACGTCATTCCTGCCATCCCAGGTATCAGTCTGGTGAACCTTTGCTGCACTCCCTCCATGGCAAGAACATCCACTGAACATCAAGAATACTCAAGCAAATCATTCCTCAGGATTCTGGCTCCCTGCTCAGGATTGAGTAAATTGTGGCCCTAAAATAAAGGTCAGTGAGGACCTCTGCCAAGATAGACAAACATGATGACTACTGATCAGTTTTAGCTGGGCAGGAACCTTCCTTAAACTGTGGCCCCATGTTGTACCACTTCATAACACAACTCACATAAATGTCAAAGTCAGAAACGGACAATGCTGGAATCGCTCAGCGGGTCAGGCAGCATCTGTGGAGAGGACCCGAGGAGTTAATGGTTTGGGTGTGGACCCTTTGTCCACAGATGCTGACAGAGTGTTTCCCACACATTCTGTTTTTGTTTCTGATTTCCAGCATCTGCAGTTTTACTGCTTTTTCTTTTATATTTAAATGCCAACTGGCTACCATTCAGTTATTTCTTTTCCCTGATTACTGTTGGAGTTGCCTCAAATGTATGTTACTAAGTATTTTTGTCGCAGCGTTAGAACTTACGTCGGGTGGCCACGTTCGATGTTTAATTCATCCCAATCAGGCTATTTACAAAGGGACTGATTCCACAAATTAACACTCCCATCTCGGGCTTTGCACAACTGGAGTGCGTGCGTGGAACTCGATTGCTGAGGTTCGCACATCCTGTATGGTTTTGCATTATAATAATTGTATGGAAAACCCCGTGGGGCGCGCGGATCTCGACACCTGATTTCTCAATATTCCTTGTGCTGGGAGTGCTAATTTGTAAAAAAAAAAAAATCCTAAATATTGATGTTTAGGTTTCAGGTTTGTCCAATTTTTATTCTCCTATTTGCACTAAAGGAGCAGTGTCTTCCTAGAAAGGTTTTATTTTAGAAGTGAAGGAACATATGTAATAGAAGCCATATATTATTTTCTTTTAAGCTTCCCCCTGACCGCCCCCCCACCACCCAATCTTCTTCATTTTTCCCATCTTCCCCTCATTTCCTGAATGCACTGACTAAATTTTAGCTATGGTTCCACAGGCACCGCCAGCCTCCAACCCAAGTGACTAACCGTCGTATGTGAACCTGGTTAGTGTTAGCAAGCTATTCAACCATGGGGATATCACAGTTAAACCCCTCATGCATTTTCCAGCAGAGGTTACAGGGCGGTTTACTTGGATATGCGCTTGAAGTGCCCTAACCTACAAGGCTGCAGGCCAAGAGCTGGAAAGTGAGATTAGGCTGGATAGCTCATTTTTCGGCCGGCACAGACTCGATGGCCCGAATGGCCTCCTTCCTGTGCCGTAAACTTCTATGATTAACTGTTGCCCCAGCTGTGGTCAGCGAACTCAGCCCAGGCCAGTGTTCACATAGGATATACGGCAGAGAAACAGGCCATTCGGCCTAACCACTCCATGCCGGAAGTTCGAGCCTGTGACCCACCAGCTCAGCTACTCATTGGCATTAGCAGCGCCTGGGTGCATTATTTTACTCCAGGTGACATTCCACACAAGTGACAAGAATGCAATTAATATAATTAACAGAAGATCTGCCAAACAATTTTTCATGAAGATACTGCCCCTTGAAGCGTTTGTCAGAGTTTCGAATGCAATGCGTTGATATTCGAGCTCCACCGCAATGCTCCCCCAGCATATCCTTTGTGTTGATGAAATGGACAATAGCGCCCCCTGTAGGAGATGATATTAGGTAATGACATCATCCAATGTACGCCAATTATAAATATTGCATGTGATGAAGTCTCGGCGATGTAGTTTGGCAAATTACCAAATCTGCACTGTATGAATGTGCTACTATTGCAACATAGTTTATAAATAATAAAAACAGAAAATGCTGGAAATACTCAGCAGGTCAGGCAACATCTGTGGAGAGAGAAACAGAGTTAACGTTTCAGGTCGATGACCTTTCGTCAGCATTTTCTGTTTTTTTTTCAGATTTCCAGCTTCTGCAGTATTTTGCTTTTTTAATAGTTTATAAGCACTTCAATAAACCTTCCATCAGCACACGCATTGATGCCTGTGACTTTTTTCCTTGAAAAATCAGAACATTTATTAAGACTCAAATCACATGGCAAAGCCAAGAAAGCTGAAGAGGGACAATATTTGCCAAATTATAGCTGTCCACTACAGAACAGTATCAGAGGGCCAAAATGTAGTTGGGAGTGGCCTCATAAATTGAGTCTGTACCAGGCAATGGTACTTGTTGTGTGCAACTCTAATCGCTTCAATACAGCAAAGATAGCCAGGCATTGGAGGGAGTGCAGAAAAGGGCAGCCAAACTGATACCGAGCTCAAGGCATCTGAGCTATGAGGAGAGGTTGAAAAGTCTGGGTGGGTTTACAATAGGGGAGGGAAGCTTCAGGGGCGATATTATTATTGAGGTATGCCAGATCCTTAAAGGAATAAATACTTCACATGGGGGAGAGTTTGAAACAGTCTGCCAAGGGAAGCAGCTAGTGTAGAGAAACTTATGGGAGAATTGGATAGATATTTGAAAGAGTGGGTGATTGAAGGGCATTAGTGTTTTGGGACTGGCCACGTGATCTGCGGAGTCCTTTCGAGTCCTGTACTTCCCCGTGCTCCACTGTAAGGACAGTGGTGATTTTGACGCCTCAGTCCCATTCTCTGAGTTGTCAGCACAGCAGAAATGATGAAGCTTTGTTTCCTATTTATTTAAACACAAAACCACGTTGATTTTCGATGCACAGATGTAACCTGATTCCTACTTTAATAAAGGCCGACTCATTCTGGGGAAACGCACTGAATTTGCACCAGGTGACTTGCAACTTTCAGCCTTAATTGAACTTGCTGTAATAGAGTCAATTTCTTTTAAAAAGGGATGCCTTGCTGTCAGTTCCTCTTTGAGACTTCAGCATCACAAGAATTGTGCTGATCTTTTCAAAGAGCTGGCAAGGAGCATTTACTGATTCCCACTGTGAGAAGGAGTTGAGATAGCGCCAATAGATGCCATTACTAGCCTGGAGAGCATCTGTAACCCTGTTCCAGCAATGTTTCATAACTCTTACTTCTGTGCAGCTGTCCTGATAGCTCAGTGTTGAGTAGTGAGCCACAGACCAGCAAAGTCCCAGGTTTAAATCTTACAATTAGAGCCAGGCCACTCAGGAGTGATGTCAGGAAGCACATCTTCACACAAAGGGTAGTGGAAATCGGGAAATCTCTCCAACCCGCCACACAAAAAGCTGTTGAGTCTGGGTCAGTTGAAATATTCAAAATGGAGATCGATTGACTTCTGTCAGGCAGGGGGATTAAGGGATATGGCACCAAGACAGGTAAATGGAGTTAAGATACAGATCAGCCATGATACAGATCAGCCATGATATAATTGAATGGCGGAACAGGCTCGAGGGGCTGAATGGCCTACTCCTGCTCCTATGTTTCATCTCCCAAGTTAGCGATGCTACAAAAAACAGAAAATGCTGGAAATACACAGTAGGTCAGTCACCATCTGTAAAGGTGAAAGACAGGATGCGATATTTCGGCTGTGTATTCTCACTCAAATCTAAAGGGGTGGTATAAATGGCCTCAATTCCCCTGGATTGGGGAAGGTAAAGTTGAGCAGGTTCCTGCTCGAAGGTCTGGTGCATTGGATGAGGATAAGATGAGTTGCAGTGTTTTTTCTCCCTCCCCCAGTTGAACAGCCTGCAGCAGCTGGTCATCAAGCGTTGCACGTAAATAAAGGCTACGTGGGCATAGTATGAGAGGGTGAACTACACCCGCAGAACTGTATCCCAGCAAGGAGTCAGTAGGCTCCATTTTAACCGCTGGTGGCGAATGGGCAAAGTGCAACTGCTGCCTGCCCGTTGCTGCCGGTGGGAGGCCCGAGCCATTTAGAGGCCAGGCCTCATTTCCATTCTGCCAGCGGGCACCAAACAGGCACTCCACTGCCCTGGGAGGGCAGAAAATAGTCTGGCTGCCACGCTGAGCTAACCAACTGTCGGAGCCTACGAGGTGGAGAGAGGCAATCCTGGGGTGGGGGGCAGCCCATGAACGAGCCGGTAACAGCCTACTTTTTATTTGTGGACCAGAAGAAGCACTCCTGCTCCTCCTGGCACCATCAGAAAAACTGAGATATTTCCTGGGCCGTTTTGTGAGGCTGGCAGCAGTCCCTTTAAGAACCGTTGGTTAGACAGTTCATCACCTGGTGCAAATGGCTGGCGCGAGTGCAATGCACTCTCTGCCACTTCGTACCTTGATGCTGCAATCGAGCATCTGGGCTGCCATTGTAAAGGCCCTGGGGAAAATGGCTGCCGGCAGGATTGGAGTGGGAACAAGGCAGTAAGTGCAGCACTCCAGTATTAAGACTAATAACTTCCCTGATGGAGCAAGTGCGGATTAGCCCTAATGTCTTCAGGATTAAGAGAAAGGGAGCAAACTAGGGAAGGAAAAATCTTCAATTAAAACCTCTCTGCCCTGCAACAAATTAAATTCGGTCGGGTGACTTATCAGCCAGCGTCCCGCCATAATCTATTTTAACCTGCTCTTCTGAGCAGGCGGCAAGCTCGCTCCTAACGTGACTGTTTTAGAGGGTTTTACTCTGGACTATTCAGTGTCCCATAGGATCCCTGGAGTGTTACTTTACCTGCCCAATCTCTACGTCATTTGTAGCAAGCCCAAACAGAAAAGCCTCATTACTGTACTTCAGCTTAGTGGTGAGGTCGGATGCCCTCACGTGATCTTCCTTGACTTCAGGAGGAGGTATTCTAAACACTCCATTAGACCACAGCTTAGGCTATAAACTGCCAAAGCGATTTATTAAAGAGCGAATGGATGAGCGAACAAAAGCAATGACACACTGTTGGTTTTCAGTAATTACTGCCTTAACTATCTCCCTTTGGAAAGTAGAAAATAACAAACAGTCGCATTTGCCGCACTAAACTGCAATGTGAACTGGACTGGACACAATTGCCCAGAATGTTCTTATAGCTGCTTGGGGTAACTTTGCCAGAAGTGTGGTGATGTGACGACGGCAGAGCAGCAGCATCTCTGAGGAAATTCCCAGCCAAGGTCCCTGCATACAAACTTTTATCTGGTGGTTTGTCGCTGACCATTCACGCAGTCTCACACAACACAAAAGCAAAATACTGCGGATGCTGGAAATCTGAAATAAAAACAGAAAATGCTGGAGATACTCAGCAGGTCAGGCAGCATCCGTGGAGGGAGAAACAGAGTTAACGTTTCAAGGCGATGACCTCTCATCGGAAAATTATTCAAGCAATCCCTCTGGCCCAGCCATCCTTCTCCGATAGCTTCACAATGACTAATCAATTTGAAAAGGCAGGTGATAAATACTTTTTCAAAAACTGATCAGGACAAAGTAACTTTAAATTATGCATTGCCTACGTGTCAGCTTGGCTCAGCGGTAGCACTCCTGCCTTCTGTCATGTTTGCCTGCATAACAACAGGGACTGCACTTTCAAAACAAATAATTCATTGGCTGTGAAGTGCTCTGGGAGATTCCAAGGACGTGAAAAGGAAGAGCTGCCAATCAAAACACACAACAAAGCTCACAAGATGCTTGTATTTGAATTGATTGGCATGGCCTCTCCCTCAGATACTTGGAACAGAACTAACATCTCTTCTCGCACTTTTGTGTAGCAAAACATGCTGTGCCATTTTCTTTTAAGTGAACTTCTCTTTTAACCACAAATGTACCAAAGCAGAAAGAAAACAATACCATGATGCATCATAAACATAAATACTTCATTGTTATCGCAGTGGCTTCCTCTTCCCTTGGTTCCCTATGATGAATATAGGTAGTTCGCTCATGTACTCCTAATTTATTTAAGTGTATAAAAATCATTGTTCATTTTAAATGATTCTATATGTTCAGTTTAGAAATGCTAGAATTGCTTTGTACAGTTCAAGCATTAGCACATATCAGCACATGTTACATTTCCTGCCCTACTTTGTCATTCTTCCCATGGCTCAGTGTGTAGTACCCTCGTCTCTGAGTCAGAAGGTTGTGGGTTCAAGTCCCACTCCATGGACTTGAGTACATTAGTATGATAGCAAAATACTGCAGATGCTGGAAATCCGAAATAACAACAGAAAATGCTGGAAAAACTCAGCAGGCCAGGCAACATCCATGGAGGGAGAAATAGGCCCAGAAATTCGGGTCTCCACGGGTGAGTACGCATGGGGTACTCACCCGTAAGCCCAATGGAAGTGCTGGTTTTGTGCATGCACTGCGCATGTGTGGGAAACCAGCACGTCTGTTCCCCTGAAAGAAGGGGTTCAGAGGTCGTGCGCTGGAGAGGCGTGTGCGCATTGAACTTACGTTTTTTTTCCGGGAGGGTAAGTCTCTAGGAGCAAGGCCTGCTTTTAACAAGGTAAGTGGTGAATTAATTAAAATTAAAACATTTTTCCACAGGTTTATTATTTTGAAATACTTTAAAGAAAAGTAAGTTTATTTTTAGCCCCATTAGAAAATGTAATTAATTTTTTCAAAAATTTAAATTATTGTTTAAAATAGTTATTTTATATAATTTATAGTTATTTTAAAAACGTGGTTTTTAAAAAAAAATTATTTGAAGTTTTAGTGATGTTTTGAGGCTTATAGCATTTATAGGTTTGACAGCTCTTCCTGTCAAACTTATGAATGAAGCATTCCCTGCTACCATTGGCTCTCCATGGCCCATGTGATCCCAGGGGACGCATCGAACTAACTGCGCCCCGGGATACGCAAGCACTGCGCGCCGGCAGTTGGAGCAGGCTCAGGATCGGAATCCCACGCGGGTCCACAGCTCAACGGCCGGCGTGCTAGGTAAGTGCAGGTCGGAGGCTTGCACCCATGGGAAGCCTCCGACCCGAATTTCTGGGCCATAGAGTCAACGTTTTGGGTCAAAGCCCTTTATCAAGACTGAAAAAGCACAGGAAATGAAACAAATTAAAAGGCCAGTTTGGAGGCTGGGAGAGAACAAAAGAGAAGTGAAGAGATATTAAGAGGTATTCAAAAGCTGTTCTGATTAGGCACTTTACAGCCTTCCGGACTCAATATCGAGTTCAACAATTTCAGATCATAACTTCGGCCCCCATAACATTTTTACTTATATTTTTTATCCACACCTTTGTTTTGGCCCTCCCCCCCCTTTTTTTCTCTCCCACATGGCAGCTGTCTCCCATTCTGCCAGCACATTTCACACCAAATCGAGAGCCGTCTTTTGTCTCCACTAGTCCTATCACCATCTCGTCTCGTTCTGAATACCTCTTAATGTCTCTTCACTTCTCTTTTGTTCTCTCCCAGCCCCCAAGCTGACCTTTTAATTTGTTTCATTTCCTGTGCTTTTTCAGTCTTGACAAAGGGTTTTGACCCGAAACGTTGACTCTATTTCTCTCTCCACGGATGTTGCCTGGCCTGCTGAGTTTTTCCAGCATTTTCTGTTACTTGAGTACATAAAGCTAGGCAGACACTCCAGTGCAGTGCTGAGGGAGTGCTGCACTGTTGGAGGTGCCGTCTTTCGGATGAGACGTTAAACTGTGGCCCTGTCTGCTCTCTCAGGTGGACATAAAAGATCCCGTGGCACTATTTCGAAGAAGAGCAGGGGAGTTATCCCCGGTGTCCTGGCCAATATTTATCCCTCAACAAACACGACAAAAACAGATTATCTGATCTTTAGCACATTGCTGTTTGTGGGAGCTTGCTGTGCGCAAATTGGCTGCCGCATTACAACAGTGACTACATTTCAAAAGTACTTCATTGGCTGTAAAGTGCTTTGAGACGTCCGGTGGTTGTGAAAAGCACTATAGAAATGCAAGTCTTTCTTTCTCTTTATGGCCTGCCTATGCATCTTATCAATCAAATAAAAATTTCTTGTGTTTCCTCTATAATGTAATTTTTCAGCACGCCTGTTTATACTCAGGACACACTTTTTAAAGGAAGATTTTTGTCCCTGTAAAGTTGTTAGGTAGATTTCTAGAACACAAAGGGGGGGAATTTGAACCTTAAAAAAAAGTTTGGGTTTGGAGCGTGGGGGTAGTTAAATTGTTAAAAATCGGATTCCAGACTTGAACCAGCCTCCAACCGGCCCACTTCCGGTTTTAACAGGGGCGGGACAGGAAGCAGGACAGGGACGGGCAGCCAACCCGCTCCCAGGAGGCGAGACGTCAATTTAACTATTATAATGAGGCAGAAAGCCTCTTTTTTAAACTCTCCTTTGTTTTTAACTGCACGTGGACGGGTTTTACATGCTTTGTGAAACCCAGCAGTTACAGCAAGGTGGGCATTGAATCCAGGAGGTAAGAGGCTTTATACCTACCTCCTGGATCCAGGGTACCCACTTAAGCCACCCCCGCGATCGGAGACCCCCTCACAATGTCTCCAATCGCCTTCCCAGACCCCACCGATGATGCTGAGGCCAGCCACGATCCTTTCTTCCCCCTCCGCCCCCACCCCCCCACTGATCCTCCAGTGGCAAGCCACAATCTTCCCTTCACCTCACCACGATCATCCGGCCCCGATCCTCTCTTCCCCTCCCCACCGATCATTTGCCCGAATCCCGCTCCCGCCGCACCCGATCCTTCTAACAGCCCGGCTCGACCCCCGATCCTCTGCTCTATCCCCCTCCCACCCGATCTTTTAAGCGGCCTGGCCCCCACGCCAACCACCCCCCCTCCCTCCTCTGTGCGGCCTGGTGCCGCAGGCCTACCCGCCCACAGCCAGTCAGCTTCTCAATCTGACTGGCTGCGGGCGGGAAACCAAGGCCTCGCGTGCAAATCAGGACCTGCTGTTAAACTCGGCAGGGCCTGCGGGAAATCCGGCCCGGAGCCCCTGCCCCCAACCCGCCTTCCTCCCTAAAATCCAGCTCATAATCTATGTTGCATCGCTAGAGGTAGACAAGACATGAAAACCAGGCCTTGTCTGTCTGTTCAAGTGGATACAAAAGATCCTGTGACTTCTCTGAAGAAGAGCGGGGTAGGGGCGGCAGTAGAGGGTTGCGGGGGTGGCGGGGAGTTTCCTGCTATCCTGGCCAACATTCATTCCGCAGCCAACACCACCAAAACCGATGAAGTGGCCATTTCCCATTTGTGGGGCCTTGCTCTGTGAACATGTGTTTGCTGCATTTGCCTATAAAGCAACACTGCCCGCACTCAAACATGCAGTGCAAAAAAAAATCATTCATTGGGCCTAAACCATCATTATATTGCCTTTATTTGTCGTCATAGTAACACGTGATGCTAAAAGCACTTCTGAGATCTTTCTGAACTTAATGATTTAATTTCCCTCTTCAAAAATGGCAAATTATTTTCCTTCAGGATCTGGCTGAATCAGCACCCAGAATTTGCCCATAAAATTTGATGGAAAATTGCCTGGCTGGTAATAACCTGAATACATTTATGAGGCATAAAAGCAGCAAATGCCTATACACAACCAATATTAACACTTGTGCATGCAGCAAAAATGCACGTGCTCAGAAAAATCAAATTGAAAATCGAGTCCTTATGCTTAACAATAAGATGCCATTCTAAATGTGAGCATAAACCATTGTAATGTTATTATTAGTATGTACAGTACTGCACCATTAAGTAATCATGGTCGTCAGTGCCACGATCAGCAGATTCATTCCAGGCACCCCCACTGAGCTGTGGCACCTGAACAAAGGCATCATTTGGCAAAATATGCTCTGCTGCTGTGAGTGGAAGTGCTGGTTCACAAAGAGTTCAGAAAACGTCAGCAGAGCGGAGGTCTGATTCCCGATCAGCGTGGCCAAGCACCAAGATGAGGCTTTTCGCAGCTGGCACCGCAGAAAGGTGCCCAGCGAAGCCACATGCAGCTGACGCCTCTGCGTGTCTGCTCAGCAGCACTGGGGAGGAATGGTCAGCGCGAGCACTTTCTGAGGTAAGGGGATAGGCACTTAACGCTGATTGAGACTGATAACAAATTTGACTCTCTGAGGTGCTAACTGAAGCAGTTTATTTTGGTTCTACCTATCGGGAAAGATTGAACAGGCTGCGGGGGGCTCCTTTCTCGAGAAAAGAGAAGGCTGAGGGGTGACTTGATGGAGGTCTTTATGATTATGGAAGGGTTTGATAGGGGAGACATAGAGAAGATGGGGAAGACCAGAACTAGGGGCCATAAATACAAGATCGTCACTAATAAATCCAATAGGGAATTCGGGAGTAACTTCTTAACCCAGAGAGTGGTTAGAATGTGGAACTCGCTACCACATGGAGTCGTTGAGGCAAATAGCATTGATACATTTAAGGGGATAGCAAAATACTGCGGATGCTGGAAATCCGAAATAACAACAGAAAACGCTGGAAAAACTCAGCAGGCCAGGGCAGCATCCGTGGAGAGAGAAACAGAGTTAACGTTTCAGGTCGAAACCCTTCTACAGCACTGAGAGAAAAGGCAGGAAATGAAACAAAAGGCAGTTTGGGGGCTGGGAAATGGGGGGGTGGGGGGGATAAAAGAAGAGACATTAAGAGATATTCAAGGTGAGACGAGATAGTAATAGGACAGGTAAAGAAACAGACAATGGCTCTGGATGAGGTGTGAAATGCGCTGGCAGAGTGAGAGACAGCTGCCATGTGGGAGAGAGAAAAAAAGGGAAAGTCACAAACCAAAAGTGTGGATAAAAAATATAATAGGGGCCGAGGTTCTGATCTGAAGTTGTTGAACTCGATATTGAGTCCGGAGGGCTGTGAAAACCCTTTAAGGGGAAGGTAGCTAAACACATGAGGGAGAAAGTAATAGAAGGATATGTTGATGGGGTTAGATGAAGAAGGGTGGCAGGAGGCTGATGTGGATCATCAACCCCGGCACGGACCTGTTTGTTTCTGTACTGTGTAACTGTGCAATACTGTGTAATTTCGTTTTCCAGTTTCCCTCATTCTTAATTGAAAGGCAACCAGTTTGATGCTGAGGCCTAAGGACTTGTGACGCAGCTCTTGACAGATCTGCTAGAACTGTACATTTTTAACCCAAAACCTAATTCATGTTTAAGTAGGATGTTTGCTCATCTTACAGAATAATACAGCACAGAAGGAGGCCATTTGATCTCAGCGTGCCTGCGCCGGCTCTTTGAAAGAGCTCTCCAATTTGTCCCACTCCCCTGCCTTTTCCTCATAGCCCTGCAACTGTCTCCTTTTCATGTATATATCCAATTCCCTTTTGAAAGTTATTGTTGAATCTGATTCCACCACCCTTTCAGGCAGTGCATTCCAGATCATAACAACACGCTGCATAAAATAAAAAAACCTCTTCATCTCTCACCTCTGGTTCTTTTGCCAATTAATTATGTTATCATTTGTTTCACTGCTGCGACACAAACATTGCACGATATACCACAGGGATATCCTACCGGCTGTAGCCTTTATGCCTTTCTAGGTACTCACCATTTGTCGGCAAAGAGAGTAGGCAGGTGAACTTTTTTCTTTGAGCACTGTTGTCAGTGATATTCTGTTCCTGGTAACGGGAAACTGCAGGAGAATGGCACGCTTTTCATCAGCCGCAGTATTCCATCACCCCTGTGGATTTTATCGGCATTAGGCTGCTTGACAATTTCCGTTATTCGGATGTGAGCCAGTGCGGTTGCAGGAACTGGGCACGGCAACAGGATTCCCATATCAGCAGAGGAATGGGGCTGCCAGATTTCCAGTCAGTGGAGGACAACTCCAACTTTCTCTCTCCTCAGTCCACCACACGTCGGAATTCGAACACGTCTTCCCTTTCATGCAGGCCTCTCGTCGGCCTCTGCTGACCAACTTCAGCGATCAGAAGTAATAACAGTTATATCTGTGTGACACCCTCTGTTGTGCTTTTGAAAGCAAAATGAACAGGAAGAGCTCAAAAAGAGCTTTCTGTTCTGCTAATGGGAACAGCTGATAGCTTTACTGTTCCGTCAGTTAAAATAACTGTAAACAACTTGGGCCTTCAATGATATCCAGGTGCATCATTTGGGTTCAAATGGTTCTTTTAACTTAAAAGGAACTGTATACGTTACACTGGTGCCCTTGGCAACAGAATTACTAATACTGCAATTCTTCAAGCGACAGAATCACTGGTATTACAATTCTCCAAGCACTCACTTGATCATTTAATATGACAACAGCAATTTGAGTGCTTTAACATCTCTACTAACTCACTGGGGCCATCGTTTAAAATATGGAGTGGGGCTAAGCAGACAGTGGCTATGTAACACACAATGTGGTGCGATACTAACTCCTGTAGAGGCTATGAAGCTCTCTCCCTTCTGCAGTGAGTTAGCTGATCTTAGCTGGGGCGGTTGGCAATCTACAATTGGCCTTAGTGTGGAGGGGCGGGACGCGGTTGGAGGGAGATTGTGAGGGAGTTGGTGAACAGCCTGGGTTCCAGCAACCGCTGATGAAAATATGTGCGGGTGGGTGGGAGTGTGGTGTGTCGAAAAACTGGGGTTGATGTAGAAGTTCAACCATGATCTTATTAAATGGCGGATCAGGCTCGAGGGGCCGTATGGCCTACTCCTGCTCCTAATTCTTATGTTCTTATGGTCGTTATCACATTGCTGCTGTACGAAAATTGGCTGCCACGATTGCTACATTGCCACAGTGACTACACTTCGAAAGTACTTCATTGGCTGTAAAACGCTTTGGGATGTTTCGAGGTCATGGAAGGTGCTATAGAAATGCAAGTTCTTTCTTGCTTTAAAACAGTTTTTCAATCTCAACACAAGATTAGGGACCCATACAGAACCCTTGTCATATCAAGAGTTAGAGCTAGGTACAGGTTTTTTTTTTATTCGCTTATGGAATCTGGGCGTTGCTGGCAAGGCCAGCATTTACTGCCCATCCCTAATTGCCATTGAGAAGGTGTTGCTGAGCCGCCTTCTTGAACCGCTGCAGTCCGTGTGGTGAAGTACTCACACAGTGCTGTTAGGGAGGGAGTTCCAGGATTTTGACCCAGCGACGATGAAGGATTGGCGATATACTTCTAAGTCAGGATGGTGTGTGACTTGGAGGGGAACTTGGAGGTGATGGTGTTCCCATGCGCCTGCTGCCCATGTCCTTCTAGGTGGACGAGGTCGCGGGTTTGGGAGGTGCTGCCGAAGAAGCCTTGGCGAGTTGCTGCAGTGCATCTTGTAGATGGTACACACTGCAGCCACGGTGCGCTGGTGGTGGAGGGAGTGAATGTTGAAGGTGGTGGATGGGGTGCCAATCAAACGGGCTGCTTTGTCCTGGATGGTGTCGAACTTCTTGAGTGTTCTTGAGTGATGAGTGCACTCATCCTGACAAGTTGAGAGTATTCCATCACACTCCTTACTTGTGCCTTGTAGATTGTGGAAAGGCTTTGGAGAGTTAGGAGGTGAGACACTCTCGCAGAATACCTAGCCTCTGACCTGCTCTTGTTGCCACAGTATTTATGTGGATTGTCCAGTTAAGTTTCTGGTCAATGGTGACCCCCAGGATGTTGATGGTGGGGGATTCGGCGATGGTAATGCCATTGAATGTCAAGGGGAGGTGGTTAAACTCTTGCTTGTTGGAGATAGTCATTGCCTGGCACTTCTGTGGTGTGAATGTTACTTGCCACTTATCAACCCAAGCCTGAATGTCGTCCAGGTCTTGTTGCATGCGGGCATGGACTGCTTAATTATCTGAGGAGTTGTGAATGGCGCTGAATACTGTGCAGTCATCAGCGAACATCCCCATTTCTGACCTTATGTTGGAGGGAAGGTCATTGATGAAGCAGCTGAAATGGCTGGGCCTAGGACACTGCCCTGAGGAACTCCTACAGCGATGTCCTGGGGCTGTGATGATTGACCTTCAATCACCACAACCATCTTCCTTTGTGCTAGGTATGACTCCAGCCAGTGGAGCGTTTTCCCCCTGATTCCCATTGACTTCAGTTTTACGAGGGCTCATTGATGCCACACTCGGTCAAATGCTGCCTTGATGTCAAGGGCAGTCACTCTCACCTCACCTCTGGAATTCAGCTCCTTTGTCCATGTTTGGACCAAGGCTGTAATGAGGTTGGGAGCCGAGTGGCCCTGGCGGAACCCAAACTGGGCATCAGTGAGCAGGTTATTGGTGAGTAAGTGCCGCTTGATAGCACTGTCGATGACACATTACATCACTTTGCTGATGATTCAGATTAGACTGATGGGGCGGTAATTGGTATATTCAAAAGGAACATCCTGAGGGGTATTGTTCTGTCACAGTTAAAACGATGACTTTGCTTATCACAACCTTGGTTTAGATTTCCTTGGAATGTCATTTGTTTTAAACTGTTGTGAAGCATTCCCTATTATTGATGAGCTTGGGATTGACATTGCAGGGATGGTCCTCTAGTTCAGTTGCCCACCTGCACTCAAACTCCAAGCTCAAACATGAAAAATAGTTGCTTGGTTAAAGTGTCATTGGGTTGCTGCCCATGGGACTGTATCCCAGTGAGAAGAGAAGGATGGTAAGAAAAGATAGGACCCTGCTGGAAATGGGCTCCAGCCCAAATTCTTCCCCTTGCCCAGACTGCACTAATTCCATGCCACTGTGAGCCAGAACTTTTACCTTGCTAACTTAAAGAACAGTTCAATGCAATATGTGTTTTGATTATTTTGGGTTTGCTTATTTGGGCTTTGATGAGATACATTGCAGTTCAAACACCCATGACAACCTGCACCCTAGTTGATAGTAAGCTAGAAATAGAGGCAGCTAGCATGATTGCAATTAAATCTATTAGACTATTACAGCAATAAAAAAAGCAAAGTGTAATTGGAATTCATTTGATGAGTTTGGTTAAATGTTACTTGTATTTCTCCTCTCTCCCTCCATGAAACTGGTAGACTAGTAAAAACCATCTCTAAAGCAGGACAGCCTTTCAGCAGCAGTGACAACTTTAGAGGGTGTTGATGAGCAGGGAAAATGACTGGCTTGAAGTCATGGAATGTCGAATTGTTCAGGCCTCTGACAGCTATATCATTAACTGACCCCACTATTCAGAGAATCTCCATTGGGATCAAAGTAGCTGGTGCTTTGCTGTGCAGTTTCTAAATGCAGAACGTCTCCACTGGCGACAGCCTTATCTTAACACAGCTGATATACATGTTGGCTTACTTGCTTTAGTCAGTATTTTAACATCGGCTCCTCTGACAGGTAGTGGAGCTGAAAAATTGCCACCTTTACAGTTTATGTTGAGAAGTGGCAGTACCTAAAATGTCTTTATAGAAGCTCCTGACATACCTTGGGAGGAACTCTGTTAGATGTAAGAGTGTGGCATTAACAGATGCTGAGCAGTTCTAGATTCTAGACTTTCGACTTCACTGAAAACTGAGAGAACCCCCTCTGACGCGAAGTAATAAAAATTTGTTAGAAGAAATCATCAGCGCCAACGAGGAGTTTGCAGTTTCTGTTGCAAAGCAACATGCAGCCAGCGACTCCGTGGCTGTTCATTTTTCAGTGAGGGTGGGGGGGGGCGGGGGAAGGAGGAGTGGAGAAGTGCTAAGTCAACGTAGATTGGTGCAATTTTAAGCACTGCATCTCACCATGGCAACTGTTGCTTTTGATTGCTTAGATTGACATTGGATTTTCACAGAAAATGCGATCACTGATTAATGTAAAGCAGTTATTTGATGTTGTTCAGAGCTGGTGTTCAGGTTTGGTCCCTGGCCCACAATATTGCGGAACTGCTTCCAGGTAATCTCTCGTTGAAAGGTATAAAATTCTGAGAGAGCTTGAGAGGGTAGATGCTGAGAGGCTGTTGCCCCCACTAGACTGATTCCTAGGATGAGGGGATTGTCCTCTGAGGAGAGATTGAGTAGACTACGCCTATATTCCCTAGAATTTAGAAGAATGAGAGGAGATCTCATTGAAACATATAAAATTCTTAGTGGGCTTGACAGGGTAGATGCGGAGAGGCAAATTCTCCTGGCTGGAGAGTCTAGAACTCGGGATCATAGTCTCAGGATAAGGGGTCGGCCATTTAGGACTGAGCTGAGGAGAAATTTATTCACTCAGGGAGTTGTGAATCTTTGGAATTCTCTACTCCAGAGAGCTGTGGATGCTCAGTTGTTGAGTGTATTCAAGGCTGAGGCATTTAGGGCTGATGGGGATAGGGCGGGAAAGTGGAGTTGATGTCGAAATTCAGCCAGGATCTTATTGAATGGCAGAGCAGGCTCGCGGGGCCGTATGGCCTACTCCTGCTCCTAATTCTTATGGTCATTATTACATTGCTGTTTGTGGGACCTTGCTGTGTGAAAATTGGCTGCCATGTTTCAACAACAACTTGTAGCAATTATTGGGATGCAGAATTCCTGGTAGTAACGGGGAATAGATAGGAGACAGTTGATAAAGTTGACTTAGGTAGGGTGGAGTCAGCATGGAGCATTGACAAACTGTTGTCCAAGTTCGGAGACAGCTGCAGCAGGCGAGTGAAATCCAGAAGCTATTTTTAGGGTAGAGAAGTGGAGGATTGAGGTTATTTCCATAGGAATGAGGATCCAGGAGATGCGCAGAATCGATTGCAGAGCAGAAAGATGGTGGTGAAGTTGGAGGTCACCATAGATCAGAAACGGTGGAGAAATGTAAACCACCAGCCAGAAACCAACAAAGTTGAAAAACCAATAGAACGAGTCATCCAGCTCAGCAGAGAACAACAGCAGTGGGGGAAGGGCTGTAGATGGCAAAAGTTACTTTAAAATTTTAGCAGCAGAGCAGCAAATCAGAGACACGGCAGATGAGTCTTATAGTGTAGTCCAGTGCAGTCTTGATGTCCAGAGAAGTCCAGGAATTCAGAAACCAAATTTGAGTAGAGATCCAGCAGCCCAGTGAGAAGCAGAGAGCGGGCATGGGGTGGGGGATGGGTAACGGTGGTTTAAAATAGCAGTTAACTTGTAGTTATGGCTAAAATGCACCAACTAATTGAGCCAGGGGAACTTGAACAGTGGAAGCGAGGAGATTTGGGAGAGAAAGGGCAAAGGATGGCAGCAGATTCCCGTGGATAGAGGTGAAGCAATGAGGAGCTCCCTATGGAACTTCCTACATTACCGCGGTGACTACACTTCAAAAGTACTTCATTGGCTGTTAAGCGCTTTAGGACGCCTTGAGGTTGTGGAAGGCGCGATATAAATGCAAGTTCTTTCTTCAAAACAGTTTTTCAATCTCAGCACAAGATTTAGGGACCCACACAGAACCCATATCAGATCAAGAGTTAGAGTTAGATACAGGTAAGATCTAATCAGGAAAGGATGAGCAGGTTGGGTCTCTTTTCTCTTGAAAAAAGAAGGCTGAGTGGTGACCTAATACAGGTCTTTAAGATTATGAAAGGTTTTGATAGAGTAGATACAGAGAGAGTGTTTCCACTTGTGGGGAAGGGTATAACTAGAGGCCATCAATATAAGATAGTCACCAAGAAATCAAATAGAGAATTCAGAAGAAACTTCTTTACTCAGAGGGTGGTGAGAATGTGGAACTCGCTACCACAGGGAGTAGTTCAGGCAAATAGTATAGACGCATTTAAGGGGAGGCTAGATAAGCATATGAGGGAGAAGGGAATAGAGGGTTATGCTGGAAGAGTTAGCTGAGGAAAGACGGGAGGAGGCTCGAGTAGAGCATAAACACCGGCATGGACTGGTTGGACCAAATAGCCTGTTTCTGTGCTGTACATCCTATGTAATCCTGTGTAATTCAAAAGGACCATCCTGAGGCCACTGTTCTGTCACAGGTAAAACGATGACTTAGCTTATCACAACCTTGGTTTAGATTTCCTTCAAGTGTAATTTGTTTTAAACTGTTGTGAAGCATTCCCTATAGTTGGAGGAAGAAATATATTGTCTGCTGAGTAGTGCCAGTGATCAGTAGCATCCTGTTGCTATGGAGCACCCACTTGCAGTGTACACTTGAACTGTATTTCAGAGCTCGTTGTTACCACAATGACAGATTGTCGAGGAGGAAACAGATCATGAATGACTTGCCCGAATAGTAATGAAGGCATTTTACATGAGAACATGATGACTGACGTTTGCCAATCAGTCTGAGAGGTTTGAAGAGTCCCTGTTAGGAGGTTGACATTGGCCTTTTTACATTGGTGCAGTTGATTCAAATCAAAACCAAGTCAGCGGTCAATGTGAGTCTGATAACGCAGTGGGTGAAAGAGTTATTTTGGAGTAAGGATGAGTGAGTGGTTTCTATCCGTCAAACCTATTACAAATCTGATCAAAATCCAAGCCACAGTTCTAATTATTTCCTCTTGCGAGTGAAGGGCGAGGTATTCAGGTCTTAATTTCCATTCTATGAGCATTCCAGCAGGACTCTTGAGTGCAAAGCCTGGTTTTGCCTCCATGCTTCAGAACCCGGTGAAGTTGACCAAGCTTGGATTGCTGCTCATTCTAAATTTGGAGTGAATCCAGATTACACCTTGAGCCATGACGACTTGACGATGATACTAATTCAGATTAAGCCTGTAGTACAATGTAGGTTCGGGAGTTTGTTGCGTCCGTGTATAATAAGACACAGACTGCGGAGAACGGTACAACAGGTGTTTACTCAACATGGCTCACACTGCAACTGACTGTACAGATTACTACTCAGTGCTATATACAGGTGTGGTCACTGCCGGTACTACAGTATACATGAGCTGTGAAAAGTAGTTCCCCCCCTTAAAGGTATATACATTACAATTCCTCCCCTTTTAGATTAACAGTACCATAACACTCATTTGACAATTAAATATCAAACTAATTACAATGAACACTTTTAACATGCAACATTAGCTGAAAATTGTCTATTTATATATTCAGTCTTTGGGGAGGCCTCCTGATCCTTTCTGGATAGCGCCTTTCCCGAGTGTCTTGCACTTGGTGCAGAGGCAATTCTGGCCCCCTGTCGTCGGTTGGTTCATCAGCTTCCGATGCTACTGTTTCTGGGGTAGATGTGACCTGTACGTCGGGTTTATCACCAGGTACGTATGGGCGAGGCATGGGGTTGACTTGTTCCTGTGACTCTAGGATCTGGTCAGCATGGCGTCTCATGATGCTCTCCCCAACGTCCACTGTGTACATTAGTGGGCCCTGCCGTGTGCATATCGTTCCTGGCTGCCATTTTTCTGTTCGGTAGTCGCGGGCCAAGACTGGTTGCCCTACATTGAAGCTCTTTGTTGGCTTCTCATGGATGTGCTGGAATTGCTTACTCTCAACATCTCTTCGCACGTTTGGTCTGAGCAAATCCAGGCGAGTTCTTAACCTTCGGTTAAAGAACATCATGGCTGGGGCCTGGTTGGTGACTGCATGTGTCGCATTCCGGTAGGCGAACAGGAAATTGTCCACCTTGTGCTGCAGCGGAATGTTGCCATTGTACATAGCCTTTATTGCCTTCTTAAAGGTTTGTACGAACCTCTCAGCCAATCCATTTGTGGCTGGATGATACGGGGCGGATGTGTAATGCCTTACCCCATTCTTTTTCAAGAACCTCCGGAACTCTCCGGACACAAACTGTGGTCTGTTGTCGGAGCAAATCTGTTCTGGCAAGCCATTCCTGGCAAAAATGGTCCATAGGACTGCAATGGTTTTCTCCGTGGTGGTGGAGGACATTTTGATGACCTCAGGCCATTTCGAGTGCGCACATCCACGGCTATTAAAAACATTGAGTCCATGAATGGACCAGCAAAATCAATATGCACCCGTTGCCATGGAGATGAGGGCCACTCCCATGGGTGTAGAGGGGCCTGTGGTGGTGCATTTTGGACTTTCTGGCATCCTGAGCAGCTCTTGGTCAGGTCCTCGATTTGTTTATCGATTCCCGGCCACCACACATAAGCCTTGGCTAGGCTTTTCATTTTTACCCCTCCCAGATGACCCTCATGAAGCTCATTGAGCACTCTCTCCCTTAACTTGGGTGGAATTACCACTCAGGATCCACACATCAAGGTCCCCCGGCACACTGACAGCTGTTCTCTCCTTGTCGAGAATGCTGGCAACAGTGAGTCGCCATGTGCTGGCCATCCCTTCACCGTCAAATCATATACCCAAGACAGTGTCGGGTCATTTCGGGTTTCCTTTTCGATACAAGCGTTAGTTACCGGTAGGTATTCAACTATAGTCGAATGGAATATTTTGACAGGATCCACTGCTGTTGCTTCCTCCGCAGTAGGCAATGGCAGGCGTGATAGCCCATCAGCATTTCCATGCTGTTTCGTGCCCTTATATTCAATCTCATAGTGGTGCGCCCCTAGAAAAAGTGACCATCTTTGTAGTCGTTGCGCAGTCATCACCGGAACGCCCTTCTTCGGATTAAAAATGGAGACAAGAGGCTGGTGATCAGTCAGCAAGGTGAATTTCTGCCCGTGCAGATAGTGATTGAACTTTTTCACTCCCCACACTAGGCTGAGGGCCTCGCTGTCAATCTGGGCATAGTTACGCTCGGCTGAGGTTAGTGATCGTGACGCAAAGGCTATTGGCCTCTCTGAGCCGTCTGAGAATTTGTGCGACAGCACCGCTCCAATGCCATAGGGTGACGCATCACATGCCAACCGAATTGGTAATGCTGGGTTGTAATGGGCCAATACCTCTTTCGATGTGATTAGTGTTTTGCTCTTCTGGAAAGCTCGTCTACATTCGTCACTCCACTTCCATGGCACCCCAGTTTGCAAGAACTTAAGGTAGTAGTTTACCAGCCCGATTTGGCAAGAACTTAAGGTAGTAGTTTACCAGCCCGAGGAACGACCTCAGTTGTGACACATTTTCCGGTGCTGGAGCCTTGAGCCTCAATCTTCTCTGGGGACTTATGTAACCCCTCTTTATCGATAACGTGGCCACAATACGAGATCTGTTTTCTAAAAAACTCGCATTTGCGGCGATTAGCTCGGAGCCCATATTCCTGCAATCTAGTGAGCACCTGCTCCAGGTTGGCAAGGTGATCACTGTCATTTTCGCCCGTGACCAGGATGTCGTCCAAATAACACTGGGTCCCTGGGATCCCTTGCAGGACTTGTTCCATTGCCCTCTGCCAAATAGCCGGAGCTGATGCTACCCCGAATACCAGCCAGTTGTATTGGTAGAGACCTTTATGGGTGTTGATTGTGAGGTATTTTTTTTGATGCTTCTTCTACTTCCATTTGCAGATACGCCTGGGCCAGATCAATCTTAGTGAAGCGTTTCCCTCCAGATAGCGAGGCGAAAATATCTTCAATCCGCGGAAGTGGATATTGTATGGTGTGAAGGACTGGGTTCACTGTTACCTTAAAGTCCCCACAGATGCGAACCTTCCTTGGTTCCCCAGGCGTGCTGCTCAACGACTTTTTCATCACAGGGACGATGGGTGTAGCCCACTCGCTCCAGTCTACCTTGGACAGTACACCTGAACGTTCCAGACTCTCCAGCTCTGCTTCGACGGCTGGGCGGATCGCATAAGGTACCAGTCTGGCCTTAAAAAATTTGGGGCTTGCGTTTTCTTCAATTTTAATCGTCGCTGTCATGCCTTTTAGTGTTCCGAGTCCTTGCTGGAACACTTCTTTCGCGTCAGTTAGGATCTTTGACAGTCGCCCAGGTGTGACGTCGTCATCCTTTTTGTCAGCCACAGTCAGTGCCTGTATGGAATGCCAATCCAGTTGTATTTTCCGGATCCATTCACGTCCCAGTAATGGTGCTCCTCCATCTTGCAATACATACAGGTCTAGTTTTGGTGTTTCCTTACCGTTATATATAACGGTCACCCTTATTTTTCCTTTGGGGTAGACCTTTTGCCCCGTGTACGTCTTCAAAATAATTTTTGTGTCTCTCAAGGGTATGTGTGAGAATAGCCGCTCGTAGTCCCGTCGGTTTATGACTGTTAGGGCTGATCCTGTGTCCAATTCCATCTTTACCTGGACTCCTGCTATCTTGAGAGTGACCCAAATGGTTCGGTGATCCTCAGTTGTGATCACATTATGTCGTTTCAGACAACTCAGTTCCCTGCTTTCGGAGTCGTTATCACTCTTTTGTTCGTCTGAACTATTCTCCGTCATCTTATGCACCTTCTTGTACTTTCCTTTGGTAGGTTTCTTATTGCTGGTTTTCTTTCCCGACCTGCAGACTCGTGCTATGTGTCCTACTTTTCCACATTGTCTGCACACTTTGTCTTTGAACCAGCAATCATTCTGGTCGTGTGTTGTTCTGCCGCAGCGATAGCACTTCTCTGTTCCATATGACATTTTGTTTGTGCCATATTCTTGCGGTCTCTGTTGTATCTCTGCAGCGCCCCGTGCTGCTGCTTCATATGATACCGCAATGCTGAAAGCCTTTTCCAGCGTAAGGTCCTTTTCAGATAAAAGCCGTTTCTGGGTTCCTTCACTTTGAAGCCCACACACAAACTTGTCCCTTAAGGTATCTGCCAGTCCCGCTCCAAACTGGCAGTGTTTCGATAGTTTGCGCAGTTCTGTTAAATAATCAGCATTGCTTTCATCCTTATGCTGGTTCCGTTTGTGAAACTTGAATCTTTCTGCTATCAGCAGCGGTGTGGGGTTTAAATGTTCCTTTAGTATCATTACTATGTCTTCAAAACTCTTTTCCATTGGCTTCGTTGGGGTTACTAGATTTCATAATAAACCATACGTCTTTGCACCCATTAAATTTAACAATACCGACGCTTTCTTGTCATCTGACACCTCATTTGCCTTGCAATACACCTCTATTCGTTTGACATATGTAGTCCAAACTTCGACTTCATTGTCAAATGCGGTGATACTGCCACTCTTCAGCATTTTGGGTGTGGTTTAAAATGGCGTCTCCCAATGGCTTAAAATGACGTCTCCCGCGCTTTCCTTCCTCCCCCGCTGCTGCCAACGTCACTCCCAGCGGTTCTCGTGGCAATGGCGGCGCCCTGTAGGTTTCGCGCGCTTCTCCTGCGCTGCTGCCAACGCCACTCTCGGCGGTCCTTGTGGCAATGGCGGCGCCTCGCGGGTTTCTGCGCGTCTCTCTCTCCCTCTCTCCGACGCTGCTCGGCCCCTGAACACCAGCTGCGCCCTGTGCGCTCTGCCCTCTCTCTCCCCCATCGACGCTGCTCGGCCCTTTGCTGTGCCGCTCGGTCGGGCTCTCGCCCGCCGCTGTCCGGGAAGGGTCTGCGCACTACCTGTTGCCAGCCCGTTTCGCTGGACCACCTCGACTGGAATGCCAAGCCTGGCTCTCGACAGCCTCCCCCGCAATTCTCGAGTCTCTGTTGGATGACTGGGCGGTTGCCCGTGGTCGACACCCGAGTCTGTGGCCTTGACCTCCAATCCACTGATCTCCAGGAACGAATCCCCGGGAGGTGATGCAGAGTTGCAGGTAGGTCGAACCTGCCTTGTCGCCAATGTTGCGTCCGTGTATAATAAGACAAAGACTGCGGAGAACGGTACAACAGGTGTTTACTCAACGTGGCTCACACTGCAACTGACTGTACAGATTACTACTCAGTGCTATATACAGGTGTGGTCACTGCCGGTACTACAGTATACATGAGCTGTAAAAAGTAGTTCCCCCCCTTAAAGGTACATACATTACAGAGTTTGCATCCCACAGTGCATTGCATGTGGCGCTGGTGTACATAAAATGGATCTGAGATTGTTAGATATGTTTTTACTCTTTTTTTGAAATTGTGTTGGCCGATTCATGTGAGGGCACAGATTTTCTCCCCCTGTAGGTTGCCTCTGTCCCTGCACCTAGTTCTGGCCAGGAAAAGGAGCTGGGGAGAGGGCTGCTCTCAGTTGCTTTCCTGCTGGCTACCAAGAGGTATTAATTTTTAGAATTATTATTTTAAGTAGAGAGAGAAAAGTTATTCTGTCACTCAATTCTATCCCCATGAATCGCATGCATCCTAACAACAGTTACTCTAATGAAATGGTGAGTGTTGGCAACATTGACCAAGTTAGAGCAGCCACGTAGAGACACACCATCTGTTCCTACTCCAGCAGAGGGCTTCTGGCCTCTACCCAGCATCTTCTCATGCAGCAAGGCTCAGATCAGGAACACAGCAGGGTGGCAAATCAAGTCTAAGCCCCGCCCCTCAGTGGTGCCATACACAAATGTTCCAGCACACAACAGAACCATGGGGCCCATGGCCAAAGCCTATTTCAGCCTTTATATTTATGAGGTGGTTTGAAATGCGATGAGGCACTGGGTTTGGAACTAGCTGCTTCAGGCTCACTAAGATAGCTGAGTGGGAATATGTGGAGCTCGTGGTCGATGTGTGAATGGACATGCAAGTTAAACATTCAATCTTGGTGTGTGGAAAATATCCAAGTAGATGCTTTTGAAATCAGGTAATACAAAGGTTTTATTATCCATTAAAGATTCATGTCAGATGGCCAAAGCCTTGAATTTCTAACTCGCAAGTATTACGCGTAATTTTTATGGGCCGTTCTGGGCCAAATGGATCTTTTAAATTTTCCAGTGCTTCAGAAACATTTCCTCCCCGGTACTTTGGACAGAATGGCAGCGTAGCCATCTGTGGTACCAGAAGTTACATTAGAATGTCGCTGAAATAATTAGATTGCTCCATGACACAGAAAATAGCAATTTGGCACAAAGGTGGCAGTGAGTTCCGTGTCAAATTTATGCCAGTCGCACCATTTGCATTTACACTTTAGAGCCCAGGAATAATTTGTGTAAAATTCTGGTATCTTTGGGCAAAAACAAATAGAGCCACCAGTAATACAGCACAGAACACTTTTCTGGTTCTGGCTTCATTTGGAGGAATTATTGATCTCCGTAAATCTAAGTTGGAGACTCGGTTGGTCCTAAGATTTCATGGAAGTGTGGTGTGGGGGGATGGGGGGGATGTCTCGGTGCTTAACATCTCTGGTTTCTACAAACTGAGTGTTCATAGAGTATCGACAGGAATGAGTGCAAAACTTATTCTTAAACCCAGATGTTTCCCCTGTTTATTTCTACAGAAGATCATTTTCTTCAATTTAATGTTCCCCGCCCCCGCCACCCCACCCCAGCACCCCACTGGAAATAGTCATTGATTATGCGTCAGTCTAAGTATTAGGTTCCATTTGGTGTCAATTCTGAACTTGCAATGAACTTATGTCGCCATAAAATGTTTCCAGAGATGAATTTTGGTATAACAACATGCCGTCCTTCCCGGAGTAATAGCCCTGACAAGTGTGGAGGAGACAGTGAAGGTCAGCTAGAAAGAACTTAATTCGTATAGCATCTTTCACGACAGCCGCATGTCCCAAAGCGTTTTACAGCCAATGAAGTAGTTTTGAAGCGTCGTCACTGTTGCAACGTAGGAAACATTTCAGTAGTGTTGGACGATTGCCTGTGCTGGAGAATCGAGGACTGTTCAATTATTGTCTGCTGCTCTTGGAGCTGTTATCAAGCTGGTTTTGATGCTAGGCAGCTTTCAAAGATTGCTGGCCCGGGCTCTAAAACACACGTTCAACTCTTCACTGTTACTAACGCGCTGAATGAGTGATTGGCGAAATGTTCTGTTACGGATTGGAGCATCTCTCAGGAGAATGATCTCGAAATAAGGCCAGATCATCTTCACGAATGTGCATTGTGAAGCCCTGCGATCAAATTAATGGGCCTGAGTTGTGAGCCCAAAAGAACTTTGCGCAAAGGGAGAAATGCAGGTATGCAGTTTGATTGAGGCCGGAGCCTCAGCAGTTTGTAGGGCGAACCCCAGCTGAAGGGACGTCAGGTGGTCTCCCAGTCCATATTTGGATCCCAGCCATTAATTTATTCTTCAGAGCTGAGTTAGGTGGTGATTGCAGTGTTTACAAATGATGGCAGCATTGATTCTGTGACACTAACTCCTGCCAATCAAGACAGCATGGATCGACATCCATGTAATTTGTAAACACTTTGCGTGTGTGAAACCTCCATCTCGCATGGAAAACATTTCAATGTCTCTGCTTCAGGTCTCACTGCAAGCTCAATTTTTTTTGGTGAGTGGAGTATTTTAATTATTTACTGTAATGCCGCATAAATTGACTATGGGGTATTACCACTTTAATTAAGTAAATCCAAATGAAAAACAAAAGCCTTCTCTCTTCCTCCCTGCAGTATTCATTCCTGTTTACTGGATGTGATTAGTTGTAATCCTTGTAAATCTGATACTAAATGATAGTTTTCTGGATTATATATTTTTCTCTGTTATATGTACATATTCCAACCTTTTTCTTTCCTTTTCTTGTCCTCCATGTTTCCTTCCTCTCCTCCTGAAGGAGCTGACTCTCATGGGCAACCTTTGATACATCACCAGAACAGCTGTTCTTCATCTGTTAATCTCGATAGTAAAGGGCCAGCAATTTGGCCAGAGGAGGTGGGTTTATGCATGGTCCGTGGGGCTCATGCCCAGGGACCCTGCTAAATATGGGGCCCCCGGTCAAACTCACCATAGCACAGAAAAACTGCGTATAACCACTGGGTCAGTTTTACTTCAGTGTTGTATATTGTGATTTGATTTCAATGTAGGCAAATGTGAGGTCATCCACTGTGGACCTAAAAGGGATAGAGCAGGGTACTTTATAAATAGGATCAGGAGTAGTGCATTTAGGCCTTCGAACCTGTTCCGCCATTCTATGAGATCATGGCTGATCTGCGACCTAATTCCATACACCCGCCTTTGGCCCATATCCCTTAATACCTTTGGTTAACAAAAACCTATCAATCTCAGATTTAAAATTAACAATTGACAGCATCATTTGCGGAAGAGAGTTTCAAACGTCTACCCCCCTTTGTGTGTAGAAGTGTTTCCTAATTTCACTCCTGAAAGGTCTGGCTCTAATTTTTAGACTATGCCCCCTAGTCCTAGAATCCCCAATCAGTGGAAATAGTTTCTCTCTATCTACCCTATCTGTTCCTCTTAATAACTTGAAAACTTCGATCAAATCAGCCCTTAACCTTCTAAATTCGAGAATAGAACCCTAATTTGTGTAATCCCTCTTCGTAATTTAACCCTTGGAGTCTGGGTATCATTCTGGTAAACCTACGCTGCACTCCCTCCAAGGCCAATACATCCTTCCTAAGGTGTGGTGCCCAGAACTGCTCACAGTGCTCCAGGTGTGGTCTAACCAGGGTTTTGTACAGCTGCAGCATAACTTCTGCCCCTTTGTACTCTAGTCCTCTGGATATAAAGACCAGCATTTCATTAGCTTTTTTTAAATTATTTTCTGTACCTGTTCATGACATTTTAATGATCTATGTACCTGAACCCCCAAGTCTCTTTGGACCTCCACTGTTTTTAGTTTTTCACCATTTTTCACCACAGCGTTCTGTGCTTTTTAGGTCCAAAGTGGATGACCTCACATTTGCCTACATTGAAATCCATTTGCCACAGTTTTGTCCATTCACTTAATCGATATCCCTTTGTAATTTTATGCTTTCATCTACACTGCCTACAATGTCGCCTATCTTTGTGTAATTGGCAAATTTGGATTTATGACTTGCTATGCCATCATCTAAGTCATTAATAAATATTGTGAATAGCTGAGACCCCAACACAGATCCCTGCGGGACACCTCTAGTCACGTCCTGCCAATTTGAGTACCTGCCCATTATTCCTACTCTCTGGGCTCGATTTTCATTGGGCCGTTGAGGTGGGATTGGAGGCGTGTGGGGGTTAAAATTGCGAAATCGGGCACGAACCCATCCCGCCCCCAACCCACCTCCATACCAGTTTCAAAGGAGGCGGATACCTGACCTGTGCTGGGACCCGCCTCCCCGAGGCGGGAAGGGGATTAGTGCAAATTAACTGCCTGTTACAGACAGTTTTTAGCCTAATCCCTATTTTTATCCCTGAAGTGTGGGATTCCCGATGGCTCCAAACCACGCCAAGTTAGCGAGGCGGGCCGTCAGGCTGAAGGGCTTGGAGGGTTCGAGATGTCCGGTGTTCAGGTGAGTGATGGGTGCATGAGTGCAGAGGTAAGTGTGTTTGGTGTGTGTAAAGTGTTTAAATAAGTTTTACTTACCTTTACAGCCTTCCTTCCTTCAGGTCTCGGGAGTCCCTCATCTTACCGGCACAGAAAGCAGAATGGCCGCGAGCTGTCAAAAGTTGCAGCATTCAGCTTTCTGTTCTGGAGAGATCTCTAAATCAGCCTGAGAGGAAGGAATTAACTTAGTGTACAGATTGTCAGTGTTTGACAACTTCAGAGAGTTGTGAAACGCTGATATTTCATCTGTCAAAAGCTCTTGACAGATGAAATGTCAATCTGTGATGTCACCTGTTGCTGGGTGGCCCTTAATTGGCCTGCTGAGCCCGCTGGGTGGGCTCAACAAGGTCAATCAAGTGAAAATCGTGTGGGTTGGCCACAACTTGATGGAGGCAGGACTACAACCCCGAAAGTTGTAGTCCCGCCTCCTACACGCCTCCAATATCAAAATCCAGCCCTCTGTCTCTTGCCTCTCAACCAATTTCCTAAGCAGGTCAATAATTTGCCTTCAATTCCATGGGCTTCTACCTTAGTTAACAGTCTCTTATGAGGGACTTTATCAAATGCCTTCTGGAAGACCATATCAATAACATCCATAGACATTCCCCTGTCCACTACTTTAGTCACCTCCTCAAAAAATTCAAGCAGGTTTGTCAGGCTGACCTACCTTCCACAAATTCATGCTGGCTCTCTCTGATCAGCTGAAAATTTTCGAGGTGTTCAGTCACCCTATCCTTAATTTTAGACTTTAGTAATTTCCCGACAACAGACGTTAGGCTAACTGGTCTATAATTCCCTGGTTTCCCCCTCTCACCATTCTTAAATAGCGGAGTGACATGCACAATTATCCAATCTAAAGGGACAGTTCCTGAATCAAGAGAACTTTGGAAGATTCAGGAACCGTTCCTTTAGAATGGAAAATTGAAGAACACCGTCAGAACGACTGCTGCTCCGTGCATTCTGTGTCATTCTGCCAAACCACATTACACTCAGTTAAGCAACTGCACTTGGCGTTATTGCATAAATGATAGGTCGACTGTCCAAAATAGTTCATTGGGCCCTGTTAACAGAAAATAGTAGCTGCTGCTCTATTAGATCATTTCATAAAGTTGAGAAGTCAGTATTTGTCCAGTTGACAAGTAGCTGGTAATTTGCTAACCAATTTTGTGTTGTGTGAGGTAAGTTTAAAAGGTAAATGGTGCGAGGGTGCCCACATGAAGTGGCAAACGTTGATGACTAATGACTGCTACATACCAAATTTGCCATTTATTTCAGCCATCGGCTTCTATGAATTGCTGCCACAATGTGAATTTGGACAGCCATTTTTTCCCTCCCCTTGCCACCCTTCCAAATGTTTGCCCATTCTCTCTTGAAGATGTTGACCCATGCTAGAGTATTGTTCTACAGGCATTCGTCACCGTCTGAAATCTTGCCGAACCAGCCACTTTTCCAGCGGCGCTCCTTAAAACCTAACTCTTTGCCCAAGCTTTTGGTCATCTGTCCTACTATCTCCTTATGTGGCTCGGTGTCAAATTTTGTTTGATAATCGCTCCTGTGAAGCGCCTTGGGACGTTGTTGTAAGTGACGGTTGACAGGCGATTCAACAGAGGGACACCACAGCCAAGCCTATTCCTGTTAACCTCAACACGCATACACTTGAAGCGTTTTGTGGACTTGGAGGCAAAGCTGTAGAAGCTTCCACTGATGAGTCCTAGCGGTATGTCAGACGCACACAGGCGGGTAATTATAACTTTGGGCGATGGCATGAAATAGGCGATATCGAATTAGCCGCTCATTACTCGCCACGCCCGATTTCCCTTGCCGTTCAAGTCACTGGCAGGGAAAATCCAGCAGGGCATATAATGGGTGGGCAATTCGATATCGTCCATTTTAAACCATCACCCGAAGTTAAAATGTCTTCCTTACAAACACACACCAATCAAGAGTGGGGAACCAGGCTGATTTCTCCCCCCCCCTCCCCCCTACTCCAAGGGCCAGCTGCAGCTCCCCTGTGGTCTCCTCCAGCTCAGATCAGATAACTCAGAACAAACTGAGTTGTTTGTTCAACTCAAACAGCTCTGCAACCTTCGTGATCTGTGAGATCACACTTTGTCACACCCGGCAAATCCTGTCACATTAAAAAAAATATAGAGATTAAAAATTTTTTAAAAGAAAACCAGTGATTTTATGCTGGCTTCAGAGAAACTTTCCCAGCAAAAGAAAACGATGACCTCAAGATGTGTCTCTTTACAGCAATAAGACCATACAGCCTTAAAGGGACAGGCCAGGATGCACCCAGCCTCTCCTGGAGCATCAAAATAATACATTGTGCAGCAGATGGCAAAATGCTTCGTTCTTTATAAAACAGTATATCCTCCAACTATACCGTGGCCAGCACTAGTTTTGCCTGAAAACACTTCATCATGTTAATGTAGCAGTGCGGTCCATTTGTTTAATGTGAAGGTTTTCCAATAGTGTTTGAAGATGAAAGTAATGCCACAGAGTGTAAGACAAAGAGAATGACTGACTGATTTTATGACCCAACATCTGAAGTCTATTGGATTTCTGACGTAAGAACCTGGATCACACGACAAAAGTAATACTGGCTTATTTTAAGAGTGGTTTGTAGACCATTCCCCATAACAGAGGGAGTTAAAGGCAGTAAGAAAGTCTGTGATGGCCCATTTGAGCTTTGCCCTTCATGTTTTTGGCATTATTCGATTGTCTTAGTGCGTACCACGAACACCACATCAAATCGCAGAGCGACAAAGCCGATTGGAGCAGTAGTCCTTCCTAGCTGACCAATAAGTGGTTAATATCTGGATATTTCAAGAGCGGATATCAAATTTCATGCAATATTAAATTTAATATATTGCTTGTCATTGTTTCAGGGCCTGTGCTTGTATACAGTTTTGCCTTGTTTATTCAGAGCCTGAAGGGATGTTGTAGCCCTGATTCTCTGACCCGCATTCCCTTCAAGTGTGGCTCCCACTGGGAGAGCAGGATCATTGAATTGTAATGTCATTCCTTTCCATAAGAAACTGCAGATTTTTCTTTAATGACGCAGTGAATTTAAATACCACTCCTATCTGTAAAGTGACATTTATCAACATGATGCACCAGCCGTCATCTCCCCCGGATAGGAGACCTACTGATAAAAATAATTTACAGTAATTACATGCCTTTGCTAAGGAACTTCAGCTGTCAAGCGTGACTCCTCAACTCAGCTGTATTTACAGGGTTATGGTGCTTTGGCTACAGTTCTCCACACAAAACCGCATCCACGTCATTCACAGCTCCTGTGAAGCACCTTGGGATGTTTTAATACGTTAAAGGCGGCATATAAATGCAAGTTGTTGCTGTTGATAGTAGATTAGGAGTTTGAAGAACATAAAAAAGTCAGGGATGAGAGAAGTCCATTTGGCCTATCTAGGTTCATATAAAGGTTCTCCAGGTTCTTATAAAGAGAGTATCCCTCACATCTGTTGCTGCTTATCTTCCGGTAACAACTGTGGCTCTCGCGCGTCGTGCTGAATATTTGATAGCTGCACCTTTTGGAAAAAATGTCTTCCCGCTTCCCCACCCCCCCCCTAAAAAAACAGGGAAAGAAACTGCTCTGACTTAAGCTGCATTAGCCATTCTTGGCTTATCAGTACTTTGCGAATCTGCACTCCCAGCCTCCCTCAGACGCAGTTGGGTAAATAGTGTGGAACATTTGTAAGCCTTCACTAAGTGGGAAACAGTTAACTCGCAGATAACAAAATCAAAGTGAGCTGCATATCTTCCTCCCTTGAGGAGGAGTGAGACATTACACAGACTGTATTATGCATTTTGCTTAATATTCTTTCTAAAGGAATATAAATTGCTTGGCAACTTTTAAGACTTCAACACTGCATAAACTCGCTGTCACTTTTGTTTTTATCCACTCTTCTCCCTGCTTCTCCTGAGGATAATGACTCATGCTGGGCTGGTGCTTGCGGCACACTAGAACCTCTTCTGAGTGGCCATCTCGTGAGACTACTTGACTGTGGAAGGCCTCGCAGCTATACCTGACCCTGTCTTCACTTGAGATCTACATGCGTGCACTTTTCAGCAGGGGTCACTGGGTAGCATTCAGCTGGTCCAGGGACGCCGAGTACCAACGGCAGTGCCCTCGATGCGCCCCCACCTGAATCATCCGACTCAGTGTAGGCTCGGGATTGAACCGGGCACCTAGCTGATCAATAATGCTTCTCTTCCACATGGGGCCAGTACACGTACTAACTGAGCTAATGCGAGCTCTTATATTTTGGATTTCCTCTCATCTTCTAAACGCATTGACTCCCTAGCTGGGCTACAGTCCTTAGACTCTGGTCTTTAGTTGCAAAGATGTTAAATATTCCGCATATGACTATTGGCCTCACAGCTGAGCATGAGCAACTTGCCAAGGGTTCTTCGACAGCACCTCCCAAACTCATGGCCTCTACCACCTAGAAGGACAAGGGCTGAAAACGTTAGTGGGAGTTGTATACAGACCCCCAAACAGTAATGCTGAGGTTGGGGATGGCATTAAATGGGAAATTAGAGACGCGTGCAATAAGGACACAGCCGTTATCATGGGTGACTTTAATCTACATATAGATTGGGCTATCCAAATTAGTAACAATACTGTGGAGGAGGAATTCCTAGAGTGTATACGGGATGGTTTCCTGGACCAATATGTCGAGGAACCAACTAGAGATCAGGCCATCTTAGGCTGGGTATTATGTAATGAGAAAGGATTAATTAGCAATCTTGTGCGAGGCCCCTTGGGGAGGAGCGATCATAATATGATAGAATTCTTCATTAAAATGGAGAGTGAAGTAGTTGACTCAGAGACTAGGGTCCTGAATTTAAATGAAGGAAACTACGATGGTATGAGGCATGAGTTGGCTAGGATGGATTGGGGAACGTTACTTAAAGGGTTGACGGTGGATAGGCAATGGCAAACATTTAAAGATCGCATGGATGAACTACAGAATTTGTTCATCCCTGTTTGGCATAAAAATAAAGCAAAAAAGGTGACTCAACCATGGCTAACAAGGGAAATTAGGGATAGCATAAGATCCAAGGAGAGAACATATAATTTGGCCAGAAAAAGCAGCAAACCTGAGGATTGGGAGCAGTTTAGGATTCAGCAAAGGAGGACAAAGGGATTAATTAAGAGGGGGAAAATAGATTATGAGAGTAAGCTTGCAGGGAACATAAAAACTGACTGTAAAAGCTTCTATAGATATGTGAAGAGAAAAAGATTGGTGAAGTCAAGCGTACGTCCCTTGCAGTCAGAATCAGGGGAATTTATAATGGGGAGCAAAGAAATGGCAGACCAATTAAATACATACTTTGGTTCTGTCTTCACAAAGGAGGACACAAATAACCTCCCAGAGATGTTGGAGAACATAGGGTCTAATGAGAGGGAGGAATTGAATGAAATCAGTATTTTTAGGGAAATGGTGTTAGGGAAATTGATGGGATTGAAGGCCGATAAATCCCCAGGGCCTGATAATCTACATCCTAGGGTACTTAAGGAAGTAGCCCTAGAAATAGTAGATGCATTGCTGGGCATCTTCCAAAATTCTATAGACTCTGGAACAGTTCCTATGGATTGGAGGATAGCTAATGTAACCCGACTATTTAAAAAAGGTGGTGGAGAGAAAACAGGGAATTATAGACCGGTAAGTCTGACATCGGTAGTGGGGAAAATGCTAGAGTCCATTATAAAAAATGTAATAGCAGAGCACTTGGAAAACAGTGACAGAATTGGACAAAGTCAACATGGATTTACAAAAGGTAAATCATGCTTGACTAATCTACTGGAATTTTTTGAGGATGTAACTGGTAGAATAGATAAGGGAGAAATAGTGGATGTAGTATATTTGGACTTTCAGAAGGGTTTCGATAAGGTCCCGCATAAGAGATTAACATGCAAAGTTAAAGCACACGGGATTGCGGGTAAGGTACTGTCTTGGATAGAGAACTGGTTGGCAGACAGGAAGCAAATAGTTGGAATAAACGGGTCTTTTTCCGAGTGGCAGGCAGTGACTAGTGGGGTACCGCAGGGATCGGTGCTAGGACCCCAGCTATTCAAAATATATATTAATGATCTAGACGAGGGAACTAGATGTAATATCTCCAAGTTTGCAGATGACACAAAGCTGGGTGGGTGTGTGTGCTGTGAGGAGGATGTCGAGAAACTCCAGTATGATTTGGACAGGTTGGGTGATTGGGCAGATGCATAGCAAATGCAGTATAATGTGGATAAATGCGAGGTTATCCACTTCGGTGGCAAAAAGAGGAAGACAGATTATTATCTGAATGGCAACAAGACCTGGGTGTCCTTGTGCACCAGTCGCTGAAGGTAAGCATGCAGGTGCAGCAGGCGTTTAAGAAGGTAAATGGTATGTTGGCCTTCATAGCGAGAGGATTCGAGTACAGGAGCAAGGATGTCTTGCTGCAGTTGTACAGGGCCTTGGTGAGACCACACCTTGAGTATTGTGTGCAGTTTTGGTCGCCTTATCTGAGGAAGGATGTTCTTGCCATGGAGGGAGTGCAGCGAAGATTCACCAGACTGATACTTGGGATGGCAGGAATGACGTATGAGGAGAGATTGGGTCGATTGGGTTTATATTCACTGGAGTTTAGAAGAATGAGAGGGGATCTCATTGAAACTTATAAAATTCTAACAGGACTAGACAGCCTAGATGCAGGAAGGATGTTCCCGATGGCAGGGGAGTCCAGAACCACGGGTCACAGTCTAAGGATAAGGGGTAAGCCATTTAGGACTGAGATGAGGAGGAATTTCTTCACCCAGAGAGTGGTGAACCTGTGGAATTCTCTACCACACAAGGCAGTTGAGGCCAATTCATTAAATATATTCAAGAAGGAGTTAGATATATTTCTTAAGGCTAAAGGGATTAAGGGATATGGGGAGAAAGCAGGGGCAGGGTACTGAATTTGGATGATCAGCCATGATCTCATTAAATGGCAGAACAGGCTCAAGGGGCCGAATGGCCTACTCCTGCTCCTATCTTCTATGTTTCTATGGCAGCAGGCGCATGGGAACACCATCAGTTGCAAGTTCTCCTCCAAGTCACACACCATCCTGACTTAGAAGGATATTGTCGATCCTTCATCATCACTGGGTCAAAATCCTGGAACTCCCTCCCTAACAGCACTGTGGGAGTACCTTCACCACACGAACTGCAGCAGTTCAAGAAAGCGTCTCACCACCACCTTCTCAAGGGCAATTAGGGACGGGCAATAAATGCTGGCCCTGCCAGCGATGCCCACATCCCAGGAACGAATTTTTTTTTTAAATCCCATTTTCACCTGATGTCCTCACACCCACACTTCAACAGGGGAATCACTGGATTACAATCAGGGGCGGAAAACCCGAACTGATTTAAATTTCTTGTTGCTCACCCTCTATCTCAGGAGTGCTGTGGCTAATTGTAATGCACTCACCACTAGCCTGACTGATATCAGCTAACTTACCACAGGCCAGGTGATGTAAAAAGACGACTGAGCGCTTGGTTTGAGTAGAAAACAAGGCTTTAATCAACTGTTTCACAACCATGAGATTCTAGTTACATCACTCGTTCCTGGTTACAGAAACATCCTGAGCAAGCTGGGCCCACGCCCGAGTATTTGTACTCCTTGGACGGCGCCACCAGCTGGCCGCCCATTGTTACTTCATGAGTCATGATAAGATTCATGACACCAGGTATCAACACGACATGAGACCTCTCTATTCTGAATGGCCCAGCTACCCACTGGATAAAACGGAGCCATCAGGGGACCACACCATTACCAACTTTTTAATTCCTTCTCTGGATGTGGGCGTCACTGGCAAGGCTGGCATTTCTGGCCTAGTTGCCCTTGAGAAAGCCAGTGGCGGGCTGCCTTCTTGAACCGCTGAAGTCTGTGTGCTGAAGGTGCTCCTGCAGTGCTGTAAGGTAGGGAGTCCACAGTTTGACTGGCATATTCGGCAATAACTTCAAAGTTTATGCTTCTGCTGGTAACATTGTCCAAAATACGGGTGCTAAATTTCCTCGGGGCTGCGCTCCCACTCCAACAACAACAACTTGTATTTATATAGCGCCTTTAACATAGTAAAACGTCCCAAGGAGCTTCACAGGAGTGTTATCAAACAAAATTTGACACTGAGCCACATAAGGAGAAATTAGGGCGGGTCAAAGAGGTAGGTTTTAAGGAGCGTCTTAAAGGAGGAAAGAGAGGTAGAGGCGGAGAAGTTTAGGGAGGGAATTCTAGAGCTTAGGGCCTTGGCTGCTGAGGGCACGGCCGCCAATGGTGGAACGATTAAAATCCAGCACGGTGACTTCGGAAGAGGTTCAGTGGAGACCTCGTGTACTCGCCTTAACGGGGTCTCCACCGAAGTTACGGCGACAGAGCAGAAAACCCCCCACGGAAATTTAACACAGGCCTGTCTTTAAGATCTGTATAATGTCGATACAGGGGAGAAGGGCAAGTCCTCTTTGAATGGAAAATTCTTATTTTCTATGTTCTTGACCAGCCCCCTAATCAGATCACAGGAGTGTGTGACATTGAAATATGATCTGGGAGAATGTGATTTCATTCCTAGCTCAATTTTTCATTCCCGTAATTATTTTTTTGAACAGCCAAATAGGGAAAAACTACAAGTTTTCTTCAAAGAAAAGTTTGCTGAAAATCCTTCTTGTTGGACAGTTGGTTTGCCAACATGAGATCTTACACATACTGTCAGATTTCTAGCATTTGCAGCTTGCTTATTTTTAATCTGCATTGTTTCAAAAAGAAAGAACTTGCACTCTACAGTGACCTCAGTACATCCCAGAGCTCTTTGCACCATTGAATTACTATTAGTGAATATGCAATACAGAGCTAACTTGCATGTGACATAAAATGATCAGTCATTATAGAACGGTTACAGCACGGAAGAAGGCCATTCGGCCCGTCGAGCCTGTGCCGGCTCTCTGCAAGAGCACTTCAGCTAGTCCCACTCCCCCGTCCTTTCCCCACAGCCCTGCAAAAATTTTTCCTTCAGGTACTTATCTAATTCCCTTTTGAAAGCCACGATTGAGTCTGCCTCCACCACCCTTTCAGGCAGTGCATCCTAGATCTTAATCACTCGCTGCGTAAAAAAGTTTTTCCTCATATCACCTTTGGTTCTTCTGCCAATCACATTAAATCTGTGTCCTCTGGTCCTTGACCCTTCTGCCAATGGGAACAGTTTCTCTCTGTCTACTCTGTCTAGACCCCTCATGATTTTGAATACCTCTATCAAATCTCCTCTCAATCTTCTCTGCTCTAAGGAGAACAACCTCAGTTTCTCCAGTCTATCCACATATCTGAAGTCCCTCATCCCTGTAACCATTCTTGTAAATCTTTTCTGCATCCTCTCTGAAGCCTTCACATCCTTCCTAAAGTGCAGTGTCCAGAATTGGACACAATACTCCAGTTAAGGCTAAACCAGTGTTTTATAAAGGTTCATCATAACTCCCTTGCTTTTGTACTCTATGCCTCTCGTTATGAAGCCCAGGATCCCATATGCTTTTTTAACCGCTTTCTCAACCTGCCCTGCCACTTTCAATGATTTGTGCACATATACCCCCAGGTCTCTCTGTTCATGTACCCACTTGAGAATTGTACCCTTTAGTTTATATTGCCTCTCCTCATTCTTCCTACCAAAATGTATCACTTCGCACTTTTCTGCATTAAATTTCATCTGCCACGTGTCCGACCATTTCACCAGCCTGTCTATGTCCTCTTGAAGTCTATCACTATCCTCCTCACTGTTCACTGTACTTCCAAGTTTTGTGTCATCTGCAAATTTTGAAATTGTGCCCTGTACACCCAAGTCCAAATCATTAATATATATCAAGAAAAGCAGTGGTTCCAGTACCGACCCCTGGGGAACACCACTGTATACCTTCCTCCAGTCCGATAAACAACCGTTCACCACTACTCTCTGTTTCCTGTCACTTAGCCAATTTCATATCCATGCTGCCACTGTCCCTTTTATTCCATGGGCTTCAACTTTGCTGGCCGGCCTATTATGTGGCACTTTATCAAACACCTTTTAGAAGTCCATCTACACCACATCAACCGCATTGCCCTCATCAACCCTCTCTGTTACCTCATCAAAAAATGCAATAAAGCTAGTTAAACACGATTTGCCTTTAACAAATCTATGCTGGCTTCCCTTAATTAATCCACACTTGCCCGAGTAACTATTAATTCTGTCCCGGATTATCATTTCTAAAAGCTTCCCCACCACCGAGGTTAAGCTGACTGGCCTGTAGTGCTGGGTTTATCCGCTGGCACATTTCTCCGTATCCAAGGAGGATAAGAAGATTATGGCCAGTACCTTCATAATTTCCACCTTTACTTCCCTCAGCATCCCAGGGTGCACCCCATCTGGTCCTGGTGACTTATCTACTCTAAGTAGAGCCAGCCTTTCTAGTACCTCCTCTTTATCAATTTTTATCCCATCCACTATCTCAACTACCTCCTCTTTCACTATGACTTTGGCAGCATCTTCTTCCTTGGTAAAGACAGATGCAAAGTACTCATTTAGTATCTCAGCCATGCTCTCTACCTCCATGTGTAGGCCTCCTTTTTGGTCCCTAATTGGCCCCACCCTCCTCTTACTACCCGGTTACTATTTATATCCCTATAGAAGACTTTTGGATTCCCTTTTATGTCAGCTGCCAATCTATTCTCATGCTTTCTCTTTGCCCCTCTTATTTCCTTTTTCACTTCCCCTCTGTATTCAGCCTGGTTCTCACTTGTATTCTCAACTTGACATCTGTCAAACGCCACTTTTTTCTGCTTTATTTTACTCTCTATCTCTTTCATCATCCAGGGTGTTCTGGCTTTGGTTGCCCTACCTTTCCCCTTGTGGGAATGTACCTCGACTGTACCCATATCATCTCCTCTTTAAAGGCAGCCCATTGTTCGATTAGTTTTGCCTGCCAATCTTTGATTCCAATTGACCTGGGCCAGATCCGTTCTCAACCCACTGAAATTGGCCCTCCTCCAATTAAGTATTTTGACTCTGGATTGCTCTTTGTCCTTTTCCTTAGCTAACCTAAACCTTATGATACTTTGATCACTGTTCCCTAAATGATTCCCTACTGAAACGTGATCCACCTGACCCACCTCATTCCCCAGAACCAGATCCAGCAATGCCTCCTTCCTCGTTGGGCTGGAAACGTTCTGATCAAGAAAGTTCTCCTGAACACACTTCAGAAATTCTTTCCCCTCTCTGCCCTTTACACTATTGCTATCCCAGTCTATATTAGGATAATTGAAGTCCCCCATTATCACTACTCTATAGTCCTTGCACCTCTCTGTAATTTCCCTGCAAATTTACTCCTCTATATCCTTCCCACTAATAGGTGGCCAATAGAATACACCTAGTAGTGTAATGGCACCTCTATTATTTCTTAACTCTAACCAAATAGATTCTGTCCTTGACCGCTCCAGGACATCCTCTCTCTCCAGCACTGTAATATTCTCCTTAATCAATACTACCACCCCACCTCCTTTCTTTCCTTCCCTTATATCCAGGAATATTTAATACCCAATCCTGCCCTTTTTTGAGCCAGGTCTCCGTTTTCGCCACAACATCATATTCCCATGTGGCTATTTGTGCCTGCAGCTCACTAACCTTATTTACCACGCTTTGCACGCATGCACGGTAAACCTATCTTAGACCTTCTTGTATTTTCTCATAGTCAGACCCCACCTAATGCCGTACCATCTCTTATTCTAGTGCTATCTGTATCTCCCACTCTTTTGTGCACTTTGTTTCTCCTTTCTAATGCTACATCCTGGAGCCCATCCCCCTGCCAAATTAGTTTAAACTCTCCCCAACAGCACTAGCAACCCACCACCCCCCCACCCCCCGCGTGGATATTGGTACCGGCTCTGTTGAGGTGCAACCCGTCCGGCCTGTACAGGTCCCACCTCCCCCAGAACCGGTCCCAATGTCCCAGGAATCTGAAGCCCTCCCTCCTTTCTGCACCATCTCTGCAGCCACGCATTCATCTGCTCTATCCTTCTATTTCTATACTTATTTGCGCGTGGCACCAGGAGTAATCCAGGGATTACTACCTTTGAAGTCCTGCTTTTTAATCTGTTTCCTAGCTCCCTAAAATCTGCCTGCAGGACCTCATCCCTCTTTCTACCTATATTGTTGATACCGATATGGACCACGATCTCTGGCTGTTCACCCTCCCCCCTCAGAGAGTACTGCAGCCGCTCAGTGACATCCTTGACCCCGGCACCAGGGAGGAAGCAAACTATCCTGGAAGCACATCTGCAGCCGCAGAAACACCTGTCTGTTCCCCTAACTATTGAATCCCCGATCACTATTGCTTTCCCAATCTCCCTCCTCCACCTCATACAACTGAGCTGCCCATGGTGTCATGGACTTACATAGAAACATAGAAGATAGGAGCAGGAGTAGGCCATTCGGCCCCTCGAGCCTGCTCCGCCATTCAATGCGAACATGGCTGATCATCCAAATTCAGTATGATAGCAAAATACTGCAGATGCTGGAAATCCGAAATAACAACAGAAAATGCTGGAAAAACTCAGCAGGCCAGGCAACATCCGTGGAGAGAAATTAAAGTCGACGTTTCGGCACTTTACAGCCTTCCGGACTCAATATCGAGTTCAACAATTTCAGATCATAACCTCGGCCCCTATTACATTTTTACTTATATTTTTTATCCACACCTTTGTTTTGGTTTTTCCCTCCCCCCAATTCCTTTTTTTCTCTCTCCCACATGGCAGCTGTCTCCCATTCTGCCAGCGCATTTCACACCTAATCTAGAGCCGTCTTTTGTCTCCACTAGTCCTATCACCATCTCGTCTCGTTTTGAATACCTCTTAATGTCTCTTCTCTTTTGTTCTCTCCCAGCCTGGCCCCTTAATCTATTTCATTCCCTGTGCCTCTTTAGTCTTGATAAAGGGTTTTGACCCGAAACGTCGACTCTAATTTCTCTCCATGGATGTTGCCTGGCCTGCTGAGTTTTTCCAGCATTTTCTGTTGTTATCCAAATTCAGTACCCTGTCCCTGCTTTCTCCCCATACCCCTTGATCCCTTTAGCCTTAAGAAATATATCCAACTCCTCCTTGAATATATTTAATGAATTGGCCTCTACTGCCTTCTGTGGTAGAGAATTCCACAGGTTCACCACTCTCTGGGTGAAGAAATTCCTCCTCATCTCAGTCCTAAATGGCCTGCCCCTTATCCTTAGACTGTGACCCCTGGTTCTGGACTCCCCGACCATCGGGAGCATCCTTCCTGCATCTCGTCTGTCCAGTCCTGTCAGAATTTTATAAGTTTCAATGAGATCCCCTCTCATTCTTCTGAACTCCAGCGAGTATAAGCCCAATCGACCCAATCTCTCCTTATACGTCATTCCTGCCATCCCAGGTATCAGCCTTGGCTCTGGCTGTACTCCCCCAGAGGAACCATTGATCTCACCAGTGTTCAGTACATACCGGTTGGAGAGCAAGATGCACTCAGCGGACTCCTGCACTACCTGCCTGGTCCTCCTTTTCTATCTGGTGGTCACCCATTCCCTCTCTGCCTGCACACTCTTAAGCTCCAGCTGACGACACTTCCTGTACATGTGGTTGTCCAGGACACGGGAAGCGTCCTGTATTTCCCACATGGCACAGGATGTACATTCCATGGGACTGAGGTGCCCTGCCATGCCTCGATTTAATAGACTATTAACTAACTTAGCAGAAATAAACTTAAAACTTAAAGAAACACTCACCAGCTACTCACCAATCAGCTCCTTCCCTTGTGCTGACGTCACTTTAGGTTTTTTACTCTGACGTCACTCTTTCAAATTCTGCCTGTGTTGAGTTGCTCAGCTCTCGCTCCGCTCCCGCCCAGATCCGCCTCCTCTGGTCTCGGGCCTGCTCTCACCACACTCTTTATCCCCGCTCAGCTCTCGCTCCGCTCCCGCCCAGGTCCGCCTCCTCTGGTCTCGGGCCTGCTCTCACCACACTCTTTATCCCCGCTCAGCTCTCGGTCCGCTCCCGCCCAGGTCCGCCTCCTCTGGTCTCGGGCCTGCTCTCACCACACTCTTTATCCCCACTCAGCTCTCGCTCCGCTCCCGCCCAGGTCCGCTGCCTCTGGTCTCGGGCCTGCTCTCACCGCACTCTTTATCCCCGCTCAGCTCTCGCTCTGCTCCCACTCCGCTCCCGCTCAGGTGATTGGTGGTGTTAGTTGAGGGAGAAAAGTTGGCCAGAACTCCTTGGCCTTTTTCAAATAGCGCCGTGGGATCTTTTAAGTCCGCCTGAACTGGGAGACGGGGCCTTAGTTCATTCAAAAGATGCCACCGAACACCATGCAAGTTATTTCTTTCTTTGCAGCACTCCCTCAGTACTGCATTGACGTCTCAGCCTGGATTATGTGCTCAAATCCTGGACCTGTTAATCTCTTGACAGACTAATTTACAGGTGATCTTTATATTCTGGTATTTCTGGTTTGCCTTCACAAAAATAGCAGGTTGTTGAAGATAGTGAATTCCAGTAACTCTGTGGGTAGAAACAACATTTCACACAAGTGCTTCCCATTCGCAATACACCGCCTTGCGCTGAAGTTGTTTTCATGTGCTGAAACTTCAGCTGAAAACGCAGGCTTCACCCTCCAACCATTGGCCCGAGCCTGAAATATGAAACGGCCAACCTGCCTTGCACCAGGAGAGCCATTTTTTCCTCATGAACTCCTGCTGCGTTCAGCAGATGACCTTCTGGCTGCATCGACTGTTGGAAAATGGGTGAGATTGTAGTCGGGCAAAGCAGCACCGAGAGGCTGGGCGTCCCGCTGCTCTCCTGAAATCAGAACGGCAAAGTAGAGGCATCATAAAGTTCCCCTTTTGAGCAGCTGTGAGTCCCAATTCAGTTCCACCCCTGCATTGCAATCTCCAATTTCCTTTATCCAGGTGACCTACCACATGCACTAGTCATGAATTCAGTGTCAACTGTGCACTAGGGCTGGTGAGGAAAGAGGAACACCCCCATACCAATCAGAGCCGTAATCTCGAAACGAATGTGAAGTACATCAAGGGGTTCAGGAACTGGGTAATTGTTGGCAATTTCAGTGCTGGCCAAAAAACTCTTTTGGTATTTCAGTAGTTCAGGTTGCAGGAGAATGTACGTCAGCTCCCCGTGTTTGCATTGCTTAAATCACCTTCCTTGTCCTAAAGGCAGAATCCTAGACATCAATCTCCTGCAACTCGGGTTACCAACTCTGTTTGGATCTATTCCTAGAGGTTTCATCCAATGACCTGCCACCTCCAACCATCCCAGCCAGTCAAACGGGCTTTTTTTCCCCCATCTCTAATATTTTTACAACCAATAACGAACAACAAGTGAAAGTGTTCAAAGAAAATGAAGCAAACCCACAATTTTTTTAAATACCTCTGATTTTTCCCTCAGGTTGCTCACAGCAGTGTCCAGGAGATTAATCTTTGATTCCTGGAGACTCCAGGACAATCCTGGAGAGTTGGAAACCCAAACTACAAAAGGGCTATAAATAAAAGTGCCCACCGAAAGCCAGTTAAAGGGATCATTGCTCAGAAGTCTCTTTATTAGTTTGCATTTTTCATGATTCAGTGCAGAAACAGTGATGTGATTTCTGGTGCCTCTTGATTTATTTAGACGGTTCATGTTTTGAAAAATGTTTTCCGTTCTTGTTTGGAAATTTTTGACGTTTTTCATAACATAAGCAAGTCTGCAAAGGCATTAATAATGTAAGGGGGCAGTAATCAGGCCATCACTACAAAGAATTCGTGTTTAATTTGTAATGTAAATGATGCTTTTTGCCAGAATTTTTCCTCCCCCTTATTTGTTTATATGTATTTTACTCCCTTCTGTTTAATTGCCCCTCCCCATTTACCGTGTGTCGTTGCCTTGCTGTGGCAGGAGAGGGACAGAATATCTACCAGCAACACTTTGCAAGAGTTTTTTTTACAAACTGGAAGTGCTAGTAACTAAAATAAAAAAATGGAAAATGCGAGAAGTGCATGGCAGACCTGTGAGCACAAGGTCGACACCTGAAACATTAATCCGAATGCCGATTTACTGTTTTTATTCCTCCCGGGGGGTGGGGGTGGGGGGCAGGTTGTGGGGTTGTTGTGAAAGTAACATGGGGTGGGGGGAATTGACTTTCCAACCTATTTAAAAAATGACCTCCTTGTGGAGAGTGCTGCCCTTGTCCCATTCTCGACTCCACAATCAGGAATGGAGGCATTGCAAGAGAGAACCACTGCAGCTGGCCCTCAACTTTATCTCCTTTTAACACTTCAGTGTTGCAGCAATACTTTCTTTTCCTTGAATCCAAACCTTAATCACCGCTGTCCACTTACGGCAAGCTATTTGGTCTTTAATCCCAGTTGTACTGGAAGCAACTACAATTTTGTTGTAAGCTATCGCTTTGCTTGGCCTAGAACAATAATTCCAGGCACTTCCAAAGATGAGGAGATAACCATTAAACTCAAGGTCACTGTAATTATCTGTCCAGTCAGATCTGTTGGCAACTTGGCATTGCCAGCATCTGCACAGCTTCGGTCATTAAGAGAGATCCGATTGGCTGTCTCATTTTCTCAATCACTCTTATGCTCAGAACCCTTTGTTTTTTCTACTCCTTCGGTCAAGGGGGAAGAAAGGAATAAGCTACTGTGTTATTAGACTAATGAAGTTCTACAAGTTTAAGTAACACTTCTCCAGCTATTCATAAAGTGCCAGCCGCACGCTGCCTGTTAATTCACAATTTGTCAACAAAGATTAGTTAATTCTCACAAGGACTTGATTCATTTTACTCTACCCTGACCTCCTTGTCAGCTTCAGATGTGAGTTCGAGACGTTGAGCAAGTTTAGACAGGCCCTTTCCTCTCAGTTTTGTTGAAAACAAGTTGAGTACAAGACAGAAGAGTCAAACTGGAGAAACAATTAAAAATGTAATTAATTCACGGCTAACCCTTTTGAGGATGGTGGCAGCATTTCCAGAAAGCACTACAACCCAACTTCGAATGAAAAGAACGTATCCCATTTATCCAAAAGCAAAATACTGTGGATGCTGGAAATCTGAAATAAAAACAGAAAATGCTGGAAATACTCAACAGGTCAGGCAGCATCTGTGGAGAGAGAAACAGAGTTAACGTTTCAGGTCGATGACCCTTCGTCAGAACTGGAAAAATCTGGAGATGGAACAGGTTTTTAAGCAAGTGTAGGGGCAGGGAAAGGGGGGAGGGGAGGAAAGAACAAAAGGGAAGGTCTGTGATAGGATGGAAGGCAGGAGAGATTAAGAGACAAAAGGGATGATGGTGCAAGGCAAAAGGAGATGGTAATGGGACAAGTTAAGAAACAAAAGATGACTCTAGATGAAGTGTAAATGGCAATGGCAGAATGATCGACAGCTGCCGTGTGAGAGAGAAAAAAAATGAAAAAAGAGAGGGGCAGAGGTTATGATCTGAAATTGTTGAACTCAATGTTGAGTCCAGAAGGCTGTAAAGTGTTTAATCGAAAGATGAGGTGCTGTTCATTGAGCTTTGTTGGAACAGTGTAAGAGGCCGCGGGTGGTGAGGTCAGAGTGGGAGTGGAGCGGTGAATTAAAGTGACAGGCGACCGGAAGCCAGTGTCACCCTTACAGACTGAACGGAGGTGTTCCGCAAAGCGGTCACCCAATCAGCGTTTGGTCTCCCCAATGTAGAGGAGACCGTATCCCATTTATCTCTCACTTGATCCCTGAGGGATTGTAAAGGGGCGTGCATTCTCATTAGCTAGAGTCAGCTGTGCAATAATCCCCTTTTTTCTGGATTGCTGTGCTCCAAATTTTATTTTGTTTTTGGTCGCATTGCTTTGCCGGAGTGGTGGTATAATTTACCACTGTTTTCTTTTTGCTGATAAGAGTAGTGGCTGTATGGGGTAGACGATCAGGATAAGCAGGAAGTAAGAGTTCAAACTTCTACAACTTGCAGCCTCTATGTTCCTTTATCAGCATATTTATATAAAAGAATTTTGGGGTTAAATTTCAGGGGGGGTTGCCCTGATTGTTCGCCTTAACTTTGATGGACCCTCCCAGGAAACCCCTGGAGAAATGTCATAAGCGCCACTAATGCCATTTTCCTGGGTTTCTGCAGATCGTCTGCCAAAGATAAGTCAACAATGGGGAGAACGCCAGTGGAAATAACTGGCGATACACTCATTGGATGGAATTTCCCTCTTTGCCAGACGAGCTGGTGTAAAGTTAGTTGGACTGACTTTGCAGTGACCTGTCCAGATGACCACTGACCATATGCAAATAGTTTTGGCCTCGCTGGAAGGAGGAAGAAAAGTACTGCTGTTGCAGGAATGTTAACGTGGTTGGCTACCACTTAGGCAGCAAGAGGTTTGGGTCTCGGAGCCAACCCCAGGCCAATTTGCCAGTGGGGGTGAGTGCACCCATTGGCCTGCAATCGATTGGGGAGGACTCTTTCAATTTTAAACCCTCTCTGCCAGCCCGGGCATCAACAGATGCCAGTAAAACACAGGCATGCGATTAGGGATGGACAATAAATGCTGGCCTTGCCAGCAACGTCCACATCCTGTGAATGAATAATTTAAAAAAAATGTGCCCCCATATTTGGGCAGAGCTTCTGGGGTTCATGTCACTTTTGGCAGAAAATGGGGTGGTGGCCTATCATAATGGGTCTCTACCTACCACCTCCAGCTTGTCCAATAATGCCTCTAAAGCGGAATAAACGGAGATATAAACTTGACTACTGCTGGTCTCATACATGTAGCAAAGATGCTCGAACCTGAAAGAAATGCTGTGTGGCAATATCAATTAACAGCAATGGAAAACAATCAAATGCTGTTCAGGACTAATGATGGGAGCAAATAAGGCACATTAGGTTTCTACTAAATTCAAACACAGCCACACTGTGGTGCAGCATACTGATGCTCTTTGCATTCAATTACAGTAGGTGGGTGCTACTGGCAAGGCCTGATTTACTGCCCATCCCAAATTGCCCTGAAAGGGCACTGGGCTTCCTTGTATCGTGATTGTGTTTACAACTGAGTCTTGCTAGGAGTCAACCACATAGGCCGCGATTTTGTTGACCTCGGCGGGTCCGTGGTGGGTGATGTCGGTGGTGGGTCCCAACCTCACTGCTGTCTCCATCCCGGCCTCTAAAATTAATTTCCCTTGATGGGGCTTGTTAAGCCCGCCCAGCGTATTTCCCAGCCAATTAGAGGAAGCGGGTCTGATGACGTCATTTGATGACTCGTCATCAGCCGGTTTCCTTAAAGGGACCACGGCCAACTTTATTTTGACAGTTGTGCTGTCAGCGTTCTACAGCATTGAGGTGCTGCAAAAATTGACATGCACAGCTCAGAGGTGAAGGGCTGCAACCAGGCTCCCTCCCGCATGTCTCCCCTCTATATGCTTATGGAGAGAGTCACAGCACGCAGGGAGGTCCTCTTCCCTTCTGACGGGTGGAAGAGAACTCCCCAGGAGATCAACACAGCCTGGTTGCACAATGCAGAGGAGGGCACAAGCCGGGATGTGGTCAGGAGGATCTGGGTGCCACTAAACTTTCAATGATCTCAGTAGATCACAAAACGTTTGTACAAAGCCACACTTAACCGCATCCTGCTGTGCCTCTCATCACATCTCCATCACTCTGCCTTCCCCACCCTACTCCTGCACATCCTTACTCACATCAACTTACCTTGCACCTCCACCCATCCCTCTCTATCTATATTATCCCCATCTCACTAGCCACCCCTCACACTCACCCTCATCTTAGTGCAATCATACCAACTAACAACACACAAGGGTAGGCACTTTGGTGTTTTATGCAATGTTCATGTAAAGTTTCTGTTACTATGCTGTCAAACATTGAAACTTTATTTTCAACACTTTGCGTTCTTGGGCAGATTTGTTTGCACCTTTGGAAGTTGCTTAGTGAGTTTCAGTGAAGGGTGAGACATAACGGTACCCCCGCAGTGGTCATGAGTGTATAAGGAATGGCATGGTCATTGTAGGGTTACTTTATGGTGTTGGTGTGGGGTAGTGCCAACCTGGCGCATCATGTGGCAGCCAAGGTGTACAGCATCAAGTGAAGTAAATCTGGCCATGGTAAGGCCATCCTTGGCCTCCCGGGTAGCAATACGGTCGCATGCTGATGCCCTCTGTCCTGTGCAACATCAGGTGATTGTGGAGAAGGTTAGTGGTGTTGTTGTTGGTGCTGCTGGTGTTAGGGCTGATCGTGGTGGGATTCTGAGGACCGAGGTGAGTGAGTGTAAAAGGCACCTATGCTGATGGAATAGATGGCAGGTGAAGTAGAGTTGACAGAAGAGATCTGTCAATGGTGAGAGAGTTAATGAGGTCAGAATGGATGGAGATTTGTGTAAAAAATTTGCAGATGGTGAATCTGTTGTGGAAATGCAGTGAGGAAGAGCTTGTGGCTGAGGGAAGATAACTCTGTAAGGTGGGAGTTTTACTGTACATTTGAAGCTGTCAACTCAACAGCTGATTCAATGGCCACTGAACTCCCGCCTCAGCTTGACAGATGTGGTCCATGACCAGCGTGGACCCCGTAGGCGAGCTGTCAAATGTAGAAGGTGAGCTGAAATTCATTCTTAAGTGGCTCTAAACAAGCCCAAGCCACTAATTACCTTTAATTAGGACCCCCGCTGTGAACCCGCCGCTGCATGTCGGGTCTGCTCAGCGTTGACAGACCCAACATCGGGGAAGGGCATGTGGCAGCGGGTTCACAGCAGGGTCCTGCCCTGCCGGGGAAAAAAAACACTTTCCCACCCGAACCACCACCGATCGCGCCCGCTGACCCCCCAGAAAATCCAGCCCATAACGTGGGATTGGAGTCCCATATAGGCCAGACTGGGTAGGGGTGGAAAGTACGGAAGGAATAAAGGACATTAGTGAGCCAGTTGGGTTTTTAAAAACAATCCAGCAATTTTCATCACCATTTATTTTTCTGGTGCCAGCCCACAAAAATCACCAAATTTACTTAATTCCATTTCACAACTTGCCATGGTGGGATTTGAACTCACAACTGCAGGATCGTTAGCCCAGTAACCTTAACTACTATGGTATGAATTGAACTGGTACAATAGAAACGTAGAATAGTACAGCACAGAAGGAGGCCATTCAGCCCATCGAGTCTGCGCCGGCTCTTTCAAAGAGCAATCCTGTTAGTCCCACTCTCCCGCTCTTTCCTCATATCCCTGCAGTTTTTTTCTCCTTCAGATATTTATCCAATTCCCTTTTGAAGGTTACTATTGAATCTGTATCCACCACCCTATCAGGCAGTACATTCCAAATCCTAACCACTCGTTGCGTAAGCAAACTTTTCCTCATGTCGCCTCTGGTTCTTTTGCCAATCACCTTAAATCTGTGCCATTTCATTATTGACCCTTCAGCCATTGGAAACAGTTTCTCTTTATTTACTCTGTCTGAACCCTTCATGATATTAAACACCTCTGTCAAATCTCCTCTTAGCCTTCTCTGCTCTAATGAGAACAACCCATCTTCTCCAGTCTATCCATGTAACTGTAATCCCTCACCCCTGGAACTATTCTAGTAAATCTTTTCTGTACACTCTCCAAGCCTTCACGTCCTTCCTAAAGTGTGGTGCCCAGAATTGGAAACAATACTCCAGCTGGGGCCGAACTTGTGTTTTATATAGGTTTAGCATAACTTCCTGGCTTTTGTACTATATGGCCGGGATCTTACCTGAAGAGGCGCGTTGGGACGGGACAGCTGCCTTCCGGGTTCTAGTCCCGCCCCCAGTGGCGTCCGACATACAGACGCTATTTTGCGTCAATTAGCCTTGTTAAGCCCACCCTGCGGGCTTGCCAGCCAATTAACAGAAAGCCGGTGTCAGGTGACGTCAGTTGATGATGCGTCATCTGCCGGTTTTCTTAAAGGGGCCACCACCATTTCTTTTTGACAGATGATTTTTTTCAGTGTTTGACAGCATTGAGGTGCTGCAAACACTGACAATCACTGTACAAAGGTGAGCCCTTGCACCCAGGCCCAGTAGACCCAGTGATTCTCTCCTTAGGCTAAAACAGATGGCAGCTGCAGGTGAGGTTACAGAAGCGATCTAGCACTGGTGAGAGAGGTTCTCCCAATGAGGTGGGACTAGACAAACACTTCAAAGCTTGTCACCTACAGAAAATTCTAAACACATTAAAAATAACTTTCCCAACTTTTTCTTATCTCTGCAACTCACCAGTTTCCCATTGGATCCTTCATACCACTTCTGCAGCTGTCATCTATACACAAACATTACAGTAGACCCACAACACACCACACTTACCCTGGCGGGATTTCCCGACGTCAGGAAGCCCGCAGTAGAAGTGTCAAAATTGGAAAAAGCCTCTTAACTGCCTGTTAACTACCTGTTAACAAGCAGTTAAGTGGTTAGAATCCTCTTCCCGCCACTAGGAGTCGGGTCCCTGCGCAAATCAGGGACCCGACTCCCGGGAAGATTGTCTGGAAGCGGGTTTGGGACCCGCTTCCAATATTTTTGATTTTGCCTGCCGTCCCGCCTCCTGAGGGCTGGTAAAATCGAGCCCTTTGCCTCTATTTATAAATCCCAGGATTCGATGTGCTTTATTAACTGCTCCTGTGTAGGTCGTTCCACCACGCTGAAGGCAGCTGCCTGTCACACAGCTAATCAGGAAATTCTGAGACTTGGGATAACAACTGCTGGGTGATGTTACCTGGAAGTCAGGTAGGAGAAGATGTGATCATATAGCCAGAGGCTGGGCCTGTCATGATTGGGCTACAGAGAAGCAAGCAGCTGCTGCTGAAGCTCTGCACCTCCAATTGGTGGAGGAGAAAAATACATCAGTCAGCTGTGCAGAGTTTCAATTTTGTTCTTTAAAATTGGTATTTAGCTTCCTTACCTAGTGGTTAAAGGCATCATCACTCAGTGTTGTACTAAGCCATACTGATTAAGAGGTCACATGTTTGATTGCCAGTCTGTGCTGAAAAAGCCGATCTCAATTAACCGTAGTGACTCCTGGCTGAGAAGGGTAAACTCAACCAGGGTTCTTTCTTCAGATCACTATCCATGAACCATATTGGAAAGTACACAGGGGCAGACATCAGGTAAGGGCAGGATTGGACTCAACAGTGATGCTTTCCATAGTTGTTTAGGCTGCCAACAATCTGTAGGCTCGCATAGGAGTTAAAGTGGGGCAGAACGATCTGGTATGATGCATCAGCCCTTGGCATCCTGGCACAAAGTGAGACACCCAGGTAGAAATGGGCATGCTGTACAGCAAGTACCATCTGTGCTTGTGCAGGTAAGTCCAGCCAAGCATGCACAGACAGAATTCCCTGCTCATGATAGTGTTCATGAGACTGGTCCAGAATCCCATTCTCACAGCTTGAGACATGCATATTGGTGTATGTTAGCTGGGCTTTGGTTCTGTACTGCAATGTATGGTGCCGTAGGGAAGGTCTTTAACCATCTGATCTCAATAAGTGATCACTTAAGCCAAGGACATCCAAGTAATTGCAGGCACTGTAATTACCTTTAAATTATTTTGAAATAACTGTTGGAAAATTATTTCTAACCAACTGCGCAGCATGTTTCCCTGCTCTTGTCTCTTGCTCACTGGTCCTCCCCAGATCTCCACAGTCTTTCCACAATTTTTCACTGATCTCAGCAAATGCTATGTGCAAATTTGGCTGCCGCGTTTCCTACATTGCAAGAGTGACTACACTTCAAAAGTACATCATTGGCTGTAAAGCACTTTGGGACGCCCTGAGGTTGTGAAAGGCGCTATATGAATGCAAGTCTTTCTTCTTCAATGTTTTTGCTAATTTAGACAATCTTTTTGCTGATCTTAGAGTGAATTTCATTGCTACCTTCCCATTTCCAAGTCTTTCCTAAACCTATTGAGCATTTTTGGGTCTGCTACAGTTCTCCATCCCCCTCCTGTCTCTAGCTTCACATTTGATTGAGCTCAGTGTAACTCAGTCCAGTTTTAACTTGGTGTACTAGAGATGCATTCGGTTTCATTTTCCGGTGTTTTTTAAATTTAAGTCTCTCAATTTAATTTTGTAATAAGAGAAAATATTGTTTTATATAGTTTCGTTTTTTTTTTAAATGCAAACTAAAAGCGTTCTAACTCTTCTCGTCTTCCTAAAATAATAACGTACAAGACTCCTGATTTTAGAAAGTTACAGGAGGAATAAAATTTGGAAAATCAAACAAATTCTCACCTAAATAACATTTACTTTAGGTTAACTTTCTTTTAAGAAAAACAGTTTTTTGCTCAGTTCTTTAATTTTTTAAAAAATGTATGACTTGCCCAAATGGAAGAGCTGAGTTTTAATTGCTGCGTTTTGGCAAGTGCTGGTTCGATGTTGTGATGATTGCTGGGATGGGGGAAGGGGATAGCCTGGATCAATACACTGAGCCACGAAGCAAAGCCCATGGAAAAATAGAAATAAAAGAGACTCTTTCCTCTTCTGCTGTCCTGGCCAATGTTCCTTCCTCAGCCAACACCACCAAAAAAGTAGATTAAGTGATGACACATCTCATTACCATTTGTGAGATCTTGCTGGGTACAAAATGGCTGCTGCCTATATAGTGACAACTGTACTGCAGAACAATTCATTGTAGCTCTTTGGTGCGTTTCAGATACACATGATAAATGCAAGATTCTCTATTATTATAGAGTTGAACAGCAGTCACCTGGCTGCACTCTAACTCTGGGTAGGTACTGTAGTGTATGTACCCGTCTACCTTTAAGAGAACTATTGTATGTAACCGTTCACCTTTAAGAGAACTATTTTAGGTGTGGCACTACTTTGTTTGGCTTCTGTATACGGTAATACCGACGGTGACCACACCAGTATATAAGTGTTGTGCCAGGAGTTATTGGGCAGATTCGCCCTGACCTTCGAATAGTAAAGTCCTGTTTTAAGTTACTCTTGGAGTCTGTGTATTAATTAACTAAACAACCCACAGACTTTACAGTGGCGACGAGTCCGATCGTACCCTGCGGCAACAATAATTCCGAAGCAGTTAACGAGTGTCGAGAAGAGGCAACCGCCCTCGTCATTCTGCTGGGAGAAAACTGGAGTCTGCAGAGCTGGAAAGGAAGAAGAATTCAGAGACAAAGACTTCCATCAGCAACAGGCACTGACTGTCCCTTCTGCCACGGTGAGGAGTGAGCCGATCAGCACGAGAAGCAAGGTGGCCACGGTGACTGTGAGTAAGGCAAAAGTAAAAAGAATAACCGGAGGATAAGGGCGGTGCACTCGACCACGGTCGAGGGGGAAAGGAGCCGGACAGAAGTCGGGCCCAGAGACTGGGGCAGCGTGGAGCAAGGAAGCCGCGGTACAGACAGGCTGGGGACGCAACGGCGTCGTGAGACAGCTAGACCGCGACCGGCGAAAAAGGCCGGGCAGCGACCGAAGCCACGAAGCGCTGCGACCGGGAGCGTAGGCGCGGGAAGATATAAAAACTCAGCCGCAGCCGGGGAGGGAAGCACCGGACTGCGAGACGGCTGGGAGAGGCGTTTGGGAGCCGAGCGAGCGGGAGAGGCAGAGCCGACCAAGGGAGACTGCGCGAGAGCCAGTCCAGCGGCTGAAACTGTTCTCCGTCAACGGGGTGTACCCAGCGCCGGTAGAGCCGAGAGAGCGGGAGAGAGACCGAGCCCGAGCAAGGGGAACTGAGCGAGAGCCAGCCCAGCGGCTGAACCTGTTCGCCGTCAACGGGGTGTACCCAGCGCCGGTTGCCTTGCTGAGAAAAGGGAAAGCACTGAAGCCGACGCGCAGGCTGTGAATCTGAAAGCCAGCGGCCATCGCCTGTGGGGGAAAGTGTACCCCTCCCGCTAGGGAAGAAACGCGGGAAGCCGCCATTAGGCGGGGAAGAAGACAGAAGCGGGAAATCGCCATTGAAGTGGGCGGGGAGAGAAGATAAGCGCGGGAAACCGCCATTTTCGCGGGAACCGCCAGCTTGGAAAAAAAAAATTTAAAGAAATAATTCGTGGTGTTATCAGGAAGAGAGGAAGATGCCTAAGCATGGTAACATCAACGATTTTAATTCCGAGGTAGAAGACTGGGCCACGTATGTGGAACGCATTGAGATCTATTGTGAGGCCAATAAAATAGAAGAAGATGACAAAGCTATAACCTTGCTAAACTCGATGGGCGCGAAGACATACGAGCTCTTGAAGCATCTACTATCACCAGCTAAACCGGCGGATCAGACTTTCGATGATATTGTGGCTGTTCTGAAGGATCACTTGAACCCCACACCGTTGATGTTGGCGGAACGATTCAAATTCTATGCGAGAACGCAACGGAAAGACGAAAGCAACGCAGAATACTTGGTCGAACTGCGTAGACTAGCGAAATACTGCCAGTTTGGAGGGAATCTGACAGAGGCATTGCGAGACAAGTTCGTGTGCGGGTTCGCAAAGGAAGGAACGCAAAAGCGACTACTCGAAGAGAACGACCTTACACTTGACAGGGCTGTCCTTATTGCAGCATCGCACGAAGCCGCAGTGAAGGGAACTGCGGAAATGCAGCTAAAGACAGCAGCACTAAGTGTGGATCAAATTACCTCGACAACAACAAAATGTTATCGTTGTGGGAAGACAACACACGACCAGAACCAATGCTGGTTTAAGAACCAGGAATGTAGGAAATGTGGCAAACTGGGTCACATAGCTAAGGTATGCCGGTCAGGGAAGAAGACCAACAACCAAAGGACCAACAACCAAAGGAAGCCATCACAGGAAAAGTACAACAAGGTACACAAGGTGGCTGAGAAGAGTTCAGACGAACAGAATTCAGACTCAGACCCAAACGGCCAGGAGCTGGGTAGTCTGAGAATTCACAATGTGAGTAAGGAAGCTGACCTACAAACTATCTGGGTCATGCTAAAAATAGCTGGAATCCAAGTGAAAATGGAGTTGGACACTGGATCAGCTCTATCAGTCATAAATCGAAGGGATTACCACCGGCTATTCTCACATATACCCTTAAGAGATACCAAGTTCGTATTGCAGATATACACGGGGCATAAAGTATACCCCATGGGAAAGATAAGAGTCAAAGTGAGAGATAGGGGTAAAGAACACCCAAGAATGAACTTATACGTACTACATGAGGGAGGACCACCACTTCTAGGACGGGAGTGGATCAAGAAAATAGACATGGAATGGCACTATCTAAAAGCCATAACGAGTGAGGACGCGGTGCAGACAATCAGCTCAGATTCTGAAACGGATGACGATAAGACCAACCCAAATATGAAAGACAAGGCTGAAATGGACTTGCTGACGAAGGTTGGAAAAACGAAGGCATGCATAAAGGCTTATGCTCCAGAGAAGAACAAAGTTTCAGAACAGAACTCCACCGAACAACGACAACCTAGTTTGACAGAAAATTCTGAGCCTGTTCAAGTTACGGACATATCCATGACGGAAGAACACCGAGCTCGGACTCAAACTTATTTCAAATTACGACAACAATTAGAACAATTGAGTTACCGTCTCGTACAAGAGATGAAAACAATGAAAAAGTTCTATGACACCGAATGGGAGAATCTGGAAAGACAACAGAAGCAGCTAGCTCAAGCAGAGAGCGACCATAGAGCCATCGTGACCAATTACCGATCACATCTCCCTTATGCTGTTCAGGAGTTAGAATATTTGCAGGAAGAAGCAAATGAAGAGGAATCTTCAGGAAGCCAGGATTTTATTCCAGTTCTTCTCTACGACTCCTTACAAGCAGAGTGTGAGAAGTTGAAAGAACAGTATGAACAGGCCCAGGCTACAATTCTGGAAGGGGTTAACTCGGCAACCTCCGAAAAGCTAGTTTCAGTGGAAGCATATGAGCAATTGAAGGTTGAACATGAGCAAGAAGTCCAAAGGCTGCAGGAAATTCTTGATGAGCTCAAGGCCAAGACAGACTCATCGGTAGAAGTTCCATCCATAGATGAGAAATTAGAGGTGAAAGACATGGCAGAACATGAAAGACAAGATGTACAAGAACTCATAAAAATATTAAAGGAAACCCAAGACAAATATGGGGCGGCAATGACCGAGATTCAACAACTTGAAGAACAGATTCAACTGGGAATCCGTTCAGTGGAAGAAAAGGGAACTGTAAGAAACACAGAGACTGTAAGAATGGCCTCTGAACATGAGCTAGAGAGCATCAAGGCGCAACTTCTCCGAGCGCTGGAAGCCAAAGTACAAGAGGAAAAGAAGGTGAAAGCATTGGAGGAAAAGGTGGATGAAATGGAGAAGACTCTGACCCACAGTGTTCCCGTGGAAGAGTTAACGGTCAGCCAACTCCTTCATATGCTGAAGGACAAGACTCTACAATGGGAACAATCTGAACACGAGCTTCAATCTTCAAAGGGAAGGAGTTCGGAGCTCTCAAAAGTTATGGAAATAGCTGAGGTTGCAACACAGATTTTACAGGGATGCCAAAAGTACGCTGAATCACGTCAATGTGAACAGTAGAATGTTGAAACAGCTGCTCCAGTAGAAGGATTGAATAGCCTGATCAATCAATCCCCGAGGGAAGGGGAAGTATTGAAATCACAAACGAAGTCATTAGTGAAGGATTTGCAGGAAACCCAGGAAGAGCGGGATGAATATGAACGCATGAAGAAGTCTCTTCAGGAAAGATGTCTAGGGAGGGAACAACAGTCGGCTAACGTCCAGTTGGGTACGGAAGAAGTAGCAGGCCCTCTCGCTAGACTAGCTCAGGACGACACCGAATATTACCATGACCTGTTGAGTGACACGGAATATTACGATGACTTGGTCTGCCCAGCTTGTGATGAAAACTCCCAAAGTGCAGAAATCAGGATGAAGCACTTAAAGTCTAAGGAACATAGGGAGATGGTGGCGCTACAGCTGGCAGCGGATAAGGGAGCCCCGAGAGTCTCCAAGAAGCAGAAAAGAAAAAGACGAAGCAGAAGACGATAACCATCTAAATCATTATCACTTCTATCAGATCATGCACGTGGGCCCCACGAAGGGGGCCAAATCAGTTGGAAAGTAGGAAAAATTACCAAGGCAGTCCAGCTGTTTGTAAAAGTCAGCACTGCTGGTTCAGCAGGACGGAAGTTCAAGCTGTTAAGCCAAGGGAAAGACTATTGGATGAGTCACGCTAGAAATGTGAACCGGCTACACCACAGAGATGTTGTTCGGACCGAGTCAAGACCAGAGACTGAATCTGTGAACTGTTCCCGCAGAGACTGAATCTGTGAACTGTTTCCCGCAGAGACTATATCTGTGAATTGTTTTACATGAAGTTGATTATATGTTATGTTTAATGGGGAATAAGTATGTTGTAAGCTAAAAAGGGAGGATTGTAGTGTATGTACCCGTCTACCTTTAAGAGAACTATTGTATGTAACCGTTCACCTTTAAGAGAACTATTTTAGGTGTGGCACTACTTTGTTTGGCTTCTGTATACGGTAATACCGACGGTGACCACACCAGTATATAAGTGTTGTGCCAGGAGTTATTGGGCAGATTCGCCCTGACCTTCGAATAGTAAAGTCCTGTTTTAAGTTACTCTTGGAGTCTGTGTATTAATTAACTAAACAACCCACAGACTTTACAGGTACAAAGCATGAGGAGACTATAAAACATATTGAAGTATAAATTAACAGTCTTTTCCCACACTCTCGTGTTTCCGTGATCTTTCTTTTACTCTCTTTTCTTTCCTATTTCTCTCTCTCTCTCTCTCCATTATCCTGTGCCTCTGTGGTACTTGGTTCGAAATTATTTTGATGGTTCATGAATGTGTTATTGAAGTCCTGCATGTTTGATAAGTACATTTTTGTGTGTCGCTTTTGATGCCGAATGCTGTTGTGAGTGTAAATAAAAGGAAAATGCTGCATAACTGGAATAAAAATAAAAAATACTGGAGAGGCACAGAAGGTCAGTTAGTTTCTATCAAAATAATCCCTTCTTCAGAACTGTTGAGTATATCAATTAATTGGAATTAAGAACATTTTATTTTTCCATTGAACTTTCATCATTCACTTTATTTCTTCATAATGAACTAGCAGGGATTAGGAGAAGAGTTAGGGAGAGATAACCAAAGATGAGACTGAAAGGTTCGGTCTTGAGGAGCCTTTTGAAGGTGGGGAGAGATGGAGAAGTTTAAAATGAGAGCTACAAAGAGTCGGGTCACGAGGGGGTCAGGGCTGTGCCACCAGTAGCAGAGCAGAGGGAAGGTGGACAGAAAGTAGTTCAGAGTCAGAAGAATGAGCTGGAATATAAATTACAGGAGGTTACAGAGATAGGGTGGAGAGAAGGATTTGTAAAGAAAGACCTTGCATTTATATATCACCTCACCACATCCCCAGGAGTGGGCCTTTGGCGTAGTGGTAGCATCCCTGCCGCTGGGCCAGAAGGTGTAGGGTTTCGAACCCCGCTCCAGACAATCCCGGCAAGTGGAGTCGGAGCTCCGGCTCTAAATTCTGGGTTGACATCCAGCGGGATACTTGCGTCCGTGGGTGTGGGTGGCCCCCCCCCCCCCTCGTATGGGTTGTGGGAGCCCGTAAAACCCTCCCGCCATAGGACTAACCACCCTAATGGCTGGTATGAAGATGGTTACGGTCACGGAAGGAGCGTTAACGCGGCCAGAAATCCTTCCACCACTTCATACAGTTCCCCAAAGGGAACAATGTGAAGACACGTACGACGACGACCACATCCCCAGGATGTCCCAAATGCTCAACAACCAATGCATTACTATTCTTTTGAAGTGCAGCCACTGTTGTTAAGTAAGCAAACACAACAGCCAATTTGTGTACAAACAAATGAAAAACAAATGAATGAATGACCAGATTCTGACGAAAGGCCTTCGACCTGAAACGTTAACTCTGTTTCTCTCTCCACGGATGCTGCCTGACCTGCTGAGTTTTTCCAGCGTTTTCTGTTGCTATTTCAGATTTCCAGCATCCACAGTATTTTGCTATTGTATTTGACCAGATAATCTGTTTGTTATGATTTTGATTGAGGGAGGAATGTTGGCCAGGACACTGGGAGAACTTCCTGCTCTTTGAATAGAGCCATAGGATTCTTGACATCCAACTGAGTTTAGCATCTCATCTGAAAGACAGTACCTCCTGCAATGCCACCTTCCCTCAATGCTGCACTGCAGTTTCAGCCTAGTGTGCTCAAAGTCCGTGTTGAAGTTTCAATCCACAACCTTTTGACACCAGATGCATGGGTGCTGCCAAGCTGTCGATAGGGTTGATGATTTTGAAGTTAAAGCAGTGGGGTATGGGGAGCCAACGGAAGTTAACAAGGATAGCGGGGAAAGTGATAGGAAATCGGGATTTAGCAAAGCACGGGATATGGGCAGCAGAGTTTTAAATGATTTGCAGCTTATGTAGAATTGAACTTGGAGATGACAAAAGCATCGATGAGGGTCTCAGGAGCAGTGGATGATTGCGAGAAGGTGGGCGATGTTGCAGGGATAGAAGTAGCTGGACTTGATAGATTTGGATGCAGCGTTTGAAGCTTAGCTCAGGGTCAAACAGGACAGCTAATTTATATTAGGGAATGGTTATACAAGAGTCAAATGTTACGTAAGCATTGTCAAAGATTATTGCAGGACAGGTGTGGCATTTATAGTCGAAAGATATACGGTGCAGAGACTGACAAGGAAAGGATTTTTATAAATGATTATTCCCAGTTTTAATGCTCAGCAAGATGAGGGAATTGGATATGATGAATACAACCCATCCCAATTTCAAGCACCCAGTGTCAGCACCAATTCACAATTCACAATTCAAATCGCTTTATTGGCATGATAAGTTACATCTTATGTTGCCAAAGCATCAAAATACATTTATGGTTTACCACATAAACGCAGTTCTATTCATACAGTGTATAAACAGGTATATCCCTGAGTGTATAAATATACATTCGCATTGTTTATATATATTCTTTTCTTAGTTTACTGGTTGGCTCTCTGTTCATGGCAAGCTGTAACATAGCGTGCCGCCAGTGTTATACAGCTTCTCTCCTCTCCCAGTAGGAATGGGAGTTTTTGGTTGTCATTCAGATTTCTGAAATCAGGGCATATTTGTGAGAATTTTTGGTAGAAATTCTCCCTGATGCCCTGATATTTTCCACAAGCTGTGAGGAAGTGCATCTCTGTCTCCACCACTCCCTGACTGCAGTGCGAGCATATCCTGTCCTCTCTTGGCAGCCTGGTCTGCCTGTGTCTGCCTTTTTCGATCGCTAGGCTATGTTCGCTAAGTCTGTACCTTGTCAAGGTTCTTCTCAGTTTGTTATCCTTTACCATGGTCAGGTAATCAGCTATGTTGTATTGTCTGTTTAGGGCCAAGTAGCAATTGAGTTTGCTTTGGGTTTTTGTTGTTTCTGCCCAATATGTCAGATATTTTTCCTTTTGCTTAGCGACGATTGTGTTGGGTCGAATTCTTTGTGTTACCCTGTCACTGTCCTGGGGCTGGTTATTGTTAGTATTGTTAGTAGTTACTTCACTGAGTCCCAGGACTAGTTGACTGAGGGTATTCTTCTTTATGGTCAGCTCTTGGCATTTCAGGGCGTCGTAGTGATAGCATTGGGGATTGCTCATTTGTAGGTGATTCCAAAATTTGGTGGCTCTTTTTTGGATAGTGATTATTAATGGATATTGGCCTAGTTCCGCCCTGCATGCATTGTTTACTGTTTTCCTTTGAGTCCGGAGGATACTTTTACAGAATTCTGCATGTAGGATCTCAATTGGGTGTTTGTCCCATTTTGCAAATTCTTGTTGAGTTAGCGGTCCCCATACCTCACTGTCATAGAGTGCAATTGGTTCAATTACTGATTTGAAAATTTTGAGCCAAATGCTAATTGGGATTTCTATTTGGATTGATTTTTTGATGGCATAGAAAGCCCTTCTTGCTTTCTCTTTCAGTTCATTCACAGCCAGTTTGAAGTTTCCCGTAGAACTGATTTTTAAGCCCAAGTATGTGTAGTTAGTGGTTTGTTCAATTTTGGTTGTTCCTACTGTGAAATTTATTTTGGGTCCCTGATGTTTGGATCTTTGCTGGAACACAAGGACTTTGGTTTTTTGGGGATTTATTGTCAGGGCCCAAGTCTGGCAGTACGACTCCAGCAGGTCCAGGTTTTGCTGTAGCCCCTCTTTAGTAGGTGACAGCAGAACCAGGTCGTCTGCATAGAGGAGGAATTTAACCTTGGATTCATATAGGGTGAGGCCGGGTGCTGTAGATTGTTCAAGTAGTTTTGCCAATCCATTTATGTAAATATTAAAGAGTGTCGGTGAGATTGGCGAGCCCTGCGTCACCCCCCGCCCCTGTGGGAAGTATTTTGTTTGTTTGTCTCCAATTTTAACTGCACATTTGTTGTTTGTATACATTGATTTAATTACATCATATGTTTTCCCTCCTACCCCACTTTCGATAAGTTTCAGGAATAAACCGTCATGCCAGATGGAGTCGAAAGCCTTCTGGAAATCTACAAAGCATGCGTAGATTTTGCTTTTGTTATGGTGAACGTGTTTGTCAATTAGGGTCTGTAGGGTGAAGATATGATCGGATGTTCTATAGTTTGGCAGGAATCCAATTTGGCTTTTACTCAAGACATTGTGCTCCTCAAGGAAGTTTATAAGTCTTTTGTTTATGATGCTACAGAATACCTTCCCCAGGTTACTGTTTACACAGATGCCTCGATAGTTGTTTGGGTCGATTTTGTCCCCACTTTTGTATATGGGCGTTATGAGTCCTTTGTTCCAGATATCAGGGAAATAACCGACACTCAGAACCAAGTTGAAGAGTTTTAGGATAGCCAGTTTCATTTTGTTGTCTGTGTGTTTAATCAACCACTCTCAGTTTCTATAGTGCCATATCTGTCTCAAATATGTTGCCAGCTTACAGCCAATGCCAAATGCTAGCAATGCAATTTGTTTATTTTTGTTGTTATTTTTGGTCAGTCAAAAAGGTTTTGGTAAGAGATCAGGTCATTCATAAATACCAGGTTCTCTCTGACAGAATGTGCCTCAGTCCCAACTTCAAAGGCACCCCCTGCTACACTAGAATGGCATTTCTGTTGATTTCCCACACCGACCATTAGTGAGTGGGAGCCCTCGGGCAGTGAACTTCTTCCTTTATGGTTCGTCGTCAAGTACTGGCCTATGGAACATGTTTCCGTTGAACTGAAGTACACCAGTTCAAATTGGCCCAGTGTTCAGATTAAATATATCCTGCAAACAGTGTGAAGTAACTTAATTCCAGTTTAATTCGCCCATTTGCCCTTTCCTGCTATTTGCTACAAATTTAATCAGAATTCAATTTGCATCCGCAAATTGCAAATCCCAAGCCCACAGTTTGCATTTTCAATCGCTCTTGTCTGTGGCAGGATCAGCTAGGTTGACACATTCCTGCCGTTGTCAACAAGTGTCACACACCGCCAGTTAATGCAGCTCCAGTACACCAGGGTGCAATACGTGAACCCCAGAGACAAAGCAGGACTGATGCTTAAAGGCAAATTCTCCAGCGTGCCTGCAAAGCTGAAACATGCTCCTACAAACACTTCCACTCGACAGAATATCCCTCCCTCTGCTATATTTGTTCTTTGTTCAGTACACTGAAACTCAATTTTAGTAATGTGTGCACTTGCAAAAAGTAATGTAAGCTGCTTTGCCATTGCTGGCCAGGGGGAGGGACCTAAGTGCACTGGTCTCTGTGGAAACCGGCTATAAACCCAGAGCAAACATACACTGAATCATGATCCCTATCCTGGTGGGGTACACGTGTAGAATGAGTGGACATTCACCGACAGCCTCAGAAGTCAAACAATACCAACATAGGTTGAGTGTGACTCCTCTTAGGGCCCACCTGTAATTGTTATCGTCATCAGCAGAATATACTTGGCCGAGGGACAGGGGGCATTACTAGATCTGGGAGCCATCCGGATATATTTAACATGAAAATCAACTTTAATTTTTTTTAATTTGCAACACACGTTGCGGAGCAGAATTGTTCTCATGAGCAACAGGAGGGAGTAACTTTTATGATTTAACATACACTACGCGGAGATTTGTGTGACAGGAATGTAAATTGGAAATTCAGGCATGGAAGATGTGGGCCGTGAAATGGGCGCCTTGACCGCCCTGCCTGAATTCCCAGCGTGTGCTATTGAGGGGCTGGAAAAGCGCTGGAGTAAGTCGACGAAGCAGCCCAGCTTTATTCCAGGATGCCATCTTGGAGGTCCCCACTGCAAGAGGTTCTGCAGACCATAGTAATTCCTGTTAGTGCAGAGGGATAACGTCCCGTGATTCGCAGCCTGAATGGAGTTGGCTGAAAGAGTAAAGGGCTGCCTCACAAGTGGCATGAACACAACGAATACATGAGGAAGAAAGTTGCAGTGTCTGCAAGTTTGCTCTGGTCAGTGTACCCAAACCTCGGCAGGTTTTGATATCTTGCGTTACAATGCATCCTAACAGCACTTTTCTGTAAGCTTGGTGGAGTATTACAGAGCAAGAGTGCACGGCACGGTTCTCGAACTTTCTAAATGCACAGGTGTGCCCTTGCTTTTGCCAGGGCAGTCTGTTTTGCTGCCATACCAATGCTTTTGACCCTTGACCCTTTAAATATTGCAAGCAACCAATCTTCTCTTGGGCAGTCCCTCGGAACCGAGGATGATTTGCTTCCACATTAAAAATGAGTTCGCAGGTGACTGATGAGTCCAATGCGGGACCTACAGTCTCTGTCACAGGTGGGGCAGACGGTGGTTGAAGGGGCGGGTGGGTGGGGTGCTTGGGTTGACGTGCGCTCCTTGCGCTTGGCTTCTGCTTGCTCCCAGCGAAGAGACTCGAGGTGTTCGGCGCCTTCCCGGATGCTTCTCCTCTACTTTGTGCGGTCTTGGGCCAGGGATTCCCAGGTGTCGGTGGGGATGTTACACTTTTTCAAGGAGGCTTTGAGGGTGTCCTTGAAGCGTTTCCTCTGCCCACCTGGGGCTCTCTTGCCGTGCCGGAGCTCCGAGTAGAGCGCTACCAAGCATGCGACCAACACAAGGTACTGCACGTTCATAGACTCACAGCAGGCGGCTGCTGGGCTAGGCTCTTGGGTGGCATGCATTTTTGTATATGCCTCATTCTAACCTGCACATAACAGGCACATAAAAAGTACCAAAGGGTGGGGAGCTCACCTCATCTTGGTCTGCTCCGCCAAGAGTTTGATAGCTGCGTGTATGTCACTCTTCAGGTTTTTTAACGGGGTTATCACTTCCATTAGCATTTTTTGAGGGGCTTTAATGATCGATGTAGAGCAAGCCTCAGCGCGGATAATACAGGTCAACCATGTCTAAAGGCACAGCAGGTCTACCATCAGCAAGCATTGCATTATCGGCCCCCGAGTCTGTCCAAGGTTCACAGCAGTTTTACCTTCCGGTAACATTACTGCACTATCCTTTAGCGAGCTTTTTTAAAGGCAGCAAAATGATCAGTTGAAGGATGGAAATACATTTTAAGGAACAATCGTCATGTTTTCTGCTGCTTGAGGCGGTGGTGAGTTTTAAAAAAGAAATGTGCATGTGAGTGGAAAGTCCAACAAAAAGGCTTTCATCGAAAGCTTCAGAGAGCCGAGACATAATGAGGACTGGAATAAGGATCGCCACCACCTGCTTTAGTGGCGCTCAGCGTCTCCAGTTCCTGCATGTGACAGAAGCTCACATTTCTGTAAACGCACGTCAGCTTTAAAGTAGACTTCTCTTTAATGAGACGCGAGCTATGTTCACTGTGGAAAGCAGTTGAAGTGTTTGGGGTAGATGTTGACTTTGTGCGTAAAACGGGTGAAAGCGAGTAGGCAACCCGCTTCACATCTCTCCCCATTTTTATTCCCAGTGGAGTCAACGGACATGAAAATGGGGAAGAGATGTAAAACGGGCTGCCGATTCGCTATGAGGCGCTTTACAGCATCGCAGAAAGTCGAGATCTACCCCACTGTGTTATTAATGTGAATAGCACATGATAATGAAGCAATTACAGTGAATGGCAGGCACTGTGAAGGGGCCTCCATTGTCACATATGCCACTGTCTTGCAGCACTCTTAGGTGCACTATGTACCGCTTGTTCTTTTCACTGCCAAGTACACTTTAACACTGTAGCCTTGGGCTCCGCAGCATTGATCTCATCTTTGCGCCCTGCACGGTTCACTGAGCAAAGTGCTTCAAATAACCCCTGCGGAGCGATGAGAGGTTTCTGCAGCACCCCAAGATTACTGTTCAGCCAGCCAGCCAGCCAGCCACGGATTAAATTCGCTTAAGCAGCAGACTGCAACCGAGCAAAGACTCACCACTCCTGTTTTCTTTTTTCCTTTTTCCAAAGAATCCTTTTTATTGCTGGAAAACTGGCCAAGATTATAAGTTTGCGGGCAGTTATTATTTTAGTAAATGTAGCAGAAAAGCTTTGTAGATTACTGTACTTCCTCACAGTCAATAGGCATCAAGATGGATAACATTGAACTGCATATTTCAGTGCAATTAATAGGTGTACTTGATACTTCTTAGGCAGTCCCTCGGAACTGAGGATGACTTGCTTCCACATTAAAAATGAGTTCGCAGGTGACTGATGAGTCCAATGTGGGACCTACAGTCTCTGTCACAGGTGGGGCATGAGGTGGAGATGCCGGTGTTGGACTGGGGTGGACAAATGTGAGAAGTTACACAACACCAGGTTATAGTCCAACAGCTTTATTTGAAATCACAAGCTTTCGGAGCGCTGCTCCTTCATCAGGTGAAGTGAAGAGATGCATATAGGCACAGCATATATAGTCAGAGAACACTGCCAGATGATTACAGGTAATCTTTCTAACTGCCCTTTATCCCACCTCGGCAGAGAGATAATCACAGCAATTAAAGGTGTGGATGGTGTCCAAACAGGTCAGTCAGGAAAACATTACATCAAAGAACAATGAGGTGGGGTCACCAGGGGTCAAATGTTGCAGATGCTGGGGTCTGTATGAAAAACAAAAAACAAAGAACTATAAAAAAAATGAAAAAAATTTTTTTTTTGGTGGTAATCACAGCAGGTCCGGCCGCATCTGTGTAGAGAGAACAAGCCAACGACGGCTCGAGTCTGGATGACTCTACATCAGGTGGGGTTACATGTAGCGTGACATGAACCCAAGATCCCGGTTGAGGCCATCCTCATGAGTGCGGAACTTGGCTATCAGTTTCTGCTCGACGATTCTGCGTTGTCGTGTGTCTCGAAGGCCGCCTTGGAGAAAGCTTACCCGAAGATCGGAGGCTGAATGTCCTTGACTGCTGAAGTGTTCCCCGACTGGGAGGAAACACTCCTGCCTGGCGATTGTTGCGTGGTGTCCGTTCATCCGTTGTCGCAGTGTCTGCATGGTCTCGCCAATGTACCATGCTCCGGGGCATCCTTTCCTGCAACGTATGAGGTAGACAACGTTAGCCGAGTCACATGAGTATGTACCATGTACCTGGTGGGTGGTGTCCTCACATGTGATGATGGTATCTGTGTTGATGATCTGGCATGCCTTGCAGAGGTTGCCGTGGCAGGGTTGTGTGCTGTCGTGGTCGCTGTTCTCCTGAAAGCTGGATAATTTGCTGCAAACGATGGTCTGTTTGAGGTTAGGCGGCTGTTTGAAGGCGAGTAGTGGTGGCGTGGGGATGGCCTTAGCGAGGTGTTTGTCGTCATCGATGACATGTTGAAGGCTGCGAAGAACATGGCGTAGTTTCTCCGCTCCGGGGAAGTACTGGACGACAAAGGGTACTCTGTTGGTTGTGTCCCGTGTTTGTCTTCTGAGGAGGTCTATGCGATTTTTCGCTGTGGCACGTCGGAACTGTCGATCAACGAGTCGAGCGTCATATCCCATTCTTACGAGGGCATCTTTCAGCGTCTGTAGGTGTCCATCGCGTTCCTCCTCGTCTGAGCAGATCCTGTGTATTCGCAGGGCTTGTCCATAGGGGATGGCTTCTTTAACGTGGTTAGGGTGGAAGCTGGAGAAGTGAAGCATTGTGAGGTTGTCCGTGGGCTTGCGGTAGAGTGAAGTGCCGAGGTGTCCGTCTTTGATGGAGATTCGTGTGTCCAAGAATGAAACTGATTCTGAGGAGTAGTCCATGGTGAGTTTGATGGTGGGATGGAACTTGTTGATGTTATCGTGTAGTCTTTTCAGTGATTCTTCGCCGTGGGTCCATTGGAAGAAGATGTCGTCGATGTATCTGGTGTATAGCGTTGGTTGGAGGTCCTGTGCAGTGAAGAAGTCTCGCTCGAACTTGTGCATGAAGATGTTGGCGTATTGGGGTGCAAATTTGGTCCCCATGGCTGTTCCATGTGTTTGGGTAAAGAACTGGTTGTCGAAGGTGAAGACACTGTGGTCAAGGATGAAGCAGATGAGTTGTAGGATGGCGTCTGGAGATTGGCTGTTGTTGGTGTTGAGTACTAAGGCTGTCGCAGCGATGCCGTCATCGTGGGGGATACAGGTGTAGAGTGCCGAGACGCAGGAAAGGATGCCCCGGAGCATGGTACATCGGCGAGACCATGCAGACACTGCGACAACGGATGAATGGACACTGCACAACAATCGCCAGGCAGGAGTATTCCCTCCCCGTCGGGGAACACTTCAGCAGTCAAGGACATTCAGCCTCCGATCTTCGGGTAAGCATTCCCCAAGGCGGCCTTCGAGACACACGACAACGCAGAATCGTCGAGCAGAAACTGATAGCCAAGTTCCGCACTCATGAGGATGGCCTCAACCGGGATCTTGGGTTCATGTCACGCTACATGTAACCCCACCTGACGTAGAGTCATCCAGACTCGAGTCGTCGTTGGCTTGTTCTCTCTACACAGATGCTGTGATTTCCACCAAAAAAAATTTTTTTTTCTTTTTTTTTTAATTGTTCTTTGTTTGTTTTTTGTTTTTTGTTTTTCATACAGACCCCAGCATCTGCAACATTTGACCCCTGGTGACCCCACCTCATTGTTCTTTGATGTAATGTTTTCCTGACTGACCTGTTTGGACACCATCCACACCTTTAATTGCTGTGATTATCTCTCTGCCGAGGTGGGATAAAGGGCAGTTAGAAAGATTACCTGTAATCATCTGGCAGTGTTCTCTGACTATATATGCTGTGCCTATATGCATCTCTTCACTTCACCTGACGAAGGAGCAGCGCTCCGAAAGCTTGTGATTTCAAATAAAGCTGTTGGACTATAACCTGGTGTTGTGTGACTTCTCACAGGTGGGGCAGACGGTGGTTGAAGGGGCGGGTGGGTGGAGTGCTTGGGTTGACGTGCGCTCCTTGCGCTGTTTGCGCTTGGCTTCCGCTTGCTCGCGGCGAAGAGACTCGAGGTGTTCGGCGCCTTCCCAGATGCTTCTCCTCCACTTTGTGCAGTCTTGGACCAGGGATTCCCAGGTGTTAGTGGGGATGTTGTACTTTTTCAAGGAGGCTTTGAGGGTGTCCTTGAAGCATTTCCTCTGCCCACCTGGGGCTCTCTTGCCGTGTCGGAGCTCCAAGTAGAGCGCTTCTTTTGGGAGTCTCGGGGGGCATATGATATAGTAATATTATAGTGATTAGGTGACATTCCTAACATTACTGCTGAATGCTACTTGTCGGGTATAAGTAAAGGTTATCAGGAATTTATTTTACAAACATAATTGTTTCAGTCATGTCCTTAATGATATGAAATCTGCCCATTTCTGTTGGTTCCATCTCACACACTCAGTCTCCGTCGTGTGGTTCAGTTCGGTTACATTTCATCTGTCAGCAATCTTTTAGAAGAGCTGTCTGAACTTGCTCTCTCTCATTTTTCTACTCTTAGCTACATGCTCACATTTTGCGCTCGGGCTAAACCTTTGTTTTGGTTTTTTTCCAATCTGGTTCTTGTGCTGATTGTTGCATGCCTCCTCCCAAACATAATTAAGATTAGTTCAATTTTTTTTAAAGAAAAAATACTGGCATTTCTATAACACCTTTCATGACATCAGGGCGCCCCAAAGCGCTTTGCAACCAATGAAGTACTTTTGAAGTGTAGTCACTGTTGTAATGTATGGAAACGCAGCAGCCAATTTGCGCACAGCAAGCTCCCACAAACAGCAATGTGATAATGACCAGATAATCTGTCTATTTTAGTGATGTTGATTGAGGGATAAATATTGGCCAGTACAATGGGGATAACTTCCCTGCTCTTCTTTGAATAGTGCCATGGGATCTTTTACATCCACCTGCAACAGCAGATGGGGCCTTGGTTTATCGTCTCATCCAAAAGACAGCACCTCAACAGTGCAGCACTCCCTCCGCACTGCACTGGAGCGTCAGGCTAGATTCTTGTGCTCAAGCCTCTTGGAGTGGGACCTGAACCCACAACCTTCTGACTCCGAGACAAAAGTGCTACCAACTGAGCCACAGCTACCACTGCGCTTTCAGCCTCTACCTGTTGAAACAATGAGCTCCAGTATCAGAAGGATGTACCACAGAGGGGTCGGACACCTGTCATGCGTTCAATGTTGCCAGCTACCAAGTGTTGTGCAGGTACTCTAGGGAGATGGCAAGTAGAGGCCAAGCCAAGGTTTTCATTGGACAGTGAGACACCTAAAGTCACTCACACAGCTATCGTGCTGCCAGTCCAGCCATGAGCAGTGCCACAAGAGATCATCTGGTTCATAAGAATCATAAAGTGCATGTAGTATTGTAAGCAGGATCTCTTCCATAGAATCTTGTGTCAACTTTAGTTATCTGGTAACAATTTTTTTTTTTTTTAAAAGCTACTCTTTTATTTTACACTTTTTGCTTCTTGCTGCAATAAACAGGACCAGCAAACACATTTCAGAAAATCAATACATTGTTTTCAGTGTGTCAGTATTACCATTCAAACGCAGATCACTTCTCCATTGCTGCAATAGATCACATTATAACTCAGGCTACAATTTGTAACCGGAGGTTGAATTTCCACAACACCGAAGGGGAAAGCAAAATGTCCAATCTCCGGGCGCTGGACGTTGATTGTCAAAAGATTTTGGAGATGGTTGCTTTTTGGTTGCTTGCGTCCCTAAAAAGACAAATGTGCATTCATTGAGATGCCCGAGTGACCCTCGATTCTAAGTTCAGACCCATTCTCAGCACTAAAGCCCTCTGACCTGACCCTTATTGTAAACCTGAGGGGAAAGAAAACTTGAGCTGAGCCAGTGGAGACTCAGACAAACAGCAATTCAGGCTGTCCCACAACGTGAAGTCAACTGAGAGAGAGGAGAAACAAAACACATAGACAATCAATTCTGATTCAGATGCTCCGTTGACATTATTATTATGGCGAGTTTCTGCTAATTGCACCTGTTTGCGGGCCTTCGAGGAGGCTTTTAAAATTAAGCATTTTGTTTTGGCGCAAGGAGACTACGCTTTTAAATATTAAAAAATATTTAATTTACTAAGAAACTGACTTCTGTACACCAATGAAACTCGCAAATGGTCCTATTTATTTTTTAAAGTCACTTTCAGCAATTTAAAATCGGGTTACTCACAAATGGTGGACTAGACACTCTCATTAAAAATGCTTATTTTTTGTGATAAACCTATTTTCAGCTGTATTACTAAAACTGTGCCAGGTTACTACTCTTAAATATATCAAAGAATATATATTTTTTAAATAAACAATTACATTCTATAACACTGCCCGATTGTGCTGGTTCATGGCTGGTTTTACGTTCGGCAGTATGCAAATGAGTTTGAGCTGAAACTTGATTCATAAAATCGATTTGGAAAACGAGGGCAATTTGCACCCGGATTGCCGATTGCGCCCAAAGTGGTAACTCCACCCCTTAATCTATAAATTCAACCCATTGCACTGTGGACTTTTAAAATGTCAATATTCTGGGTGTTAATCTATCCTTGGCCCCCTCCTGTTTCTCATCTACGTGCTGCCCCTCGGCGACATCATCTAAAAACACGTTGGGTTCCACATGTACGCTGATGACACCCACCTCTACCTCACCACCACCTCGCTTGATCCCTCCCACTGTCTCTAAATTGTCTGACTGCTTGTCCAATATCCAGTTCTGGATGAGCAGAAATTTCCTCCAACTAAATATCGGGAACACCAAAGCCAATGGGCAGGATTTTCATTGAGAAGTCGGGTAGGAGGCGGGACTACAACTTTTGGGGTTGTAGTCCCGCCTCCATCGAGTTCTAGCCAATCCACGCGATTTAGACTTGATTGACCTTGTTGAGCCTGCCCAGCAGGCTCAGCAGGCCAATTAAGGGCCACCCGGCAACAGGTGACGTCACAGATTGATATTTCATCTGTCAAGACCTTTTGACAGATGAAATATCAGCGTTTCACAGCTTGAAGCTGTCAAACACTGACAATCTGTACTACAAGTTAATTCCTTCCTCTCAGGATGATTTAGAGATCTCCCCGGAACAGAAAGCTGAATGCTGCAATTTTTGGCTTTCTGTGCCGGTGAGATGAGGGACTCCCGAGACCTGAAGGAAGGAAGGCTGTAAAGGCATGTAAAACTTATTTAAACACTTTACACACACCAAACACACTTACCTTTGCACTCATACACCCATCACTCACCTGAACACTGGACATCTCGACCCCTCCAAGCCCTTCATCCCGACGGTCCGCCTCCTCTAACTTGGCGTGGTTTGGAGCCGTCGGGAATCCCACACTTCAACATTAAAAATAGGGATTAGGCTAAAAACTGCCTGTTAACTACCTGTTAACAGGCAGTTAATTGGCACTAATCCCCTTCCCGCCTCAGGGAGGCGGGTCCCAGTGCGGGGTGGGTACCCGCCTCCTTTGAAACTGGCATGGAGGCGGGATGGGGTCAGGACCCCTGATTTCGGGATTTTAACCCCCCACACGCCTCCAATCCCGCCTCCACGGCCCAATGAAAATCCTGCCCATTGTCTTCGGTCACCGCCACAATCTCCGTTCCCTAGCCACCGACTCCATCCCTCTCCATAGCATCTGTCTGAGGCTGAGCCAAATTGTTCACAACCTTGCTGTCATATTTGAAACAGAGCCGAGCTTCCGACCACATATCCACTCCATCATCAAGACCGCCTACTTCCACCTCCGTAACATCGCCCGACTCCGCCCCTGCCTCATCTCATCTGCTGCTGAAACCCTCATCCATGACTTTGTTACCTCTAGACTTGACTATTCCAACTCACACCTGGCCAGCCTCCCATCTACCACCCTCCATAAATTTAAACTTATCCAAAACGCTGCTGCCCATATCCTAACTAAGTCTCATTCACCGCGCACTTCCTGTGCTCGCTGACCTACATTGGCTCCCGGTTGAGCACCTCGATTTTAAAATTCTCATCCTTGTTTTCAAATCCCTTCATGACCTCGCCCCACCCTATCTCCTCCAGCCCTACAACCTTCTGAGATCTCTGCACTCCTCCAATTCTGGCCTCTTGCACATCCCTGATTTTAATCACTCCACCATTGGCAGCTGTTCCTTCAGCTGCCTAGGCCCTAAGCTCTGGAATTCCCTCCCTAAACCTCTCCACCTCTCTTTCCTCCTTTAAGACGCTTCTTAAAACCTACCTCTTCCGGTCCTAATATCTCCTTTTGTGGCTCGTGTCAAAGCGCCTTGGGACATTTTACTATATTAAAGGCACTATATAAATGCAAGTTGTTTTTAAGAGAGTTTATAAAAGTCAAGTTCTTTTTTCTACATTTGAGATTCTACCAAACAAAAGCATTTTTAATTTGTATTTATTATACAAAAGAACCATTGTATAACGAAACACTGTCTTTGGGAGCCAAACAGAGAATGTTTTAGTGAGTGTCTTCTAGTGAGGGAAACATTACAGAGAAGAACTATAATCAATTCTCTGTTCACGGAGGGGGAATGACCGTGAACAGTGAGCATTGTTTCAGAGTCTCAGTGTACATATTGTGCTCCGAGTTTTGCCACTGTTAAACATAGCTGACCCAACATGCAGAGTTAGTTTTTATCTTCCTCTTGTTCCTTTCCCCAGCTTTGTCATTTATGTCCTTGAAAGTTAATTATAGGGAATCGCATCTATGTAAACTGTGAGCCCCACACTAGCCACAAAATTGTCCTGTTTCCCTTGTTTACTGAAACCCTTTAATTTTGTAGCATTAAAAATTGTGGTTTTAAAAATATTTGGCAAATTATGTTTCTCATTTTGTTACCAAGCAGTGACATGTGCCCTTGCATGTGTTTTTACTTGGATTTAATTTTGTGGGAGATTTTGTTTTTTAACAAAAAGCAAAATGGAAATGTTTCCTTTGGAGAAAAATAAATCTGGTTCGCCAGCAGACAGGAATTCAAGAAGACGCCCTATTCCACCGCCCTGTCTGCGTCTGCACCGGCCTGGTCTGCGCTGGCAATCCCGCACCATTCAGGGCATTTAGCTGCTCCGTCATTGGTGATGTCAGAAAGCACTTCTTCACACAAAAGGGCAGTGGAAAGCTGAACTCCAGCCACCAAAAAGCTGTTGAGGCTGGGGATCAATTGAAAATTTTGAAACTGAGATTGATAGATTTTTGTTGGGTAAGGGTATCAAGGGATATGGAACCAAGGCGAGTAAATAGAGCAGAGATACAGATCAGCCATGATCTAATTGAATGGCGGAACAGGCTCGAGGGACTGAATGGCCTACTCCAGTTCCTATGCTCCCAATCCCCAAAGCACAGTGTATGAAAATAATGTAAACAGATTGTGTAAATAGTGCATTTGGAGCAGTTACAGTAACTCCTTGTAGTCTTGTGAAAATAATGAAAATCACAAGGGGCTCCTTAACTCCAGATTACAATATTTAGCATTAGAAAATCTAAAACAGTCATACAGCACAAAAAGTGAGAGTACGTGAGAAAGGACCTGAGCGTGTCCACCACTTGAAGAGTTAAAGGCACTCGCCTGTTTAAAATGGACCATTATCGTGCCTGTAACTGTGGGACAAAATTGTGAAGTCAGCAATCTGTCATCCCCTGGGTGCTTTTGATGAATTTAGCATGCATTGGCAAGCAGTTCACAGAAGGTAGACTGTAGTATGGAGAGAGCAGGCACGGTCACTTTTCACTTTTCTATTGGCACTCTTTCAGTTCAGGTGCCAGCATTCGTGACCAGGCTAAATCTGGCTCTCATATCCTGGGGGCTATCATACACCCACAGAAAGCTCAGGAAGACTCCATAAGAAATGGCGACCAGAAATTCTGAAGGAGGCCTTTTGGGGATAGATCTGGCTCAGGATGTATTCCTAATTGTGACCGGTCTCTCAAGGTCAGGGGAATTTACATATTGCGGGTAGCCACTGGTGCCAATGGGATGCCCGCCTCAGAGGAGAGGGGACAGAGGGGACAGATTTGGCTGTGGCACCTTGTAGCAGCGTAAATGGGAACACGTGACCCTGGGAACAGCTGTAAAAGCCCAAACATTTAAATGCCCACTTCCTGGCCCTTCCTGTTTTGGTAATGGATTATGATCACTCCACTCACAGTACATAAACAGCTTACAGAATTTACTGGTGCCAGCTGTGGCTCAGTGGAAGCACTCTCGCCTCTCTGTTCAAGTCCCACTCCAGAGACTTGAGCACATAATCCAATCTGACATTTCAGTGCAACCCTGAGGGTGTGCTGCACTGTCGAGGGTGCCGTCTTTCGGATGAGACGTTAAACCGAGGCCCCCGTCTGCCCTCTCAGGCGGACCTAAAAGATCCCATGGCGCAATTTGAAGAAGAGCAAGGGTGTTCTCCCCAGTGTAGTGGGCAATATTAATCCCTCAACCAACATCAATAAAACAGATTATTTGGTCATTAACTCCTATCTGTTTCTTGGACCTTGCTGTGTGCAAATTGGCTGCCGCATTACAACAATAATTACACTTTAAAAGTACTTTGTTGGCTGTAAAACGCTTTGGGACATCCTGAGGTTGTGAAAGGCGCTATAGAAATGCAACCAACAGCAATTCTGATCCCTGTAGCAACCTTATTTTGATACAGTGTTGCATGTTTTATTGCTTACAGGCTAAAGAGAGAAATAATTATAGCTTGAACGATGCTGTGTGATTGGTTCAGTTTGTATATTAGTGGCAGTTCTTTTTTTTAATCTAAACGGTGTGATATTCAAAATCCAGTGCCTATAGTTGTTTGCTCGGATAGAAAAATGAACCAACTGTCGTGTACAAACTGAACCAATCAACGCTGCATTGTTTTCCTAATTATGACTGTCCAATGTGTATTAGGAGCAAAGCGAAGGAAAGTCCGCTCCTCACGTTTGCAAACCTTTCTTGTGTGGCCCATCAACCCTAGACACCAACCTAAATTTGGAATGCCTGCACCAACTGGGAGAGGCCATTTGTGCACAACCATTGCCCTTTTGCACACCCTCGGTCATTGTGCCTAAACTGCATAGCGCACCCTTCTTGAAGCTGGGGGTGGCAACCAAGGAACAGCAAGCAGATGCTGATGCTTCCAGTCTGCGTGTCCTTCTGACGTGAGAGGATCTCGCAATGGGGCTCAGCAGTCACGACGCAGAGGTTAGTCCTGTTCTCCTCACAGCCATCCGCCAAGTGCTTCTTATCCTTAAATTAAAGCTGTAAAAAAACGAACGTTAAAATGCCCACTTCCTGATTTTGCCTGTCTTGTTAGTGGAATTGAGCATTCCTGTCACATTACATAAGCAGCTTTACAAAAACTTCCAAACAGTGAAGGCATCATGGCTGCTACTTTGATGTGCATAATAATATTTCCTTTGGGTCAGTTATTGTCTGAAAAGTGAGTGCAACCCCTTTCTGTTTGTCCTGCCCTCTGATCTTTGGCTCTGGCCTCCTCTGCTGAATCCTAACAGAGCGAGTTAGCGTGCTTCTATCAGTCGCAGAGGGGGCTTAGCTTCCCCAGGTTTGAAGGGGAGTTTAAGAAGACAATAGAAACTTAACCATTTGTTGTGAGCCGAGAGAACTGGTTCAACTGGCAGCCGGAGTTTGCTGCCTGTCAGCTCCGCAGCTGTTAGGCGGGGCTTCCTCTGACCATCTGGAGCGAGTTTGGGTTTCATTCCCTGAATAGTGCACGGCTCAGAGAGAAAACCAGAAGCAATCATATATAGTTGCAAGTACACTCTGGGGGGCTGGTCAACCTTTAGACAGCGTACTGGACAAGCAGCTTAAATTACATGCTGGATGAAACTTGACACAGGAACCTCTCCGGTGGGACTAATTCACGGAGAGAATGACCACAGTGAGCTACTGTTTTATTTTAGTAATACCACTCCGGCCTCAGCCAGAACTAAAGGCTTCTGACCACTGGGAAGTTGGGGGGGATTCCTTCCTTCACCAAGTCTCTCGCGACAGGATGATTTACTTTCACACAAAAAAATTGATCATGCCACCGAAAGGGCAACCCTTGGCACAGCGAGGCTGTATCTGTTTCTCTCTACACTGACTGGCTTTCTAAACGAACAAAATAAAAACTACTTGGAGGGGGGAAAAATGGATTATCAGTGTCGCTACTTGGATCTCAATGAGGTGCTGTAGAAGAAGAAGAAGACTTGCATTTATATAGCGCTTTTCACAACCACCGGACGTCTCAAAGCGCTTTACAGCCAATGAAGTACTTTTGAAGTGGAGTCACTGTTGTAATGTGGGAAAACGCGGCAGCCAATTTGCGCACAGTAAGCTCCCACAAACAGCAATGTGATAATGACCAGATAATCTGTTTTTGTTATGTTGGTTGAGGGATAAATATTGGCCAGGACACCGGGGAAAGCTCCCCTGCTCTTCTTCAAAATAGCACCATGGGATCTTTTACGTCCACCTGAGAGAGCAGACGGGGCCTCGGTTTAACATCTCATCCGAATGATGGCACCTCCAACAATGCAGCACTCCCTCAGCACTGCACTGGAGTGTCAGCCTAGCTTTATGTGTTCAAGTCCCTGGAGTGGGACTTGAACCCACAACTTTTCAAAATGCTTTATACCTGTATATACAATGAATTACTTTGAAGGCAGATACTGTTGGTTTCTTGAGTGTTTGCAGCAGACATTTTGCACACAGCAAGATCCCATGAATAGCAAGTGCGACGAATGGTCAGTTGATCTGTTTCTGATGGTGTTGGCTGCGGGGAACACGTTGGTCAAGAAGCCCTGCTCGACTTCAACTAGTCACATCCACTGGAACAGGCAGATGGGGCCCTGATTTAACTTCTCACCCAAATGATGGCACATTAGACAATGCAGCACTCCCTCAGTACTGCACTGAAGGGTCAGCCCAGACTATATGTTGATGCCCTGGAGTCTGACTCAGAGGTGCGAGTGCCAAACGGGCACTGGAACTTCGCACAAGAAACGTAAACAGCAGCAGCAGCAACAACAATTTATATTGTGCATTTAATGTAGGAAAATGACCCAAGGCTCTGAGAGGTGTAAAATGAAAAAAAACACTGAAACTTACTGGCTTAAATATGATTTTTTAATATAGTGTATTGGTAACAATATTACATAGGATTACATACTGGACTTATTTAACATATTGTTACCAATACACTATATTTAAAAAAAGTCCAGTAAAAACATTAACCATTATACTGAAATATTTGTTTTAAGATATAGGTTGGGGGAGACACTTAGGGTGAAAGGACATCTTCTGAGACTGTGGCCATAGTGCTTACAGCATCCTCTGTCCTTGGCCTCCCCCTCCTTATCTGCATTCTGCCCCTCAGTGACAATTATCTGCAGACATGGAGTCAGATTTCACATGTATGTTGATGACACTCAGCCCTACCTCTCCCGCACTTCTCTCAGCCCCTCAACTTCCTTTGTTCTGTCAACCTGCTTATCCAATACCAAGTCCTGGATGAGTCACAACTTCCTGCAGCTCAACATCGGGAAGACCAAAGGCATTGCCTTCAATCTGTACCACCAACTCTACCCTTGGCACCCTGTCTGACCCTGAACTGAGCTTCAAACCCCACAGCCCCTCCGTCACTGAGACCGCTTACTTCTACCTCCGTAACATTGCCCACCTCCTCCTGCATCTCAGCACCTCTGCTGTTGAAGCTCTTATATATGTCTTTGTCACCACCAGACTTGACTTTTCCAATCTTTCACCCTCCATAAACTCCAGACAGGGCTAACGTAATGATCTGCTTGCTGGCCTCCCACCCTCCATAAGCTCCAAAACACAGCCGCACATACCCTGTCCTTCATTAAGCCCGGCTCACTCATCAGCCCCATCTTTGCTTATCTACACTGGCTCGCCACCTCTCAAAGCATTGAATTTAAAATTCTTGTCTACAAATCCTTCCATGACCTCACCCCAACCTGTCCCTGCAGCCCTGTATCGCGTCTTGAATATTTAGCTCCTCTGAATTCAGCCTTTTGTGCATCCATCTGTCTCAACACCATTATTGTTAACAGAGCTTTCAGCTGTCCCGATCCTACTCTCTGGAACTTCCTCCCACCTTGACTTCCTCTTTGCTGTTTCTGGGACCTTGCTGTCATGTTTCCTACAATACAACAGTGACTACACTTCAACAACAACAACTTGCATTTATATAGCGCCACTAATGTAGTAAAATGTCCCAAGGCGCTTCACAGGAGTATTATAAGATGAAAAATTTGACACCGAGCCACATAAGGAAAATTAGGGCAGGTGACCAAAAGCTTGGTCAAAGAGGTAAGTTTTAAGGAGTGTGTTAAAAGAGGAAAGAGAGGTTTAGTCAGGGAATTCCAGAGCTTAGGGCCTAGGCAACAGAATACACGGCCACCAATGGTTGAGCGATTATAATCCGGGATGCACAAGCGGGCAGAATTAGAGGAGCGCAGATATCTCGGGGGGTTGTGGGGCTGAAGAAGATTACAGAGATAGGGAGGGGCAAGGACATGGAGAGATTTGAAAACAAGGATGAGAATTTTGAAATCGAGACGTTGTTTAACCGGGAGCCAATGTAGGTCAGCGAGCACAGGGGTGATGGGTGAACAGGACTTGGTGCGAGTTAGGACACGGGCAGCCGAGTTTTGGATGACCTCAAGTTTATGTAGGGTGGAATGTGGGAGGCCAGCCAGGAGTGCGTTGGAATAGTCAAGTCTAGAGCTAACAAAGGCATGGATGAGACTTTCAGCAGCAGATAAGCTTCAAAAGTACTTCATTGGCTATAAGAAGCTTTGGGACATCCTGAAGCTGTGAACGGCACGATATAAATGCAAGCCCTTTCTTTTCTTTCTTTCTCTCTTTCTACTTAAAAAATATTTTTAAGACCCATCTCCTCCACCAAGCTTTCACTCCTGATTTCGAATCCCTCCTTTCCTGACTTGGCGTCTATTTGTGAAGCACCTTGGGCTGTTTCATTATGTTAAAGCAGCTATATAAATGCAAGTTGTTGAGGAAAGTCTGCTGTTGAATCCAAGATGAATCTGAGACAAATCTAATCCTTGAAAATTGGCAGCGAAGTGGCAAAGTGAAAACTTGTCTTGCTCCAGGTTTACATTTTGTTGCTGGAACCCACTGTTAAGACTGTGTGAGTCTAGACCTCAGATTGAGTTCAATTCCACTGAAGCATGCCCCATGCAGATAAAGTCACATTTTAAGCCTGGAGCGACACTCATGCTTAAAATACATGTCTAATTAACTGATGCACTTTTTACACTTCAGTTAATTAGAGCAAATTATGGGGTATGTTGAACCTATTGTCCTAGATTTCAAAGAGTGTTCTTCTCCCCCCGCCAACCTTTTAAATCATCTGTCTTGGTATGTGGTCCAGATGTTCTGGTTTGGGCGTTTTTTATCTTGCGATGCGCCAAGATGCCAATTTAAATTTCACGCCTCAGGCATGTCCAACCTTAAAAAGAATACCCATCCTGTTAGTTCATATTAGTGACCGCAAGAGGAAAATCTGGAGAGGTTAAACAAGCAGTGAGTGAGAGGGAATGAGCCGAGGGCAGGGTGAGCCCAGAGAGCTAATTCTTTGAAAAGTGGAGGAAATTGCTGTTTATGAAATCCATTCACTTTTTTCCCCCCCAATGGCATTGGATCAAAACTCAGAATACTTAGTTCAAACTGAACTGTGGCAGGAGGAGGAAGACCACAGACTTGAACCAGTAAAAGCTAATTAAGAGCTGACCTCTCAAGAAGTTCTTCAAACAAAGGGGTACAAATTTGTCTTTGGCAGTAGATCAAAATGGGCGGTATTGAATCAGATGCCCATTGTCCACCACACTCGATATTCAGTTCCATTGACTCCAGTAGGGGGTGGCGAGTAGAACAGACAGCCCATGCGATGCTGCCGAAGATGTGATCAGCACGTGCAGTGGACTTCTGGGTAGGGTGATTGGCAGGATAGGCGCACCAACGTCAGTGTTCTCGCTCAGGCCAACATCCCCAGCATCGAAGGTTTGACCACGCTCGATCAGCTCCGATGGACGGGTCACATTGTCCGCATGCCCGATACGAGACTCCCAAAACAAGCGCTCTACTCAGAGCTCCGGCACGGCAAGAGAGCCCCAGGTGGGCAGAGGAAACGCTTCAAGGACACCCTCAAAGCCTCCTTGAAAAAGTGTAACATCCCCATCGGCACCTGGGAATCCCTGGCCCAAGACCGCACAAAGTGGAGGAGAAGCATCCGGGAAGGCGCCGAACACTTCAAGTCTCTTTGCCGGGAGCAAGCGGAAGCCAAGCACATGAAACAGCGGAAGGAGCGCACGTCAACCCAAGCACCCCACCCACCCACCCCTTCAACCACTGTCTGCCCCAGCTGTGACAGAGACTGTAGGTCCCGCATTGGACTCATCAGTCACCTGAGAACTCATTTTTAATGTGGAAGCAAGTCATCCTCGGTTCCGAGGGACTGCCTAAAAAGAAGAAGGGTGATGGAGACAATAACCTTGGGATGTGTTGAAAAGCCCTTTTACACTGGTGCTTGTTTACGTTGGAGCATGTGCACAACCTTCCCACGTTTACACTGGTAAATCCCGTTCCCTTATCCCAGCAGCAGAATCGTTGTGCTGCAGGGATAAGGGAGCCTGATTTTAGCGGTGTGAACCCGGGTAGCCCGGTGCATGAGTGCCAGCCTGCTGCGACTCAAAACTAAACAAGAATCGGTGCTTAAGCATCATAAGTAACAGTCGGATGGCATTGTAGGGAGATGGTAGGGTTTTTTTCCGGATGGATGAGAAAAGATAGGTTGAACAGCCTTCCTCTTGAAATCTACCTGATGGTCCTGTGAGCACTTGAATGATTTAACTGAAGGTGTTTTATTTCTCAGATGCAAAGATGCTGCAGTGTCCCTCAAAAAAAACGAGTCCAAGCTTTGCCTCCTGATTTGGACGTGTGGTATCTGCACATAAAAGCCGAAATTAATTTGGTTTGGCTTTCAATTTGAACAATCTGCTCAAGTGGATAGAAATGCATGCACTGCTGGCAGGAAGATTTGCTGGAGCTGATAGTTTGGGATATGGAACCCACCCAGCATTAGAGCAGCGATGTCAAAGGTCAGGCAGGGAACATATCCAATTTAGTGTGCGCACCTAAATGAACTTAGAGCTGGATAAGCTGGAAACTGCGGAATTAAAACCTTTTGTGCCCCACTGAAGCCCTCTGCTATTTCCCACAAATGGTAAATGTAAACCAATCTATTGACCTGAACTTTGGTTTCATATTGGTCTACTTCAGTTAATGCATCAGGTATGTGTGTGTGTGTGTGTTAAGGCCTGCGCTAGCTAGATCAATCAGTGTAAAAATGCTAATAGCCTGTGCGGCTTTAGATTAAATCTCGTAGAAAGCTGCCGTTTCAGCCGCTTTTTAAAAAAAAACTTCTTTCAAAGGATGAGATGAAAAGGACTAAAGAATCTTAAGGACCTTTCAGGGGGTCCGTGTCAGACACTCAGTGTAACATGCAGCAGTCAAGTTGATGTAGTAGTAAAAGTCCTTCAGCTGTAAAGGGTGGCCTTGTTCTAGCCATGTTCTCCCCCTCGATCCCTGAATGGAAAAGGTGGAGTCCAAACTTATTCAGGGCAGTGAAAGCTTCCAATTGTCCTCGTTTGTGGAGCCGCCGCACTGCAGAAGCAGTCAGGTTATTTTTTGTCACAAAGGTTAAGTTAATCAAACATCAAATTCCTGGAACTTACATGGTATTACATCGAATTTACAACACAGAAACAGGCCATTCGGCCCAACAGGTCTACTACGCCAGTGTTTATGCTCCACATGAGCCTCCTCCTAACTTACTTCATCTCACCCTATCAACATATTGAGTACAGACTGTGCTGCTTTATACCACTAGAGTGCAAAATGATCCATTAATGAGAACTTATCCACAATTTAAATATCATTCTTTTAAAATGATTTCATTCGGCTTTCAACTTATCACAGGGCAGTCTCTAGCGGCCGACATTATAACAACAACAACTTGTCTTTATATAGCGCCTTTAACACAGTAAAACATCACAAGGCGCTTCACAGGAGCGTCATCAATCAAAATTTGACACCGTGCCAAATAAGAAGATATTAGCACAGGTGGCCAAAAGCATGGGCAAAGAGGTAGGTTTTAAGGAACATCTTAAAAGGAGGAGGGAGAGGTTGAGGGAGGGAGTTCCGGAGCTCAGGGCCTAGGCAGCTGCAGGCATGGCTGCCAATGGTGGAGTGAAGAAATTCAGGGATGTGTAAGAGGCCAGAACTGGAGGACCGCAGAGACCTTGGAGAGTTGCAGGACTGGAGGAGGTTATAGAATTTGGGATGAGCGAGGCCATGGAGGGATTTGAATCAAAAAATAATATCTTCGCAGTTTTATAAGGTATAGATTTACATCTATGCATTTTCATTTGGGCTCTCACTGCAGTAAATATGCTTCTGAGACCCAAATGCCTTCAGTTCTACCTGACTGCATCGACATTAAAATTAGCAGTAAATAGGAACTGATGATAGCTGGTCTTTTCTTCATAAAGAAAAGTAATTTCTTGTGATTTTAGATACAACATTGTTTGCATTACTCTATCCCACTATTATTTTGTTTCCATCGCAGCCTGCCAACATTCCCCTTGATCACCCACACACACACACACACACACACACCCTGTGGTCGTGTTACTGCCAGCCCTCCACCAGCACCTCAATAAACTACAAGAAGACAAACAGTAGTATCTCAGAGATGATGTTCTCTCATCATGTCGAGGTTAAAGCCTCTCCATAGCTATCGAAGCTGAGACGGGCAACTCAGCAACATGGGGAAATTGAGCCTTTGTTTTTCCTATTAATGTCAGCACTTTTACACCGAATAGAGCTTCATCTTGGGGGGAGAGGGGTGGGGGGCTGCGGGTGGAAGGCAAGGTTTACAGATTACCTTCCCATTAAATCTTATTTTCTCTCAGTGCTCTTAAAACTAGCATATCTGTTATCACACTACAATATTTGTTGATTCCACACACTTGAATTGAACTGTGTTTCTTCACTGAAAGAGAGGTGGGTCGGAACCGGAGACAGTTGCTGTGTTGCTGTTGCTGTGTTTCTTCACTCTTGGGCATGATTTTCCATTTTTTTTAAAAATGGGTCCATCAAAAAATTGCTGGTTGGTTGATTATTATTTGTTGTGTGAGCCTCACAGGAAGTGCCAGTTGAGAAGCAATCTCGCACATTCAAAGGGTTCTTGCCCTTGCTGTAGTGAGTCAGATAGAGGTGTGGAAAAAAATGGAGCAACAGGCTTGACTGATGTCCACCACAACATAAACACCCTTTCCATTTTTAACTACGACTTGGGCTTAATCAGTGGCTCTGTGGCTGTTTATTCCACTTCCATTACAACAACAACAATTTGTATTTATATAGCGTCTTTAACGTAGTAAAACGTCCCAAGGCGCTTCACAGGAGCATTACAAAACAAAATTTGACACCGATCCACACAAGGAGATATTAGGGCAGATGACCAAAAGCTTGGTCACAAGGTAGGTTTTAAGGAACGTCTTAAAGGAGGAAAGAGAGGTAGAGAGGTTTAGGCAGGGAATTCCAGAACTTAGGGCCTCAGCAGCTGAAGGCACGGCCACCAATGGTGGAGCGATTAAAATCGAGGATGCTCAAGAGGCCAGAATTGGAGGAGCGCAGATATCTCGGAGGGTTGTAGGGCTGGTGGAGATTACAGAGCTAGGGAGGGGGTGAAGCCATGGAGGAATTTGAAAACAAGGATGAGGATTTAAAAAACGAGGTGTTGTAGGTCAGTGAGCGAGCACAGGGGTGGTGATGGGTGAACGGGACTTGGTGCGAGTTAGAACACGGGCAGCAGCGTTTTGGATGACCTCAAGTTTAGGGAAGGTAGAGAGTGGGAGGCCGGCCAGGCGTGCGTTGGAATAGTTAAGTCTAGAGGTAACAAAGGCATGTACGAGGGTCTCAGCAGCAGATGAGCTGAGGCAGGGGTGGGGTCGGGCGATGTGTCAGAGGTGGAAATAGTGATTGCACGGCTATGTGGTCGGAAGTTCGTCTTGGGGTCAAATAAGGTGGCAAACAGTCTGGTTCGGCCTCGACAGTTGCCAGGGAGAGGGATGGAGTCGGTGGCTAGGGAATGGAGTTTGTGGCGGGGACCAAAAACAATGGCTACGGTTTTCCCAATATTTGGTTAAGAGCTTGACTACTGAAAATAATCCGAAAGAATCCATTTCATCTTTTTTGCACTAGTATGAGATGATATTCCCATTGCCGATAATTTAAAATGCAGGCCAGTTCCTCAAGAGCAGCTGCACAAGGGATTGTCAACAGCAAGAACTTTATATCCTGTACTGAGAATGAGGGACCTCTGGAACCAGGGCAAAGTGAGGTCTTTTCATTATCTTCTCTTTTCTCTTCTCTTGAAGACACTGATTAATGCCAGATATGGTTCCGTGGATGCCAGCAATCCTCTGGTATCTCAAGTGGCCACTCTTCATGCATGAGCCTTTTGAATGCGAGGTATCACAGTTGAATCTGATTCAGGCCTCATCTGAGATCCATGCACACCTTTTCAGTAGCTGTCACAGAGATGAAGGGAGGCAAATCTATTTTTTCCCCTGCTCCAGACTACGGTTACTGAGGTCAATTGTAGTGCATCCACCATTGCCCAGAACACAGATCAGCTAACCCGGCACTAGAACATGGATCATACCCTGGGGCTTTTCGTGATTATCATGGTCCAGGCCCACATGCTTGAAAGGCTTAAGAAGATTTCTTTTGGGCATTTGAAAAAGTTTGACCAGCAGATTGCAGGCTCGGGCAAGGCTGCTAAGATGGCATTGCGAGAAGAGAGAACGGTCCTCAAAAACAAAAAAATGCACAGCAGCCATTGAAGCATGGTAATATAAACCAGGAAGATGCTTCAGAGAATGAGGTGAAAGGCAAGGCAGAGCAGAGAAACATTAGCTGGAAAGGAAAAGCCACCTGACTACAGACACAGACACAGAAGAGAAGCAGCCAAAGGGAAACTTGTGTAAAATTAGGGGGATACAGATTAAAACAGCTAAAGGACAACACGGGTGGTGATGCAGTGGTTGTGGTAGTGAGCCTGTGATCCAAAGGTTGTGAGTTCAAAATATGAAATTGAATTTTAATAAATGTGGTGGGGGCGGGCATGGGGGGGGGGTGCTGGGGGCAGAGGGAGAAAGGAAAAACAGATTCATTAAATGTCATTTAGAAAAGGAATCTGCCACTTCTTCCTCGCCTGGCCTTCAGGTGACTCTAATTTCACACTATGTGGCTGACGGTTAATGTTCTCTGAATGGCTGGACACAAATATATTTTGTCCCATCATTTTAAAAATGGAAATGAACAGCTGGGGAAACTCAAACTTCCACATAAAAATGATGTTGTCTCTCTAAATCAGAGGCTCACTCACTCGTCTCCACGTCTTCCCCTCCTCCGCAGATCTATCTCCTTCCTCGACCGATAGCTACACTGCTATCTCTTTCGAACAGAGATGTGAATTTATGCCTGAGACTGAGACGTGTCTGGATTTCCAGAGCTGAGGGCAAAATCTCTGTGGTGTTACTGGAGTTAAAGCAAACAAACTCTCTGAGCTGTCAGAATGGGAGAAGTATGTGTGCACTAATACCAAAATAAATTCAGAGAACTGAGTAAATGGAGTGTTTCATGGTTCTGCAAATTTGTTGAATTAATTGCTGCGCTTATTCATGTATGGAAAATGAACTTGTGTTAGGTGAAAGAAAGAGCTTGCATTTACCTAGTGCCTTTAACGACCTCAAGGTGTTCCAAAGAGCTTTCCAGCCATTTGAAGTGTAGTCAATGTTGAAACATATGGAAATGCAGCTGCCACTGTGCGCACGGCAAGGTCCCACAAACAACAATGAGCTACATGACCCGATAGTCGGGTAGAAATTAGTCGGTGTCTGTTTGTGGGCCCAGCCCCAGACTGCATAAGCAGCGCGCACTCGAACCAAGAGGCCCAAGGCCGGCCCGAAATTGGATAGTGGGCCTTATCTAAAGATTCGAAGGTGCCTATCGCCCTTGTGGAAGATTCAATTTTGGGCTGCTTGTCTCGCTGGTACCGGCCTCAGGTAAGTCCCGGGAGACAGGGAGGTGAGGGGAGGACAGCAGGACGGGAGGGTGGTGGGGGGGGGGGCGGCTGACTGCGGCCAACCGGAGTGCTGTGGAGCCAGGAGGAGCACTGCTGGCGCCCTATTAAAATTGAAGAGAAACTTTTACACTTACCTCTTTGGTGACGGCCGTTTGCTGGGCCGCATTCACGTCAACAAAAACCTGAGCGGAGGGGCCGGGCACCTGCTCTCCGCGCAAGGCAGCCCAAATTCCCTGAGGGGGTCCTAAAATAGACGTTAGGCCCTTCATTAGCAAGGAGGAAAATAGATGCAACGCAGACCACTTTCTACCCCAGTCTGTTTTTACTGAGTTTGGTTGGAATAGTGCCATCGGATCGTTTACGCCTCCTTGAGAGGGCCGAGTAGGTTTAACGCCTCATCTGAAAGACGGCACCTCCGACAGTGCAGCGCTCCCTCAGTACTGCACTGGAGTGCCAGCCTAGATTAGGTGGTCAAGTTTCTGGAGTGGGTCTTGAACTTTCTGAATCATGAGGGGAGAGTGCTATCACGAAGCCAATGCTGACACCTAGGCAATAGGAAAAGGGTTGCTTGGAAAGCTGTATCAGGATCCAGCAATCAGGTGGTTGAAGGGCTGCTTTCAAGGAGCTTGTGGCAGATTCCTTCACTCAAGACATCAAAACGTGTCTGTGAAATTCATTGCAGGACATTGTCAGTCACACACAAGATGGCTGCTGTTATCCCCTGGAACTCATTTTTTAACGCCTTTGGAGGTCGGAGGAATTTCGCAGAATTTTTTGCCCCCTGAATTGGCCTTGGATTTTTAAAAAATCTGCTTTTGAGCCTTTCCCAGGAGCTTGCATGGCTGCTGGTGGGTGGGAAGCATTTAGGTTGCTTAGTTACAACATGGCTGAATGAGACAGACCAGGTGGTCTTTTTCTGACCGGCTTTTTCACATGTTCCAAAGGGAAAGGTACATTTATCATCAGGAGTATTTCACATCCAGCAGAGCATATGTTTTGCCCACCAATTATCTAGTAATTTTTGGTGTGCACAATACAGCTTCAGCACTACAATAAAAATGGCCCCCTTTGCACAACAACCTCCATGGCCAAACCGTCCTAATTGCGAAGGTTCTGGCTGCTTCACAAGGCCACTTCATGAATAGGTTCTGTCATGATCGAATGATCAATGTGTACCTTCAAATTACCAATTTAAAGTAAAAGTTTCCCATCAATGGCTCAGTCCGCCACCTAGTGTGGAACTGAAACACATAGATCAGGTCAGTGTCAGGGCTCAACCCTAGGTTGGGCCGAGTTAGCTCATCTCAACCAGGTCAAAGACAGGAGGTTCTACAATTGTGCTCAGTGCCCCTGACCAGAAAGTGCGGCCGGGGGGGGGTGGAGCAACCAGATTTTTGCACACCTGATTGCTATTCAGTGACCCCTCGCCCTCCACTGGAAAGTGTACGTGCATGAATGTCCAATGAGAGTAGCAACATGGTCAGATGTGATGCCCTTCACAGAGTGCTGATACTTGATCCAGAATTGCACGTGAAGGATGGACACTTGGGCAAGATACCAGAGAGCTGCCATGACTATACGGCAGCATGAGTTAGTGCCTTCAGGAGAGGAGGGGGAGATCAAATATACTGAAAAATCGGAATATTAAATAATAATATGCCAGAGGCAGTGCAGCCGTCCTGATTCACTATACAAGATCTGTTGACTACAGAAACATTGGATTGATTTTAGATTGTAATCTCTCTTGCTAGCTGTTCTTCTGTGTTCACATTCATTGTGACTGCCTCATTGAAGCACACAGCAAAGAAATCACAGAATACCCAATGGCAACCAATCAAAGCTTTCTGTATTCATTACATTGTGAAGGTTAAATTTTCTCCACAGACAGGACTGCTGACCTCTGGACTGCAGCTATTTCTACCGCTGTATTTTATTGGAAATGTAGTTATATTCCTCCTTCATTTTTTCCTTTCTTTTAAATATATATATTTTTTAAAGATTTTCCCTGTCAGTTTTCTCACTTCTATTCCTCTCCTGCACGTGTTAACTTGTTGCCGGGGTACAGTTTCATGGGCACTGGTTGCTCTCCGGTTCACCAGCCAATTCACCATTATTTATGTGTGAGTCTTGACGGTAAGTGTGTTGACCAGCTATTACACTGCACATAACCTCACAACCAAGGCCGATTCTCTCATAACCCAAAGTCCAAACCTACGCATTCCCAGCATGGGGTGGAGGGGGGGTGGGGGGAGGGGTCACTGGATGGCAATCAGAAAGCGGGAACTCTGGCCAACTTTGCTCTCCATTACCCATGGGGCACTTTGGCACCATAACTACTGCGCCGGCTAAGATTAGCTAACTCCGCATAAACACATTCGCAAGGATGATGCCAGAACTGAGAGGTTATAACTATCAGAAAAGGCTGAACAGGCTGGGGCTCTTTTCTCTAGAAAAGAGAAGCTGAGGGGTGACCTAATAGAGGTCTTTAAAATTTTGAAGGGGTTTGATAGGATAGACGTAGAGAAGATGTTTCCACTTACCGGTGAGTCCCAAACTAAGGGCCATAAATATAAGATAGTCACTAATAGATCCAATAGGGAATTCAGGAGAAATTTTTTTACCCAGAGAGTGGTAAGAATGTGAACTCGCTACCACAAGGAGTACGATAGCACTCCACGGATGTTGCCTGACTTGCTGAGTTTTTCCAGCATTTTCTGTTGTTATTACCACAAGGAGTAGTTGAGGCGAATAGTGTAGATACATTTAAGGGGAAGCTAGATAAGTACATGAGGGAGAGAGGAATAGAAGGATATTCAGATAGGGTAAGATGGAGTAGGGTGGGAGGAGGCTCGTGTGCAGCATAAACACCAGCACAGACCAGTTGAGCCGAATGGCCAGTTTCTGTCCTGCAAATTCGGTATAATTCTACATACAGGAACTTTCGATTTACCGGCACCTAAATAACCGGAAATCTCGGTTAACTGGCAAAATTCAGGAGTAGGTTCAGGTAAGTTTTATTACTTGCCTTCCTTGATCTGTTGCTCTGCAAGGGTGTGGCTGCAGCTGTTGCTAAGCTACAGAGACGCTTGGAACTTGTGGCCATTGTTCTGAACCTGTTGCTAAGCAACAGGGTTTGTTGCTTTATACAGAGCTCTCAGCTCCATATCTTTTACTATAGCTTTTGGTTATCCGGAATTTTTGATGAACCGGCACCACGTCGGTCCCGTCGGTGCCGGATAAAAAAAAGTTTCCTGTAAAACAAAGGATCAAACCTGGTCTGTATGGCTTAGCTACTGGATAAACTCACTGAGCCATTCAGAGAGCCCTTTAACAAGTTATTTTACTACCTTTTCCCCGGTTAGATCTTCGTGCACTGTAATCAGCAGTGCAGGGGATTAGGAGTTGGAAGCCATATCCTGTCACTGCTTGTCTTTTACACATTCATGCCCTAACACCTACCTTTTCTAAAAAGGTGACAAAAAATAAAACCCAGTGGTGAAAGACAAGAATCTCTTTCTTTTTCTTCTGGTCAACTGGGTATCTGAGGCACGGAGAAACCCATCATCACGTGCAAGCTACTCCTTCAAGGAAATCCACTCAGGTCCAGTTTCTGTTTTCCCAACATGGAATGCACACGCTCTCCCCATAAGGACATAACCCCATGAGTCCAGAAAGCTTAGGTGCAGGTCAGCAACAGGTTTAAAGGCGCCCTCTTCCGCACCGCCCCCCCCCCACCCCATGCTGGGGTCCTGCTGGAGTTTAACCAGCTAAATCCAAGCAGCCTGCCAGAGCAAGCCACTGGTAAGCTTCTCACTGCTTGTCCAGCTAGGACCACCCTACTCATCTGCAGCTCAGTGAGAAGAAGGCCAGTCTTCTTTCTTCATTGATACATTTTTGTCAGGTAAGGGATATGGATCAAAGGCGGGTAAATGGAGCTGAGTCAGAGATCAGCCATGATCTAATAGAATGGCGGTACAGGCTCGAGGGGCTGAATGGCCTACCCCTGTTCTTATGTTCTTTTGGCAGGAATATCTAAGACATGGAATGGTACAGTATTGGTTATATGAACCTGCAAATTACAATTTGCGATATTAATGTAGAATTGTTTAATGCGCTCAGATTAAATTCCACTGTCTGCTATTTTAACAGAGGTGTTAATTGATTTATAATAGTGGAGGGAGAAATTTGATACAGGCACATTAGGGGTTCGCACAATAACATCACTGGCAGTGACTTCCAGGCTCTAGCCTGTCCCAAGTTCTCCATCTCACTCACAATGTCAAGGAGCGGAGTAAGTCACCCAGCACATTGTGACTCCAGGCCTCAGAACCAGCACAGGAATTGTCAGGGCAACATTTTTGTGCCAAATCCAATCCTCTCCCGAGCAGCACTATGAATGGATTTCCTCCCATGCTATTAACTGTTACACTACCACCCTCACTTTCCATCGTCTGCCAGCCAGCATATTAGAGGATAATTCTACATTCAGTTATTTCCCCATCACAATGCCACCACCACTCAGCAGGCATTTTATGCCAATTTATAACGATCCAGTACACTGCAGTTGGCAATAAACTCCAATGTGGAGTCAGGATGAAGCAACAAATAGGTACATTGCGGCAAATGAAAGACCTCATTATATTTCCAAACTACAGTGGAATCCTGCCCAGCATTTTAACAACAGTTTTATTATTCATTCCACAACCACCTGTAGCCACAGTTTCAGTGCAAAGCCAAGTAAATACAGCAGTAATGTTAACGTGCTTCCTGTCTACATTATAAATGAACTGAGTTATATTTTTCTTAAATACAGTGCTGAGTGGTAGCAGTCTCGCCTCTGAATCAGAAGGTTGTAGGTTCAAGCCCCACCCCAGAGACTTGAGCACACCAATCCAGGCTGACACTCCAGCACAGTACTGAGGGAGTGCTGTGCTGTCGGAGGTGCCGTCTTTTGGATGAGATGTTAAACCCGAGGCACCGTCTGCCCTCTCATGTGGTCGTAAAAGATCCCACGGCACTATTTCGTGCCAGATACAGGCAGGATGGGCTGAATGGCTTCCTTCTGTGTTGGATCAGCCTATGATTCTAAGAGCAGGGAAGTTCTCCCTTGTCTCCTGGCCCAAATTGGAATCCACACCTGATCTCAGTCAAAAAACGATCGGAATCCACACCTGATCTCAGTCAACATGGGCTTTGCTGGGTCGCAAAGTGGATTGTTGGAGCAAATTCCTGGGGTAACCTCGGAACACCTGGGATAAGCCGTTAACGTTTGCCGGGGCATGCGGGAACTGACAGAAGATAGGCGCACCCTCCCCACCAGGATTTGGAAGCTGGGGAAATGAGGTAGAACCTCAGAGAGGGTACAGAGGAAATTTATGAGGATGTTGCCAGGACTGGAGAATTTTAGCTATGAGGAAAGATTGGATTGGCTGAGGTTGTTTTCTTTGAATCAGAGGAGGCTGAGGGGAGACTTCATTGAGGTGTATAAAATTATGAGAGGCCTAGATAGAGTGGATAGGAAGGACCTATTTCCCTTAGCAGAGAGGTCAATAGCCAGGGGGCATAGATTTAATGTAATTGGTAGAAGGATTAGAGGAGAGTTGAGGAGAAATGTTTTCACCCAGAGGGTGGTGGGGGTCTGGAACTCACTGCCTGAAAGGGTGGTAGAGGCAGAAACCCTCATCACATTTAAGAAGTACTTGGATATGCGCTTGAAGTCTACGGACCAAGAGCTGGAAAGTGGGATTAGGTTGGATAGCTCTTCTGAAGCCGGCACAGACACAATGGGCCAAACGGCCTCCTTCTGTGCTGTAAATTTCTATGATTCTAACCCAAGCGATCTAAATTCTGCTCCAAATTTCAGTACCCTCACACCCGTGCCCCTCACACCCCACCACACACCCCACAACATTCTCCGGGGGTGATCCTCCCAATTTGTGCCCTACCTCATATTCGGAATTTTCAGTCTCTTATCTTTTTACACTCTTGGGTTTCAATATTTATTTATGTTGTATTTTCTCTCTGGTTTGCTACACTCCCTCCTGTCCTGAAGGTCTTGGCTCCTTGCTGGAGTAGTGTTCCACGTCCTGAGGTTGTTCTCCAGTATTTCAGCCAATAGGCCATTATTCATGTGTGAAGCTTGAAAGTGAGTGTCGACAAGCTGTTCTCTCATGGGGGGGGCCATCGCGGTCCAGCCTTCTCACCCGAAGTACATACTCATGCGCACATGGTCAATTCCACGAGGGGTCACTGTATAGCAGTGAGGAACTGAAACTTCTGCTAATTTTCCCTCCCTTAACCCATTGGGGAGGAGGTCATTGACCTGGGCTCATTTCATGATGACTGTCCCATCACTCCTGCTGGAATCAAAATAGAAAATGCTGGAAATACTTAGCAGCTCAGGGAGCATCTGTGGGGAGAGAAACAGAGTTCACATTTCAGGTCAATGACCCTTCGTCACTTTTTCCGGTTCTGACGAAAAGTCATTGAACAGAAACGTTAACTCTGTTTCTCGCTCCACAGATGCCGTCTGACCTGCTGAGTATTTCCAGCATTTTCTGTTTTTATTATTTAAGGTAACCTGTGTGTTGGTGCGAAAGACGTGGTATGGTTCTCAATGAATACTTTGTGTCTGTCTTCACAAAAGGGAGGGACAATGCAGACATTGTAGTTAAGGTGGAGGAGTGTGAAATATCAGAATCGGAAGATGTTCGAGATTAACAGTTTTTAAGCAAGTGCAGAGCCAGGGGATTGGATGGAGGGCGGGGGTGATTAACAGACAAAATGGATGATGATGCAAGGCATGATGATGGGACAAAAGGTGGGTCCAGAGGAGATGTAAACGGTTATGACAGAATAGCAGAGGAGGAGGGAAGCCTGGAAAAGAAGATAAGGCTCCCGTGGCCCAGGAATGTGGCAGGAGAAAAGCAGGTAGACCTTAGGGGTGCGGACCAACCCGCCAACTGGGTACCGATAGGGGGATCCCCACCACAAGCACCACCTCACATTTCCTCCACTCCGAGAAAATGGGAGTGGTGGTTAAGAGCATAAGAAATAGGAGCAGGATGAGGCCATATAGCCCCACGACCCATTCAATAAGATCATGGCTGATCTTCTACCTCAACTCTACTTTCACACCCTATCCCCATATCCCTTGATTCCCTTAGTATCCAAACATCTATTGATCTCTGTCCTGAATATACTCAACGACTGAGCTTTCACAGCCCTCTGGGTTAGAGAATTTCAAAGATTCACAACCCTCTGAGTGAAGAAATTTCTCCTCATCTCAGTCCTAAATGGCGACCCCTTATTCTGAGACTGTGATCCCTGGTTCTAGATTCTTCAGCCAGGAGAAACAGCATCTACCCTGTCAACACCTCTAAGAATTTAATACGTTTCAATGAGATCACCTCTCATTCTTCTAAACAACAGAGAATATAGGCCCATTCTACTTAAGATCTAAAGTTGTTAAGCTCTTAGTTTTGCTATACCCTTGCTGGAACTTTGCGCGTGTGGATCTCGGGTGAGGGACAGGATCAAGGTCGGCTATGATGGCTTCAAAAAGGAAATAGCTGATCGACACCTTTTAGGACTACATCTTAATGATGACCAGATGGTGAGATGCTGGAGGGCTGCCATCACTTGTATAACTGTGCAAGGAATGAATCACCACCTCAAAGGTGACGAAGAAATGAAATTAGAGAGACAAATGTAGAGATATAAATCATGTTCAAGTTTGTTTCAAAAACAAACCCATTGTTCAAAAACAATATATTGGTTAGAGTCTTAAAACTGTGCACGTCGGTAGCGTGTACCTGACCATTGATCCCAGGGGCGGGTGGGACTGGCCCTTTAACAGTGTTCCATCCAACAGCATACTTCTGAATTAAGAAAACAAACTGAAACTCTTTGACAGATGCTTCATCCAACAAATAGAAAGAACGCAACTGAGGGCGGGATTTTTAATTGAAAAAGTCATGAAACCTTGATGAAGATTAAGTAAGCCCAGGAGGGCTGCTGTAAACTACAATAAGGGGGGAAAAAACACTTGAATTGCAAACACTAGTTCTTTTGTAAAGAATTCCACTTTCCGTAACACAGCTATCAGTTAATGTAACGCGAATTATAATTTAATGTGAAATCATTTTTGTGGCAAGCGTCTAAGGCAGCACTGATTTGGCTTCTCATATAGAAAAGTGGTTGACACCAACAGCTTAACGTAATGCCGCAGGCTACAATTCAGTACCTTTCAATTACCTGTTCCTCTTTTAATGTTTTGTGAAGGGAACAATTACGATAGTTAAGAACCTGCTCTCTGTAGCACAATACCTGTGACGGTAACCCGATGCACCAGGCATTGTTCATCTGAAAGGATTCCATGGCACCCCACGCTGAGTTCTTTCACACTGCCCCTGAAGGATGAACTCAATGGCTGCAAGTGGACGGCTTAAGTGGTTCAGGATTGAGTGTCCCTTCTCCAGCAACCGTCTGGCAGGTCAGTCAGTTGATGAGCAAACTCGCTAACATCTATTCACAGCTCTTGGGTTGAAAAGATCGTTAGTCAGATTCATCTGAGCAGTGAGATGTCGACGCTGATTATTTCCAACGGGCGGGTGGGTATTAGGCTTTATCATGAAGACTGATGGTGGTTCTGGGCTCCCGTTCACGCTAACCATTCTTCCTCAAGTGGCATTTTACAGTTGAGTTCATTCCAGAGATATTGCTGACAAAGTATCAGCTTTTGATGTGGAAATTTTCGTTCGAATGTCGGGTTTATTTTGTTTGCCACTTGCTTCAGGCACGAGTTATTGGCATTGTTTCAATGTTTTGGGGGGTTTAAATGGGTTTTTCGGATGGTTAGTTAGCTTGAGTGTCGTGTTGTTTGTATACAGAAACTGGAAACAGTTGAGACCAGCTGAGCTCCATTTCGTTATTCTGTGCTATCATTCCAAGCTTTTCACACGGGGGCCAGTGGATTATAGGGTGCTGGTTTAATGGCAAATGTGCAGAGATCTGATTTATATATACAATAGTTGATCTACTGTGGCATTCCTGACAGCGAGACAGAGGTTACAGTGTTGCAGACGAGAGTGGTCTGGGATGCAAGAAAGAAAGACTTGTATTTATATAGTGCCTTTCATGACCTCCCGGACGTCCCAAAGCGCTTTACAGCCAGTGAAATACTTTTGAAGTGTAGTTACTGTTGTAATGTAGGAAACACGACAGCCAATTTGCGCACAGCAAGCTCCCACAAACAGCAGTGTGATAATGACCAGATAACCTGCAGGATGTTCTGTGTAAGTGGGGAGGAGTTGGGGCTTAAGAGACCTTCAGGGGGAGATGGGTTGGATGTCAGATTCACTATTACATTCGTCACTGCCTGCCTTTGTCTTTATTCTAGCTCCTCCACCACTAAAACCGGTACCCACCTTCAGACTCAATTTCTCCAATGTCCTCCTCGCTAGCCTCCCATCCTCCATAAACCCCCTACTGATCGAAAATGCAGCCACGCGTGTCCATTCCCACACGAGTTCTCACTCTCCTATCGCCCTCCTGATCTACATTGGCTCCCAGTCTTCCGACACATTAATTAAAAAATGTAAATGCTCATCCTTATCTTCAGATCCTTCCCGGGCTCACATCACCCAATCGCTGCAACTTCATCCAGTCTTACATTCTCCCCACTTCCACACTTTTCGTTGCTCCAGCTCTGGCCCTTGCTGCAAATCCCCTCACTTCATTGCTCCAGTGGGCAGACACAGACAGACCTGGCTGACAAGAGAGGACAGGATATGCTCTCACTGCAGTCAGGGAGTGGTGGAGACAGAGATGCACTTCCTCACAGCTTGTGGAAAATATCAGGGCATAAGGGAGAATTTCTACCCAAAATTCACACAAATATGCCCTGAATTCAGAAATTTGAATGACGACCAAAAACTCCCATACCTACTAGGGGAACAGAGAAATTGTGTAACCTTAGTGGCACACTATGTTACAGCTTGCCATAAACAGAGGGACAACCATTAAATCTAAGAAAAGAGTATATACAAATTATATGAATGTATATTTATACACTCAGGGATATATCTGTTTATACACTGTATGGATAGATCTGCGTTTATGTGTTCAACCATAAATGTTTTTCGATGCTTTGGCAACATAAGATGTACCTTGTCATGCCAATAAAGCGATTTGAATTTGAATTTGAATTTGAATTTGATACCTGTTAAAACCCCACTCTCCAAAAGGTTCTCCTGAAAGTCCTCCACCTCCCCACTTCTCCTTAAACATTTTTCTCAAAACCCAACTTTTTGGTCAAGTTTTTGGCCACCCTTCCATGCCTCAGATTTTGTTCCCTTATGCATTCATTTTGTTCTCCCCACCGTGACCCCTCTAAAACACCTTAGGACATTTTGTACATTAAAGGCACTATATAAATATAAGTTGCTGTTGTTGTTTAAAATCTTTGTAATTAACCCTAAGCACTAGGTGGGGCGCACCCAAAAATGTAACTTACATTGTGTTTGGAACAGCACAAGATAATCAGAGTCTCAGACGTGAAAAGAATTCGGAGCTCCAACGACTTTGAGATGAAGCTGGGGATTGGGAGAAATAGTTGGTTGTGCGGACGAGAGTGGAATCAGGGAATGAAAGTGGGCGGGAGCAGTCAAAGGCTCCTGCTACAGTGGGTTCGAGATCTCTCGGAAGAGTTGCTGAGAATTGGTTGGGAGGGATGAATGCACATGCGGAGTCCACACACACATACGCGCACACAGGAAGGGGCAGTAAGAGGCACAGTCCTGCAAGTGCCCAGAAGCCCCCAAACATACACCAAGGGGCACAAAAGTCCTGCATGTGCCGGAGATGGGAGGTCTTTGGGGGAAGAGCAAGGTAGAATACTGGAGAACCAGGAATCGCCTCGTAAAATATTTATTATATTATCTAATGAAGGGAGTGATAATGCAACATGGCTGCTGAAAGGACTTGGAAACAATTTTTATGAGGGATGGGCTTAGAGACCATGAGGAAGTATTTAACTGCTTTTTGATTGGTTTTCTGGAAGCAATTGGAATATTTTATGCCATACAAGCACAAAGAAGATTTTATCACGCCCTTCAGAAAATGATTGAATACAAAACTTTTTTACATATAAAAAAACTTGAACGACGTTACATGGCGCTTTATCAAAAATGTCTCAAAGCGCTTTGCGTATAATTAATTACGCTGAAGTGCAGTGACTCTTGTTATGTAGACAAGCATGGCAGTCAATTTGCTCACAGCAAGGTAGGCTTGCCAACTCTGGTTGAACATAGTCAGGGAGGTTTGACCACTGGACGTCTGATCATGTGATGCCTGTAAATGTTACTGCAATTACCTTCTAAAGGTTGGGTCCGCTGTCGTTCAGTATCTTTGCTCGCGGTTTTGCGCCAACAGCTGTTGTGCGAGATGTTCCGAGAACCAGGAGGCCATCCGAGAGCAGGCAAAGAGGGGAACCCGGGGGGGGGGCGGGGAAGATGAGACGCTTGAATTCACCATGCTGCTGGCAGCGTTCTCTCTAAGCTGCGCAGCTCTATGCCGGTTCCCCGCAGCCTGGGACCAGCTTTTTCATTGTTAGGTTTCGCCTCTTAAAGGGACCACGCACCCCAAAAAATTTAGGGGGAACATTGGTTGCTGATGCTGCTGTTCCCAGGGCTGGGGTTGGGGCTGGGGCCTCTTTCGGCTTTATTCTACCCGTGTTCCAATCCCTTTATCAAATTCTGTTTCTTGGCAGGAAATGGAGGAGACAATCTGCTTTCAGACCTTTCTGAGAGTAGTTTGCGTTGCTATCCTCCCATCTTCCATTCTTCAGTACTTCCCTCCACATGCTGTTTTCTTAGTTGAGCACTCAAGGATATATTACTGGATAAGCTCTGAAATCTCTTTTTTTTTACTGTATTCTCCATTAATAATAGTCTGTTAATTGTTCATCTGATCATTATTACTTATTAGAATAGGCTGCCATAGAAATGAATAAGGAGTCATTTTAGCTTTTAATAGACATTTAAACAAGCCATTTGCACTTTGGGGTACGAGCACTTCATTAAGTAAATCGTAACAATCAGTCTGATACCAGGAGAAGTGTAGGTAGCTCACTTGTAAGTGTCTTTAGATGCAGATTTAAGTCAATGGCGAATTGACCTCTTTCATATATGCTTGATACAATAAACTGTTCTCTATGCATTTTCTTAGTGAATTTTATTATCAATGTTTTGTCTCTTGAAGGCGTCATCACAGCTATAATTAATTCTCAAAGACGCCAAGCATTGGCTGTAATTAAGTCTCCAAGAAAGATGAAATGCTGGCTTAAAACGGAACTGGCTTTGTGGTGTTCTATTAATTTATTCACTTCATGTCCACGCAGAATATTGTCACTGTTCTGCAGTCTACCAGTTATTGCAGGGCACTGTTCCAGAATTACAACTTTCATAACCTAACCGTTCTTTCTTTCTTGTTCCTTTTTTCTTTGTTTTTTCTATTTTACTTTATCTCTTTCTCTGTCTCTTTCTTTTTCTCTCTCTCTCCCCACCTCTTTCTCTCTCCCCACCTCTTTCTCTCTCTCTCTCATTCAAATCTGGTGGATAGCACTGGGAAGAGGCAAATGAAAGGATTCTTGGGAGCAGATTTTTTCCTCTAGTATTTCCACTGGAAAATCGGATTCTGGATGAAAAATTGAGCTCTATGATTTGATTATGAGATTGGGACTGCTGAGCCCCCAGGCAATATGTCTAATGGGATGTTGTTGTAACTCTTAATTTAAGCCCTATGTTAATACATTTTAGGAAATTATACATGTTGCCTTCACGCCTGGTTCTTCACTCCCATACGAATTACTTTACAGTTATTAATATTGAACTGCATCTGCCATCTATTGGCCCAATACCTAAAATGTCAAAATAATTATTACCCCTACATTAGTCCCCATTCATGGCTACTGTCAGCTGTTTTTCAGCCAATTTTCTAATCCACACTGCCTCCTTTTCTATGACTAGCCATTCCTTGCTAATGTGAAACTTTACCAAAAGTTTTCTAGAAATCCAACTGTACGTCAATTGGACGGGTATGACTAAAGTCATGATATGCAGAAAGTGGCTATGTAATTAGACCAGAGAAAACAAGTAGATGGAAGTCAGTACTATCAATGTATATTAAAAATCGTTGAAATTTTCAATTTCTGTTTATTTAATAAAAGCATGTAGTTATTCATCAGGTGTTCAACTCAGTGGAGATCAGTGACTGTGAAACCTGGTGATAGTGACTGACATGAATCAACTGAGTGGCCTGCGGGTGGCGCTGTCCAGGGAGAGTATAAATACTCGGGCACGGGCCCAGCTTGCGCAGGACATTCTTAACCGGAACTAGTGAAGGACACAACTAGACCTCCATGTTGTAAAACAGTTGATTAAAGCTTTGTTTAATGCTTAGACCAAGTGCCTAGTAGTTTTCTTACGTCAGTGACCACCTCTGGGACTTATTTCTGGTGGTCCATACAGGGTCGTTTTACATTAGGCCAGTGATGTCAATGGTAAATGAATGGCTTCATCGCCAAACAACGGCATATGCCAATAAAAGGAGGTGACCTCTGGAGCTCTGACAGCACTGTCGATGCAGATTTTCATGGGTTATATGATCAGCTGTCAGGTTAGGTGCCTTCTTTTCTGGACCACTAAATGTGTGGCATCAGTTCCCTATGTCGGCAAGCTTGCTCAAGCAGTTTCCAACGCAGTTTGTCTTTTCACATCATGTGTCGGGTTAAAATCCAGCTATGCACATCATCAGTCACCAGCACTGCCATCACACCCATTTACAGACCCCCATATTAGTTGAATCCCCCCAGTATCCGAGAAGATGCTGCACAGAGATGTAACTGTGGGAGACCTGGAATGTGAATGAGAGAATAGGTAATTTCATTTAAATTAACTTGCATCAACTTTGTGAAAGCAACTGGGCTTCGTTAATCAAATTCCAAGACTGCCCCACAATTATTAAACCAGTTACAATCTCTGAGACATAGAGAAGTTATGTTGGCAGGAAGGTGAACGCTTCTTTTATACTGATATACTGGTGTGGACATGCGCTTTTTTGAATGACAACTGTGAACCCCAAATTAATTTGACATTTGCTGTCATTGAAACGGTGCTAAGCCTGCCATATTGGAACCAAACCAAAACAGGGAGCTGAGGCCCATCTTTGCCTCTCCATATAAATGGAGACATTCTCTCTCATTTCCGGGGATGGGGACCTTAGCTACAAGGACAGGTTGGAGAAGCTGGATTTGTTTTCACTATGGTGTGGAGATGCCGGAGTTGGACTGGGGTGGACAAATGTAAGAAGTCACACAACACCAGGTTATAGTCCAACAGCTTTATTTGAAATCACAAGCTTTCGGAGCGCTGCTCCTTCTTCAGGTGAAGTGGAGAAATGCATAAAGACACAGCTTATATAGTCAGAGAATCATGTCAGATGTTTACAGGTAAGGTTATATACTATAACTATATAAGTTATATACTATAACTATATAAGTTATAACTATAACTATATAAGCTGTGTCTTTATGCATTTCTCCACTTCACCTGAAGAAGGAGCAGCGCTCCGAAAGCTTGTGATTTCAAATAAAGCTGTTGGACTATAACCTGGTATTGTGTGACTTCTTACATTTGTTTTCACTAGAGCAAAGGAGGTTGAGGGGTGATTTGATAGAGGTGTACAAGATTATGACGGGTTTGGATAGGCTAGACGGGGAAAGGCTGTTCCCACTAGTTGATGGTACAAGGACTAGGAGACACAGATTTAAGGTTTTAGGCAAGAGATACAGGGGGGATGTGAGGAAAAACTTTTTTCGCAGCGAGTGGTGAGGACCTGGAACTCGCTGCTGATGGAAGTGGTGGAAGCGGAGACACTCATAGAAACGTAGAAGATAGGAGCAGGAGTAGGCCATTCGGCCCCTCGAGCCTGCTCCGCCATTCAATGAGATCATGGCTGATCATCCAAACTCAGTACCCTGTCCCTGCCTTCTCTCCATATCCCTTGATCCCTTTAGCCTTAAGAAATATATCTAACTCCTTATAGAAACATGGTTTCAAGGGGAGACTGGATAGGCACTTGAGGGAATTAAACTTACAGGGCTACGGGGATAGAGCGGGAGAATGGGACTGACTGGATTGCTCTACAGAGAGCTGGCACGGACTCGATGGGCCGAATGGCCTCCTTCTGTGCCATTATGACTCTGTATGACTGACTCATTTGTTAATCCTTTTACCTGCCTCAACGTTCCCTTGTTTCATTGCCTTTCTCAGCTGCCACAAATGTGAAAATGAAGAGTGCCGACACTGTCAGTTGATCTGTTAACTACCTCAGGGATGGGCTTTGCAGGTGATGCTGTAGTCATGGGGAAAATTCAAATGTTAAAAACATGGGTCCACATTTTTTTGCATTTCAATGAGTCGCTTTGTGAGACGATTCCTGCTCCACGTGTCTGCTGGAAAAGATGTGGGCTCTTAGCAACATAGAAAATTGAATCCTGAGAAAGTGAGTGACGGCAAAGGCACCTGCTTTCTGTGACCACTGTTCGTTTTGTCTTGTCCAGGTCTTGCTGAGCTGAGCGTCGAGAGGAGATTAGAGCGAGACAGTGGAAGGTTGGACACATAATGCCTGAAGTATGGATGTGAAAGAACGCAGGCCTTACTGCTCCCTCACGAAAAACAGGCGCGACAAAGAGCGGCGCTACACAAGCTCGTCAGTAGACAACGACGAGTGCCGAGTGCCCACTCAGAAATCCTACAGCTCCAGCGAAACTCTTAAAGCCTATGATCACGACACCAGGCTCCTGTATGGAAACAGGGTCAAAGACTTGGTTCACAGGGAGGCTGATGAGTACACAAGACCAGGTAAAAAGAAAACTTCACTTTATATTCCATAACTGTTTAATTCTGTGTGGTATGGTAGACTACTGGTTACGGTACTGGCCTAGCAACGCAGAGGTCATGAGCAATGTTCCCCCTAATTTTTTGGGGGGGCCACACGGCCCCTTTAACAGTTTGCTCAGGCCATTCAAACTTCAGCACATGTGCAGTTTATTGGTGGGACATTGAGACAGCCATGAGTTTAAGTCCCACTGTGGCAATTTGAGAATTGTAATGAATCAAACTGATAACTTGTCACCTAGCACCAGAAACAAAAGGGCCATGAAAGCTGCAAAATTGTCATAAAAATCCAGCTGGTTCACTAATGTCCTTCAGAGAAGGGAACCTGCCACTGCTACCTGGTCCGTCCTAAGTGTGACTCCAAGCCCACACTGTGCGTTTGACTCTTCATGCCCTCAGGCCAATGGGATGGGCAATAATACTGGCGTGCGAGTGCCACCCACGGACCAAGAACAAAAAAAATCATGTTAAAGTATTCCGTTGATATACTTTCTTCTTATGGGGATGATGGATCATTTTAGGCCATATATACCAGCCTTTAAGGCAACACAATAATAAGGTGCTCCTCACACGTTGCAGCCACTTAAAAACAAAACAGTTTATCAACTACATATAAAACACCCAATGTCACGACAACTCCCCAGAAAGTGAGAAACATGATTCCAATGCGCGCTGACTATTCCACATGCACACGCAGGGAGTGTGAGAAAGGGGAGTGGGAATCAAGGAGCTGGAGGAAGGGGATGGGGGACCGAAAGCTGGAGTGAGGTGAATGGGAGACTATTAACTGTAGAAAGGCTTGTCATTCCAAAGAGTCCTGTATAGATCGGAGAGCAGATCCAGGCTGAGGTGTGGGGTAAGTGCACTCCCCAGAGTGAAGTACAGTACAATCCACTGCAGTGATTCACGTATAGTGTGATGTCCCCCATGTCCCCCCACCAAACACCCTCGCCCGGTTTTCAATCCCAAAACAGTGACCTCAACTTCCAGTCTTCTATAAGAGTAGAACTGGGACAGTGGTTGTGTAAATTAGTTCTTTTCTGGAATTTTTTTTTACAAATTAGAAAAGCAAGTACATAGTTCAATTTTTCCCATTCACCCTTCTATTTGGGGGATTTGTGATTTTTAACTGGTCCGCTGTGGTGTGAGGAGGTCAAAAACCCAATAAAGCAATTAAAGACAAAATGGAAAATGGCTAGAAACAATGTTTAACAGCAACAGGAATCGGAGAACGGTAGAACATTTGCAAAAACAAAAATCAAGATCGTAATGTCAATGGGGAAAATGGATTTGGTGTTTAAGTATAATCAGTTCTTGGTAAAAAGAAAACTTCACTTTATATTCCATAACTGTTTAATTCTGTGTGGTATGGTAGACTACTGGTTGTTTCAGTATTAGAATTCTGTAGAAAATACATTTTTTGAGCTCTAGAAAAAGCTTATGGTTTGGTAAGTACCCTGGAAGTTGAGTGCTGGAGCATTAATCAGTAGGTGACATGGTATTTATAGCTTGCATTTATGTTACTGAGGTACATCCAGTGCTGCATCTTAATTCCCTGTGTCTTTTTAATAATGTCTTTCTATCCCACCAATATTTTCCCCTTCCTCTCCTGAGGGTACAGGACATTTTTTTCTGGAGTACTGTTCCATGAGTACTGGATGGCCTTCAATACTTTTCCCAAGTAAGAACATAACAACATAAGAAATAGGAGCAGGAGTCGGCCATTCGGCCCTTCGAGCCTGCTCCGCCATTCAATGAGATCATGGCTGATCTTCTGCCTCAACTCCATTCACCGGCCCTATCGCCATATCCCTTGATGCCCTTACTAGTCAGAAATCTATCGACTTCTGTTTTGAAAATACCCAATGACTGAGCCTCCACAGCCCTCTGGGGTAGAGAATTCCAAAGATTCACCACCCTCTGTGTGAAGAAATTTCTTCTCATCTCAGTCCTGAATGGCCTACCCTTTATCCTGAGGCTGTAGCCCCTGGTTCTAGACTCCCCAGCCAAGGGAAACATTCTCCCAGCATCCACCCTATCAAGCACCGTAATAATTTTGTATACTTCAATGAGATCCCCTCTCATTCTTCTGAATTCTAGAGAATACAGGCCTAGTTTACTCTATCTCTTCTCATACGACAGTCCCGCCATCCCAGGAATCAATCTCGCGAACCTTCGTTGCACTCCCTCTATGGCAAGTATATCCTTCCTTAGGTAAGGAGACCAAAATTGTACACAGTACTCCAGGTGTGGTCTCACCAAGGCCCTATATAATTGGAGTAAGACTTCTTTACTCCTGTACTCAAATCCTCTTGTAATCAAGGCCAGCATACCATTTGCCTTCCTAATGGCTTGCTGCACCTACACATTCACTTTCAGTGACTCATGTACAAGGACACCCAGGTCCCTTTGAGCAACTGCATTCCCCAATCTTTCACCATTTAGAAAATACTCTGCCTTTCTGTTTTTTCTACCAAAGTGGATAACTTCACATTTATCCACATTATATTCCATCTGCCATGTTCTCGCCCACTCACTGAGCCTGTCGAGATCCCCTTGAAGCCTCTTCACATCCTCTTCATAACTGACACTGCCACCTATCATCAGCAAATTTGGAAATGTTGCATTTAGTTCCCTCACCCAAATCATTAATATAGATTGTGAATTGCTGGGGCCCAAGCACCGATTCTTGTGGTACCCCACTAGACACAGCCTGCCATCCTGAAAAAGACCCGTTTATCCCTACTCTTTGTTTTCTGTCTGTTAACCGATTCTCAATCCATGCTAGTATATTACCCTCAATTCCATGCGCCCTAATTTTGTTCACCAACCTCTTGGGTGGGACCTTATTGAAGGCCTTCTGAAAATCCAAATACACCACATCTACCGGTTCCCCTTTATCTACTCCACTAGTTACATCCTCAAAGAACTCCAATAGGTTTGTTAAACAGAATTTCCCTTTCATAAATCCATGTTGACTCTGCCCAATCTTACTATTAGTTTCTAAGTGCCCAGTTATTGCATCCTTTATAGTAGATTCCAGCATTTTCCCAACTACTGATGTGAGGCTAACAGGTCTGTAGTTCCCCGTTTTCTCTCTCCCTCCTTTCTTAAATAGCGGGGTTACATTTGCTATCCTCCAATCTGCAGGAACCGTTCCAGAATCTATAGAATTTTGAAAGATGACAACCAATGCGTCCACTATCCCAATGGCCACCTCTTTCAAAACCCTAGGATGTAGGTCATGGTCCTTAAGATTTATCGACTTTAGTACCATTAATTTTACCAGTACTGTTTTTTTACTAATAATAATTTCTTTAATTCTTCATTCTCGCCACACCCTTGGTTTTCTCGTATTTCTGGGAGGTTTTTTGTGTCTTCCTCCGTGAAGACAGAAACAAAGTATTTATTTAATTTCTTGCCATTTCCTCATTCCCCATTATAAATTCTGCCATCTCTGACTGTAAAGGACCTACATTTACCTTCGCCAGTCTTTTCCTTTTCACATACCTATAGAAGCTTTTACAATCCGTTTTTATATTTTTCACTAGTTTGTGCTCACATTCCATTTTCCCTTTCTTTATCAATTTCTTGGTCACCCTTTGCTGATTTCTAAAAAGATCCCAATCCTCAGGCTGACCACTATTTCTGGCAACTTTATAAGCTTCCTCCTTTGACTTAATACTGGCTTTAATTTCTTTTGTTAGCCATGGTTGGATCACTTTTCCTTTTGGATTTTTATGCCCTAGAGGAATATATGTTTATTGTAAATTATGCATTATTTCCTTGAATGTTAGCCATTGTATGTCCACCTTCATACCTTTTAGTGTAGTTTCCCAATCTACCATGGCCAACTTGTCCCTCATACCCTTGTAGTTTCCTCTGTTTAGATTGAAGACCTTAGTTTCAGATTGGACTACATCACTCTCAAACTTAATGTAAAATTCAATCATATTATGGTCACTTGTCCCTAAAGGCCCATTTACCACAAGATTATTGATTAGCCTTTTCTCATTACACAGTACCAGATCCAGAATAGACTGTCCCCTGGTTGGTTCCTCCGCATACTGATCCAGGAAACCATCTTGCATGCATTCCAAGAATTCGTCCTCCACACCATTAGTGGTAATTTGATTTGCACAGTCAATATGTAGATTAAAGTCCTCCATGTTACATGCACTTCTAATTTCTTGATTGATGCTGTGCCCTACATTACCACTACTGTTTGGTGGCCTACACAAAACTCCCACCGATGTTTTCCACCTTTTGCTGTTTCTTAGCTCCACCCAAACTGATTCCAGTTCTACATCACGATCTGCCGAGCCAAGTTCTTTTATCTCTACTGTACCGATCTCATCCATTATTAACAGCGTTACGCCACCTCCTTTTCCTTTTTGTCTGTCCTTCCTAAATGTTGAGTACCCTGGAACATTCAGTTCCCAGCTTTGGTTACCCTGCAACCATGTCTCTGTAATGGCAATTACATCATACCCATTTCATTCTATTTGTGCCATTAATTCATCCACCTTGTTGCGAATGCTGTGTGAATTTAGATAAAGTGCCTTCAACTTTGCCTGTTTAATATTTTTCTGCACTTTGACCCTCTTTACTGTTGGCCTTTGTTTCTGCTCCCTGCTAGTTTTGCTGACTACTTTTCTAACTTGCACTTCCAGCTTTGTTTCTCTCCATTCTGGGCCCACACTTAGGTTCCCAGCCCCCTGCCATTCTTCATGCGCAAGACCTAACAGTGAGGGATGGTGGGTTATTCAGAACCAATGTTGTCCTCACCCAATGTCCATACAGGCATTTTTTTAGTTGAAGCTGCTAGATGGAGATCAGGAGCAGAAATCGTAGCAGTTCTTTTTCCTTTCCTAGCGTATGGGTACTGAAGCCAATTATAGCACCCTCTACTGCCACACAAAGTGATACCAGCTAATTCAGCACAGGCCAGAGATCAAACTTCAGACCTTCTTGATGTACATGGCTCATCTACTCATTGGATAACAACAACAACTTGCATCTATATAGTGCCTTTCACATAGTAAAATGCCCCAAGGCGCATCACAGGAGTGTAATCAGACAAAGAATTTGACGCCAAGCCAAAGAAGGAGACAATAGGATAGACGACCAGATGCTTGGTCAAAGAGATCGTTTTTAAGGAGCGTCTTAAAGTAGGAGAGAGAGCTGGAGCGGTTTAGGGAGGGAATTCCAGAGGTTAGGGCCTAGACAACTGAAGGCACGGCCGTCAATGGTGGGGCGAAGGAAGCCGGGAATGCACATGAGGCCAGAATTGGAGGAATGTGTAGGGCTGGAGGAGGTTACAGAGATAGGGAGGGGTGAGGCCCTGGAGGGATCTGAACACCAGGATGAAAATTTTAAATTTGAGGTGTTGGTAGGCCGGGAACCAATGCAGGTCAGCGAGCACAGGGGTGAAGAAGAGAGAAGAAGAAGATGGGTGAACGGGAGATAAGCTACGGGCAGCAGAGGTCTGGATGAGCTTAAGTTTATGGAGGGTGTAAGATGGGAGGCTGGCCAGGAGAGCGTTGGAATAGTTGAGTCTGGAGATAACAAACACATGGATGAGGGTTTCAGAAGCAGATGAGCTGAGGCGGGGCGGAGGCGTGCGATGTTATGGAGGTGGAAGTAGGTGGTCTTCGTGATGGAGAGGATGTGGGGTCAGAATCTAAATATCTGTGTCGGCAATGACAACCCAGAGGTAACCTTCTTTATATTTGGGAATTGTATCAACAGTGGTAAATTGCAACTTAGTTGTCAATAGCTCCCAATAAAAATGTAAGATCTAGGGGGTTAAATTGGACCGTGTAGCACCCGTTTTTTAGGCACTACTCAGCCACCTAAGGTTTCAAAATGGTTTCCAAGATGTGTGTGCATACTTTCGACGGGAAGTGCACAGGACACCATTGGGTAAAGGGGTTTGTGCATGTGCGCCTAACGACTGCCGGCACCATGCAGAACAGCAAGAGCATGATATGAATCCGTGTGTATCGCTGATTTGAAGCCACCACTGACATTTTGCAACTCCCCGTTCCAACGACTTATATTAACCTCGCACAGCTGAACACGACATTAAATGGCATGAAGGACCCCCCACCAGCGCTATTTAAAGGGACCATGAAGTACTGATTAGTTGCTGGATTATTTCTTCTGGTTGCTGGTGCAATTGTACATGGTTTTGGAGCTTTTATATACTTGGCTAAAGTTTTAGTACTCTACAGGGAGTGATCTGGCTGGTCGTGCAGTACTTTTTATCTCATTTAAAATATTGTGCTGGAAGAAGTTGCTTCCAGATATGAGTGGCCTAGTAGGACTTCCTCTGGGAATTGAACATGACTGGAGAATGAACAGAGGCCATGCAGAGCAGGACATGCTGCTAGAAGAGGGAGGAGATGGAGGGGGAGCAGCGTGGCCAGCAGGAGGTCATATCTGCTGATGGTCTCCAGAGAGCAATTCTCTTACCTCAGCTTCGGCGATGACCAGTGCATGAGACATCTTTGGATCAGTTCCAAGCTCTACGCAAAGTCCTGTGCCAAGTTGGAGTTGGACTCCTTGACAATGTGCACAGGCTTTCTGGCAGGCTTTCCAGTGCACCAAGCATGTGGTTATGTAGCCTGGGCTATCAAAGTCCACATCTGACTCCTCTGCAGCAGAACTAGTGTGCAACCTCGCCCTCTGCTAGCCTATCCTCCCACCTTGGCATTGACCTCCGGCACTGCTTCCTGCCCCCGACCCCGCGGACACAGGATGTCTCCCCTCTCCAGCTCCTGCACCAAGGCCTCCAGTGTATTATCAGAAAATCTTGGTGCATGCTCTCTCACATGTTCAGATTAAGTTTTCAAACGACTTCCACCACTTCTTGCAGCCTCAATGCACCTTCCCTTTAAGAGGTGCAGGCTGCCTTTAAGTAGTGTCAGCCACCCGCAATATCAGGCTCCCTGCTGATGCGTGCAGCAAATGGCTACACGCAGAAATCATGTAAATCAGCAGGCAACACCAATTTAACATGGTTCCTGCAGCACAATGAACAAGCGCGTGGTAATCGCGGACTGCGATCCCCACGCCCATTTTCGGGGGTTATCCAGTTTAAACCCCCCCCAATAGTGATTAAGTGCTGAGTTCCCAGCAACTTTAGAAACATAGAAACATAGAAGATAGGAGCAGGAGTAGGCCATTCGGCCCCTCGAGCCTGCTCCGCCATTCAATGAGATCATGGCTGATCATCCAAATTCAGTACACTGTCCCTGCCTTCTCCCCATATCCCTTGATCCCTTTAGCCTTAAGAAATATATTCAACTCCTTCTTGAATATATTTAATGAACTGGCCTCCACTGCCTTCCGTGGCAGAGAATTCCACAGGTTCACCACTCTCTGGGTGAAGAAATTCCTCCTCATCTCAGTCCTAAATGGCTTACCCCTTATCCTTAGACTATGACCCCTAGTTCTGGACTCCCCGGCCATCGGGAACATCCTTCCTGCATCTAGTCTGTCCAGGCCTGACAGAATTTTATAGGTTTCGATGAGATCCCCTCTCAATCTTCTAAACTCCAGTGAGTATAAGCCCAATCGACCCAATCTCTCCTCGTACGTCATTCCTGCCATCATTGGTATTAGCCTGGTGAATCTTTGCTGCACTCCTTCCATGGCAAGAACATCCTTCCTCAGATAAGGCGACCAAAACTGCACACAATACTCAAGGTGCGGTCTCACCAAGGCCCTGTACAACTGCAGCAAGACATCCTTGTTCCTGTAATCGAACCCTCTTGCTACGAAGGCCAACATACCATTTGCCTTCTTAACCGCCTGCTGCACCTGCATGCTTACCTTCAGCGACTGGTGCACAAGAACACCCAGGTCTCTTTGCACTTCCCCTTCTCCCAATCTATTGCCATTCAAATAATAATCTGCCTTCCTGTTTTTGCCACCAAAGTGGATAACCTCACATTTATCCACATTATAGTGCATTTGCCATGTTTCTGCCCAATCACCCAACCTGTCCAAATCGTACTGGAGTTTCACGACATCCTCCTCACAGCATACTCTCCCACCCAGCTTTGTGTCGTCTGCAAATTTGGAGATACTACATCCAATTCCCTCGTCCAGATCATTAATATATATTGTGAACAGCTGGGGTCCTAGGGGTACACAAGGGGAGAGGGGTTTTCAACCCCAGCTTATGTAGAGTAGTGCGAAACCTGTTTGGTGATATTAGTCACTTTGCATTTCAAGATGTAGAATTCTTTCTTTTCTTGTACAATTCAGAAGTCTATAACAAGAATCTAAGCTAAAGAGTCTAATAAACAAGCCCCTACCCCACAATCCTTAGTTGATAAATGTACATGCCCAGTGTGGAACTATTCCATGCAGTTCATAAAGGTCCCAGGTTAGTCTCTAATCTCAGCAGGATAATGATAGAGATGCTGTACCAGCTCTACCACAGAGCTGGCGCAGGCACAATGGGTCAAACGACTTCCTTCTATGTTGTAAGTGGTTTCTTTGCCCCTGGACCTGAGAAAGAAAGAAAGACTTGCATTCATACAGCGCCTTTCAGGACCACCGGACATCTCAAAGCACTTTACAGCCAATGAAGTACTTTTGAAGTGTAGTCATTGTCGTAATGTAGGAAACGCGGCAGCCAATTTGCGCACAGCAAGGTCCCACAAACAGCAAAGCGATAATGACCAGATAATCTGTTTTTGCCGTGTTGGTTGAGGGATAAATATTGGCCAGGACACCAGGGATAACTCCCCTGCTCTTCTTCGAAATAGTGCCATGGGATCTTTTATGTCCACCTGAGAGAGCAGACGGGGCCTCGGTCTAACGTCTCATCCGAAAGACGGTACCTCCGACAGTGCAGCACTCCCCCAGCACTGCACTGGAGTGTCAGCCTAGCTTTATGTGCTCAAGTCCCTGGAGTGGGACTTGAACCCACAACTTTCTGGCTCAGAGGCGAGCGTACTACCCACTGAGCCACGGCTGAGAGGGGAAGAAAAATCACCCACGGTTTCTGCAGCTATCTGGTATCCAGTGACTGGTTCTGGAAATGTGTTTGTCAACTAATGACAGGACCTGAGTTAGCTGTGATGTTCCAATTGTCAAGTAACCTGCCAGCATTTACTGTTTTAAGCTCACAAATGAAGAAAGGATACTTGGAAGAGGAAGCGGCTGCCAGCAGGTGTGGAATTGTACACTGGCAAGCAGCAATGTCTTCAGGAGAGGAGAAGAGAAAGTAGGAATAGGGCAGAAAAATTACTTTGGTTTATTTTCATAATCATCCACAGCAAAATAACTGACAATTACATTAAATGTGATGCCTGTGGTGGTCTTCCTTTTGTAACCTGGAAGTAATACCAGTGATGATAGAATGCTTCATTAAGATGGAGAGTGAAGTAGTTGACTCAGAGACTAAGGTCCTGAATTTAAATAAAGGGAACTACGATGGTATGAGACGCGAGTTGGGTAGGATTGATTGGGGAATGTCACTCAAAGGGTTGACGGTGGATAGGCAATGGCAAACATTCAAAGATCGCATGGATGAACTACAGAATTTGTTTATCCCAGTCTGGCATAAAAATAAATCAAAAAAGGTGACTCAACCGTGGCTAACAAGGGAAATTAGGGATAACATAAGATCCAAAGAGAGGACATATAAATTGGCCAAAAAAAGCAGCAAACCTGAGGATTGGGAGCAGTTTAGGATTCAGCAAAGGAGGACCAAGGGATTAATTAAGAGGGGGAAAATAGATTATGAAAGTAAGCTGGCAGGGAACATAAAAACTGACTGTAAAAGCTTTTATAGATATGTGAAGAGAAAAAGATTGGTGAAGTCAAGCGTAGGTCCCTTACAGTCAGAATCAGGGGAATTTATAATGGGGAACAAAGAAATGGCAGACCAACTAAATACATGTTTTGGTTCTGTCTTCACAAAGGAGGACACAAATAACTTCCCAGAGATGTCGGGGAACATAGGGACTAATGAGAGGGAGGAACTGAAAGAAATCAGTATTTGTAAGGAAATGGTGTTGGGGAAGTTGACTGGATTGAAGGCCGATAAATCCCCAGGGCCTGATAATCTACATCCTAGGGTACTTAAGGAAGTGGCCCTGGAGATAGTAGATGCATTGCTGGTCATCTTCCAGAACTCGATAGACTCTGGAACAATACCCATGGATTGGAGGGTAGCTAATGTTACCCCACTATTCAAAAAAGGTGGTAGAGAAAAAGCAGGGAATTATAGACCGGTAAGCCTGACATCAGTAGTGGGGAAAATGCTAGAGTCCATTATAAAAGATGTAATAGCAGAGCACTTGGAAAGCAGTGACAGGATCGGACAAAGTCAACATGGATTTACAAAAGGTAAATCGTGCTTGACTAATCAACTGAAATTTTTTGAGGATGTAACTGGTAAAATAGATAAGGGAGAACCAGTGGATGTGGAGTATTTGGACTTTCAGAAGGCTTTCGATAAGGTCCCGCATAAGAGATTAGCGTGCAAAATTAAGGCACATGGGATTGGGGGCAAGGTATTGACTTGGATGGAGAACTGGTTGGCGGACAGAAAGCAAAGAGTTGGAATAAACGGGTCATTTTCCGAGTGGCAGGCAGTGACTGGTGGGGTACCGCAGGGATTGGTCCTAGGACCCCAGCTGTTCACGATATATATTAATGATCTGGACGAGGGAATTGGATGTAATATCTCCAAATTTGCAGATGACACAAAGCTGGGTGGGAGGGTGTGCTGTGTGGAGGATGTTGTGAAACTCCAGTACGATTTGGACAGGTTGGGTGATTGGGCAGAAACATGGCAAATGCACTATAATGTGGATAAATGTGAGGTTATTCACTTTGGTGGCAAAAACAGGAAGGCAGATTATTATTTGAATGGCAATAGATTGGGAGAAGGGGAAGTGCAAAGAGACCTGGGTGTTCTTGTGCACCAGTCACTGAAGGTAAGCATGCAGGTGCAGCAGGCGGTTAAGAAGGCAAATGGTATGTTGGCCTTCGTAGCGAGAGGGTTCGAGTACAGGAACAAGGATTTCTTGCTGCAGTTGTACAGGGCTATGGTGAGACCGCACCTTGAGTATTGTGTGCAGTTTTGGTCGCCTTATCTGAGGAAGGATGTTCTTGCCATGGAAGGAGTGCAGCAAAGATTCACCAGGCTGATACCTGGGATGGCAGGAATGACGTATGAGGAGAGATTGTGTCGATTGGGCTTATACTCACTGGAGTTTAGAAGATTGAGAGGGGATCTCATCGAAACCTATAAAATTCTGTCAGGCCTGGACAGACTAGATGCAGGAAGGATGTTCCCGATGGCCGGGGAGTCCAGAACTAGGGGTCATAATCTAAGGATAAGGGGTAAGCCATTTAGGACTGAGATGAGGAGGAATTTCTTCACCCAGAGAGTGGTGAACCTGTGGAATTATCTGCCACAGAGGGCAGTGGAGGCCAGTTCATTAAATATATTCAAGAAGGAGTTGGATATATTTCTTAAGGCTAAAGGGATCAAGGGATATGGGGAGAAGGCAGGGACAGGGTACTGAATTTGGATGATCAGCCATGACCTCATTGAATGGCGGAGCAGGCTCGAGGGGCCGAATGGCCTACTCCTGCTCCTATCTTCTATGTTTCTATGCCATTTGACCTCAGGTCAGATAGTCATGGCTCTATCTTCTTTGTAAATCTGTACATTTTTTTATTTAAATAGAAAAGAAAGACTTGCACTTATATAGCACCTTTCATAACCTCAGGACATCCCAAAGCGCTTTACGGCCAACAAAGTACTTTTGTAGTGTAGTCACTGTTGCAATATAGGAAATGTGGCAGCTAATTTACACACAGCAAGCTCCCACAAACAGGGATAAATATTGGCCAGGACTCTCCTGCTCTTTTTCCAAATAGTGCCGTGGGATCTTTTGTGTCACACATACCTAAGTGTAATGGAAAATAATGTGAAAATCAATTCAACATGTAAAACTGTGGACGTTTGCAGTTCATTCGCCCTCTATACTTTGAAATGAGCCTCTCAGTATTGTTTGGTGAATCATTTCCCACAGGTGATGGCTCTCCATCAGCGTATTTGCACTTTTACTTCTGACAACTTTAAACCAGCTCCTTTAAAGATGCTGCAACTGACCAGAACGTTGACAAGGTGATGCTTAGAAATGGTTCAGAACTAAGACTTGGGCTGTTTTTTTCAACAACAAAAAAGGTTGTTCAATATTGCATCAAATAGCATCTCATTTATCTGTAGGGTTCCACATGAAAGTCGACTCTAACCAGCTGCACACTCAGGGGCCGCTCTGTGGAAACTGAAAGCTCACATTAAAGCACAGATCAGGCAGAAAGTCAGCGGGATTATGGTTTGCTTTCAGTCGAAGTGTTGTGTAAACTATCTGTTGCACAGGTTGGCACAGTGGTGCACTGCACCGACGCTGCAGCGTTTTGTGGAGGTTGGCAGACTCACACCTGTCCTTGCACAAATTTCCGATCTCCTGGAATCACAGAAGGAGGCCATTCGGCCCATTGAGTCGGTGCCAGTGTCAGCTCCTTTAATTGGTGTCACCCATTGTAATCAAACTTGCCGAAGAATCATAGAATAGTACAGCACAGAAGGAGGCCATTCGGCCCATCGAGTCTGCACCGGCTCTTTCGGAGAGCAATCTTTTTCGTCCCACTCCTCTGCTCTTTCCCCATATCCCTGCAATTTTTTTCTCCTTCAAATATTTATCCAATTCCCTTTTGAAGGCTACTATTGAATCTGTATCCACCACCCTAACAGGCAGTACATTCCAAATCCTAACTGGTCGTTGCGTAAAAAAGTTTTTCCTCATGGCGTCTCTTGTTCAATCACCTTAAATCTGTGCCCTCTGGTTATCAACCCTTCAGCCTTTGGAAACACTTTCTCTTTATTTACTATCTAAACCGTTCATGATTTTAAACACCTCTATCAAATCTCCTCTTAGCTTTCTCTGCTCTAAGGAGAACAACCCCAGCTTCTCCAGTCTATCCACGTAACTGTATTCCCTCATCTCTGGAACCATTCTAATATCTGTTTATATTCTTAATTTTCTTGGCCATATAGTCAGGGAGATAGACCCTCTGCCTGACCGCCTCCCCCCGCCACCCCCCATCCCCCATACAGGGAGAGATGGAGGGAATATCTTGTGTACCTCCTAGCAGCTACTTCAAGAACAAGAGGCTTAAAAATAGGCCTTCCTATCAGACAGTCTTAGCTAGTGCTAACAAACAGGCTTTGGGGGCCCTGTGTCATTAACGTGGGTCTCAAGCAGTATTAAAGCAGTGTAGCAAGTATCTGATGCTTCCCACCCTTACACCAGTTTCTTATCCAAATCCCAGGTTATACTCTGCTTTAAGCTTAAAGCATAGCCTTTCATGCAAAGCGTTCACTTCCTTTATGAGAAGAGGGGGGGAAATGATGGCGGCGGGGGGGGGGGTGGAAGAAACACATTAAGATGAAATTCCAGTGAAATGAAATGTCAGCCATTAATAATGCACCTTTCAGCTTGAAGACAAGAGAATTAAAATGCAATTAGCGTGTCAGTGTTCCTAAAACCATAAAATTTAAATCCCTTGAAACTAAAGAGTTTCACACTAATATTAACTGACGGTTTACTAATTCTGGTCTCCGAAGACTTCCAAATACTTAAACCATATAAAACAAGTCAAAAACACATTATGAATTCAATCAAGTCTGTTCTTTATTAAATAAGTAAAAAGACCAGAAAAAGATGTGCTTGTTGTTGCCCTCCCACTCATTGCTAACATCTGCTAAGGGCTGTTATCTTGCTTTGAGTGCACCAGCAAGGTGGGGACAATGCGGTGATCTTTGCCATCAAAGAAAGAAGAAAAAAAGACTTGCATTTTACAAAGTGCCTATCACAACCTCAGGATGTCCCAAAGCGCAATGAAGTACTTTTAGAAGTGGAGTCACTGTAGGAAACACGACAGCCAATCTGCGCACAGCAAGCTCCCACAAACAGCAATGTGATAATGACCAGATAATCTGTTTTTAGTGATGTTGCTTGCAGGATAAATATTGGCCAGGACACCGAGGAGAACTCCCCTGCTCTTCTTCAAAATAGTGCCATGGGATCTTTCATGTCCACTTGATGATGTGCCTCAATAAATCCGAGACTCAATGTTAGCGAAACAAAACAAGGCTTTTATTGACTTAGAAGGTAACACACAGGAGAGAGGTATCTTCCATCCAGAGGTCTGCCGTACTGGATGTGCTGCAGGCTGGGCCAGCTTACATAGGGGCCAGGTATGGGCGGAGCCCTACACATAGTACAATACAATGGTGAGGAAACGGAACTGAGGTAAGGGAAATGAAACTGAAACCAACCACAGTCACAGGCAGTGATGAATGGAATATTTCATCACACTTGATAGAGTAGATGGGCTGGGTTTAATGTCTCATCCGAAAGATGGCACCTCTTATTGTGCAGCCCTCCCTCAGTACTGCAGTGGGAGTGTTGGCACTCCTTCAACAGTGCACTGAAGTACAAGCCTAGATTATATGCACAGGTCCCTGGAGTGGGACTTGAACACACAACCATCCTGGACTCAGAGGTGAAGGTGCTACAGGAAACTCTTTTTTATCCGGGACCGGCGTGGTGCCGGTTGATCAAAAAGTCCGGATTACAGAGAGGTATACTTACCAAGGTACGAGAGCCACGTACACGGCCACAGGTGCAGGAGCCCCGGTTACACGGCACTTGTGCAGGAGTCTCGGTTACATGGCCACAGATCCAGGAGTCCCTGTTGCACGGCCACAGATCCAGGAACCCCAGTTACACAGCCACTAATATATAGTAAAAACTTACCTGAACCTACTCCTGAATTTTGCCAGTTAAAAGAGAGTTTCCAGTACTACTGAGCCACGGCTGACACCAAGGCTGACCTCGACTGCTGTGGCTGAGTCTGATTCTGATGGCTGCTTCCCACCCACGCCCATACTGTACCAAGAGGTGACATAAATGGGAAATAGCTTCAACATGGGAATGTGGGAGGACTTGGACAACACCATCTAACTTCAGCTCCTTTTGTTTTGATCTTAATCTACCAGCAAGTCAGTCAAAACATCAGAACCACTGAGGAGGTCAGCTCCTGGCTGCCTCTTGAGCGGTATCTTCAGGAATTGGACGGTTGATTGCATTTAGCATGGTTTTTGAAATAAATCTGGATTTAGTCTGCTGCCACTGTGAGATGTTTTTAAAATGAGATCTGCGACCTCACTTACTATACTGGCCATTGGCGTAAGTGAGATTCCGTGAGAGAAATAAATAAATGGAAGGGTGTTACCAATTTGAGATTGGTTGGAAACACATTGAAAATAATTGGAAACTAGAGACCCAGCGGGTAAATATAGTGTGAGATATGGTAGCTGGAAGTTTCCAGGTTTGCTTCCTGGTTCCCACTGAGTTCTCTGGTTCCAGCCAGGGTAGCGTTGTCAGTGCTACAATTTGACTCGTGGGTCAGATCTTCACGTTGTCCGACAGTGTAAAACGGGCGATAGTGAGTCGGCAGCCCGTCTTACATCTCTCCTGATTTTTAATTCCGTTGAAGACAACGATGTAATTTACAGTGATATAAGACGGATGATGATTCGCGATCACCCATTTTACACTATCGCACAAAGTCAAGATCTAGCCCAGCTCCGGCCTCGGGAAAGGGTCATTTGAGGCAGGTTTCTCTTCCCGATTGCTATCCAGTGACCTCTGTTGAAATGTGTGCTGCTTGGACGTTGGATGTGCACAGGGTCTGACTCGGACGTCATGTACAGTTGGTGAGTCTGCATGTCCTCCAGCTGATACATGAAGAATGGTCGGCGTGGGCGAGGCGGTTGAAAGGGTGTTGAAATTAGGAAATGACAACAGAAAACGCTGGAAAAACTCAGCAGGCCAGGGTAGCATCCGTGGAGAGAGAAACAGAGTTAACGTTTCAGGTCGAAGACCTTTCGTCAGAACCTTTCATCGACCTGAAACGTTAACTCTGTTTCTCTCTCCACGGATGCTGCCCTGGCCTGCTGAGTTTTTCCAGCGTTTTCTGTTGCTATTTCGGATTTCCAGCATCCGCAGTATTTTGCTATCGTATTGAAATTAGGAAAGTTGTGTTCAGCTTTGACACTGGAACTCCCCAAAATCTGTCAGTTAACCATAACATACTATTGGATATCATAGCATAAGGGCTATGTTACTGGACTAGTAATCCAGAGAACGTGAGTTCAGAATCCCATCATGGCAGTTTGAGAATTTGAATTCAGTTTAAAACAATCCGGAGCTAAAAACAAATTGGAACCAGTAAAAGTGACCGTGAAACTGTCATATTGTTGTAAAAACCTAACTGGTTCACTAATGTCCTTTAGGGGAGGAAATCTGCCATCCTCACATCCTTATATGTGAATCCAGTCCCGCACCCATGTGGTTGACTCTTAACTGCTCTGTGAAGTGGCCGAGCGAGCCACTCGCTTGTACCAAATCACTACAAAGAATAATTGCAGCAGTTCAAGAAGAAGGCAACGAGGGATGGGCAATAAATGCGGCCTTGCCAGCGGCACCCACATCCCAAGAGTGAATAATCAGTGAATCTGGGCTCGGTGCGGTAACGCTGTTTTCAGTCCCTGACAAGAAACAAAATAATCATTAAGGGTGGAGGCTTTTAACTGAAGTTGTGTTTCATAGAAACATAGACGATAGGAGCAGGAGTAGGCCATTCGGCCCCTCGAGCCTGCTCCGCCATTCAGTGAGATCATGGCTGATCATCCAAATTCAGTCCCCTGTCCCTGCCTTCTCCCCATATCCCTTGATCCCTTTAGCCTTAAGAAATATATCTGACTCCTTCTTGAATATATTTAATGAATTGGCCTCAACTGCCTTCTGTGGTAGAGAATTCCACAGGCTCACCACTCTCTGGGTGAAGAAATTCCTCATCATCTCTGTCCTAAATGGCTTACCCCTTATCCTTAGACTGTGACCCCTGGTTCTGCACTCCCCCGCCATCGGGAACATCCTTCCTGCATCAAGTCTGTCTAGTCCTGTTAGAAGTTTATAAGTTTCAATGAGATCCCCTCTCATTCTTCTAAACTCCAGCGAGTACAAGCCCAGTCGACCCAATCTCTCCTCATACGTCATTCCTGCCATCCCAGGTATCAGCCTGGTGAATCTTCGCTGCACTCCCTCCATGGCAAAAACATCCTTCCTCAGATAAGGCGACCAAAACTGCACACAATACTCAAGGTGTGGTCTCACCAAGGCCCTGTACAACTGCAACAAGACATCCTTGCTCCTGTATTCGAATCCTCTCGCTATGAAGGCCAACATACCATTTGCCTTCTTAACCGCCTGCTGCACCTGCATGCTTACTTTCAGCGACTGGTGCACAAGGACACCCAGGTCTCGTTGCACTTCCCCTTCTCCCAATCTATTGCCGTTCAGATAATAATCTGCCAAGCTATTTGCATAAATGCTCTGAACCAGCCCAGGATTGGCACCACAGGATAACTTGCAACATATGTGCAGGCGCTCTGATATGAGCGCACACAATCCTCAAGCAGGCACAGTGATTGTTTTTAAAATAACCTTTTAAATAAACTTCAAATATCTTCAGTGAGGAAAAACCCATTGACACGGGGATGTAAAAAGGTAACCGAAGTGCTGAGGCTGGGTCGAAGCCTACTGGGGAGGTGGCAGTGATCTCTGCTCACTCTTAAACCACCTATAGTACAGACACTGTGGCCCTGATTTTAGAGGAGGGGGGCGGGATCGGTGCGTGTGAGCCCCAATGCGGGCGGCGGAGATTCCGGGGCGTGGCGGCCCAGCTGATCTTAATGGCTGGACCTCATTTACATAAAAGTTCCCGGAGACCCGCCCCCCAACCCGGCCAGATCCACTACCTGGCCGGAGGGTGGGAGCAGGAGCGGGAATTTGGCAGCTGGCTGTTAGTGGGAGGAGGGGTCTGAAGGCGATCCGGGGGGGGGGATCACAGCCATAATCAGAGATCGGGAGGCCAGGGGTTCCATCGCATTCGGGGAGGAGTTTCTACCGCGATCGAGCGGCGGGGCGGGGAGAACCGAGACCGGGGGGGTGGGCGGTGCCAGGGGACTCCTTGTGGTGAGTTTTGGAATCAGCAGGCACAAGGCTGTTTTGATCCGAAAGCAAAGCTGACGCAGTTTTGTGATTAAACGGGGTGCAAGGCTCTTTAAATACGATAGTGCCCAAAGGCTGAAGTCAGCTCCGATTGCACTAGATGATCTGCTCACTACAGGGAGGAGGTGGCGGCCCGTTCTTACAAATTAGATTGTTTTCCTCGGAGTCGGGGGACCAGACGTATTTCCTGGAGATATTTTGCACAGCCTCAAGAGAGTTTCTGTGAACTATGATGCCCTCCCCCGCTGCCACCCCCCACCCACCCTCCTGACACCCACTTCACAAAGCTTCAGGACATGGAAACACAGGCAGCTCTAACAAGGGGAAATGCTCAACGCTGTCATCGATTTGACTGTTAGTTTTAAAGATTTTTCAATTCCATGTTACAAGTGTGTAACCGAGCACGCGAGTTGTCCTTCTTGCTGTCAGACCCTTAACCCTTCGAGGCCCGCAGTAGTGTTTCTGCATCAAAATCAAAACAACACTGTCTGTCAGTGCGTTCCCAGGAGCCCACAGGTGAAGAGGTGCTGGTCGATTTTCCATCACACTAGGTTCTTAAAACCTGACTCAGCAGTGCCACATTTTGGGCATAGGTTTACAGTCCAGACTTATACTGCATTTGGTGCAGTACAAACATTTGCAATGCTGTCAAATGTGCCATTGTGAGTAGCCTTCCGAAACACAGTGAAATGTCTGGTAAGGCACGGAACTTGGGGCCCCTGTCCCTGGAACAAAAGCTGGAGTGTCATGGGATCTTTTATGTCCACCAATTACTGTTTTGGTCAGTGACTCTCTTCCCCCATCTCGTCGGCTCCTCGAGGAGCTGTATCTTCCACGGGCGCTGGCAGCATGACAGCACCTTGCTGAAGATACAACTCTGCAGTTGTGAGCCTAGAGTACGATTCTCAGCAGACTATTCCACCACGGAGGGCATAACAGACAAGCCAGCCTGATCCTGTCCTTACCTGATGCCGGACATAAATTTAGCCTTTCTCGACCTCAGAAGCTTCCAAAGCGCTTTACAGCCAATGAAATACTTTTGAAGTGTCATCACTGTTGTAATGTAGGAAATGCTTCAGCCAATTTGCTCACAGCAAGCAGCAGTGAGCTAAATGACCAGATAATCTGTTTTAGTGATGTTGGTTGAGGGATAAATATTGACTAGGACACCAGGAAAAACTCCCCTGCTCTTCTTCGAAATAGTGCTATGGGATTTTTTACATCCACCTGAGAGAGCAGACGGGGTCTCAGTTTAACATCTCATCTGAAAGTCGGCACCTCTGACAGTGCAGCACTCCCTCGGCACTGCACTGGAGTGTCCGCTTAGATTTGGTGCTCAAGTCCCTGGCGTGGGACTTGAACCCACAGACCTTCTGACTAAGGAGCGAGAGTGCTGCCCACTGAGCCACGGCTGACAGCTTCGATTCTCACTTGTAGTAAAGGGGGGGGTCACGAAATAGGGATCAAGGGATTTTCCTCTCTGCAGTCCACAGGCACCAAGGCTAATTGCATCACCCTGGTACATGCCCTGGATAAGACTCAGCAGAGAGCAGGAATCAGCCCTGAGACCTTCAGGACTACCTTTCTTCCAACAGTTTTCAGAAAATTGATTTCTACTGATGTGAGAATGTGTCAATTTCAAAAGTTAAGAAGATGTTTCATGTCGCTTCAGTGACCAGCTTATACTGCGTTATTTGATCTCGGTCAAAGCGGCAGTAGGGGGGCCACTACAATCAACTGCGGTGCCTCTAAGATAGGGAAAGAAAGGAAGAACTCACATGTATATCGAGCTTTTCGCAAGCTCATGACGTCCCAAAGCGCTTCACAGCCAATGAAGCGCAGTCACCGTTGTAACGTAGGAAGCGCGGCAGCCAATCTACGCACAGCAGGCTCCCACAAGCAGCAAAGGGAGAGGAAACTCAGCCAGAGCTGCTGCTCCTGATCACTGTTGAGTGAGCTGTGCAACAAGTGCACATGTTAGGTTGTTCGAAGATGACAGGACCGTGCTTGGCTTTGACCCCCCCTCTTCCCCGTGGTCAATTAGCCCGCCGACGCTCGCTTTTGAGGTTCCCATTTGAATAACGCCCACGTGTGTGCGAGCTGACCAGCGACAGAAACCATACCCCCAGCAAGGGGTCAACACATGCAACAACAACTTGCATTTATATAGCGCCGTTGACATAGTAAAATGTCCCAAGACGCTTCACAGGAGCGTCATCAGGCAAACATTTGACACTGTGCTACATGAGGAGATATTTGGACAGGTGATCAGAAGGTAAAGAGCATCTTAAAGGAGGAGAGAGAGGTAGAGATGCAAGAGAGGTTTAGGAAGAGAATTCCAGAGCTCAGGGCCTAGGCAACTGAAAGCACGGCCTGCCAATGGTGAAGAAGAGGTGGGAGAAAATGAGAGAGAACATTTTTTTTCGAGCAAACGATGTTTCGGTGCCTAAAGGGTTAGCAAAACAAACCAGAAACTGCCGCGATTTACCGTGACAACTGTTTCAGAACTGCAGCAAATCCCAGGGAGAAATAAAATTCAAGTTAAAAGTCCCCTCGTGAGCTGGGCTGTGTCATTTTTGGGAGTGTGACGTTGCACTGAAGACTGATATTTGGCTGTTTTCGACTTGTTTCACTTCATTAGGTCTCCCAAGCAATCAGTTAAGGTATTCCTGCACTGTAAATCTGTGACAGCTGATGTTTGATTTGCAGTTAATTATAGCAGTTGATTTTCATAATTTATGAGTCTTACTGTCAGACCCCATTTAGTATTCAGGCTCCAGATAATGCTGAGTGGTGTAGGGTGATATGACCTGGGCAATGAACCAATTAACAGGCAGAGTTAACGTTAAGTCAGCCAAGAGCCTGCTGGAATGAAGTCCTATTGAAGATTGTTCCTATGTGGGAATGAGACCATGAACTGGTTTATAGGTTTTTCCAACATACTCATCCACCTCCTATCCCCACAATGCTGACTCTCGCATATTATCGCTAAAATCTACATTGACTTATTTCCAGGAATGATGAACATTTAAAATAGACTTTCGATTCAGGGGGTTTAGAAATCTGAATTCTCTCTCACTCGCAATTCTGAATACTGAGGCCACACTAGTGAGGAGGGAGCCCAGCCTTTTGTAGCTGGGCAGTGCCTCGGGCACATAACGACCGGGAGTCAGGCGAATGTACACCTGTCATCGGAGAACTGGGCACAGACTGCCAGGGGCCGGGCACGCGCTGCCAGGGATTCAGGCACATGCTGCTTAGGGACTTGGTCACACACTGTCAGGGACTCAGAGAAGCGTACTGTCAGGGAATTCAGCACTCTCTGTCATAGACTTAGTAACATACTGTCAGGGACACCTCCCCCCGCCTCCGGGCACCTGCTATCAGAGACTCAAGAGATACGTACTGTCAGGGTGTCCAACACATTCTGTTAGAGCCAGATACATTAGTTGATGGTACAAGGACTAGAGGGACACCAATTTAAGGTTTTGGGCAAGAGTTACGGGGGGATGTGAAGAAAAACTTTTTTACGCAGCGAGTGGTGAGGACCTGGAACTCGCTGCCGACGGAAGTGGTGGAAGCGGAGACACTCAATGTTTTGAAGGGGAGACTGGATAGGCACTTGAGGGAAATAAATTTGCAGGGCTACTGGGATAGAGCGGGGGAATGGGACTGACTGGATTGCTCTACAGAGAGCCGGCACGGACTCGATGGGCTGAATGGCCTCCTGTGCTGTTATGACTCTATGACATAACACAGTAGACAAGGAACAACCTACCTATTCCTCCCCTGAAGACTACCGAGGAATGATGGACACGTTCAATGTAAAAATTGAGTAGTAAGACTAGAGGAAGGAAATACACCCTAAAAAGTAAGTTCTTAATTAGAGTAGAGTAGAGTAGCAAAGGAAACTAGATGTGCAGATACACAGATCATTAAACAAGTATAAGGCCCATAAAAGGCAAATAGAATCCTTGCTTTTATATCTAGACGCATAGAATTCAAAAGCTAGGAGGTAGTGCCAAGCTTGTTCAAGACCTTAGTCTGTAGTTGGAGCATTGCGTACAGTTTTAGACACTGCATTATAGAAAGGATAGAAAAGCAATAGAAAAAGGAATTAAACGAGATGGTTTATATGGAGAAAAACACTGGCATTGACGTGAGGGCCAAATAGTCAATTTCTGCCCGAGGAAATTAAATGACAATCAAGTAGGGAATGAATGCTGATTCTTTTTCCTAACAAATTGTTTCGAGCATTATACATCTAAATTATCTTCCGAGTCCATTTTGAAAGACCGACTGCACACACGATAAGGTAAACCCAATAAGGAATTCAGGAGATACCTCTTTACCCAGAGAGCGGTTTGAACGTGGAACTCGCTGCCACAGGGAGTGGTTGAGGTGAATAGTACAGATGCATTTAAAGGGGAAGCTAGATAAACACATGAGAGAGAAAGGAATAGAAGGATATGCTGATAGGGTGAGATGAAGTAGGATGGGAGGAGGTTCGTGTGGAGCATAAACACCGGCACAGACCAGTTGGGCTGAATGGCCTGTTCCTGTGCTGTAAATTCTATGTAATTCATCAAATTGCACTGAAAACAGTGGCCCTGACAACCAAGTTGGGCTGCAAGAGGGAGCCGATGCATAAATGTATACCTGCAAAGAACCCCGTGCTGAGCTCAGGGAATACGATGGGCCAGGTGGAGCAAGTCAGTGTGGGCCACACGCACACAATTCTTAGATGCTGACAAACTGCTGACTGGCGCCCATGACAACTGTTTGGCAATGTACCCAAGGAGCCCCGTGTGCCCACTATGCCGGTGGTCAGTCCGAATGCCGCTGGGACCTTGCACATCGGTCAGATGGATTACAGTTGTCCTGTCCTATATGGAAGGCCCGCCCAAAAATGTTCAGATTTATCAGTTGTCCGATAATGCGACTGGCACACTTGAGCCAACACTCCAGCTGTCTAGTGCCCATTTGGGATGGTTACTGTAGGGAAAGTCAAGCACCGATTTTAAAAATATATCCTGGCATCCCATACTAGGTTACTTCCTGCCATGTACCACTCCTGCCGAGTGCCTGGCACACCTTTCCCTCATACCAGAAAGTCCTCCCGGACGCTGAGCGGGCAGCCAGCCAGCCAGTGTCTGCTGGTGTCCAAAATTCTGGCCCTGGTGCTCCCACTGCCTCATGGGTGATAGGCCAAGAACAACTACAACAACTTGTATTTATATAGCGCCTTTAATGTAGTAAAACGTCCCAAGGCACTTCACAGGAGCGTTATCAAACACAATCTGACACTGGGCCACATAAGGAGATACTAGGACAGGTGACTAAAAGCTTGGTCAAAAGAGGTAGATTTTAAAGAGCATCTTAAAGGAGGTGAGAGAGGCGGAGAGGTTTAGGGAGGGAATTCAAGAGCTTAGGGCCTAGGCAGGCTGAAGGCACGGCCGCCAATAGTGGAGCGATGAAAATCGGGGATGCGCAAGAGGCAAGAATTGGAGGTTGAGAAATTATTGCAACTATTGACTTCGTGCTGTCGGGCGAGGCTGACTCATTCTTGCCCAGGCGCATGGATCCCTTGAACAGCTACAGCACCCGGGCTGTTAGATCAGGTAATTAATTTCAGTGGACCACACTAGGGAATATATATATATATTCCCTAACACGGGCCATTATGTTAGGCATTCAGATACAAAACGATTTTGATAGAAGCCTTGACACAGGCTGCTGGAGCAATGTGCTGGAATAGGGGAAGGACCCAGAAGTGGGGGGAAAACAATTTTTAATAAAAAAGTAAAGAATTCTGAAAGCAGAACTGTAAGAGTCTCAGCCAAGCTGTTTCTAGTTATTTTATGATGTGGAGATGCCGGTGTTGGACTGGGGTGGACAAATGTAAGAAGTCACACAACACCAGGTTATAGTCCAACAGCTTTATTTGAAATCACAAGCTTTCGGAGCGCACCTGACGAAGGAGCAGCGCTCCGAAAGCTTGTGATTTCAAATAAAGCTGTTGAACTATAACCTGGTGTTGTGTGACTTCTTATAGTTATTTTATCAGCACTGTAATGGTTTGGAACACCATGAGGACGGAACATTCTTTTAAACGGTCAGATGTTGACGATAGGAATCTCAGCCTTCAATCCTCTCCCCTGCTCCTTCATGACAGGTGTCATCACTAATGCAGTCTGGGTAAGGCCCTAAATCATTGTTTCAGCGGTCAAGCTTAGAGGAGTTGAGACAAAGGCCTACTATCGGCTTTCACACATTTCGTGCCCATCCAATTCTCCCTCCATTGTCCCTAAACTCTTCGTAAGGCATTCACCCAGCCCCCAACTTCTCCTATACCTGCCAGCTTGTTTTTGTTTGACACCTGAATGTAGGTGACAGGGGCTTGAGATGACAAAGCAGGGGCTGAGGTACTGGGATGTGTGTGAATGCTTGGAATGCAGCAGACAAAAGAAAAGGACTTGACCACCTCACACCATAAGCTTAACAAGACACCTCTCTGTGATGCCTGACTGAATCCAAAACCTGTGTGTGTTTGCGTGTGGACAAGAGGAGGAGGGGGGAAAAAAAAACAAAGCTTCACTTCCACTGTTATTCCCACAACAGGGGCAAATTTCTCCCTGAGGGAATTGGGAATCTGCGAGCCGGCCACTCGACGAGGGCTGGCGTTCTGCTCGGAGATGGGGCTCCCCCACCGAGGATACTCCGTCAACGCAGGGTCGGACGCCGACACGGAAAACGAAGGAGTGATGTCCCCGGAGCACGCCATGAGGCTGTGGGGCAGGGGGGTCAAATCCGGACGCAGCTCCTGCCTATCCAGTCGTTCCAACTCGGCCCTGACGCTGACCGACACAGAGCACGAAAACAACAAGTCAGACAGTGAGAATGGTGAGTTCAGAAGCTTCTTTTGAAATTCCGAGTACTCTTGCTCGCAGTTCTCTCTCTTTCTCTCTCTCTCTCTCTTTCTCTCGCTCAACCTTCGCAGGAACAAGTCCCTTTTCCACATTTTTCATTGATGTCATGTCCTTGAGTACTGTAATTGCACAAAATCAATATGTAGCATCGGACGAGCTGCATAATGCCAGGGACTTCCGTCGTGCTCTTGGATACATCTTCGAGATGGAGCGTTGTCTAAATCATGATTAATTTGCCTCGCGTATTCTCTGATGGCGTTGCTGACAGTCTGGGCTGAGGAACCAGGAACTGTTGGGAGATTAATGAGCATTTGATGTGTTTGGTGTTTGAGTGGGGGGGTGGGGGGTGGTGGGGGATGGGCGGGGGGTGGTGGTGGAGAAGAAAGAAAGATTTATATCCGCCGTGGCCACCTGTGTATTCTCAGCAGAGATGTGCAGCTCGCGTGGCGATGAAATTATCCCCTGGGCCTTCCTCAAATCAAAGGTGTCTTTCTACATTCTTCCATCAAGGAAACTCGGCAGAAATGTATAGATTCTTGTGACTGGATGACTAACCCCAGAGGATAGTTTATTAATGATGCTGGGGGGTGGGCGGGAGGGGGGTGATTGGAAGTTGGAGTGCAAATTTATCATGCTTAAAAAGCAAAGTTAAATCAAGCAATTGAAGTAGTGGTCAATTAGGAACTGAAAGCAGTTTAAAAGGTGTGTCCTGGGGACTATGAAGTGCAGGTGTTAGACCAGCTTCTGGAGTTCATTGAACTGAGTACGTGCTTTGATCCAAAGGGAAAAAAAAGCTTTGTGTTTTCACCCTCTGAAGGAGCTTTAACATTAGAGTGGTGCCACAAACTCCTGATGTAGGGGCCTGTGTGCAGCTGAAAGCTGCACCAAAGTGAACATGCAATTGGTCCGTCAGCAGCAGAGTCTTTCCTCGGCCTGATCTGCCGCTGGTTGTTCAAGCTCCCCGCAGCAGCAGCACTCGTCAACCCACTGAGCCAGCTCATTGATGTCAGCGTGCTTCCGTCCCCCATACGAAAGGCACAAAGCATGCTGATGCACGGGACTTAGCTCAGCATCAACGTTTGAGCTCAAGAGCTCTCAGTGTCCGCGGAAGCACATTTCTCGGAGCAAGGGCGTGGAGCCGGGTTCATTTGTGGAATTCGGCGAGAGCGAAGCCAGGTCCACTTCACTGCAGAAAAAAAACAGGAGAGTGGGACATGTCGTCACTCTCCAGCGACCCATACCCACATCAAGTTCAAAGCCACGCCACTAATTAGGGGGTGCTTTGAGGTCAATAGAGATTCGATGTTGTTAGGTTACCATGTTTATTGACTCCACACGAACACTGTAGGGTACGTATGCCACGCTAGCATTACGTTCACTGGGCAAACCCTGCCCACCTAACAATTATAGTGACAGACTAGCCAGAATGCTGTAGCTCCTGGAACGTGGGCAGGTGTTACAAAACCAACAATTGTTTCCTGGCAGCTTCTTGCAGTGACCAGCACACTGAGGGCATTTAAACATTCGAGACACAGCGTGCAGCCCAATGGTCAATTAGTTGACTCAGTCACTTTTGCAGCTCGGATGCAGACTTGTGCGAACACGAAGGAGTATTTACCGCGAACGGTTAAACAGGGCTTGCTCTCTGTCTTGTTGGAGCAGCACTTGGTGCAGAGGCTGCAGTCTCACCCCAGGTGCGCCGTGCGAACGGTATGTATTTTCAAAGTGCGGCAGCAGCAGAGGGTGTATAGTACAGAGCCGACGTCAACAGCAGTGCCGTGCTTACAGAGCTGCACTGCCCCCAGCCCCCCCGACCACTGTCCCATTTATAAGCCCCGCTTTTAACCTGGGGCGAGAGGCGAGTGTGGTGCCGGTGTAAAGCCCGGGTCATTTTAGCCCCTGGACTGGCTCATACCCCAACCTCGCGCGGAATGTCACAAAGGCTGGCCGGCGGGCGCGGGAAATCACTCGGCTACAGGCCGCAATCAGGGACCCAAGCAAACGGTTCCCAGCAGTCAGGTAAGTTTGTCAGGGGGTGTGGGAGGAGGGCTCTGACAGGGATCTCGACTGGGGGAGGGGGGCGGGGCAGGAGAGGCCCAAGATTTCCTGGATGGGGCCCGGAGGAGCACGCCCGTTCCTCCAGACTCACGAGGAAACTACAAAGTATGAAAAGTGACTTATTACCTTAGCGGCTGTCTTCTGGGCCTGCTCCCACCTACCGCCAGGCTTCTCTGGCGAGGCCCACACCAAGGCGAAAGCGCGACTGTCCGTTAAAATCTAGCCAATTGACGCTGAGAGTGTAATGGCAAGCAGCAAGGCAAGCTAGTGGTCCCCAGAGGCCCCATTCTCACCATGCATGGGAGGGGTGGGTGGAGGGGGGCGGCGGGGGTTTAAATTACCCCTATACTGATGGGCAGTTTTATTACCAGGAAGACGAAATCATTACTTCAAAATCATGGCCACTATCAGCTCAAATCTCACCTCTTTAGCCTTTACTACAATTCAAGGACTTCTGAACCACATTTTAGTGCCTCTGCTCATATACCCAATTGTTTAACACTGGGGAGGGGAGGGGGAGGGCGGTAAAAAAATCCATATCTATGTTTAAGAATTATTGGCATTCACCGGCCTCCTGCATTAGAGGACAGTGGCAGACGCATGTAATTCATTTTCAGTTCCACTAGTTTAACCAGTTAGATATGTAATACCAATAAGTGATCCAAAAGCCATTTCTATTGCATCGAAGGTCGTGCTTTTGGCAGGCAGCGGGCAGTCGGCGCGGTGTCAGCCATGTTATTGGGGCTTTGCTATCGCTGCTAGCGCAGTTAAGAGCGGAGGGGAAAGTGAAGAGCCTTATCTTGTCCAACTGATTTCTGTAATGGGTTTCGTTTAATTTGGATTTTTATTTAAGGTTGTGTTGCTTATCATGGTAACAGGAGCCAAATCATGTGTTGGTTCAGCGGACATTTGCTGCTATAAATCCGGTATTAATGACAGGTGTACTGTGTAGTTGCTGAAGCATGTAGACACTGGACATGATATATGATCGCTTGTAGTTTATTCCTCTCTGTTCCTGATAAAATTATTCAAAAATTGATTTTTCTCCCTCCCCCCTCCTCTAGTAATTAATTTAATTTAAATTTTTTGAGGGAAATGATATTGCAGTTCATTGCAAATCCACTTAAATACAAATCAGATCCTTAATAGAAGCAAACCTTTCCCACATATCGTAGTCGCTTCAAAGGCAGTCACTGAAGTCTTGACTTCTAAAGCTTGACCTGATCTGAACCTGCCGTTGTTTGTGAGTTCAGGTCGTATATTTCTGGTCACCACATTACAGGAAAGATGTGATTGCACGAGAGAAGGTAAAAAGGAGATTTACGAGGATGTCGCCAGGACTGCAGAATTTTAGCTATGAGGAAAGATTGGATACGCTGGAGTTGTTTTCTTTGGAACAGAGGAGGCTGAGGGGAGATTTAATTGAGGTGTATAAAATTATGAGGGGCCTAGATAGAGTGGATAGCAAGGGCCTATTTCCCTTAGCAGAAGGGTCAATAACCAGGGGGCATAGATTTAAAGTAATTGGTAGAAGGATTAGAGGGGAGCTGAGGAGAATATTTTGCACCCAGAGGCTGGTGGGGGTCTGGAACTCACTGCCTGAAAGGGTGGTAGAGGCAGAAACCCTCATCGCATTTAAAAAGTACTTGGATATGCACTTGAAGTACCTTAACCTACAGGGCTACGGACCAAGAGCTGGAAAGTGGGATTAGCTGGATAGCTCTTTGTTGGCCGGTGTTGACACGATGGGCCGAATGGCCTCCTTCTCTGCCGTAAACCTCTATGATTCTATGATTAGTCCTGATGCACCCCAGGCCTTGTGCTTGGACACACAATCAGTGGGAGTGCAATCACTGCTGCAGGCTTGAAAAGGCTTGCAGCAGTTGTAATGGCCTCTGGCCTTGTGGCCTACTGGCTGCAGGCCACAAGCAGAAAGCAAAAAGTTTCCACTTCTAATTCCTGTCTCACTGTTCCTGAAAGAATAACAGTGTAGAATCTTACAACACAGAAAGAGGCCCCTCGGCCCATCGTGCCTTTGAAAGAGCTACACAATTAGTCGCACTCCTCCGCTCTTACCCCATAGCCCGGCAACATTTTTTCCTTTTCAAGTACTTATCCACTTCCCTTTGAAAGTTATCATTGAATCTGCTTCCACCACAGCTCAGGCAGTGCATTCCAGATCAGGGCAACTCGCTGCATAAAACAAATGTCTTCTCATCTCCTTATTCTGGCACCAAAAGCTTTGCAGTCTGTCAGGGGCTGGTTGCAAGATGAAAATCCTACTTCTTCAGGGTGCCCCTCAAGATGGGTGCCCTTCCCGCCCCGGTGGAGGAGAGTGATGCAGGAGGGTCCGTTGAGCCCCTCCCACCTCATTAGCACCTCCCCTATTTGCTTGCGCCAGCTGCAGGCTTTTAAATAGGAAAAAAAAACATGCATGCCCGGTGTCTTGAATGGCCCGCACAGCTCCTTAAAGGGGCCACGCGCCCAATAAAAAATAAAAGAGAACACTGCTCTCTGCCCTCCTTCCCCAGGGAAATATTGGAAAACCCTCGGCAATGTAATGAGGGTGAACCCCTGGCCTCACAGGTCTCTGACCCTTTTCTTCTCCCTTGCGCCCGTGAAGTGAATGTTTCCCTGGCATATAGGAGAGAAAAGTTGGCCTGAGTAAATGCATCCTAAGACCCCATTTAAATATTTTAATAAGACTCCCACCGAAATCGAGGCCTGCTCCAAAATCACACCAAATCGGGCAGCAATTGAGCAGTGGGCTTCTTGGTATATTTTTGTGTCGCTATTGCGCCATTCCTGCTGTGATGAAAATCGCCCCAATGTCTTCAGCTTAAAGGTCACGGCAAGGTATCTGTGATACCCTCCCTAAAATGTTGGTTAGTTCAGTTTCCCAATTGCCTAAAACAACAACAACTTGTATTTATGTAGCACCTTTAACATAGTAAACCGTTCCAAGGCGCGTCACAGGAGCGATTATCACACAAAATATGACACCGAGCCACATAAGGAGATATTAGGACATGTGACCAAAAGCTTGGTCAAAGAGGTAGGTTTTGAGGTGCGACTTAAAGGAGGAGGGAGAGGCAGAGAGGCGGAGAGGTTTAGGGAGGGAATTGCAGAGCTTAGGGCCTCGGGCAGCTGAAGGCACGGCCACCAACGGTGGAGCGAAGGAAATTGGGGGATGCTCAATCCACATCAAAAGTACTTTATTCCCTGTGAAGTGCTTTGGGAATCCTGAGGTTGTGAAAGGCACTGTAGGAATGCAAGTTCTTTCTTTCCGCAGTTGGCAATTGGTGTAGCTGTTTATTCAAATATAACTCACCGATTCTATTATAATAAGGCCCAGCCGCGAAAATGGATAGGGCCTCCCTTTTCTGCTTCCAGCCTCTTTAAGCTTTCTATCGTGTTGATCTGAGTGAGATCTTTTCTCAGATGGTCAGGGGAGACACTCTAACCCCCCTAGAGTTACAATACTGCTGAACTAAATTCCATCAGTTCATTAAAGATTCACACCTGCATAACATGAACAGTGCAACATGGATGAAGAATGGCTGCTAAGGTAAGGTAGTAGAGGGCTGCTGACACCTGTGGACTCGGACAGCAGTTCAGTCAACACCTTAAGGAGAGGAGAGGAGGATATTTTCTTGCAGGGGGGGGAGCGGGGAATTCTTTTCTCCCTGGTGCCGCACTTCATTTTCTGACCGAGAAAGCGGATAATTGCAAAACTGAAGATCAAAATGAGTAAAAAATTAGGTTTTAATTGAACAACCTTTTTTCTTCGCTGTTTCTGTTGAATATGTTTAAATGCTGAATGCTAATGACTTAATTGGGTGAACTGGTGAGGGAGTTACTGCCCCTGACAGTCTATGACAGGGTGAGGGAGTTGGATTAATAACACACACAGTTGAAATGACAGAATCAATAAAGTGCCTTAGATTAATGATGGGGTCTCTACTGATATTAATTCCGCTCCCTTACTCTGTCGGGCTATGTAATTCCTGCCAGTTCCCTTGCTATCATTAATATTCCCCATTTAAACCAAAATTTCAAAGAAAATCTACAGGAGTAGGCAGGGGTGGGGTGCTGTTTGAGTTCCTTTCCTCTCTCCAAGTTTTGGTCCTTTGTCTCCTTCTCTCAGGGGCAGTTTTACTTTAAGGAAAGCTGTTGATAGGAGATGTGCATTACATCCTGTCATGTAAAGCACCCGACCTCTGGGCACTGGAGCCATGGGATTGGAGACTCTCACTTCCATGGGTCTTGGGAGTCGACTTCAGGTCTTCAATTAAATGCAAAAGCTTGGAGCCAGATTCCCTCCCTTTTAGAATCTTGCATCTCCGCCCTCGCGGTGTCAGAAAGAGATCTAAAGTGATTGATATGCGAAAGTTGCAGATCTCCAATTTCCTTCTCATCACTTTTATCATATAATAATATCAAAAGGATGTCCTTTGACCTTGGTTCAGAAGGTATCCATGCTTAATTTTCCCTCTCACAATTTATGACTAATTCTAAAACGATCAATTATTTTACAGCCTGGCCATTAAAGTTTGCAGCAGTCATTTGCTGATTATATTTTAATGAAGAGCTACCCCAATTGCTGAGTCAATCAAGAAAGAACTTGCATTCCTATAGCACCTTTCACAGAGTCCCAACGCACTTCACAGTGGATGAAGTACTTTTGAAGTTTAGTCACTGCTTTGTCAGCTGTGGCTCAGTGGGTAGCACACTTGCCCCTGAGTCAGAAGGTTGTGGGTTCAAGTCCCACTCCAGGGACTTGAGCACAGAAATCTAGGCTGACACTCCAGTGCAGTGCTGAGGGAGTGCTGCACTGTCGGAGGTGCCGTCTTTCGGATGAGATGTTAAACCAAGGTCCTGTTTGCTCTCTCAAGTGGACGTAAACGATCCCATGGCACTATTTCGAAGAAGAGCAGGGGAGTTATCCCCGGTGTCCTGGCCAATATTTATCCCTCAATCAACATTAAAAAAACACATTATCTGGTCATTATCACATTGCTGTTTGTGTGAGCTTGTTGTGTACAAATTGGCTGCCGTGTTTCCCACATTATAATAGTGACTGTTATAAATCTCATCATCAAGAAACTACTTATGAAATAACGCTGGACGGCCAGCTGGTGGCGCCATCCAAGGAGTATAAATACTCGGGCGTGGGCCCCAGCTTTCCAGGGACATTTTGTAAGACCAGGAGCTAGTGAAATACAACTAGACCTCCATGTTCTGAAACAAGTTGATTAAAGCCTTGCTTTATGCTCAAACCAAGTGTGTAGTGAGTTTTATTACGTCAGTAACTACACTTCAAAAGTACTTCATTGGCTGTAAAGCGCTTTGAGACGTCTGGTGGCCGTGAAAGACGCTATATAAATGCAAGTCTTTTTTTTGTAATGTAGGGAGATGCAGCCACCAATTTGCACACAGCCGTGTCCCACAAACCGCAATGTGGGCCTCAGTTTAACATCTCATCCGAAAGACAGCACCTCCCACGATGTGGTAGTCCCTCAGTATTGCACTGAAGTGACAGCCTACATTATGTGCTGAGGTCTCAAGAGTAAGCACGTGTATCCAGCCTTTGAATATCTTTGCAATATGCCCGCCCATATTCGAGCAGACTTCACCCCGACAGCCCTGGCAGGAAATCAGCCAGCCATAAGAGTGGGTGGGAATCCAGCCAAACAGGAAACCAACCAACTCCCCCACCCCGGCCCACCTGAAAAAAACTGACGGAGGATGGGTGGAAAATTCCGGCCTAAATCTACGTTCCTGTTAATTTGTATCTATCTCAAGCTGCTCTCCTTAACAGAACGCGGTATTCTGATTTAGGATGCATCCACCAATGAGACAGTCGTGCTAAGAAGAGCCCTTTCTAAATCTCAAGATGCAAACAGTTAAGACATATAAGGAAAGACTTACATTTATATAGCACCTTTCACGGCCACTGGACATCCCAAAGTGCGTTGCAGCCAATTAAGTATTTTTTGAAGTGTAGGAATGTAGGAAACGCGGCAGCCAATTTGCACGCAGCAAGCTCCCACAAACAGCAATGTGATAACGACCAGATAATCTGTCTTAGTGAGGTTGATTGCAGGACATCGGGGATAACTCCCCTGCTCTTCTTCCATAGTGTACATCCACCTGAGAGAGTAGACAGGGCCTCAGTTTAACATCTCATCCGAAAGACAGCACCTCCAACAGTGCAGTACTCCCTCAGCACTGCACTGGAGTGTCAGCTGAGATTTTGTGTGCTCAAGTCTCTGGAGTGGGACTTGAACTCACAACCTTCAGACTCAGAGGGGAGGGTGCTACCAACTGAGCCACGGCTGACACTGAATATAAACACAAGTAGGAAAGTGTCGTCTGGGCTTCATGGGCTGGAATTAGTAGGGCTCAGAGACCGTATGTGGGCCCCACGTCCCTTCCTCTAGATGCGCGCATGAAGAATTGCATCTTTGGCAAGATAGCAGAGGGTTGTCAGTGACACCTGTGGAACTGCACAGCTACAGTCCGTGTTGACAAAATGCAAGTGAAGGGGAAAAACAAAAAAAGTCAGTAGCTGTGTGCTAATTATGGGCTAGTTAGTTCCAGGATGGAGTGTTTTGTTCTCTGCAGGCTGCAGGTAGAACTGCTGCCAGTGCAGAGACCAAACACAAATAGAAGATTTACTCATTTATTACTATGTATATAATGTTAAAAAACATCGAATCTCAACATTCAGATGATAATTATAAATTTAATTTTTGCGCTTTTCTGACTTCATTTTAACCCACTTGATTAGAGTACAGTTCCATAATTGCTCCCAGGTATCCAATGTGCTGTGCATTACTCAATCCCAGACATTCCTCACTTCATGTCGAGAGCAGCAGTTCAGACTGCTTAAAACGGGTGGTGGAAGTAGTGCTCTGTATCTGAACGTGTCACTACAATGCTCTTAAACATTTCTCACAGACGAACCTGTCATAGGAAACACTATTTACAAGTTTTAGCCACTCTGAACTGCCACTCTCTGCATAGAATTAACATTGTCTGGGACTGAGTAACACAGCAGACATTTCGAATGCACAATAGCGGCTTCCGATCAATGCTGAAATGCCGGGCCTCTATCCACGTGGGCGTCGTGTCAGTGTGATCTCTTCCGCTTTGCATTTGGGCGCTTTTTGATTCCCACTCCCCCTCCCCCACCCAGGGCAATCGGGTAGTGTCTGGAGGCACTGCTTCATCTGCTGCTTTCATGGGATTGAATTTAAATTGTAGAGGTTCTGCTGTGTTACTTGAATTCTTAAAACTAAAATCTGCCTTTCGATTCTCTAGCTCCCTGCCTCGGTGCTTCTTTCCCTTTTTCTCAGGGATCCATTTCCACCCAACAGGTTCCAAGCCTGCACTGATCCAAAGGTGGCTTCTTTATTAAAACCTTTTCCAGCATTTGGATGGATTGTCCCAAACCAGGACATGGAAATTTCTCCTGATCCTTGGGCTAGATTTAAGTAAAAAAAAAAAAATCCATTATTCCTTCACTTTGAGAAAACCACCTGAACCTTAAGTTTTGTTTTTGGAACCGTGTAGCAGCTCAGATGGAGAAGAACAGACGGGCCAGTGTTCCTTCGGCCCAGGTTCTGAAGAGAGGCCTGGCTCGAAACATTGTCCCACCTGCTGTCCCCACCAATGCTGACCGACCGCTTCCGTGTGTCTCCCATTTTCTGAGACTCCCAAAACAAGCGCTCTACTCAGAGCTCCGGCACGGCAAGAGGGCCTCAGGTGGGCAGAGGAAACGTCTCAAGGACACCCTCAAAGCCTCCTTGAAAAAGTGCAACATCCCCACCGACACCTGGGGAATCCCTGACCCAAGACCGCACAAAGTGGAGGAGAAGCATCCGGGAAGACGCCGAACACCTCGAGTCTCTTCACCGGGAGCAAGCTGGAAGCCAAGCGCAAACAGCGGAAGGAGCGCACGTCAACCCAAGCACCCCACCCACCCTCCCCCTCAACCACCGCCTGCCCCACCTGTGACAGAGACTGTCGGTCCCGCATTGGGCTCATCAGTCACCTGAGAACTCATTTTTAATGTGGAAGCAAGTCATCCTCGGTTCCGAGGGACTGCCTAAGAAGAAGAAGAAGTTTCTCTTTCAGAGTTCCAGCGTTTGTTGGGATTTTTTTTTGCTTTTTATTCTTAACTTTCTTTCCCTGCCCGTGAATAAAATGTAAAGTGGGACTGCGAAGGGCTTCTTTTTTTTAAATAGTGTACCTCGCTCTCTGGCCAAAGGCCTCTGTTTGCTCCCGGTACTAACATAGAAACATAGAAGATAGGAGCAGGAGTAGGCCATTCGGCCCTTCGAGCCTGCTCCGCCATTCAATGAGATCATGGCTGATCATCCAAATTCAGCACCCTGTCCCTGCCTTCTCCCCATGTCCCTTGATCCCTTTAGCCTCAAGAAATATATCCAATTCTTTCTTGAATATATTTAATGAACTGGCCTCCACCGCCCTCTGTGGCAGAGAATTCCACAGGTTCACCACTCTCTAGGTGAAGAAATTCCTCCTCATTTCAGTCCTAAATGGCTTACCCCTTATCCTTAGACTATGACCCCTGGTTCTGGACTCCCCGGCCATCAGAAACATCCTTCCTGCATCTAGTCTGTCCAGACCTGACAGAATTTTATAGGTTTCGATGAGATCCCCTCTCAATCTTCTAAACTCCAGTGAATATAAGCCCAATCGACACAATCTCTCCTCATACGTCATTCCTGCCATCCCAGGTATCAGCCTGGTGAATCTTCGCTGCACTCCCTCCATGGCAAGAACGTCCTTCCTCAGGTAAGGTGACCAAAACTGCACACAATACTCAAGGTGCGGTCTCACCAAGGCTCTGTACAACTGTAGCAAGACATCCTTGTTCCTGTACTCGAACCCTCTTGCTACGAAGGCCAACATACCATTTGCCTTCTTAACCGCCTGCTGCACCTGCATGCTTACCTTTAGCGACTGGTGCACAATAACACCCAGGTCTCTTTGCACTTCCCCTTCTCCCAATCTATTGCCATTCAAATAATAATCTGCCTTCCTGTTTTTGCCACCAAAGTGGATAACCTCACATTTATCCACATTATAGTGCATTTGCCATGTTTCTGCCCAATCACCCAACCTGTCCAAATCGTACTGGAGTTTTACGACATCCTCCTCACAGCTTACCCTCCCACCCAGCTTTGTGTCGTCTGCAAATTTGGAGATATTACATCCAATTCCCTAGTCCAGATCATTAATATATATTGTGAATAGTTGGGGTCCTAGGACCGATCACTGCAGTAGTCACTGCCTGCCACTCGGAAAACGACCCGTTTATTCCAACTCTTTGCTTTCTGTCCGCCAACCAGTTCTCTATCCAAGTCAATACCTTGCCCCCAATCCCATGTGCCTTAATTTTGCACGCTAATCTCTTATGTGGGACCTTATCGAAAGCCTTCTGAAAGTCCAAATACACCACATCCACTGGTTCTCCTTTATCTGTTCTGAGGAAAATGGGCCCCACTATTTTTTTTTACATTGCTATTTCTTTGTACTGCTTCTTCATATAAGATTGCACAGCCTTGTTACAGCACGAATCTAGCAATCAACCAAAAATCTATGTCTTTTCAAAGAACATCAATGACGGGGTGGGGATTGAGGGCCCTGTTTTCTAACCACTTACTTTAATCAGTGCCTGACAGTATATAATCTTGCGTGAAACCAGAAGCATTGCTGTGGTCAAAGTCAGTAGTGATAGAAAAATACATAGTTTACACAAGATAACTGATAATTTGCTGTGAGAAGCAATGTTCCTGTAATGCTTCAGTTTTGGGTAAAGTGGGAAGGTTACAAGCGCTGCTTTTGATAGCCCGTGCTTCACTGACAAAGATCTATATGCTCCATTTTATTTATCCAGTTCAAATATCCCCAGTTCTCCATTAAGGGAAAGAGTGAACACTTTTCTTATTTCTCGAGTGATACTTGAAAGGGGTTCCTTGGTTTATCGGGATTAAAGTGTGCTGCAAATCTCTCAAAGTGATGAGGTTGCTCTTTTGATTTCAAATGCAGCTTTGCTGTCCTTGATGATGGCTCCAGCACCTGTAAAATCTTTAATTAATGATTTGAAGAGGGACAAGTGTGCTGATGCAGGCATTTTATTTCCCTCGTAATGTATAAAATAAAAGAGAAGGAAAGTCGAGCCCCCCAGCCCATGTTTTGAAAGGGGGCGGAAAGTAAATACTTGAGAAAGCTTGTCCGTCTTAAAATCTTCTCCTTCACCACTGTCTTTAATTATATTGCTTTTAAAACTTTAATAGCAATCTATATTTATCGTTCCGCAAATACTCAGGATTGAGTCTTAGTTTGATTTTTTCGAGCCGATTTGTTCCCCAGTCTGATGCCCCGACTCCTTATAGTAGTGACCAGTACTGCTGTGCCCGTAGGATCATAGGAACAGGAGTAGGCCGTTCATCCCTCGAGCCTGCTCCACCATTCAGTTAGATCAAGCTGATCTGTACCTCGACGCCATTTGCTCCATACCCCTTAATACCCTTACCTAACGAAAATCTGTCAATCTCAGTTTTGAAATTTTCAATTGACCCAGCCTCAACAGCTTTTGGGGGGAGAAAGTTCCAGATTTCCACTGCCCTTTGTCAATGTGCCCTCTAATATTATTTTGGCCCGCGTGGCCCCTTTAATGGGCTGCGTGGGCCATTCAAAGTTCCGCGCATGCGCAGTTTTTCTATTTAGGAGCTGGCTCACCGGCTGCACGGGACCTGCAGAGCGCTGTGCAGACCGCGTGGCCGCACAGCCTAAAGGGAATGTTGCCCTTTGTGTGAAGGAGGGCTTCCTGACAGCACTCCTCAATGGCCTAGCTCTAATTTTAAGGTGATGCCCCCTTGTTTTGGACTCCCCCCACCAGAGGAAATAGTTCCTCTCTATCTACCCTATCAACTCCTTTAATCACCTTAAACACCTCAATTAGCTCGCCCCTTAATCCCGCTTAAAGTGAATATCTACGGCAGACCTGTAATTTGCAACATAGTCACAGCCTGGGCAGCGCTCCTCACATGACTGTGTTTGTGCACAGAACAGATGCAACTGTGTGATTGGCAGCTGTTACAGAATTATTAATTGTTGAACTCCCCTGATGGCTGAGTGCATCGTAATTTGTTGGACTGAGCAATGTAGATCAAGCGGACTCTATCCCTGGTTTCTAATGCTGAGTGAGTTGATCTCAGTCTGGGGGCGGCAGTGAAAATGTTACAATTGTCTCGGTGCTCCTGTGCAGCAAAAGGCAAAATTGGCCAAGCTTCCCACTGCTGATTACTATTCATTGCATCCTCGCGGCAAGTGCCCCACATGTCGACAGGCTTATTGGAGACGGCTCCCTGCGGTCAAGTAGTCCAGAGGCACTGTCAGTGCTCTGAAATAAATAATGGTCACTTGGACAAGGCACTGGAGAGTTGCTGCTGGCTGTATGGCTATTAGCCCCAAGATCAGTCACTACCTTCGGCAGAGCAAGATTAAAAGAGGACAGCTAACTCCGCACAGAGCGAGGTTTGAACCGGGGAGGCCCTCCCTCGTGTGCTTGGATCAGTACCAAACCCAGACAGTACAGTTTCGTTGAAAGCCATTAGGGGAGCTGCCAGAAGAAACAATTAATGGCAGCCTTCAGTTCATCTGTGATCAAAACATGGTCCACCTTACAAAGTAATGCTTTGCATGGAGACGCAGGTGGACGCACGAACGATGTGGCAGACTATTCCGGATTGCCACTCAGTGCTATTTGTTGCAATTGGAAAGTGTGGCTGAAGTTCTCTTTTAAACTTTTCTCGCTAACTATCGAATAACAAAGCCTTCCAGTTAGTTGGATTTTTGGTAGTGCCGATGATTAATCTGCCCGCTTTGTTCAAACGGTTGCCGGGTTTTAGTGAAACTGGTGAACAGTTTGAAATAACCAGTCCATTCCATGTTCAAAATCCTATTGAGTGGTATGTTAGCTCACAGAAGGAGGATTGTTAGTTCAAGCTCTCCTTCTGGACTTGGGCGATTAATCTAGGCTGACACTTTAGTGCAATGTCCTTTGAATGAGCCTCAAACCGATGGACCGTCTGCCTGTTCGGGTGGATGTAAAAGATCTTTGGAATGAAAGTCGGGCGGGCACAATAACGGACGGACGATTCACTCCGCCAAATTACTGCCCGGCTGTGAAGAGGAGAATCTATTTCCCATGTTGTTGTTCAAAGCCAAGGAGTTCTCATTGGTGTCATAACCCAACATTCCTAACTCCAACCACCACCAAAAACAGGCCAACTGGTCTTTTATCTCATCTGTAGTTTGTGACACCTTGCCTTCTGTAAATTGGCTGCTAAATGAATTCATAGGAATTGACAACTGGATGTAACCGAAGGAAATTATTATGTCCGTGTGTAATTGAGACACGGACTGCAGGAGTAGGTTACAACAGGTGTTTACTGAGTGGAGACAAAACTGGAACTACTATGCAAAGTTACTACACAGGCTTATATACAGGGGTGGTCACTACTGGTACTGCAGTATACAGGGGCTGCAGAATATAGTTCCTTCTGCAAAGTACATACACTACAATTCCTCCCCTTTTAGCTAAACAGTACATAACATTCGATTAATAATTAAATAACATATTTACAATTACAGTTGCTAGATACATTAGCTGAAGTTAAGCAATTATAAGTTCAGTCTTTGAGGAGGCTTCCTGATTCTGTCTGGATAACGCCTCTTTGGGGTATCAGGTTCTTCTGGCAAAGTTGATTCGGGATCAACGTCGTTGTTTGGTTCGTCTGCTTCCAATACCACCGATTCTGAGGTAGATGCAATTGGTACTTCGGTTTCCTCACCAGGTGTATCGGATCGTGGTGTGGAATTGACGTTTTTCAGTGACTCTAGAATCGGGTCAGCATGGCATCTTACAATGCTCTCTCCAACGTCCACGGTATACATTAGAGGTCCTTGCCGTGTGCAGATCGTTCCTGGCTGCCATTTCTCTGTGCGGTAGTCCCGGGCCAAAACTGGTTGACCTATCTTAAAACCCCTGGTCGGCTTTTCATTCATATTCTGCAACTGCCTGTTCTCCACATCTCTTCTGATGTTTGGCTTAACCAAATCCAAGCGGCATCGTAGTCTTCGATTGAAGAACATCATGGCTGGAGTTTGGTTGGTAACCGCATGTGTCGCATTCCGGTAGGCAAACAAGAAGTTATCCACCTTGTGTTGTTGGGGTATGTCTTCATTACACATTGCCTTGATAGCCTTCTTGAATGTTTGAACGAACCTCTCGGCCAATCCATTGGTGGCTGGATGATATGGGGCGGATGTGTAATGTTTAACACCATTGTTCTTTAAGAACCTCCGGAACTCTTCAGACACAAACTGTGGTCCATTGTCAGAGCAAATCTGTTCAGGCAGCCCATTTCTGGCGAATATGGTTCGTAAGACTGTGATAGTTTTTTCTGTGGTGGTTGAGGACATTTTTATTACCTCTGGCCACTTTGAATGCGCATCCACCGCAATTAAAAACATCGAGTCCATAAATGGACCAGCAAAATCAATGTGTACCCTTTGCCATGGAGATGAGGGCCACTCCCATGGATGTAGAGGGGCTTGTGGTGGGGCGTTTTGGACCTTCTGGCATCCTGTACAGCTCTTGGTCATCTCTTCGATTTCTCTATCGATTCCCGGCCACCACACAAACGCTCTGGCTAAGCTCTTCATTTTTACTCCTCCCAGATGACCCTCATGAAGCTCATTGAGCACTCTATCCTTCAATTTGGGTGGAATTACTACTCTGGATCCACACATCAAGGTTCCTCTGCACACTGACAGCTGTTCTCTTCTCGGCGAGAATGCTGGCAACAGTGGTTCGCCATGTGCTGGCCATCCCTTCACCGTTAAATCATAGACCCTGGAGAGTGTCGGGTCATTTCGTGTTTCCTTTTCTATGTTTGCATTCGTCACAGGTAGACATTCGACTATGGTCGAGTGGAATATCTCCACAGGATCCACTGCAGGTTTTTCTTCCACCATCGGCAACGGTAGGCGCGACAATGCATCAGCATTCCCATGCTGTTTAGTTCCTTTGTACTCGATGTCATATTGGTGTGCCCCTAGGAAAAGGGACCACCTCTGTAGCCGTTGTGCTGTCATTATCGGGACGCCCTTCTGAGGGTTGAAAATGGAGACAAGAGGTTGATGATCAGTTAGTAGAGTAAATTTCTGACCGTGCAGGTAGTGATTGAACTTCTTCACCCCCCACACCAGGCTGAGGGCCTCTCTGTCAATCTGGGCGTAGTTACGCTCGGCTGAAGTTAACGAGCGTGACGCAAAAGCTATCGGCCTCTCTGAACCATCAGGGAATTCATGTGACAGTACCGCTCCAATGCCGTAGGGAGACGCATCACACGCCAGTCTTATCGGTAGTGATGGGTTGTAGTGAGCCAATACTTCTCTTGAAGTGATTCGGTCTTTACTCTTCTGAAAGGTCTGCTTACATTCATCGTTCCATTTCCATGCTACTCCAGTTTGTAGTAGGGCGTTCAGTGGGTGCAGAATTGTGGACAAATTCGGCAAAAACTTATGGTAGTAATTCACCAATCCGAGGAATGACCTCAGTTGCGACACATTTTCAGGCGCTGGAGCCTTAACTACCATTCAATTTTGTCAGGGGACTTATGTAACCCCTCTTCATCAATCACGTGGCCACAATACGATATCTGTTTCTTAAAAAACTCGCACTTGGGGCGATTGGCTCGTAGCCCATGTTCTCTTAGTCTAGTGAGCACCTGCTCTAGGTTGGCAAGGTGTTCACTGTCATCTTCACCTGTCACTAGGATGTCATCCAAGTAACACTGAGTCCCCGGAATCCCTTGCAGGACTTGTTCCATCGCTCTTTGCCATGTCGCCGGAGCTGATGCTACTCCGAATACCAGTCGATTATACTGGTAAAGACCTTTGTGAGTGTTTATCGTGAGATACTTCCTAGAGGATTCTTCAACCTCCATCTGCAAATATGCTTGTGCCAGGTCAATTTTTGTAAAACGCTTCCCTCCAGATAGTGAGGCGAAAATGTCTTCTATCCTCGGGAGAGGATACTGCACTGTGTGAAGGACTGGGTTCACCATCACCTTGAAGTCCCCACAGATGCGAACCTTCCTTGGCTCCTCAGACTTATTGTTTAACGTTTTCTTCATGACAGGAACGATGGGTGTCGCCCACTCGCTCCAGTCTACCTTAGATAACGCGCCTGCATTCTCCAGATTCTCCAGCTCTGCCTCGACGGCTGGGCGAATTGCATACGGTACTGGTCTTGCTTTGAAAAACTTGGGGATTGCATTCTCTTCTATTTTTATCGAGGCGGTTACGCCTTTAAGACTTCCCAGTTCTTGTTGAAATACCTCTTTGGCGTTGGCTAAGATTTTTGACAATCGTCCAGGTGTGACGTCGTCATCCTTTTTACCAGCCACAGTCAGTGCCTGAATGGAGTGCCAGTCTAAACTTATCTTTCTGATCCATTCACGTCCCAATAATGGTGGTCCACCATCTTGCAGTATGTACAGATACAATTTCTGTATTTCCTTGCCGTTGTATTCGACAGGCACCCTTATTTTCCCTCTGGGGTATACTTTCTGCCCCGTATACGTCTTCAAGACAATGGATGTCTCTTTCAAGGGTATGTGTGAGAATAGCCGCTCGTAGTCTCGTCGATTCATGACGATCAGGGCTGAACCTGTATCCAATTCCATTTTGACTTGGGACCCTGCTATCGTGAGGGTGACCCAAATGGTTCGGTGATCCTCTTTTGCGATTACGTTGTGAAGTTTGAGACAGCTTAGTCTCTTGTTCCCGGATTCACTATCGCTCTTCTGGTCTTCGGAACTACTGTCCGTCATCTTTTGTACTTTCCTGTACTGTTCCTTAGTAGCCTTTTTGTTGTCGTTAGTCTTCCTTCCAGACCTGCAAACTCGTGCAATGTGTCCCATCTTTCCACATTGCCTGCATATTTTGTCCTTGGACCAGCAGTCCTTCTGGTCATGGGTTGTTCTGCCGCAGCGGTAACATTTTTCAAATCCCCGTGTCATTTCATGGGTGCCGTATTCCTGTGGCTTTTGCTGTATTTCCGCAGCTCCCCTTGCTGCTGCTTCGTACGATACTGCCAAGCTGAAAGCCTTATCCAGCGTCAGCTCTTTCTCTGCGAGTAACCTCTTCTGGGTTCCTTCACTCAGGAGTCCACAGACAAATTTGTCCCATAGAGTGTCTGTCAGTCCTGCTCCGAACTGGCAGTGCTTTGATAGCTTGCGTAGTTCCGTAAGGTAATCAGCATTGCTCTCATCTTTATGCTGATTTCTCCTGTGGAATTTAAATCTTTCTGCTATCAGCAGCGGTGTAGGATTTAGGTGTTCCTGTAGGATATCAACAATTTCATTAAAACTCTTCGCCATCGGTTTGGCTGGAGTGATCAGGTTCCGCAATAGGCCGTACGTTCTTGCGCCCATTAAGTTTAGTAGTACCAATGCCTTTTTCTCATCGGCTACTTCATTTGCCTTGCAATATACTTCGACTTTTTCCACATACATGGTCCAGTCTTCTATTGCATTATCGAAGGCAGTGATATTGCCAGTCTTCGGCATCTTGGAAATCTAAAATGGCGCCTCCCGCGCTTTGCCTTCTTCCCCGATTGAACAAAATGGCGCCTCCCGCGCTTTGCCTTCTTCCCCGCTGGATTAAGATGGCGCCTCCCGCGCTTTCTGTCTTCTCCGCTGCTGCTAGCGCTGTTGCTGGCGTTTTTATGCCTTGATGGCGACGCCTTATGGTCTTCGCGCACTTCCCCCCCGCGCTGCTGCTAACACCGCTCTCCGCGGTCCCCGTGGCAAACTGCAGCTCCTCGCGGCTTTCTGCGCTTCTAATTTCTTTTATTTTCCCGTCGTCAGAGCAAACCCTCCGGGACACTTTCCTCCCTCTTCTCGGGTCTGTACGCTGCCCGGCTTCGTAGCACCGGCCGCGCCCTGTGTGCTCCACCCTCTCTCTCTCTCTCCTCTTCCCGACAACGCTGCTCGGCCCCGTTGAAAAGCCACCCGATCGAGCTCTAGCCCGCCGCAGCCCAGGAAGGATCAGTGTACTACCTGCCACCAGCCCGATTAGCTGGAACACCATAGACAGGATAACCAAGCCCCGCTCTCGACAGCCTCTCCTGCAAGTCTTCAACTCCGATGAATCAGAGGCGGTTGTCCACGGTCGACGCCTGTTTCTTCTGTTTGTTTTTTTTTCTTTCTTCCTTCTGGCCTCGACCTCCAACAACTTCGCTTCAGGGATGGATCCCCATGAGGTGGTGCAGAACTGTAGGTAAGTTCGGATCTGCTCGTCGCCAGTATTATGTCCGTGTGTAATTGAGACACGGACTGCAGGAGTAGGTTACAACAGGTGTTTACTGAGTGGAGACAAAACTGGAACTACTATGCAAAGTTACTACACAGGCTTATATACAGGGGTGGTCACTACTGGTACTGCAGTATACAGGGGCTGCAGAATATAGTTCCTTCTGCAAAGTACATACACTACAGAAATAGTGTCAGTGTGAGACAGGAAACGTATTACTACCCACAAGTGAAGTGACCCTGGACCATCACCAAATACCCATTCAGTTTGAGTTTGAGTTAGAAAAAATTTCACCCAAACTGAATGCGGTCATGGGGAGTGAGGTCAAAGGGATAAAATATAAATTATAAAATGGGCATTAGTTTACCAGTCTTCATTCCTATCTTGTAGTCCTGTACTTTCTAAAGAGTATGTGTGACAAAATAGTATTTTTGTCTACTTTTGGTTTGGTACCTGTTTCTTCAAATATAATCAAAATCCATTTGTCGCTTTCAAAAAAGACTGCTGTTTGGATTCCTGTCCCAACCTGATCCCACTGCAATGCTGCAAGTTCCATTGATTACAGGGTGGAGGGAGGAATAATTCAAACTTAAAAAGAATGCTGCGTGATTGATTCAGGGTGTTTCTGTCTGAAAGTTCCTTTTCAAATTTGAATGTTCAGATATTCAAAATCCAGGACGTCCTGGTAACTCTTTTTTGGGATATAAGAAAGGGGTATTCGGTTTAAATTGGGATTTGACTTGGAATTTCACTGAAAGAAGGAGCCAGTTAGTTTGAGAGAAAACAGAAACTGACGAAGGGTCATTGACCTGAAACGTTAACTCTGTTTCTCTCTCCACAGATGCTGCCTGACCTGCTGAGTGTTTCCAGCATTTTCTGTTTTTATTTCAGATTTCCAGCATCTGCAGTATTTTGCTTTTGTAGTTTGAGAGAAAGATTGGTTTAAAATTTCCAAGAAGCAGTTTAGATTATTCTAGCATCCTACAGTGACGAGAAGTTCAAAAAAGAACCCTGACACATTGCTTGAAAGTTATTTACAAAGGGCTAGTTTAGTTCAGAAAGTGGAGATCTGTTTTTGTTATTATTTTGTCCACTTGAGGAGTTAGGTGGCAGGATGTCTACTGTAAATATACGAGTGTTACGTATTTGCTTGTTCGTCTTTTGTAAAATATTAAATTTAAAATATTGAACTTAAAAGCAGGTCTGAGGTGATGCTCTACCACTTTCAAAGACTGGATTGAGATCTTTTGAAGGCCTAGTAAAAATCGACAGGGTTTGCTGCTCATTTCACAAGCAAGGATAAACACTTTGGAAGGTACGGGGAGTTGCAATTTACATATGAGAGTGATCTAATATATAAGATAAACCAAAGAGCAGCGCATACTGAAAGCTATTATGTAACTTTAGGGTGTCATTTTCAACTGCAAGGTTCATCATTAGCTCTAATATGGGACGGGTGTCCGAACTAGTGTTGAGGCTCCTTTGTTCTAAATGTGGGTGGTAACTGCTGTGGGCTCATTGATTGGGGCTGAATCGGTATTGGAATCAATCCTTTATCTCCGTCCTAGCAGCTTTCATTGAACTTCCAGTGAAAACAAACAGGATACGTTCTCATAGTTAATCATTCTTTCTGACTCTATCAAACTCATCGATTTTGTGCAAAATGTTAATCAGCTTACTTTTGGTAAAGAATGGATTTCTTCTGAAATTAGCCTTATGAAAGCACTTATGGCTCCCATGTGTCGGTACATTTCAGTCTTCTTGAAGACAGCTGCCCAGCTGAAGGCCTGATGATCCGGCTTTTGGCCGATCAATTTGAAGGGACTGCACCCATTTTTCAGGCACAAAACAGGCACCTAAGCATCTAATATGGCGGCCGGGGCACGCATGCTCATTACATGGCAGAAGTTTGCTGTCCCCAATATTGGTAAAGGCAGAAAACAAAGCGTCCAGAGCACATAACCGAAACAGGGATTAGACCCGTTGCATATGCAAATAGGGGGCTCAATGCAAGTTGAGGCCCCTCCCTCCCCCCCCATATAAAATTATACTGCCCTGAACGGAGACGAATTCTGTGCCGAATTAGCTGATCTTAGCAGGGCAGGAATGGGGCACTAAACTTTGTCACGGTATCCTTAGATTAGGGAGTGAAGAAACCATCTTACCAATCCTGACTGCTGTACCCAGTGACTCTGCTGGCAGGAAAGTGCCTGTGTGAATGTTGGACGAGGACGAGATTGGAGTATAACTGTGATAGACACTCCCCACACACATCTTGCAACCACTTGTTACCTCGGCCCACCTACATCCGCGACTCTTCGGACGCCCTCCGCCACTTTAACAGTTTCCAGTTTCCTGGCCCCAACCGCTTCCTTTTCACCATGGACGTACAATCACTCAACACCTCCATCCCCCACACGGATGGCCTGAGGGCGCTCCGCTTCTTCCTTGAACAGAGGCCCGACCAGTCCCCATCCACCACCACCCTCCTCCGCCTGGCTGAACTTGTTCTCACATTGAACAACTTCTCCTTTAACTCCACTCATTTCCTCCAAATCAAAGGTGTTGCCATGGGTACCCGCATGGGTCCTAGCTATGCCTGCCTTTTCGTGGGCTATGTGGAACAATCTTTGTTCCAGTCCTACTCGGGTCCCCTCCCTCACCTCTTTTTCCGATACATTGATGACTGTATCGGTGCTGTTTCCTGCTCTCGCCCCGAGCTAGACAATTTCATTCACTTTGCCTCCAATTTCCACCCTTCCCTCACCTTCACATGGTCCATCTCTGACTCTTCCCTTCCCTTCCTCAACTTCTCCGTCTCCATCTCTGGGGATAGGTTATCGACCAATATTCACTACAAGCCCACTGACTCCCACAGCTACCCGGACTACACTTCCTCCCACCCCGCTTCCTGTAAGGACTCTATTCCATTCTCCCAGTTTCTCCGTCTCCGCCATATCTGCTCCGACGATGCCACCTTCCACACCAGTGCTTCAGACATGTCTTCCTTTTTCCGCAACCGAGGATTCCCCTCTACCGTGGTTGACGCTGCCCTCGACCATGTCAGTTCCATCTCCCGCACTTCTGCCCTCACCCCTGCCCCTCCCTCCCGGAACCACGATAGGGTTCCCCTTGTCCTCACCTTTCACCCCACCAGCCTCCACATTCAACGGATCATCCTCCGGCATTTCCGCTACCTCCAAAGTGATCCCACCACCAAACGTATCTTCCCCTCCCCTCCCCTTTCAGCATTCCGCAGGGACCGCTCCCTCCGAGACACCCTAGTCCACTCCTCTATCACCCCAAACAGCCCTTCCTCTTCGCCTGGCACCTTCCCGTGCAAGCGGAGGAGATGTAACACCTGCCCCTATACCTCCCCCCTTCCCACTGTCCAGGGCCCCAAACACCCCTTCCAGGTGAAACAGCGATTTACTTGTAGTTCTCGCAATCTAGTATACTGTATTCGCTGCTCACGATGCGGTCTCCTCTACATTGGGGAGACCAAATGCAGATTGGGTGACCGCTTTGCGGAACACCTCCGTTCAGTCCGTAAGGGTGACCCCGAGCTTCCGGTCGCCTGTCATTTTAATTCACTGCTCCATTCCCACTCGGACCTCACCGTCCTTGGCCTCTTGTATTGTTCCACGGAAGCTCAACGTAAACTCGAGGAATAGCACCTCATCTTCCGATTAGGCACTCTGCAGCCTTCCGGACTCAATATCGAGTTCAACAATTTCAGATCATAACCTCAGCCCCTATTACACATTTTTTCTTGTAATCTTTCCACTCCTTCCCCCCCCCGCCACCCTTTCCTTTTGTTTCTCTCTCACACCTGGCAGCTATCTCTTGCCCTGCCAGTACACTTTACACCTAATCTCAGCCTATTACCATCTCGTCTAGCTCTTTTGTTTCTTTCACTTCTTTTGTCCGATCGCAGCCCTGCCTTCGATCTAATTTCTTTTCTTTCCAGTTTTGAAGAAGGGTTCGACCCGAAACGTCAACTCAAATTTCTCTCCACGGATGTTGCCTGACCTGCTGAGTTTTTCCAGCATTTTCTGTTATTTTAGAAGAACGGTCACCTGGGTGAGGTACTGGAGGGCTCCCAGCTCCTAATAAGCTGTACGCCATCATCTATCATTGCCTTCACGAGAGCATTGCCTTCGTGACATAATAATGTGGGATAGAAAGACAGGAGGAAAAAGCAACACTACAGTGCAGCTTGGGTGCACTGTCCTCAGCTGTAGACAGATCCCTAACATCTAGGGTTGTCAGCCCTCCAGGATTGCGCTGGAATCTCTAGGAATTAAAGATTAATCTTGTAGATACTGCTGTGAGCAACCCAGAGAAAGATTATCGAGGCATTAAAAAAAAATTGTGTGTTTTCAAAAAAGATTCGTTGATTTTGTTTATTAGTTATAAAAACATTGGCGATGATAGGGAAAGCTTGTTTGACTGTGCGGGGTAGTTGGAGGTGGGAGGTGATGAGGAATTGGATATATACTTTTAAAGGAAAAATCTCCAGGGCTACGGGGAAAGAGCGCGGAGTGAGACTAAGTGGATAGCTCTTTCAAAAAGCCAGCCAGCACAGACACGATTGGCCAAATGGTCTCTTTTAAAAAAAAAATGCTTGGGTTATGGGCATCGCTGACAATGCCAGCATTTATTGCCCATCACTAGTTGCCCTTGAGAAGGTCTTCTTCAACCGCTGCAGTCCGTGTGGTGAAGGTACTCCCACAGTGCTGTTAGGTAAGGAGTTCCAGGAATTTTGACCCAGCGACAATGAAAGAACGGCGATACATTTAGATATTTCCAAGTCTGGATGGTGGGTGACTTGGAGGTGGTGGTGTTCCCATGCACCTACTGCCCTTGTCCTTCTAGGTGGTGGAGGTTGTGGGTTTGGGAGGTGCTGTTGAAGAGGTTTCTGCGCTGTACGAAATACGCCCAACTAGAGTAGCAACCCTACTTAACATCATCTGAAATAAGAACACAGCCGAGGATTGTTTGAGGTCTGTCTGGCTGGTGTCTGTCAAGAGTTGTCTCCGGATCTGCAGAAAGGTGATAGTTAGGGAAATGTAATCCACCATGATTAGCAATTTAGAGAGAATCACTCCAAAATGTTTCACTTTGGAAAAATCTGTTGACGTTTCCCCAGTTTTGCTGGAAGCTACATCTTGTGCGCCCAAAACAAATTAGACTGTTTACATTGCTTTCATTTTGCTCATTGCCAAATAAACTTCCAGCAATATTTGCCATATGTTTACAGCTTTTGTGTCACAGCAGCAGAGTTTTTTTTAAGTCAGTGTTTTCCTGGAAAGCTAAAATATGTCCCATTTCTTCAATGCTGAAAATCATTTCCTCACTTGAAAATCTGTTTCCATCCGTACACTCCAATAGGTTGAGACAATTAATATACTTCAAATATTTACTTAGAAGCTCTTCAGCTTTTCAGATTCTTTTTCTCTTCACTGCAACTTTTTTTTCTTCTTTTTTTTTTGTAACTGAATATTTTGAAGCCCTGTCTCGCAGCCTTCGTGCAACAGATTTGGACCAGCTGAATCTTAACTCCATCGCTCGGCTTCCAGTCGTGCCCCTTGCGACTGCCGACAGACTGAGCGGGAAAAGGTTCGCGTGCGTTCTGTGGGCGTCACTGAGTCATGCCAGGTGTGGCTTTTTTTACAGGCACAGGTGACCGTGGTGATGGGTGCAATGTGTGTAACGTGGCAACCTCAGTTTGAATTCAGCTGAAGACATTTACAACAACAGCTTGTATTTATATAGCGCCTTTACCGTAGTAAAACGTCCCAGGGCACTTCACAGGAGTGTTATAAGACAACAATTTGACACCGGGCCACATAAGACATTAGGGCAGGTGACCAAAAGCTTGGTCAAAGAGGTAGGTTTTAAGGAGCGTCTTAAAGGAGGAAAGAGAGGTAGGGAGGTGAAATCGAGGCCTTGCCAGCGACGCCCACATCCCACAAACAAATTTAAAAAAAGGTGATGATAATTAGATCAGCCACGATCTAATTGAATGATAGAACAGGCTCGCGGGGCCGAACGGCCTACTGCTGTTCCTATGTTCCTAAACCATGGTTTTAATGCTTATGGGTTAGCTTTCTAGAAACAAAAGACCTTTAATTTCTTCCCTGATGCCTCCAGAGTTTATCTGTTTAGTAACTGCACCGTACTGAGTTAGGTCTCAACCTGGGTGGCTGTACAGGTGCTGCAGTTGGTCTCCCCTTGGGTTGGGGAGGGCAGAATCAGCAACAGCTTCCAATCCTGATTGCTCTCCAGCGACTCCTGCTAGCAGTGCAAATGTGTGGACGTTGGATGCGCACAGGATCAGTTTTGGCTGCGATACGCCCTGATGTTCTTCTTGTACGAGGCCCCTTGGGTCAGAGCGATCATAATATGATCGAGCTCTCAGTCGAGATGGAGAGTGAGGAAATTGAATCAGAGACTAAGGTCCAGAACTTAAATAAAGGGAATTACGAGGGTATGAGACGGGAATTGGGTAAGATTGATTGGGTGGTGTTTCTGGGGGGATTGACAGTGGATAGACAATGGCAAGCATTCAAAGATAGAATGGAAGAATTCCAGAACATGTTTATACCGGTTTGGCATAAAAATAAACCTAAAAAGGTGACTCAACCGTGGATAACGAGGGAAATTAGGGACAGCATAAAATCAAAAAAAAGGGCATATCAACTGGCAAAAAAAAGCACCAGACCGGAAGATTGGGGGCAGTACAGGATACAGCAAAAGAGGACAAAGGGATTAATCAGGAAGGGGAAAATAGAATACGAAAGTAAACTTGCAGCAAACATAAAGACAGACTGCAAAAGCTTTTATCGGTATATCAGGAGGAAAAGACTGGTAAAATCCCAAGTCGGTCCCTTGCAGTCCGATTCGGGAGAATATATCATGGAGAATAAGGAAATGGCAGACCAATTAAACTCATACTTTGGTTCTGTATTCACAAAGGAGGACACAAATAACCTCCCAGGAATATCGACAAACATAGGGACTAATGAGAGGGAGGAGCTGACAGAAATTAGTATCTCTAGGGATATGGTGTTGGGTAAGTTGAGGGGACTGAAGGCCGACAAATCCCCGGGGCCTGATAAACTACATCCTAGGGTACTTAAGGAGGTGGCCCTGGAGATAGCAGATGCTCTAAGGATCATCTTCCGGAACTCCATTGACTCGGGAACAGTACCCGTGGATTGGAGGGTAGCTAATGTTACCCCAATATTTAAAAAGGGGGGTAGAGAGAAAACAGGGAATTATAGACCAGTAAGCCTTACATCGGTTGTGGGCAAAATGCTAGAGTCCATTATTAAGGATAAAATAGCGGAGCACTTGACAAATGGGGAAAGGATCGGACAGAGTCAACATGGATTTACAAAGGGTAAATCGTGTTTGACTAATCTGCTGGAATTTTTTGAGGAAGTAACTGGTAAAATAGATGGGGGAGAGCCAGTGGATGTGGTGTACCTTGACTTCCAGAAAGCCTTCGATAAGGTTCCACACAAAAGATTATCATGCAAAATTAAGGCTCATGGGATTGGGGGCAAAGTATTAACGTGGATAGAGAGCTGGCTGGCGGATAGAAAACAGAGAGTTGGAATAAACGGCTCGTTTTCGGAGTGGCAGGCAGTGACCAGCGGGGTGCCGCAAGGATCTGTCCTGGGACCCCAGCTGTTCACAATATATATAAATGATCTGGATCAGGGAATTGAATGCAATATTTCCAAATTCGCTGACGACACTAAACTAGGAGGAGGGGTGGGCTCTGATGAGGATGTCAGGAGGCTACAGTGCGATTTGGACAGGTTGGGGGAATGGGCGGATACGTGGCAGATGCACTATAATGTGGATAAATGCGAGGTTATCCACTTTGGGGGTAAAAACAGGAGGGTGGATTATTATCTAAATGGCAATAGATTGGGAGATGGGGAAGTGCAGAGGGACCTGGGTGTTCTTGTGCACCAGTCACTGAAGGAGAGCATGCAGGTGCAACAGGCGATTAAGAAGGCAAATGGTATGTTGGCCTTCATATCAAGGGGGTTCGAGTATAGGAATAGGGATACCTTACTACAGCTGTACAAGGTGCTGGTGAGACCGCATCTGGAGTATTGTGTACAGTTTTGGTCGCCCCATCTGCGGAAGGATGTTCTTGCCATGGAAAGAGTGCAGCGGCGATTCACCAGGCTGATACCTGGAATGGCGGGAATGACCTACGAGGAGAGATTGAATAGTTTGGGCTTGTACTCACTGGAGTTTAGAAGACTGAGAGGGGATCTCATCGAAACATATAAAATTATGGCAGGCCTGGACAGGCTGAATTCAGAGAGAATGTTTCCAATGGCAGGGGAGCACAGAACCAGGGGCCACAGTCTAAAAATAGCGGGCAAATCATTTAAAACAGAGATGAGGAAGAATTTCTTCACTCAAAGAGTGGTGAGCCTGTGGAATTCCCTGCCACAGAGGGCTGTGAAGGCTAAATCAATAAATATTTTCAAGAGAGAATTGGATATATTTCTGAAGGCTAAGGGGATTAAGGGTTACGGAGAAAAGGCGGGGACGGGGTACTGAACTGGTAAGATCAGCTATGATCTCAGACGAAGATCAGCCATGATCTCATTGAATGGCGGAGCAGGCTCGAAGGGCCGAATGGCCTACTCCTGTTCCTATCTCTATGATTCTATGATTCTATGTTCAGTAGCCTGCTCCCAGTCAGGGGTCATGTGAATAACACCCACTTGGGTGAAGTACCAAAGAGGCACCTGGTACCTGTGAAGTCAGCGCCTTCAGGAAAGGAGGGGAGGAGAGAAAAATTAGAGATTTATTTTATACTTGCTTTCAAAGTTGCTACTGGAGAGGTTTGCATTGTCAAAAATGGAACTCATGGATATAACTGCCTAATGAATTAAAAGATAGTCTGAAATTATCAGATTTAACTTACTTGCACAGTGCTTTTTGAACCAAACTGGGTGCTGGAGGAATGAAGCAACCTCCCATCCAAAGGTTAAGCCTGTAGAGCAGGTGCGAGTGTTGGACTTTTCCAGGATGTATATCGTGCGTAAAAACAAAATGCTGGAAATACTCAGCAGGTCAGACAGCATCTGTGAAGAGCGAAACAGAGTTAATGTTTCAGGCCCAACTATTCAAAAAAGGTGGTAGAGAGAAAACGGGGAATTACAGACCGGTAAGCCTGACATCGGTAGTGGGGAAAATGCTAGAGTCCATCATAAAAGATGTAATAGCAGAGCACTTGGAAAACAGTGACAGGATCAGCCAAAGTCAACATGGATTTACAAAGGGTAAATCGTGCTTGACTAATCTACTGGAATTTTTTGAGGATGTAACTGGTAAAATAGATAAGGGAGAACCAGTGGATGTGGTGTATTTGGACTTTCAGAAGGCTTTCAATAAGGTCCCGCATAAGAGATTAGCGTGTAAAGTTAAGGCACATGGGATTGGGGGCAAGGTACTGACTTGGATAGAGAACTAGTTGGCAGACAGAAAGCAAAGAGTTGGAATAAACGGGTCTTTTTCCGAGTGGCAGGCAGTGACTAGTGGGGTACCGCAGGGATTGGTCCTTGGACCCCAGGTATTCACAATATATATTAATGATCTAGACAAGGGAAATAGATGTAATATCTCCAAATTTGCAGACGACACAAAGTTGGGTGGGCGTGTATGCTGTGAGGAGGATGCCGAGAAACTCGAGGATGATTTGGACAGGTTGGGTGATTGGGCAGAAGCATGGCAGATGCAATATAACGTGGATAAATGTGAGGTTATCCACTTTGGAGGCAAAAACAGGAAGGCAGATTATTATCTGAATGGCAATAGATTGGGAGAAGGGGAAGTGCAACGAGACCTGGGTGTCCTTGTGCACCAGTCGCTGAAGGTAAGCATGCAGGTGCAGCAGGCGGTTAAGAAGGCAAATGGTATGTTGGCCTTCGTAACGAGAGGGTTTGAGTACAGGAACAAGGATGTCTTGCTGCAGTTGTACAGGGTCTTGAATGAAACCACATCTTGAGTATTGTGTGCAGTTTTGGTCGCCTTATCTGAGGAAGGATGTTCTTGCCATGGAAGGAGTTCAGCGAAGATTCACCAGGCTGATACCTGGGATGGCAGGAATGACGTATGAGGAGAGATTGGGTCGATTGGGCTTGTACTCGCTGGAGTTTAGAGGAATGAGAGGGGATCTCATTGAAACTTATAAAATTCTGACAGGACTGGACAGACTAGATGCAGGAAGAATGTTCCCGATGGTCGGGGAGTCCAGAACCAGGGGTCACAGTCTAAGGATAAGGGGTAGGCCATTTAGGACAGAAATGAGGAGGAATTTCTTCACCCAGAGTGTGGTGAACCTGTGGAATTCTCTACCACAGAAGGCAGTTGAGGCCAATTCATTAAATATATTCAAGAAGGAGTTGGATATATTTCTCAAGGCTAAAGGAATCAAGGGGTATGGGGAGAAAGCAGGGTTCGGGTACTGAATTTGGATGATCAGCCATGATCGCATTGAATGACGGAGCAGGCTCAAGGGGCCGAATGGCCTATTCCTGCTCCTATCTTCTATGTTTCTATGACCCCTTCGTCAGAACTGGAAAAAGCTGGAGATGGAACAGGTTTTTAAGCAAGTGTGGGGCAGGGAAAGGGAGGAGGGGAGGAAAGAACAAAAGGGAAGGTCTGTGATAGGATGGAAGGCAGGAGAGATTAAGAGACAAAAGGGATGATGGTGCAAGGCAAAAGGAGATGGTAATGGGACAAGTTAAGAAACAAAAGATGGCTCTAGATGAAGTGTAAATGGCGATGGCAGAATGAAAGACGGCTGCCACGTGAGAGAGAGAAAAAAAAATGGAAAAAAAAGATAGGGACAGAGGTTATGGTCTGAAATTGTTGAACTCGATGTCAAGTCCAGAAGGCTCAGCATTGAGTTCTGTATATCTGGCGTGTTATATACAGCAGTTGTATATCTGGTGAAGGAGGTTGGGTGAAAAGGATGAAGAAATGCATTTCTTTTGCTGAAAATAATTTTGATGCTTATGAAGGTTATTCCATAGGAGGAGAGATGTATCATGGGTAGTGCCCAGTTGACTAAAGTCACAGAAGCAGTGGATAGATGTTTCTGGATAAGGTCATGCAAAGGGAGCTATTGGGTGTCAGCTGGATTGATAGAGTGAACAACACTGATGTAACGAAAAGGAATAACTGTCAGAATTGCGTCGGCATTGAAATTGCAGTACTTTGTCCTGAGATAGGTGTGGTGTGGCCCTCAATGCACTGCACCAGCAAGATTCACAAAGTAATTACTCACATTGTGGAGCCCTGGTTCATCTACGTCTTAATGGTATTCAAGCAAAAATTGCTACCATGCTGTAAGTACTGCTCCAAGTTTAGCCAATAAAGTGGAATAGACCTCCCCATATGTTTTGTTCTTCCTCTCCCCTTACTCCAAGTGCCCTCAGCAAAATGGACTTCTGCCCCATTAGCTCAGCTGAGAACTTGCCAGCTTGAGTCTGCGGTTCAAACCTGGGTTCTTCCAAATGAGCGTCAAATGCTGCCCTGTTATTACCAGTAATCTTTCCTCAGACTCAGGCCGACCAGCTCGCTCGACCTGATGAAGTCTCAGGCATGCTAAACACAGTGTCAGCTACCCGCAAATGTAACCCAAGTTTGATTCAATCAATAGAAGAAAGTAAAAAGAATGTATTTACAGCACTGGTGGAGTCTCAGACTATGGTACTCCTGCCAAGGCCCGTAGTATATTTTAGTTTTTCACAAATCACATTTTACCTGTCACTCGTTTGGAAATATTACTGAGGAAATACCAATCATAGTTGTTACTGATTTGTTTTTCTCCCCACAGTATAGCAAAATATCCTATACCCTCCTCTTCAAGCCATTGTATGAGCTTCCTACACGTACAATATTTCTTATTAAGAAGCCCCCGAACCACCCCAGGTACATTTACAGCGTTGTTTTACTGTTACGTAGCGATGTACATTATAGAGAGAACTGTGACATTTTGTGAGACGCTAATCATTGGTCATGTCTGGCCAATGGGATTGATCCACTGATTTTCAAATGGCCTCTTCTACTGGTTTGGCGAGAGGGAGTGGTGTATTTATTACTCAAAGACCCTGCAGTTCATCCCAAGTTGGTGTGGACTGATTGGTGCTGAAGCTGCTTTTTATGTATGGATTCACACCAGTAAGAAACACTTCAAAAAGAGAAAAAAATGAAGCATTTGATGGGATTGGGTAATTTGTCCCCAAATTACTGTGCAGGTCAACCCCTTTGAAGCTTAAAAAAACTGCATTGGTTTTACACAACATCGACTTATCACAAAGCTTGAAGTGATAAAATTGTAATTCGGTGTCATTCTAAAACTAGTGAAAACCTAACTGGACAGAAAGCCTAAATGAATAAAGGGACCTCTTGGATTGTGGAATAGAATAGTTATAGTGCAGAAGAAGGCCATTCTGCCTGTCGAGCCCGTGCTGTTTTTTGATGGGTGTTCATGCTTTTTTCCGCCTGTAAATTTCTTTAGCACTATACGAATGCCTGAGAGGTCAGTTTATAAAACAGCTGAAAGATCTCCAAGGAGGGCTATGAACCATGTCCCTCAACTGAGCTTTATGTTTTACAGACAATATTGGCATCGTACTTGGAGATGACAGACAGTGGTGAGTGTATCCCAGGTGACACTGGAAACTGCACAGCCAGCTGTTCCTCAGCACAAGGAACTCTTCCAAGAATCACAGATGCTTTTGCATTTGACAGAACATGCCAAACCTTTGTAGTGCCCAATGCTGATGTCCTCGGGAAGAGCTGTTTAATAATTTATTATCTGCCAGATTCCCTATGGGCATTATCTGCAATGCCACAGTGAATCGCCAAGTTGTAAAATACAGGATGTTCATGCAGGCAGTCATCTACAGAAACTTTTAAACCTCCCTTTATATGCAAGCTACCTGCTAGTCCTATGAGATTGCCTGTTGGTTCACCTAGATGAGGCTTTATGTACGTAATCCTGATTCTCAGGGATTCCTGCTTGGTGTTTGCAAATATGGTCCATGGGCCCATGTGGTATTTAGCACTTTAGTGAGTGCACATCAGATCAGGGCGTGATGGTGCTCAGCATCATCACAGCTGAGGACAATGCCCAGCATTGTATTGCTTGCAGCTTGGGTAGGGGGGTGGGGGGGTGGGGTGGGCTTGTCTGATTTTCCTGTTTTTTCACAATTCATCGAAGTTCAAGAAATATGGGCTCCTATTTCTTGATATTAAAAACAGATGCATTTTCCACTTAATAGCAAGTGAGAGCAATTTATCTCTCAATGTGGATTAAGCCAAATGATCTCACGAGCACATCTTAAGCATATGCGGTAGGCTGCATGAGTCCCCAGGCTGTGTCCTTGGTATTTTGCTAATGTGGCATTGATCAATCTGAAATTCCAAATTTAAGGAAGACTAATTTTAATATCTGGTACCAGTTGCAACAGCGTACAGGCAGCTGAAGCAAAGGTCAGAAAGATAAATTGTTCGTGTTGTCTTTTTGTGAATTTTGAGGTCAAAATTCATTCATCTTGATGCCTTCCTGCATCCTTTTAGTGGCATCAATTGCTGGATTAAATATCGAATAGTGACAGATCATTCAATATCTGGCCCCTGATACTGTAGCATTAGCAGGCACCGCATGTACAAAAATGAGTTCTCGGCACAAGGGATGCCAAAGGTAATCGTGTTGCTAATATATCCTGCAGAATTAATCCCACAACAAAGTTATCGGACAATTTTTCACCGGTCTAATTTATCTAAACTGCCGTATTAGGAGTTTTTTTTTCCCATTACAGAGTCAGCAAAATGCAAGCAAATCATTTCAATAATGACATTAAAAAGTATCCCACTATAGCATTTAGAAATATTATGTAATAATTTAAGAACATTTAGGGTCCAATTTAAGCAGCTCAGCAATGCCAATGCACATGTCTGTGCTAAGTGGTTGATTCAGCTATGTTATCCTTATTGCTGTGAATGATAAAACAGAAAAAGTAAATGCAGGATAAGGACAGACAAGAACGAAAATATCGCTTCTAGTGAAGATGTCCTTTGTGTGTTATGTGTAGCTGCAGAATAATCTTGCTCCTCTGTCATACTTTTACTTAAGATCATGTCCTGAAATACTGCAATCAACCAATCTAATCAGTCTCTTCCAATCTTTCTGCACTTACTAATGTGTAGCAGATTTGTTACTCTTTAGGTGTCAGACGCGGCTCAGTGGTAGCACTCTCGCTTCTGAGTCCGAAGGATGTGAGCACATGATCCAGGCTGTCAGTTTAGTTCAGTACACTGTGGGAGGTGCCGTCTTTTGGGTGAGACGTTAAAACGAGGCCCCGTCTGCCGGCTCGGGCGGACGTCAAAGATCCCATGATACTATTTGAAGAAGAGCAGAGTTCTGCCCGTGTCCTGGCCAACATTTATCTCTCGATCAGTACCACCAAAACAGATTATCTGGTCATTTTTCTCACTGCTGTTTGGAGGACCTTGCTGTGTGCACTTGGCTGTCACGTGTCCCCTACATTACAGCAGTGACAACTCTTCCGAAGTGGTTGCGAAATTCTTTGGGACATCCTGAGGTTGTGAAAGGCTCTATATTTGTTCGTTCTTTCTTTTGATTACTCTTCAAGTGCTCCTAGGTAATTCTGACCTGTGCCCCCTAGCAGGAGAGTGGCGACTATCTACTGTGCCCTAGCACTTATCAACTAGAACCAGATGTGGGTATTAGACAGTATGAAAGAAAGACTTGCATTTATATAGCGCCTTTCATGTCCTCAGGATGCCCCAAAATACTTTATAACCAATTAATTACTTTTGATGCATAGTCACTGTTGTAATGTGGGAAACACAGCAGCCAATTTGCATACAGCAAGGTCCCACAAACAGCGATGTCATAATGACCTGATAATCTGTTTTTTAATGATGTTGGTTGAGGGATAAATATTGGCCAGGACATTGAATGTGAATAGGCCTTTCAGCCCATCAAGCCTGTTCCTTTTTCAGTCTTGACAAAGGGTTTTGACCTGAAACGTTGACTGTATTTCTCTCTCTCCACGGATGCTGCCCTGGCCTGCTGAGTTTTTCCAGCATTTTTTGTTGTTATTTTGGATTTCCAGCATCTGCAGTATTTTGCTATCAAGCCTGTCCCTTCCACAGAACATTTAAATCATCACTGTCATGAAACTGGATTCCTTAATTAATCTCCAGCGAAATTGTTCTGCAAAATTTTATCCCTACAGATAGTTGAGCAAAACTCAAAAATACCTTATTTACACTTGCTCCTCCATTATTCAGATATGACCAGTTGCTTTGCACAGGTGTTGTCTTCCAAGGCCCAGCAGCACTGGGATCATGGTCTGTGGAATACTTAAAAATTGCTGTTCATGCTTATAACCAAGGGCACTGGTTTACAGCGATTGAATGTGGCAAATTCCCTTTTATTAATATGGAATTCCTTGATTTTTACTGGCGTTTTGGCAATTGGATTCTGAGTTTCTGCATCTTTCCATGCAAATTGAAGATTAGTGACTTTATCCATAATATTCAAAGCTGTGATTGTCTTTAATCAGGGCCACTAACTGGGTGACTGAATAAATAAAATCCTCTTTTTATTACATGGACCAGTGTTATTATTCCACGAAAGAAAGAAAGACTTGCATTTATATAGCGCCTTTTACGACCACCGGACATCCCAAAGTGCTTTACAACCAATGACGTACTTTTGAAGTGTAGTCACTGTTGTAATGTAGGAAATGCAGCAGCCAATTTGTGCACAGCAAGCTCCCACAAACAGCAATGTGATAATGACCAGATAATCTGTTTTTGTTATGTTGATTGAGGGATAAATATTGGCCAAGGTACCGGGGATAACTCCCCTGCTCTTCTTCGAAATAGTGCCATGGGACCTTTTACATCCACCTGAGAGAGCAGACGGGGCCTCGGTTTAACGTCTCATCCGAAAGACGGCACCTCCGACAGTGCAGTGTTGCACTGGAGTGTCAGCCTAGATTTTTTGTGCTCGAGTCTCTGAACTTGAACCTACAACCTTCTGACTCAGAGGCGAGAGTGATACCCACTAAGCCACAGCTGACACACAGCTGACAGCTGAAAGACACAAAGTGATCTTGCCTACAACCTACAAGCCCATTCCTAAACCAGACACTATAAAAAGATGGTTGGAAATTGGGTCGACAGTTGAAGAGCTATCACCAGCATTGGCACAATGGGCCTACCTCTGAAGTAATTTCTGTGATTCGACTTGTCTCTTTCTGAAGGAGTTAATCAAAATAGCATAATAAAATGACATTAGCCTGTCACTTTTACTGTTTAAATTTAAAGCAGGAAGTAAAAACTGTCTCCGTGAATTATTTCTGTGACCCTCTTGAAAAGGCAAAACCCTTGGACTTATGATGACTTTATCGGACTGATAATTATCTTCTCCCTGTGGATTAGTGTGGTAAAGGAAACGGGGGTAGATTTTACAGCTTCGCACTCTTGGCGCAGTGCTTTGCATGGAGGTGAGCACATCCCCCAAGACTTACTGTCCATCGATCTCCTAAAGACTGTCCATTCTTGCGTCCAATCTTCACCATGTTCATCCACAAAGGATATAAATGCTAATTGCCTTAGTGATAAGGTGTGGTAAACCACTTTTATCGTTACACTATAGTTATCACTGTTGTATTGTTATCACCGTTATCACTGTTGTATCACGATACGAGGTCGCCTCTTGTCGCGCTGTTATACCTGGGCTGACCACCTCCGACTCCGCCCATGGCTCCACCTACCTGCCCAGGTATAAAGGTAGTCGACTGGCTGGTATTCCTCCTTGTTGGACCCGATCACCCACGAGGGTGGGCTCTGTTATTTAGTCAATAAAAACCTTTAGTTACGTTCCTAACTCGTCGCTTTTTATTGGACGAATTGATAGGTATATCAATTTTATTGACTAAATTTTAAAGATGTCTACTACTGGCCAGCCAGAAGCCCTCCCAGAAGCACAGCCACACCAGCCGGCTTGGCTGCAAGCCCTCAAACCACCGTACCTGGATCTAAACCCACAGGCAGCAAACGCAGCCCTCAACTTCAAACACTGGCTGGACTGCTTCGAATCCTACCTGGAAGAATCCGGCGCCCCGCAGAGATCCAAACTAAGACTTCTGAACGCCCAAGCGAGCCCGAGAGTATACGCACTCATCCAGGACACGACTACGTACGAGGCCGCTATCAACCTACTGAAACAGCAGTACCGCAGCCCGGTAAATTACATGTACACCAGGCACCTCCTAAGATCCCGCCCGCAACAGCCAGGAGAGTCTGCAGCTGAATTTTTACGGGCGCTAAGAGCACTCGGCAGGAACTGTGACTTTAAAGCGGTGACGGCTGTTGAAAATACGGAAGATAATATCCGCGATGCCTTTGTGAAAGGCCTACGGTCCGACTACTCACGGCAAAGACTGCTTGAAGCTAAAGACCTCGACCTGGACAAAGCTGAAGCCCTCGCTCTCTCCCTGGAGGTGGCCCATCAGGACCAGGAGGCGTTTTCCAGGTACTGCTCGCGACCCTGGGACTCGGGCCCGACCCCTACCGCAATACCCTTCGCAGCGCCGCCCCCGGGACCTACCCCGACCCCTACCGCAATACCCTTCGCAGCGCCGCCCCCGGGACCTACCTCAGCGTCGGCATCCCGGACCCGACCGGGCCCGCCACCCCCGGTACCGGCTCCGACATCGGGCACCCGCGATCGGGCCGCCGGCTGCTTCTTTTGCGGCCAGGAGAAGCACCCGAGGTCGCGCTGCCCAGCCAGGAACTCTACCTGCACAACCTGCAGGAAGAAAGGCCACTTCTCTAAGGCCTGCAGGAGCGGATCTTCAGAGGCCAGCAGTGCCTCATGCGAACTGTGGGGGCGGCCATCTTCTTTCACGGCAACTGAGGCCAGTATCCCCACACGTGAGTCATGGGGGCGGCCATCTTTGATCAAGGCAACCGACCCCAATAGTGCCTCATGTGAGTTATGGGGGCAGCCATCTTCTCCGCCATTTTGTCCTACCTCGTGGGAGACGCCATTTTACCCACCACGCCCGACTGCCACCGGGCCCCCGGACCCGACGACCGCCTCGCCCGCAGACGACAACGACTCGCTTACCTACACGCTAGCCTCCGTCACTCTGGATCAAGCCCGCCCACACCACCTGTCCAAGTCGATGATGGACATCAAAGTAAACGGCCACGCCACGACCTGCCTGTTCGACAGCGGAAGCACGGAGAGCTTCATCCACCCAGACACGGTGAGCCACTACTCCCTCCCTGTCCTGCCAACGCGCAACCGAATCTCGATGGCATCGAGGTCCCACGCCACGGACATTAGCGGCTACTGTGCTGTGACCTTGTCGGTTAAGGGTACAGAGTATAAAAACTTTAAACTCCTCGTCCTCCCCCAGCTCTGCGCTGCCGTCCTACTAGGGCTGGACTTCCAATCCCACCTCCAAAGTGTAACCCTAGCATACGGTGGACCCCTCCCCCCACTCACAGTCGACAACCAGCGAAGGTTAAACCGCCCACCGCGTAACACCTGCAGCCTATCCACCCTCAAGGTGCCGCCACCTTCCCTGTTCGCTAACCTCACCCCCGACTGCAAACCCGTCGCTACCAAGAGCAGGCGGTACAGCGCTGGGGACAGAGCTTTCATTAGCTCTGAGGTGCAGCGTCTCCTGAAGGAGGGCATCATCGAGGGGAGCAACAGCCCCTGGCGTGCCCAGGTCGTGGTCGTTAAGACCGGCGATAAAAATCGCCTGGTCATCGACTACAGCCAGACCATAAACAGATACACCCAGCTGGACGCATACCCCCTTCCCCGCATATCTGACATGGTCAATCAGATTGCACAATACCGCGTATTCTCGACCATCGACCTTAAGTCGGCCTACCACCAACTCCCTATCCACCCCGAGGACCGCCAGTACACCGCCTTCGAGGCGAATGGGCGCCTATACCACTTCCTTAGGGTCCCCTTCGGTGTCACCAACGGGGTCTCGGTCTTCCAAAGGGAGATGGACCGGATGGTTGACCAGAACGGACTGCAGGCCACATTCCCCTATCTAGATAACGTCACCATCTGCGGCCGCGACCGGCAGGACCATGACGTGAATCTGGAGAAATTCCTCCGTACGGCCCAACGGCTGAACCTCACCTACAATAAGGAGAAATGTGTGTTTAACACCTCGCGCCTTGCCATCCTTGGCTGTGTAGTAGAGAACGGACTCATCGGCCCCGACCCCGAAAGAATGCGCCCCCTCATGGAGCTACCCCTCCCCCACTGCCCTAAGGCACTTAAGAGAACCCTGGGGCTCTTCGCCTACTATGCCCAATGGGTGCCCAATTATGCGGACAAAGCCAGACCCCTCATGAAGTCCACATCCTTCCCCCTTACGGAGGAAGCGTGCGCAGCCTTCTCCCTCATTAAGGGAGACATTGCCAAGGCCACTATGCACGCAGTGGATGAGTCCATCCCCTTCCAAGTCGAGAGCGATGCATCCGACTTCGCCCTAGCCGCCACCCTTAACCAGGAGGGGAGACCGGTGGCCTTCTTCTCAAGGACCCTACAGGGCCCTGAGATCCGACACTCGTCGGTCGAGAAGGAGGCCCAGGCGATTGTGGAGGCGGTACGACGCTGGAGGCACTACCTGGCAGGCAAACGATTTACCCTCCTTACCGACCAACGTTCGGTCGCTTTTATGTTTAATAACAAGCTGAGGGGCAAAATCAAGAATGACAAGATCTTGAGGTGGAGAATCGAGCTCTCCACCTACGATTATGATATCTTGTACCGGCCAGGTAAGCTGAACGAACCCCCCGATGCTCTGTCACGAATTACATGCGCCAGCGCGCAAAGTGATAGACTTCAGACCCTCCACAACGACCTCTGCCACCCCGGGGTCACCAGACTTTACCACTTCATTAAGGCCCGCAACCTGCCCTACTCCATCGAGGAGGTCAGGACCATAACCAGGAACTGCCAGACCTGTGCCGAGTGCAAACCGCACTTCTTTAGGCCGGACAGAGCAAGCCTGATCAAGGCCACCCGCCCCTTCGAGCGCCTGAGCATCGACTTTAAGGGGCCCCTCCCGTCCCCTGACCGTAATGTGTACTTCCTCAACATTGTTGATGAGTACTCCCGTTTCCCCTTTGCCTTCCCCTGCCCAGACATGACCAGTACCACGGTCATTAAATGCCTGAACGACCTCTTCGCCTTGTTCGGGTTCCCAAACTATATACATAGTGACCGGGGCTCCTCTTTCATGAGCGAGGAACTCCGTCAGTTCCTACTAGCGAGAGGTATTGCAGCAAGTAGGACCACCAGCTACAACCCCCGAGGGAACGGCCAGGTGGAAAGAGAGAACGCGACGGTATGGAAGGCCGTCCTCTTAGCCTTAAAGTCTAAGGGCCTCCCAACCTCCCGCTGGCAGGAAGTCCTCCCGACAGCACTGCACTCCATCCGGTCACTACTTTGCACTGCCGTTAACGCCACCCCCCATGAACGAATGTTTGTTTTCCCCAGGAAGTCGACTACGGGAACCACTCTACCAACCTGGCTGACCTCTCCGGGGCCCGTCTTGCTGCGAAAGCATGTGAGGGCCCATAAAACAGACCCCCTGGTCGAGAGGGTGAACCTCCTGCACGCCAACCCCCAGTACGCCTACGTGGCTTACCCAGACGGGCGGGAGGACACTGTCTCCTTACGAGACCTCGCACCCTCGGGCACTCCGGAGACACCACCTTTACCCCCCCCCACCACCCCCCCAATTCCAGCCCAGGTAGACGGCATGCCGGAACCCCACGAGCCTTCGCCGACCACGCAGACACCAGCACTAACACCGGATAATGCAGCACCGCCGCTGCGACGATCGGAGAGGCTTACGAGGCCTCCGGACAGACTGACATACCAGAACTGGTAGTACACTTCACCCCGCCGGACTCAAATCTAAACAAGGGGTGAATGTGGTAAACCACTTTTATCGTTACACTATAGTTATCACTGTTGTATTGTTATCACCGTTATCACTGTTGTATCACGATACGAGGTCGCCTCTTGTCGCGCTGTTATACCTGGGCTGACCACCTCCGACTCCGCCCATGGCTCCACCTACCTGCCCAGGTATAAAGGTAGTCGACTGGCTGGTATTCCTCCTTGTTGGACCCGATCACCCACGAGGGTGGGCTCTGTTATTTAGTCAATAAAAACCTTTAGTTACGTTCCTAACTCGTCGCTTTTTATTGGACGAATTGATAGGTATATCATAAGGGTGGCAAAAAACCCGCGACCTCTTCCACCTAGAAGGACAAGGGCAGCAGGCGCATGGCAACACCACCACCTCCAAGTTCCCCTCCAAGTCACACACCATCCTGACTTGGAAGTATATCACTGATCCTTCATTGCCGCTGGTTCAAAATCCTGGAACTCCCTAACAACACTGTGGGAGTACCTTCACCACACGGACTGCAGCGGTTCAAGAAGGCGGCTCACCACCACCTTCTCAAGGGCAACTAGGGATGGGCAATAAATGCTGGCCTTGCCAGCGACGCCCACATCCCATAAGCAAATTAAATAAATAATTTTAAAAATTCCACTTCTGCACTCCCGACTTCTGCCCCATGATTTTCTGTCCATTCATTTTAATGGATGGAAAATGATGGGCTGTTTCAAAATATGTGCACCTGGCATGTGTCAGGAGTGCAGATGCAGAATTTTAACCCCAGAATTCAGGCAATTTGAGATTTGGGTTGCAAGCTGTGGTTTTCTCCTGGTTTCCAAATATTGCGAGAGATTCCATATTGCAGCTTTTGGATTCTCGGCTCCAACACCGATCATCGTATATAAATAGAGCGGACAACAGCGGACCCAAACTGGGGAGATGCCACTTATAGGTTAAATCCAACCTAATCAATCAATTCCAATATTTTGGAGTTCATTCCTGGAAAGTCTGTTTACCCATTGATTTGGTGATGTCCTTCAAGGTATTAATGCTGAGGAACAGATCACTTACTCACTTTTGGCCATCGAGACGATGAATTTCCTCCTGTTTCTAAGTGTAGCGAATTTCACACCAAGTGAGAGAATCAAGCACTGTCAGATGAGCTATAGTGCAACCAAATCATAGGATAATACAGCACAGAAGGAGGCCACTCAGCCCATCATGCCTGTGCCGGCTCTATCCTATTAGTCCCACTCCCCCCTGCTCTTTCCCCATAGCCCTGCAAATGTTTCCTTTTCAAGTATTTATCCAATTTCCTGTTAAACATTACTATTAGAACATAAGAACATAAGAAATAGGAGCAGGAGTAGGCCAATCGGCCCCTCGAGCCTGCTCCGCCATTCAATAAGATCATGGCTGATCTGATCCTAACCGCCAATCTACAATCACAGAACTATCTCCTGAATCTAACAGAATTAGACACATGAAATAGGAGCAGGATCAGGCTACACGGCCCCTGGGCCCGCTCCGCTACCCACAGGGCCATGACCGATCCGAACCTAGACTCATGTCCAAATTCCTGCCCGCGCCCTGTAACCCTTAATTCCCTTTACTTCTAGGAAACTGTCTATTTCTGTTTTAAATTTATGTAATGATGTAGCTTCTACAGCTTTTTGGGGCAGCATATTCCATGGACCTACCACCCTCTGAGTGAAGTAGTTCCTCCTCATCTCAGTTTTGAAAGAGCAGCCCCTTATTCTAAGACTATGCCCCCTAGTTCTAGTTTCACCCAACATCGGGAACATCCTCCACGCATCCACCCGATCCAACCCCTTCACAATCTTATATGTTTCAATAAGATCGCCTCTCATTCTTCTGAACTCCAATGAGTAGAGTCCCAATCTACTCAACCTCTCCTCATACGTCCATCCCCTCATCCCTGGGATTAACCGAGTGAACCTTCTTTGTACTGACTCGAGAGCAAGTATGGACACCAAAACTGTATGCAGTATTCCAGGTGCGGTCTCACCAATACCTTGTACAACTGAAGCAATACCTCCCTATTTTATATTCTATCCCCCTAGCAATGAAAGCCAACATTCCATTGGCCTTCTTAATCACTTGCTGCACCTGCATACTAACCTTTTGAGTTTCGTGCACCAGGACCCCCAGATCCCTTTGTACTTCAGTACTTTCCAGTTTCTTGCCATTAAGATAATAATTTGCTCTACGATTTTTCCTGCCAAAGTGCATAACCTCACACTTTCCAGTATTGTATTCCATCTGCCAAATCTCTGCCCATTTACTTAGCCTGTCTATGTCCCCTTGCAGGTTTTTTATGTCCTCCTCACTCACTACTTTCCCTCCCATCTTAGTATCATCTGCAAACTTCGATATGCTACACTCGGTCCCCTCCTCCAAATCGTTAATATAGATTGTAAAGAGTTGGGGACCCAGCACTCACCCCTGCGGAACACCACTAGTTACTGATTGCCAGTCTGAGAATGAACCATTTATCCCAACTCTCTGCCTTCTGTTAGATAGCCAATCCTCTATCCATGCCAGAATATTACCCCCAATCCCGTGATTTTTTATCTTAAGCAATAATCTTTTGTGTGGCACCTTGTCAAATGCCTTTTGGAAGTCTAAATACACTACGTCCATTGGTTCCCCTTTATCCACCCTATATGTTACTTCCTCAAAGAACTCCAGCAAATTTGTCAAACATGACTTCCCCTTCATAAAACCATGCTGACTTTGTCCTATTAAATTATGATTATCCAAATGTCCTGTTACTGTCTCCTTAATAATGGACTCCAACATTTTACCTACCACAGATGTTAGGCTAACCGATCTATAGTTTCCAGCCTTCTGTCTACTGCCCCTTTTAAATAAGGGTGTTACATTAGCAGTTTTCCAGTCTGCCGGGACCTTTGCTGAGTCCAGGGAGTTTTGGAAAATTATTACCAATGCATCCACAATCCCTACCGCCACTTCCCTCAAGACCCTAGGATGTAAGCCATCAGGTGCAGGTGATTTATCCGCCTTGAGTCCCATTATTTTACCGAGTACCACTTCCTTAGTGATTTTGATCGTGTTTAGCTCCTCCCCCCCTATAGCCCCCTGTTTGTCCAGTGTTGGGATATTCTTAGTGTCCTCTACTGTAAAGACTGATATAAAATATTCATTCAGTGTTTTTGCCATCTCCATATTTCCCACCATTAATTTCCCGGTCTCATCCTCTAAGGGACCAACATTTACTTTAGCCACCCTTTTTCTTTTTATATAACTATAAAAACTCTTACTATCTGTTTTTATATTTTTTGCTAATTTACTTTCATAATCTATCTTCCCTTTCTTAATCAATCTTTTTGTTATTTTTTGCTGTCTTTTAAAGTTTTCCCAATCCTCTATCCTCCCACTAGATTTGGCTACCTTATATGCCCTTGTTTTTAGTCGAATACTATCCTTAATTTCTTTACTTAGCCACGGATGGCTATCTTTTCTTTTACACCCTTTTCTTCTCAGTGGAATATATATTTTTTGGAAGTTGTAAAATAACTCCTTAAATGTACACCACTGATCATGTATCGTCTTACCCTTTAATCTATTTTCCCAATCCACTCTACTCAATTCCGCTCTCATACCTTCATAGTCTCCTTTATTCAAGCTTAGCACGCTTGTTTGAGATCCAACCTTCTCACCCTCTAATTGAATATGGAATTCAACCATGTTATGGTCACTCATCATGCTCCCACCACCCTTTCAGGCAGTGCATTCCAGATCATAACAACATGCTGCGTAAAAATAATTCTCCTCATCTCCTCCCTGGTTCTTTTGCCAATTATCTTAAATCTGCGTCCTCTGATTACCGGCCCTCCTGCCAGTGGATGTACAAATATACAGAGTAAACTGCCCCTCGTTCTACGCTGACAAACGCTTTAACTCTAACCTCCAAAAAGCATCCTCTGCTGGACCAGTATGATTTTTCCCCCGCACCGCCCCCCCCCCCCCCCCACACTCCCACCGCTCCATTTTCCATACCAGCATCCGAACGGCCTCTCTGCTTGAGGATTTGCTGTATGTAATTTCGTGCCAGGGGCCCACACCTGCTGGGGAGAGTCAGGACCGAAAGTGGCCGAGCTGATTTTAGATGGGATGTTAAATGCCGCTTCCTTCACCTATGGAGCAGCCTGTCGTCTTGCACTGTGGCTATCGTAGCATGAAGCAAGTGCCGTTATCGCCCAGGAAACTGAGTTACGTTGCTCATAATCTTTCCCCCCCCGTCTCCTTTCGTATGATTTGCCTTTGTGATACTGAGACCAAAGTGTTGACAAATATCAATAAAGAGTTAGACAGGGCGAGTGCTAAGTACTGTTTGTGTCTCAAGACAGGCAGCCTGCTTCTGTGACGGGGACCAATATTGCACTTGGCACCTTCTGTTGCCGAGAACTTAAAATAGATTACTGGCTTATACTGTCAGGTTAGTTTGCCTCTCATGATAAATTAGAGATATGTTCAGATGTAACTTGCGGGGGAGCTCTGCTGAGACTTGAGCTTTTCATGAACATAAAGGTCATTTGTGAATGCACTACTCCATTTCAGCCTTTTTTTTTGTTCAACTCTATCTCTTTATTACGTCCAGCTGTCATTTTCCTCGGCTTGAATTTGAAATGTCAGCGTAACATTTTGCTGTGATACAGTTTTGACAGCGTGATACAAAGTATGTCAATCAGTACGTGCCAAAGGTATCCACAAACAAGAATTGCTTTTAAGGACCAGTTCCCGATCTAAGCCCGAAGGCCTGCACTTTAATGAATTCTCCTTTTTACAGGCAAATAATATTTTAATATCAAAAGTGAAATTGGGAGTCACGGCATGCCTGCCAGCAAGGCATGTGGCGCAGAGCACAGCAGCCTCTTCCTATAAGGCCATCTTTGTGAGCTGGGAAAAACAAGTGATCTGATGCATTATAGTGGGGGGCGGGTTTACTCGATTTTTTATTCGTCAGGGGCCCAGAGACGATATGTGGTGTATCAGTGGTCACAAAACCTCAGCGGGCATATTGTTCCTGAAAGAATGGTGGACTTTGAAAGATGGCGATGTCCTGGTTCAGATGCGTTCCAGATTTTACCTTCACAAGCCACACAGGTGCATGCCATGGGACGTGGAGAACATAAGAACATAAGAAATAGGAGCAGGAGTAGGCCAATCGGCCCCTCGAGCCTGCTCCACCATTCAATAAGATCATGGCTGATCTGATCCTAACCTCAAATCTTCTATCACTCTCCATCCCACCCGAACCCATGTGATCTCCCGGGAGAGGCGAAAAACCAGATAAAAAACCCAATGGCCAATTTGGGAGAAAAAATCTGGGAAATTCCTCTCCGACCCATCTAGGCGATCGAAACTCTTCCAGGAGATCACTCTGTCCCTATATTTTCTACAGTACTTACCTTCTGTAAAGGCGATCTCCACCCCAGTCTGGAACAGGAATAAAACCATCTCCTGAAATCTAACACAGAATTAGAACACAAGAAGTAGGAACAGAACCAGGCTACATGGCCCCTGGGCCCGCTCCACTACCCACAGGGCCATGACCATTCCGAACCTAGACTCATGTCCAATTTCCTGCCCGCTCCCCGTAACCCTTAATTCCCTTTACTTCTAGGAAACTATCTATTTCTGTTTTAAATTTATTTAATGAGGTGCACATAATGAAGTTTAAAGTCTGTGTTCCCTCAAGTATCTCAAGTTGCTAATACTAACCGAGCTTAGAGTTCTTATTTTTGAGATTTATGAGGCAACAATGCTAAAAATAGCCCTTTCCAAAACTCCACCACATCCACAAGATTCAAACAGCCCAAACCAGTAAGAAAAACAAATGCAAGTAGGCCTGAGTTGCCTGGGGTTTGAGGGCCTGATTGCGAGGCTCTTAGAGGGCCCAGGTTGAACACTCCCGTTCCAGTGGCAGAACGTGAGCAAGTGGCCAACTCTCTGTATGGTGGAATTCTTTTGCCGGTATAGTCCAGCTGAGTGCCAGAGGTTGGTGATTTGGCTACCGTATAACACAGCATTGATGGCATTACTGATCTTTCTTGAAAATGAAGAACGGCCAATGGTAGAACAGTATGGGTACAGTGGACAATGATTTCCATAGGGTCCTGTTTATCATCTTTGGTTCGTACACACTTTGAAGGACCCAATGCCATTTTCTTCTGCAACAACATCGGACCAAGCAATACCAAAGTTTATTTAGTCGCCATTCATGGCATTGGGAAAATGATGAGTAATTAATCTGGTCTGCACATTAAAGAGTTTATCGAGGCTCAACTTGGGAGTTTTTTCACCCTCCCCTTCCCTGAAGGCAATCCGTCAAGCTGGGGTATGGTTCCATATGTGTAACCATCCCCAGTACCTCAACCAAGTAACCATTTGTGTGTAAACCTAGACAGAGTGTCAACGGGCTATTCCACCATAGAAGAGTCATAGAGTCATAGGCCTACAAATTCAGTTAAGGCCCGCCAGCAGGCTAACGCCCAAAAGTTAGCGCTGCGCGCGGAGCCCGTTGCGACCGCCAGAAATTCACTTTTAGCGCCCCAATTCGGAACCGGGCGCTGTTCCAGGGTGTGCCTGCCTCCGCTTGGGGCGCTGAAAGTGAATTTCAGCGCTCCAGCTGCCACTGCGCCACCCGATGCGGTGCGGCAGGCTGGGGTACTGCAGGCCTCCTCCTTCTCTTAAGGAGGAGCTGCCTGCAGCCGTGAGATCGCCGCTGGATTCTGCTGGCAAATGAGCCCGGCACCACGGAGAAGTGCCGGGCTCACGGGAATCAGCCACCAATGCCGCGGGGGGGTGGTGGAGGAGGCCGGGGAGGGAGGTGCGGGCAGGCGGCCGCCGAAAAAGCGGCCGGCCGCACCTCCACCTTAAAGCGCCCCAGTAGCGCAGCAGTACGGCCCCGTTACACGAACGTTGTTTGCGGCCGCTGCAGAAGAGGCGGCTGCAACTAAATATGGGGTTTGGGCCGGAAGCGGGGCGGTACCGGGGCACTGCGCACACCGATGACGTCATCGGTGTCGGCGCAGCGCTACCGGCTACCGCCACCATTACCGCAGCGCTGAATATCAGCGCAACCTCTTATACTGGCGCAGAAACCCTCTTTAGGCGCCAACTGGGCGCAAAGCTTGCAGCGCCCAACTGAATTTCTAGGCCATAGAGTTTTACAGCACAGAAAGAGGCCCTTCGGCCCATCGTGTCTGCGCCGTCCATCAATCCCTGTCCAGTCTAATCCCATTTTCCAGCATTTGGTCCATAGCCTTGTATGCAATGGCATTTCAAGTGCTCATCCAAATGCTTTTTGAATGTTGTGAGGGTTCCTGCCTCTACCACCCTTTCAGGCAGAGAGTTCCAGATTCCAACCACCCTCTGGGTGAAAAAGTTCCTCCTCAAATCCCCTCTAAATCTCCTGCCCCTCACCTTGAATCTATGCCCCCTTGTTATTGACCCCCCTACTAAGGGGAAAAGTTCCTCTTTATCTACCCTATCTATGCCCCTCATCATTTTGTACACCTCAATCAGGTCCCCCCTCAGCCTTCTTTGCTCCAATGAAAACAACCCCAGCCTGTTTAGTCTTTCTTCATAGCTGAGGCGCTCCATCCCAGGTAACATCCTGGTGAATCTTCTCTGCACCCTCTCTAAAGCAATCACATCCTTCCTATAGTGAGGCGACCAGAACTGCACACAGTACTCCAGCTGTGGCCTCACCAGCGTTTTGTACAGCTCCATCATAACCTCCCTGCTCTTATATTCTATGCCTTGGCTAATGAAGGCAAGTATCCCATATGCCTTTTTAACCACCTTATCTACCTGTTCCGCTGCCTTCAGGGATCTATGTACATGCACACCAAGGTCCCTCTGACCCTCTGTACTTCCTAGGGTCCTACCACTCATTGTGTACTCCCTTGCCTTATTTGTCCGTCCAAAATGCATCACCTCGCACTTTTCAGGGTTAAATTCCATTTGCCACTTTTCCGCCCATCTGACCAACTCGTTTATATCTTCCTGTAGCCTGAGGCTTTCCTCCTCACAATTTACCACCCCACCAATTTTCGTGTCATCTGCGAACTTACTGATCATACCTTTTACATTCTCATCCAAATCATTTATGTAGATCACAAACAGCAAGGGACCCAGCACCGATCCCTGAGGTACCCCACTAGACACAGGCTTCCAGTCACAAAAGCAACCTTCGACCATCACCCTCTGCCTCCTGCCACTCAGCCAGTTTAGGATCCAACGTGCCAAGGCACCCTGGATCCCATGGGCTCTTACCTTCTTGACCAGTCTCCTATGCGGGACTTTGTCAAAAGCTTTACTGAAGTCCACGTAAACCACATCCACAGCATTTCCCTCATCCACACACCTAGTCACCCCCTCGAAAAATTCAATCAGATTTGTCAGACATGATCTACCCTTGACAAAGCCATGCTGACTATCCCCGATTAATCCTTGCCTCTCCAAGTGGAGACTAATTTTGTCCCTCAGAATTTTTTCCAATAATTTCCCTACCACAGATGTTAGGCTCACTGGCCTGTAATTCCCTGGTTTATCCCTGCTACCCTTCTTGAATAATGGTACTACGTTAGCTGTTCTCCAGTCCTCTGGTACATCCCCTGTGGCCAGAGAGGTTCTGAAAATTTGTGTCAGAGCCCCTGCAATCCCCTCCCTTGCCTCACACAACAGCCTGGGATACATCTCGTCCGGGCCTGGGGATTTATCCACTTTTTGGCCTGCTAAAACCGCTAGTACCTCCTCCCTCCCGATGCTAATATGTTCAAGTATGTCACAGTCCCCTTGCCCGATTTCTATGTCTACATCATCTTTCTCCATAGTGAACACAGATGCAAAAAATTCATTTAAAACCCCGCCTACATCATCTGGCTCTGCACACAGATTGCCACTTTGGTCCCTAATGGGCCCTACCCTTTCCCTGGTTATCCTCTTGCCCTTAATATACTTATAAAACATCTTAGGATTTTCCTTTATTTTGCTCGCCAGTGTTATTTCATGGCCCCTCCTCGCCCTCCTAATTTCTTTTTTAAGTACGCCCCTGCACTTTTTACACTCCTCTAGGGCTTCCTCCGTCTTTAGTCTTTTGTAACTGCCAAAAGCCCCCCTTTTTTTCCTAATGCATTTTTGTATATCCCTTGTCATCCAAGGTTCCCTTTGCTTGTTGGTCCCACCCTTGACCTTTACAGGAACATGTTGGCGTTGTACTCTCTCTATTTCCCTTCTGAAAGCCTCCCACTGCTTTGATGTGGATTTTCCTATAAGTAGCTGCTCCCAGTCCACTTTGGCCAGATCCTGCCTTATCATATTAAAATCGGCCATCCCCCAATTTAGAACCCTTATTTCCGGGCCGTCATTGTCTTTTTCCATGACCACCTTAAATCTCACCGAATTATGGTCACTGTCGCCAAAATGCTCTCCTACTGACACTTCCACCACTTGCCCGGCTACATTCCCTAGAATTAGGTCCAGTACCGCCCCCTCTCTTGTAGGACTTTCTACATGTTGGCTCAAAAAGCTCTCCTGGATGCACTTTAAGAATTCTGCACCCTCTAAGCCTTTCACACTCTGACTATCCCAATTAATATTGGGGAAGTTGAAATCCCCCACTATTATTACCCTATTATTTTCGCACTTCTCTGAGATTTGCCTACATATCTGTTCCTCTATCTCCCCCTGACTGTTTGGGGGCCTATAGTACACTCCCAGCAAGGTGCTTGCCCCCTTTTTGTTTTTAATTTCTACCCATATGGCCTCATTAGAGGAACCCGCTAATATATCATCCCTCCTTACAGCAGTAATCGACTCCTTAATTAATATTGCAACACCCCCTCCCCTTTTACACCCCCCTCTGTCTCTCCTGAAGATCCTATACCCCGGAATATTGAGCTGCCAGTCCTGACCCCCCCTCAACCATGTCTCCGTGATAGCAACAATATCGTACTCCCATGTGTTCAAGAACAACTTCAGTTCATCCACCTTATTTGCAAGACTCCTTGCATTAAAATAAATGCCTTCCAGCCTTGCCATATTCCCTTTTGCCCTCACATATTTTCTCTGCCTTCCCAGCTGACTTGTTTTTTCCTCTGTATTTGGCTGTAAATCACCCCCTACTATAGCTCCACTCTGTATCCCATCCCCCTGCCAAGTTAGTTTAAACCCCCCCCAGCAGTGCTGGCAAACCTCCCCGCAAGGATATTGGTCCCCCTCTGGTTCAGGTGTAGACCGTCTGACTTGTACAAGTCCCACCTTCCCCAGAAGCAGGCCCAGTGATCCAGGGAGGTTTGGGGGAGGCTTCGTAGTTGACCCTGATTCTGCCTCATCTGACCTTCACACACACACAAAAGCACTTCCCAGTAGTGGTCCTTGATAGCAGTCAGGAGTGGGAATCTAGGCTGATGTCCTCCCACCCCTTGCCTGGTGGGACTGAGGCCAATTGTAGCACCTTCACCACAGCCCTGGTGGATATGATCAAACTCAGTACAGACCAGGGATCAAAGCTGGGACTTGTGTAGGTCAATACGCCCACTCATAGTCCCTTTCCCCACCTAGCCATCAGGCAAGTTTATGCTCTGATTTTATGATAAATTCTATTTAAAAAAGGATTTTTTCCCCTTCCAATTGTATGAGAGACTGTATTAAGTTGATTCATTTGCATTATGGCTAATCAGCATAGTGTAATAATATGTTTTCCTGAAGAAAAGTGGCTGCAGTCTTCACATTCCATAAAGAGAAGGCTTACAAATGTTGAGCTACAAGGGAAAGACTGTCTTTCAAATAACTTAATTAAGTAACTTTAAGATCATGTGTCAAACATATTATTCCCACTAAGTTCTGCTCACTCGTCACCCCTGTGCTCGCTGACCAACATTGGCTCCCAGTCCACCAAAGCCTCAAATTTAAAACTCTCATTCTCACGTTCAAATCCTCGCCCCTCCTATCTCTGTAGCCACCTCCATCCCTATAACCCTACGTTCCTCCAACTCTGGCCTCTTGTGCTTCCCCCATTCCCTTTGCCCCACCATTGGCGGCCGTGACTTCAGCCGCCTCGGCCCTAATCTCGGGAATTCACTCTCCAAACTTCTCCAACGTTCCTCCTTTAAGACCTTCCTTGAACCCTACCTCTTTAAGCAAGCTTTTAATGCCCCCCTCCTCATATTTCTATCTTTGGCTCAGTGTCAGTTTTTGTCTGATTGCACTTCTGTGAAGCGCCTTGGGAGGTTTTCCTACATTCATTATTTATTAATGAAAATGTGTGAACGGTTACAGTAATGCTACTTTTTCTATTCCTAGACTGTACCTTGTTACGCAGAAACAGATAAACGTAGATTCTCTTTGCATGTGTGCACATCTTGAATTAAATTTTGTAGCAGAGAGATGTAGCTTGGCTGTCAGTCTTCTACAGGATCATGACTGGGGCAGCACCACAGGAGTTGCTAATGCTTAAAAGCCAGACGTCCATCTCTGCCAGGAACCCGAGAGCTGTTACAGCTGCACTTCATTCTGTATCAATCCAAAAGGTCTGCACAAGATACCAGGGGCAATCTTCGCACGCTGCTGTCTCCAGCCTGTGGCACACTGTCGCAGACAGTCGTGTTGCCTGCAGGCCTGTCCCTTGCACGCAGCAGTTCAGAGTTGAACTATCACTTGCTCATGGAGTGTGCGTTTCATTAAGCTGTGTTATTGTACCCCAATTTCTTCAGTACCGATTTCTTCAGCATTTTCTGCCTCTCAGCAACCTGTTCTTCTTTCAGTTGTCTCCAGACAAAATAAACCTAATCAGGTTGAATCATATAGACCATAGGAAGAAAAGTAGCTACAGCCTCTCGAGCCTGTTCCACCATTCAATTTGATCATGGCTGATCTGTACCTCAATTCCATTTACCCACTTTGGTTCCCTATCCCTTGATACACTTACCTCACAAAAATCTATCAATCTCAGTTTTGTCATTTTCAATTGACCCCCCAGCCTCAACAGCTTTTTGGGGGAGAGCTCTAGATTTCCACTACCCTTTTTGTGAGGAAGTACTTTTCGACATCACCCCTGAATGGCCTGGCTCTAATTTTAAGGTTATGTCCCCTTGTTCTGGACCAAGAAAGGCCCAGCTTCAATCGCTGGTTTCTGCTTAGTTTGCTGGTTGTTATCTGGGGGGGGGCGGAGGCGGTGGTACCCTAAATATCTTCCCTGAGTTAGGAGGCAGAGTTCCTTCTCCTGATCACTGTTCAGTGATCCTTGCAGGAATGGCATGTGTGGGGATGTTAGGCGAGGTGAGGACCAGGTCACCTGTGATGGTTTTCCACGGCCTGCTGGCATTCAATCTAGGATTCCATAATGGCCACTTGCCAAAGTATCAGAGGGCTACAGGCACTTGCAAGCCATAGCCCAGCACGAGTCACTTCCTCCAGCTGAGGAGAGCGAATCAGAGAAAAGGAATCACAGCTTGGCCATGCTTTCAAGGAAATGGCTAAAAAGAGCATCATCGTCATCAAACATTGCTGGCTTGCAAGCCTCCATTCCCTGTATGTAAAGAGAGGGCAGTTTCCCAACAACAACGCTATCAGTGGACATCCCAACGTGTGACAAGATATCCAAAGTACAGACATTGAAAATCTCCCATCATTTCACCTTTATTGTACACCGTGCAGCCGAGACACCTGTCGGCCGCCATCTTTGATACAACCCGAACAGAAACTATTTATATTCAGAGTGCAAGCCAAAAATTCCAGAGGCCTTTGGCCTTTAACAGAGCTCCCAGTGAGTTTGATCAGACTCCGGACCAATGCGGGCAATCAGACCGTTAAGTGATCATTTATTAATTTACTGCAGTAAATTATCACATCCAAGGTAAATCATTATTAATGATTGTGGAATGTAATGCTTCTGTTATTGAGCAATATTTTTGGCTCCCAGAAAGAGAAAAGGATTGTTTTAAGTTACAAAATTTGGCAAATTTCGGACTACTGTAATGATTTAGAATAACAGTTAGTTAAGCGAACTGAACAGTTTGAGGCACAATATAAGGTCTTTTCGTATTATGGCTTTTGGAACAATTGAGATATTAGTTGTCGGAGCATCATTGCATGTGGCTGATGTGATTGAGTTGACATGTATTATTAATTTGAAATATTGAAAGGTAATATTGAGGCCGTTAATCTGTAGAAACACAGTTTGTATAACGTGGTCCTGAACTGTGTGAGATACATCAATTATTTTCCATTTGTATCCATTCTGCATCAGTGGATTACTGAGACAGAAACTGCTGAGCTCTCTGATGGAAATAATTGCTGTGTTTAGATGTATTGAAAACTATCTTCTTCAGAGCAAAGAAAGACCATTAAAGCCATTTCAAATTAACTGGGTGTTTGGCGTCGGGAAATCTTTTCAATAGCGACGAGTACTCTAGGGTGAACAGACTCCTTCCCTTGAAAAATAATCATTATTCGAGGAGCTTCACACTTGAGCAGATCAAGATCTTGTGGAATTGGATGCAGGCAACAGAGATGGGAAGGAATGAGATGGTCACCGAAAACATCCGCTGACTGATTTGGAGTCGGCGAATTAGAGGCCTCCCCTCAGCACCCCCACCCACCCCCGCCCCTGGGACTGTCCTTTCCCCTGCGACCAGATCTGCCAGCCAGCTCTGCGTGGAAGCCAACCCATTTTCCAACCGACTTCCCAAAATGCTGAGCTGCAGCGATGCCTGTTTGGCGGCCGCAACTTGCCAGCGGCATTTAATCGAGGCCCAAAGCCGAATTCATGGGCACTTGGCGCGGGCGCAGGTCCAAAGTCCCCGCCCCTTGCAAGCATACAAATAGGACGTCAACAGGACCCCGGTGGCCTTTTAACCGTGGTATGAGTGGGGCTCCCAGTGTCTGCCACCCTTTTTAGTGAAAGAACATAAGAAACAAGAGCAGGAGGAAAGCTGTGCTGAAGACCGAAGAGGCCACAAAGGGTAAGTGTTAAACTTTCCTTATTGGGACCAGGAGGAGCAGGAGTGCCCCGGGGTCTCCCCCTAACCCCCACCACCTTCTCAACCGCAAGACCCTGCCGACTCCCCCTCCCCGCTACTCACCTTCCAGCCAGTGGGCGGGCGGGCGACCACTGGACTGCGTGACTTTAACCTTCTGGCCACTGGCCAGCAGCCTCTTTCTCCCCGTTTCGGTCGGGCAGCTCACGACGGAATGTAAAAGAAAAAGCCCGGGAGTTAAAATAGCTCCCGCGGGTCTGCAAACAGATGCTGTCGTCGGTTTTGACTCCTTGCCCTCCCCCCCCCCCAACTCACCCTCTCGATACTTGCTCCCATTTAAAATCCCCCCCCCCCCCTCCTCAGTATTCAGAATTCAAAGCTTTGTAGATTTCCTGTGATGTACAAGTGTAATTTGATTTTTAACTGGAGGCCTGATTGTGATTTGAGGATTGATCTGCTTAACGGAAGTCACTATAAGGGCAGCTCTAAACAGCAATGACTGAATGCTCGGTCGGTATTGTAAACGGTTCGAAAGAAAAGCCTTGCATTTACACCGTGTCATTCCCAAGTGCTTCACAACACAGACCCAGGAATAGGCCATTCAGCCTGTCGACCAATGAATTACTGTTAGAAGTGTGTAGTCACCGTTGTGTGCAGCCATCAATTTTAGCGTAGCACGGTCCCACGAACAGCAAGTGAGATAAATGACGAGTGAATCTGGTTTGTTGCCATTGTTGAGGGATAGAAATTGGCCAGGACACTAAGAAAGCTTGCTGACTCTTCTTCAGATAAAGAGGCAGACAAGGTCTATGTTTAATGTCTCATCTGAAAGACGGCACCCCTGACAATGCAACACTCACTCAGTACTGCACTGAAGTGTCAGCCTAGATTATGGCCCGGATTTTGCAGCAGGAATAACAGTGAGGCTATCAGCGCTCAGGAGTAAATCAGACAGCAACTGCCAGTGTCCGCGCTTGCCTTATTAAATGCGGAAATCAGGAAGTTGCTGTCCGAGTTGCCCTGCTCCTCCTGAAGCTCCACTCCACCACTACCTCACCAAGAGACTCACCATTGAAACACATGGAAGGGCGTGAAGTTGCAGTACTTACGTGATAGATACCCACTAAACACGTCAGATAGAGTTAGGGCTTGTCCGTTCCAGTGTAAGGGAATGTTTAACGGCATGATAAGTCTTAACAGCATGATAAGTCTTAATTACAGCCAAACAACCTCTCTAATGAAAATTAACTTTTACAAGTGTGGAGTCTCATTCCTTCAGATTTTAATTACTTTTGGAGATTTGAAACAATGTAAATAATTTTTTTTTAACTTTTTCTTTATTTGAGGGAGAAATTTGCCTCCTTTGCACCTGCCGTTAGCCCCTCTGGTGGGCGGGTGACTAACAGGACGCAAAGGAGTTATCACCCGGGGGGGGGGGGGGGGCGATAACAGCGCCTCCCGAGAAATTCGGTGAGGCACTGCACCGCCGGCGATAACATCATCGCCGGGTGACTCGGCCCCTTAGCGCCCCGCCGCGGCCCCTTACCACCCCACAGCAGAAATTCGGCTGTGCCCCGCGAGGCTGCCGCGGGCGATGTCAGCGCCAGCCTCACAGGTCGCGAACTAGACCGACCTCCGTTCGCAGGGCGATATTTAAAGGGGAGGTGTGGCTGCGACCCGCGCCGCCATTTTCTTCTTTTGGCCAACCTCCAGGTCGGCCCTTCGTGGTGGCCCATGGGGTTGTCCATGGCTGTCACCGCGCAGCCCAGCACTGCGGTGAAATGCATCAGCGCTACGCAGAGTGGCCATGTAGTGCCCCGCCGTTCGAGCTCTTTGCCCGAGATAGCGCCCCCCTTCCTCTCCGGGGCGGTGAACCGAATTTAGCAGCCAGAGCGGTACTTCCGCGCTGGGCGCTAAATGTCTGGCGCTAATTCGGTTACCACCATCAAACGGGGCGTAACCGAATTTCGCACCCTTTGTCTTTTACCTCTCTTGTAATCCCACCTTTCTTTCCCTCTCTTTATTTCGCTTTCTGTCCATGATTTGGTATTGAATTGACTGTTCCAACTTACACTTCCTGGTTTAGACTGTGCGTCTCAGTAAGGATTCTTCAATCTGATTGGTTAAGGAGACACACCATTGCTTGACCTGCCCACACAGATCCCAGACCCCCTGTAGAGAGCGACGCGCTGTTTTGGCTCTCTAATGACCGCAAGTTCCAGTGTAAAAGCCCACAGCAAGTCTGTGGGCAAGTGTAAGTGTAATGAACGGCGGGCGCCGTTCGTTCGCCACTGACTGCAAAATCCGGGCCCTTATGTTCAGGCTTGGAGTGAGACTTGAACCCATGACCTTCTGATTCAGAGGTAAGAAGGAATGATTGGTAGGCTCTGAGTGGGAAGTGCTGGGGATGGTTAGTGAGATACTGTGAATGGCTTGTGAGTAATGAGCATTATGAAGGTTTATTAGTGATGGATAGTGTGAATAATTGGTAAGTTTTAAGAGTGGGAAGTGCTTTGAAGGGCTGGTAATGGTAAAGATTGAGAAGAGGTTGGAAATATGTGAATGATGATTAATTTGAATGGGTGTATTTTTTTGTGAGGGGGAAATACTGTGAATGGTAATTACTGTGAATGGCTTGGAAGTGTTGTGAATTAGAGTCATAGAGTTATACAGCACAGAAAGAGGCCCTTCGGCCCATCGCGTCCGCGCCGGCCATCAAGCCCTGTCTATTCTAATCCCATTTTCCAGCATTTGATCCATAGCCTTGTATGCTATGGTATTTCAAGTGCTCATCCAAATGCTTCTTGAATGTTGTGCGGGTTCCTGCCTCTACCACCCTTTCAGGCAGTGAGTTCCAGATTCCAACCACCCTCTGGGTGAAAAAGTTTTTCCTCAAATCCCCTCTAAACCTCCTGCCCCTTAGCCTTGAATCTATGCCCCCTTGTTATTGACCCCTCTACTAAGGGGAAAAGTTCCTTTCTATCCGCCCTATCTATGCCCCTCATAATTTTGTATACCTCAATCAGGTCCCCCCTCAGCCTTCTCTGCTCCAAGGAAAACAACCCCAGCCTGTCCAGTCTTTCTTCATAGCTGAAGCGCTCCAGCCCAGGTAACATCCTGGTAAATCTCCTCTGCACCCTCTCCAAAGCAATCACATCCTTCCTATAGTGTGGCAACCAGAACTGCACACAGTATTCCAGCTGTGGCCTAACCAGCGTTTTGTACAGCTCCATCATAACCTCCCTGCTCTTATATTCTATGCCTCGGCTAATGAAGGCAAGTATCCCATATGCCTTTTTAACCACCTTATCCACCTGTTCTGCTGCCTTCAGGGATCTATGTACATGCACACCAAGGTTCCTCTGATCCTCTGTCTTTCCTAGGGTCTTACCATTCATTGTGTATTCCCTTGCCTTGTTAGTCCGTCCAAAATGCATCACCTCACACTTTTCAGGGTTAAATTCCATTTGCCACTGTTCCGCCCATCTGACCAACCCATCTATATCGTCCTGTAGCCTGAGGCTTCCCGCCTTGCTATTTACCACCCCACCAATTTTCGTGTCATCTGCGAACTTACTGATCATACCTTTTACATTCACATCCAAATCATTAATGTAGACCACAAACAGCAAGGGACCCAGCACCGATCCCTGCGGTACCCCACTGGACACAGGCTTCCAGTCACAAAAGCATCCTTCGACCATCACCCTCTGCCTTCTGCCACTAAGCCAGTTTTGGATCCAATGTGCCAAGGCACCCTGGATCCCATGGGCTCTTACCTTCCTGACCAGTCTCCTATGCGGGACTTTATCAAAAGCCTTACTGAAATCCATGTAAACTGACGTAAGAAAACTACTAGGCACTTGGTCTCAGCGTTAAACAAAGCTTTAATCAACTGTTTTACAACATGGAGATCTGGTTGTGTCCTTCACTAGTTCCTGAGCAAGCTGGGCCCGTGCCCGAGTATTTATACTCTCCCTGGACAGCGCCACCTGTAGGCCGCTCAGTATTATTTCAGAAGTCTTTCTTTCATGAATGACTGATTCATGTCAGGTACTATGAGATAATGGTAAATAATTGCTTTCCATTTGTTTTCTTTTCTGGTGTCAACACAGAGCCTTAGGTGCACTGTGTAGTGTACGAGCAGGAGTAGAGACCTTTGTTAAAATCATCCCCGTGGAGTGCGTTTGCTTCCCAGCATTGCTGTCAACGTGTTCATCTATTTTCAGAACAGGCGCAAGTTGAACCATTTGCTTTTTAAAAACGATGAATATAATAATTATTGTTGAGAATCCGTTAGTTTTTGAGTAGGCCTAGCATCTAGAGAGAGCCGCAGTAATCTCACTCCAACTGCAAGTTTAAATGCCAAATCAAGAAAGTAAGGATTGAAGACTGGCAACTGTTAGCCTTAAAGGCCAGACATATCCTGCCTCAGCCAGATCTGATGAGGACAGAGATTTAAAAACAGCTCTTGTCCATTTGAAGATGACAGTTGCAAGAAAATTGTCACATGATTGTGGTTTGTATATTTTATACAGAGGATAGAGGGAGCATTGAAGTACTCAGTGGCTCAGTTGGTCTGCCGGTTTATTTGGTAGGCAGATTGCCCAGTGAGTAGCTGAGCCGTACAAACCAAGGAGGCCCAGGTTCTAATCCCCCATCCGTGCTGAGGTAGCTGAGTTGAATCGGGTGGCGGTAGGGGCAATACACTCTCTTCTTAGGCAGTCCCTCGGAACCGAGGATGACTTGCTTCCACACTAAAAATGAGTTCTCAGGTGACTGATGAGTCCAACGCGGGACCTACAGTCTCTGTCACAGGTGGGGCAGACGTTGGTTGAAGGGGCAGATGGGTGGGGTGCTTGGGTTGACGTGCGTTCCTTGCGCTGCCTGCGCTTGGCTTCCGCTTGCTCCCGGCGAAGAGACTCGAGGTGTTCGGCGCCTTCCCGGATGCTTCTCCTCCACTTTGTGCGGTCTTGGGCCAGGGATTCCCAGGGTGTCAGTGGGGGTTTTGCACTTTTTCAAGGAGGCTTTGAGGGTGCCCTTGAAGCACTCCGCCTTCGCACTCCCGCTTTCCTTTCTTCAGAATTCCAAGCTTTGCGGATTTTCTGTGATATGAATCTCTGAGGAGAAGCTCAGTACTTGGACGAGTTAATCAAAAAAAAGGTAAGTATCCTGCTTGACGCATGACAGATGCTCTCTTCAAATGTGCGACTTGTACTTGACTGAAGAAATGCGATTGCCATTAACCTTGCAGATCAGTCTCCCCACATTAATTAACACAAATTGTGGACGAGGTACAGTGCAGCATAATGCGACTAAATGAGTGTGCGATCAGCTGCTTGTTGCTATGGAGGCCTTATATTCAGGCAGTAAAGTTAAGCAGACGGTATGGAAGATGGGCAGAATACAAGCAATCTACAGCGTAATGCTTCATTAATCCTGCAATTACAGTGTAAATGCTCAATCATGGTTTAGTTTGATTGCAACAGCTTGCTGCAACAAAAGCCAAGACAACTCAAAGTGCGTGCCTTTATGGGATTGGAATGATTATTTAAAACATATATAACTTCGGTGCCATGGTGGCGAATTAGACATTGTGCTCCACTGAGATACTTTTCTTTTGCAATTTTGACAAAGGCAGCGTTCTGAGAGATTGGCCCTGAATTGTCTTGGTCTTTCTACCGCTGGGCCATTGTAACTTTGCAGCACGTACGACAGAAACCCCATTTACGCAGAGATTCCACCACACTTTTTAAATTCGCTTATGGGATGTGGGCGTCGCTGGCAAGGCCAGCATTTATTGCCCATTCCTAATTGCCCTTGAGGAGGTGGTGGTGAGGCGCCTTCTTGAACCACTGCAGTCCGTGTGGTGAAGGTACTCCCACAGTGCTGTTAGGGAGGGAGTTCCAGGACTTTGGCCCAGCGACGATGAAGGATCGGCGATATACTTCTAAGTCAGGATGGTGTGTGACTTGGAGGGGAACTTGGAGGTGGTGGTGTTCCCATGCGTCTGCTGCCCTTGTCCTTCTAGGTGGAGAGGTCATGGATTTGGGAGGTGCTGCCGAAGAAGCCTTGGCGAGTTGCTGCAGTGCATCTTGTAGATGGTACACATTGCAGCCACAGTACGCCGCCGGTGGTGGAGGGAGTGAATGTTTAAGGTGGAGGATGGGGCGCCAATCAAACGGGCTGCTTTGTCCTGGATGTTGTCGAGCTTCTTGAGTGTTGTTGGAGCTACACTCATCCAGGCAAGTGGAGAGTATTCCATCACACTCCTTACTTGTGCCTTGTAGATGGTGGAAAGGCTTTGGGGAGTCAGGAGGTGAGACACTCGCCGCAGAATACCTAGCATCTGACCTGCTCTTGTTGCCACAGTATATATGTGGCTGGTCCAGTTAAGTTTCTGGTCAATGGTGACCCCCAGGATGTTGATGGTGGGGGATTCGGCGATGGTAATGCCACTGAATGTCAAGGGGAGGTGGTTAGACTCTCGCTGGTTGGAGAAAGTTATTGCCTGGCACTTCTGTGGCGTGAATGTTACCTGCCACTTATCAACCCAAGCCTGAACGTCGTCCAGGTCTTGTTGCATGCGGGCATGGACTGCTTCATTATCTGAGGAGTTGTGAATGGCACTGAACATTGTGCAGTCATCAGCGAACATCCCCATTTCTGACCTTATGTTGGAGGGAAGGTCACTGATGAAGCAGCTGAAGATGGTTGGGCCTAGGACACTACCCTGAGGAACTCTTGCAGCGATGTCCTGGGGCTGTGATGATTGACCTTCAACCACCACAACCATCTTCCTTTGTGCTAGGTATGACTACAGCCCGTGGAGCATTTTCCCCCTGATTCCCATTGACTTCAGTTTTACTAGGGCTCCTTGATGCCACACTCGGTCAAATGCTGCCTTGATGTCAAGGGCAGTCACTCTCACCTCACCTCTGGAATTCAGCTCCTTTGTCCATGTTTGGACCAAGGCTGTCATGAGGTCGGGAGCTGAGTGGTCTTGGCGTAACCCAAACTGGGCATCAGTGAGCAGGTTATTGGTGAGTAAGTGCCGCTGATAGCGCTATCGATGATATCTTCCATCACTTTGCTGATGATTGAGATTATATTGATGGACGCTAATTGGCCAGGTTGGATTTGTCCTGCTTTTTGTGGACAGGACATACCTGGGTAGTATTCCACATTGTCGGATAGATGCCAGCGTTGTAGCTGTTCTGGAACAGCTTGGCTAGAGGCGCGGCCAATTCTGGAGCACAAGTCTTCAGCACGATAGCCGGGATGTTGTCGGGACCTATAGCCTTTGCTGTATCCAGTGCGCTCAGCCATTTCTTGATATCACGTGGAGTGAATCAAATTGGCTGAAGACCGGCTTCTGTGATGGTGGGGACCTCAGGAGGAGGCCGATATGGATCATCTGCTCAGCACTTCTGGCTGAAGATGGTTGCAAACTCTTCAGCCTTGTCTTTTGCACTCACGTGCTGGGCTCCACCATCATTGATGATGAGGATATTCATGGAGCCTCCTCCTCCTGTTTGTTGTTTAATGGTCCACCACCATTCACGACTGGATGAGGCAGGACTGCAGAGCTTTTACTGGATCCGTTGATTGTGGGATCACTTAGCCCTGTCTATAGCATGCTGCTTCCGCTGTTTAGCATGCATGCAGCGGCAGAAAGTGTGAAGGGAATTCCGAGCCGCTGGCAATCAGGAGAAGAGGAAGATAGCTAAAATCCTCTGTGTACTAGAAAGAAAGACTTGCATTGCATTTATATAGCGCCTTTCACAACCTCAGGCCTTCCCAAAGTGCTTTACAGCCAATGAAGTACTTTTGAAGTACAGCCACTGTTGTAATGTAGGAAATGCTTCAGCCAATTTGCACACAGCAAGCTCCCACAAACAGCAATGTGATAATGACCAGATAATCTGTTTTGGTGATGTTGATTGAGGGATAAATATTGGCCAGGACACCGGGGAGAACTCTCCTGCTCTTCTTCGAAATAGTGCAATGGGATCTTTTAGGCCCACCTGAGGGGGCAGACGGGGCCTCGGTTTAACGTCTCATCCAAAAGACGGCAGCTCTGGCAGTGCAGCCCTCCCTCGGCACTGCACTGGGAGTGTCAGCCTAGATTTCTGTGCTCAAGTCTCGTGGAGTGGGACTTGAACCCACAACCTTCTGGCTCAGAGGCGGCTGGTCTGCTGAGGGACAGAGATTTAAAGACAACCCTTGTCCATTTGAAGACGACAGTCGCATTTCAGCTGCAGAAGTAAAAATATAACATGATCGTGGTTTGTATTTTGTTCAGAGAATACAGAGATGGCGCATAGAAGTACTCAGTGGCTCAGTTGGCCTGAAGGTTTATTCACACCGCCAAATGAGTAGCGGCTGCAGAGGCTGCATTAATTTCAGCGATAAACCTAGGGTTGCAAAAGACAGTTTCCCCACTGTGCTGCAGCTGGCAGTCTGAAGAGCAGGTGCTATTAAATTATTAGTCCTGCACATGGGTTGAGACTTTTCTTGCAATAAAGAGCTAAAATTGGCCAAAGAACCAGAAGCGACATGAGGGGAAAAAAATTTAAGCAGCGAGTCGTTATGATCTGGAATGCACTGCCTGAAAGGATGATGGAAGCAGATTCAATAGTAACTTTCGAAAGGGAATTAGATAAATACTTGCAAGGGAAAAATTTGCAGGGCTCTGGGGAAAGAGCAGGGGAGTGGGACTCAATTGGACAGCTCTTTCAAAGAGCCGGCACAGGCACAATGGGCCGAATTACCTCCTTCTGTGCTGCATCATTCTATGATGAACTATATCAAGGTATTTAGGCCAAAACAGATCTCCTCCTTCAATGGGCAAGGCTCAACTTCCAAATTCAAAATGTGGCAGTTCATATTCAGACCCGCGAGGAGTAGTTGAAAACTGTGGTGTGATGTAATGGCCCATTTGTAATGAAGGGTATTTGCGGGTTGTGATCTGTACGGTGCACCGGCGACGGGGTGTCTGCTAACGCAATCACACTGCAAGCTGATATCGCTGCTCCTTCATCGTCGCTGGGTCAAAATCCTGGAACTCCCTCCCAAACAGCACTGTGGGCTCCCAAAGACAGTAATGTTGCGGGAACACCGAGTCACACACTGTCCTGATTAGGACACATGTCACCATTCCTTCCTGCTGCTGGAATACCCTACCTCACAGTACCATGGGAGCACCACCACCACACGGACTGCAGCGGTTCAAGAAAGAGGCCCACCACCACCTTCTCAAGGGCAACTAGTGATGGGCACTGACATGAATCAGTCATTCATGAAAGAAAGACTTATGAAATAATACTGAGCGGCCTGCGGGTGGCGCTGTCCAGGGAGAGTATAAATACTCGGGCACGGGCCCAGCTTGTGCAGGACATTCTTAACAGGAACTAGTGAAGGACAAAACTAGACCTCCATGTTGTAAAACAGTTGATTAAAGCTTTGTTTAACGCTTAGACCAAGTGCCTAGTAGTTTTCTTAAGTCAGGCACTAAATGCCAGCCTTGCCAGAGACGCCCACATCCCGAGAATGATTTTTTTTTTTAAGTTGGAGAACTGACCGGACGTGAATCCATCTTTCAGTTCCGCAACTCTGCGCTGAATATTGCATTCCAGAAATCCGCCCTGGCGTAAACTAAAGTCACCAATGGGTTTTGTCCATTTATTGGAAAAGGGGGGATGGCAGAAAGCCGACGCCAGGGCGACCGCTGATTGAACACGCCCACACCGTGTCTGACGTCTTGCTGTCAGCAAACCCAATAACCGAGGCTGCGAATGCCGACAGTATCTCCATTTGAAAAGTGAAAAAGAAAACTAATGCTTGTGGCACAATGTTCTGCCAAGGGGCAGCCATGCAACATAAGAACAGGAACAAAGCCAGGACTGAGGAAAGGCCTTTTATCACATCGAATCTCATCCCTCCATTAACTATCCCATCACACATCTAATTATATTTTAAGTAGCCCTAATACTTTTACCTCTATTTCCTTGCTTGGTAGACCATTCCAAATACTTATCATTGTTCGAGTAAGGAAGTTTGTCCTAATATCTGCTCTAAAGTTACTCTACACTAGTTTCAATTTAATTCCTCCAGTCTTACTTTCCTGACTTATTTTGGAGTAAAATTCTGGGCTTACCTACAGCATTTATTATTTGATGTACTTCAGCAAGACCCCCCCTCTTTCTAGTTTTTTTCCCCCCTAGATTGTAGAATTTAAGCTTCTGCAATCCTATCTCACAAAACATTCCCTTTACACGTGAGGCAAGTCTTATTGCTTTTTCCTGTCTCATTTCTAATATATCTTTTTTTGTGATGCTGTGACCAAATGAACACAATATTCTATAATTGTGGTCTATTCTGTGCAGCGTAACCGGGAAACCTCCACACGAAACCCTTAATACAGATTTGAATACTGACCCTGGATTAAGGTACCTGTAGAAATGAAGTATTGGAACACTGCTAAATCATTTCCATAGATTTTAGTTCCTCTCCAAGGGGAAAGTTATTCCTCTTTCAGAAGTATGTCAATTGACCCCAGAAGATAAAAGTTCACAATGTAATTAAGTTTCACCAAATTTTCAGTTTGATGCAACGAGAATAATGTGTTCAGCACAAATGTCACAGTAGTGTCACAAATCCACAGTAATGTTGCTAAGCACATAAGAAATCAAATATTGGAACTGACTTCTGCAGGGAAAGAGGCTAAGATTGCTAGTATTGCTGAAAAGCTGAGAGACTACACTTCACAAGTATTTCATTGGCTGTAAAGTGCTTTGAGACGTATATAAAGGCAAGCCTTCTTCAAGTGGGTGCTGAGATGAGGTGCTTAGTCACAGCGAGGTTGGGGAACTTTAGGGGCAATTTTATCCTAAAAATGACAGAATCGGGTGCAACGCTGGTTTTACACCCCGCCCAATTTTACTCTGCATTGAAGTCAATATCGAGCGGGGTGTAAAACTGGCAGTCCACCCAATCCCATGGGTTTCCCGCCCAGTGAGTTAGGTTAGATTGGCCCCTTTGTCTCAGTGTGTCACCTAATCAGCAGTGTACCTGAACGAGGAGTTCCTGATGCTGGAATAAAGAGTAGAATTTTTTGTTTTTGAAATGTAGGTCTGATGTCAGGAAGTTCCATTTTATGAAAAACTGAACACTTGAATTGGACTTCCTCAGGTAGGACAGTGAAGGCAAAAACCCTGGGATCTTCTAAAAGGCAGTTAGATGCTGTAGGTTTTTCTAGATTGATGAGCCAAATGGTCCTCGTCTGCATTTCCCCCCCTTGTGAAAGAAATCAAATCATAAATAAGTAAAGCTCACTTCTCTGATAGCACATGCTGCCGCTAACGTGAATTGAGAGAGTTGCGCAGTGCTGACAGGAATAGAGGGAAGCATGCATTCTTAACACAAACCAAGGGAGCAGTGCATCAATAAATCAAACAAACAGCACATCCCTAATACATATAGAAGGATCTGTGCATCACTAAAATAAATCACAAAGGGGGTCATTTTGTCTTTGTGTGATGGTGCAAATCGGGTGATGGCAAATCGGCAGCCCGTCTTGCATCTTTTCCGATTGAAATCTATGGGATAGAGGGAGAGGGCGTGCAGCGAAGGTTCACCAGACTGATTTCTGGGATGGCAGGACTGTCGTATGAGGAGAGATTGGGTCAACTAGGCCTGTAGTCACTAGAGTTTAGAAGAATGAGAGGGGATCTCATTGAAACGTATAAAATTCCGACAGGGCTAGACAGACTGGATGCAGCGAGGATGTTTCCCCCGGCTGGGGGGTCTAGAACGAGGGGTCACAGTCTCAGGATATGGGGTAGGACATTTAGGATTGAGATGAGGAGAAATTTCTTCACTCAGGGTGGTGAACCTGTGGAATTCTCTACCCCAGAAGGCTGTGGAGGCCAAGTCACTGAATATATTTTAAGAATAGGAATGGATAGATTTCTAGACACAAAAGGCATCAAGGGGTATGGGGAGAGAGCGGGAATATGGTATTGAGATAAAGGATCATCCATGATCATATTGAATGGCGGAGCAGGCTCGAAGGGCCGAATGGCCTACTCCTGCTTCTATTTTTCCATGTTTTTATGTTTCTAAATAAAAAATCAGGAGAGATATAAAACGGGCTGCCGATTCACTATCACACATTTTATACAAAGTCAAAATCCCCAAACTGTGCAGCCCTAAAGTAAATCACATAGAAACTAGGAGCAGGAGTAGGCCATTCGGCCCTTCGAGCCCGCTCCGCCATTCAACGAGATCATGGCTGATCATCCAAACCCTTAGCACCCGGTCCCTACACCGACAGCCATCCCACCCAATCCCTATCCCCCCGATACAGTGCATCCTTAATATCTTCTCACTAGAGAGCAGTGCAATCCCAACAAAAATAGCTGGGGCCATGCATCCGTAAAACAAATCGATAAATGAACGAGCAGTGATTCCCTAAAGTAGAAGCTCTCCCTCTGTAGCCATGCATCCCTAACACTGACGGAAGAGGTTGTACATCTCCAACATGAGCCATGGTAGCTGTTCACCGCTAGCCATACAATCCTAAGACAAATACAACAACAACAACTTGCATTTATATCACCCCTTTAACGCAGTAAAACGTCCCAAGGGACGGTTTATCAAATAAAATTTGACACCGAGCCACGTGAGGAGACAGGTGAGAGGTAGGTTTTAAGGAGCGTCTTAAAGAAGGAAAGAGAGATGGAGAGATTTAGGGAGGGAATTACAGAGCTTAGGACCCAGACAGCTGAAGGCACAGCCGTCAATGGTGGAGCGATTCAAATCGGGGATGCGCAAGAGACCGGAATTGAAGGAGCGCAGAGACCTCAGAGGGTTGTAGGGCTGGAGTGGGTTAGAGAGATAGGGAGGGGAGAGGCCATGGAGGGATTTGAAAACAAAGATGAGAATTTTAAAACCAAGGCATTGCCGGACTGGGAGCCAATGTAGGTCAGCAAGCACAGGGGTGATGGGAGAATACAGGGACCCATGCATCCCTCATACGAACCAGGGGTGTGGTATATCTCTAAAATGAACATCGGACACCATATAGAATCAAGGGATACAGGGAGAGGGCGGGAGAATAGAGTTGAGGTTGAAGATCAGCCGTGAACTTACTGAATGCGGAACAGGCGCAAGGGGCCATATGGCCTACTCCTGCTCCTATTTCTTATGTTCTTATGTTTCTATTCAGTTGTGGTGGTGCATATATTTGTGTCAGAAAGAAACATTGTATTCCTGCAAAGCCTCGTTTGGTGGGGTCCCTGAATGTTTTTGGTGCCCAGGGCCCTGAGCTTTCCTAATCCGGCTCCGGTAGCAGTGCTGTGGCCATTCAAAAGAGCACGACACGCAGTTGTTACATTTAGAAAGAGCGTGACAGCAGCGGGCAACTTGTTTCTACCCTGGCTGACAACCTTACTCACAGAAACCAGGTTAATTTGTGTGGCTGGGTTGTGCTCCCGAGGGAGGCGGAGTTATTACCTTACAGACAGGCGCAAGGGGCAGACGTGGATGGATCGCTGTGTTAATGAGCAACAAAAACTGAAACGCACACAAGCAGGCGAGGTGTCAGCTTGCAGCACCTGCCTGGCTTCTCAGCTGATGTTCTTTACTGGCAATTTAGCCTGGCAGTGTATAGACATCAGAAGTTGCCCTTTCTACTCTGAATCATGCTCGATTAACATCACTGGCTGCACTGCAGTGCATCAGCTGCAACTTTTATACCCCAGTGTGTGGATTTAAATCACACTTTATGTCCCGAGTGATGGGGAAATGCTCGGTGATTGATTTTGTGACATGGGATGGGGTTGGGGGTGGTGGGTGGGTGGAGGATTCCTCTAATCACTGTGTGTAGTGACACCATGAGTGAGTGATGAAGGTTCCCTCTGATTTTTCAAGCAAAATCTTAAAACCCTTTTTATCTAACAAAGGTATGTTCCTGAATGCATATACCGTGCCACTGCACATAGTGGCCAGGCAATCCTGACCTCCGTGTGGGCTTCGACTCCACTGCTTTTAACAGACTGCTCTGTGCCTTTCTGTCAAATTCCTGCTTGTACTATCCGGTTGTGTTAAAATAGTGCACAAAGGGATTTGACAGAAACATATCAAGAAGTGGGCTAAAAATAGAGCACTGGGGAAATGAAACCTCATGACGGCAAGGGTAATGGTGTCACTTGACCCTGCAGCAATAAAGAATTACATACAAGTATTTTTTTTTAATTTCTCCATTTAGACGATTGGCAGTTCCAGGGAATTCTGTGCGCTGAGTTTTAGGTTCAGTCAACTGGATTTTAACATTTTAGCTCGTACTTTGTGACACTGTAAAATCTTCAAATATTTAATAATGCAGCTTAGATGCCAATTGTAGCTTAATTATTGTAATATTCAGGTACTATTACTAAAATAAATAACTAAAAAAATCCCTTAACTCTGCTTTCCCCTCATGTTTTATTCACTTCTCTAATCTTTTTCTCTGTTCATAGTTTTATCTTTTGCATTATTCTACCTACTTTCCCATTTTTTTTTTGGGGGGGGGGCATTTTTGCAGTCCATCTATGGACCCAACCTCCATCCCTAAGATGGGACGTACGTTGACAGAACGTAGCCCCTGATTTGTCAAAAACTGTCTTCAAAGGGCAATTTTGCAACCAATCAGGTCTCCGGGCGTTAAAAATTGCAGTAGTTTGCCACATTGATGACCAGGGCAGTGTTATAGAAACATAGACATAGAAGATAGGAGCAGGAGTAGGCCATTCGGCCCTTCGAGCCTGCTCCGCCATTCAATGAGATCATGGCTGATCATCCAAATTCAGTACCCGGTCCCTGCCTTCTCCCCATATCCCTTGATCCCTTTAGCCTTAAGAAATATATCCAACTCTTTCTTGAATATACTTAATGAACCGGCCTCCACCGCCCTCTGTGGCAGAGAATTCCACAGGTTCACCACTCTCTAGGTGAAGAAATTCCTCCTCATTTCAGTCCTAAATGGCTTACCCCTTATCCTTGGACTATGACCCCTGGTTCTGGACTCCCCGGCCATCAGAAACATCCTTCCTGCATCTAGTCTGTCCAGGCCTGACAGAATCTTATAGGTTTCGATGAGATCCCCTCTCAATCTTCTAAACTCCAGTGAGTATAAGCCCAATCGACACAATCTCTCCTCATACGTCATTCCTGCCATCCCAGGTATCAGCCTGGTGAATCTTCGCTGCACTCCTTCCATGGCAAGAACGTCCTTCCTCAGGTAAGGTGACCAAAACTGCACACAATACTCAAGGTGTGGTCTCACCAAGGCCCTGTACAACTGCAGCAAGACATCCTTGCTCCTGTACTCGAACCCTCTTGCTACGAAGGCCAACATACCATTTGCCTTCTTAACCGCCTGCTGCACCTGCATGCTTACCTTCAGCGACTGGTGTACAAGAACACCCAGTTCTCTTTGCACTTCCCCTTCTCCCAATCTATTACCATTCAAATAATAATCTGCCTTCCTGTTTTTGCCACCAAAGTGGATAACCTCACATTTATCCACATTATAGTGCATTTGCCATGTTTCTGCCCAATCACCCAACCTGTCCAAATCGTGCTGGAGTTTCACGACATCCTCCTCACAGCATACCCTCCCACCCAGCTTTGTGTCGTCTGCAAATTTGGAGATATTACATCCAATTCCCTCGTCCAGATCATTAATATAAATTGTGAACAGCTGGGGTCCTAGGACCGATCCTTGCGGTACCCCACTAGTCACTGCCTGCCACTCGGAAAACGACCCGTTTATTCCAACTCTTTGCTTTCTGTCCGCCAACCAGTTCTCTATCCAAGTCAATACCTTGCCCCCAATCCCATGTGCCTTAATTTTGCACGCTAATCTCTTACGCGGGACCTTATCGAAAGCCTCCTGAAAGTCCAAATACACCACATCCACTGGTTCTCCCTTATCTATTTTACCAGTTACATCCTCAAATATGTTGAGTCTCCAGGAGAGACTTTGGGCACTCTGATAGTGGCAACAAGGTCATTTGGCTGCCTTGAGGTGTGGGCACCGCCAAGCTGAATTACGTTGGCGGCAGCACTCAAGAAGCTAGTTTTTGTTGATAAAATAATCAATTTAGGAAAAGAGTCCTGTGCAAAAATAATGCAACTATAGTGACAGTTGTCTTTGGACGTTACTTGATGAATTCTGTTCATGAATTACAGCAGTCCCCTTGTTTATTATTACGTAATTAAATGGCTTATGGTGCAGTCAGTTCATCTTAAGATAGAGTGCAGTTCTTAATCAAAAGCCTTGTTGTTAGAATACACTAGTACTTATCAGAAATTGAGTTTTCTGTTGCTACTGAATTGGTTCTCACTCTTATTAGCAGCAAATAGGATCTAAGTGAATGAAACTATTCCATTCATTTACCTGCATTTGGCATCATAGTGCACTGTAAAAAAAAACCCTCTGTAATATTTATCCCTCAAATAACATCACTAAAAACAGATTATCTGGTCATGTATCCCATTGCTGTTTGTGGGACTTTGCTGCCACAGATTGGCTGCTACGTTTCCCTGCATTGCAACCGTGACTACACTTAGAAACATAGAAAAATAGGAGCAGGAGTAGGCCCTTCGAGCCTACGCCATTCAGTATGATCATGGCTGATACCATATTCCCGCTCTCTCCCTTGATGCCTTTTGTGTCTAGAAATCTATCTATCTCCTTCTTAAATATATTCAGTGACTTGGCCTCCACAGCCTTCTGTGGCAGAGAATTCCACAGGTTCACCACCCTCTGAGTGAAGAAATCTCTCCTCATCTCAGTCCTAAATGTCCTACCCCGTATCCTGAGACTGTGACCCCCTTGTTGTAGACACCCCAGCCAGGGGAAACATCCTCCCTGCATCCAGTCTGTCTAGCCCTGTCAGAATTTTATACGTTTCAAAGAGATCCCCTCTCATTCTTCTAAACTCTAGTGACTACAGGCCTAGTCGACCCAATCTCTCTTCATACTTCAAAAGTACTTCATTGGCTGTAAAGTGCTTTGGGATGTCCTGAGGTCATGAAAGGCGCTATATAAATGCAAAGCCCTTCCTTTAAATAAAGCTGACATTTTTCGGATGATTTTGAAAGCTCAGAGGTAAAGGAAATGTTATTGACTTCAATTTCTCCCCACCCCCATTATAAAGTGTTGCTGCTGTAAAATCAAATGCTTGCTGGCCAGGAAACATGGCTGCCATCAGCGGGACTGCATATGCCAATTATTGCAGTATACAGCGTGCAATGTTCCCCGTGATTTTTTTGGTGGGGGGCCGCACGGCCGCTTTAACAGGTTATGCAGCCCATTCAAAAGTCTGCGCATGCATGTTTTTTTTTTATTTAAAAGCTGGCTCACTGGCTGCGCGGGACCCTTGGAGCGCAGTTTAAAGGGAACATTGACAGTATGCCCTATCTTTTATAATAATAGTGTCTAGTATATGTGCTAGATTAGCATGCTTCCTGCCAATTTGTTCCTGAAAAAAACGGTAACTGTATATTGTGGCTGAAGAGTTGAAACGTCCCCATCTCGTTACACTGAAGAAACCATTTATTACAGTGGATGGCTATCGGCTTTAATCTTAATATTTGAGAATGCTTTTAATAAAATGTACTTGTAGAAAAAAAGAAAAGAAAGACTTGCATTTCCATTGCGCCTTTCACGACCACTGGACCTCTCAAAAGCGCTTTACAGCCAATGAAGTACACCGAGTTTGTACCACCAAATGGAATTGGTAAGGCCTCAAATTGTACACAAGCATAGTAAAACAGCCTTTATTTCACTGCTGGTATTACAGGTACACTATCCCTTATCCGAAAGCCTTGGGACCAGCTGAGTTTCGGTTTTCGGAATTTTTCGGATTTCAGAAGGTATTATTATAAGACTGGGAAATTTGTATTTAATATAAATTTTAAAAGTTCAGGCTACCTCTTGCGACTGTTCCGTGCCTCATTCCCCTTCCTGCTTCTCTGGAAAGCCGGATATCGGCTGACTCCTACTAAGCTGGCCCGCAAATCAGGTCGGGGGTCGGGTGGGGGGGGAGAAAAGAATATCGGACGGGTCAGGGGTCGGGTCGGGGGGGGGAGAAAAGAATATCGGGTCGGGTCGGGTGGGGGGGGGAGAAAAGAATATCGGACGGGCCGTGGTTCGGTTCAGGTTGGGTCGGGGGGAGAAAAGAATATCGGACGGGCCGCTGTATTGTTGGGTTCACTCTCCCGGTACCTCCTTCACACTGCCCGGCTCGGCCTGCAATCTCCTACCCAGGAGGGAACTCTGTGACCCTCTGCCCTGCTCAGTGTAAGTCGTGCGCCACTCTGGTCATGTCGTGCGCACGACTTACGCTGAACGAAAAAACTTTTGGTTTTTAGAGGTTTTCGGTTTTCGGAAGTTCGGATAAAGGATAGTCCACCTGTATTATTAAGCATCTCCCGAGGTTTTGTTTTTCGGATGAGTGCGAGTGGGCAAGTCTTCTTTCCCAACCCAGCTTGATCTGTTTGCTGTGGTCAAAGCATAGCTGGCTTTAGTCAGGTCAGTTCAGTGTTTATGCTCCACACGAGCCTCCTCCCACACTACTTCATTTAACCCTATCAGCATAATCTTCTATTCCTTTCTCCCTCGTGTACTTATCTAGCTTCCCCTTAAATGCGTCATAAGATCCCTTCTGGTGGGGCACCACGGTAAACTTTTGACTTTTTATAACTCTTGAAAAGAGAAGGGCAAAGACAACGTGGTTACTAGAAAAGCTTAGCTGAATCCAACCTTTTGGGTTGCTGGTTGTGAGTTAAGCTTTGTCTTTTTTTTTTGTGCTCATTGCAGCTCTGCGCAGTATTTTCCCAAGTGACAGACCTTGCTTCCTGACTCTGCCAGACAGAACAATGTTTGATTGAAGTATTTGAACATGATGCTTGCCGCAGCTCATGTCACGCTCAAGCATATGTCTGCTGACCTTTAGTGCATCAAACATGATGAATTGTGTGAAAGCAAGTGAATTCACTTTGAATCGCCAATTTATACAGGTAAAATCCAATGAGAAACCAATTTAGAACTGGAATAAAACCAACAGCCTGAAGGAATTATTGTGTGCCACTTTAAGAGCTTCAGATGGGTAGTGTAAAGGAAGAAATAAAAGGGAATCACATTGCATCGCTTACTTACACCGGCTGAATGAGATGTAAACTTACATTCCTTTCAAGGAAAAAGAAATTGCTTTAACTTCTGTTGAAACAGTGGGACTTTGGGCCATTAATACAAGGTAAAACAGAAACAGCCGGCATTTCATTAGCACAGCGTGTGTGTGGGAATTGGATTTGGGGAACTCGAGGAAAGTTGCCTTGAGTGCAGTTGGATGTGCGGGCTGACTGGGGTGTGCACGATGTGTGCAATTAAAAGCTATTCGCAACTGGAAAAGGGACTTAAAGGCCTGGATTTTCCTCTGCTTTCGAGCCTCAAATTGAGTAGTGGTAACAGTGGGGAAAAATCAGGCAGTGAGGCCTTCTGCCACCTCCCGCCCCCTTCGGACTTAATTTACTACCTCCACCATTGTTGCTGGCAGCCCCCCTCCTCGCCTGCTACGTGCAAGTGCTCCCAGCCCATTTCCCTCCTATCCTCCTGGCAGTGGTCCCTGGCACAGGGCTGGGTAGGCCTCGAAATCTCCTGATGCAGGGGACCCAATTGCAGTCTCCTCCCAATCACTTACCTGCTGAAGGCCACAGTCTTGGCCCAGGCCTTCAGTAAATGGCTGGCTGCAGTCTTGGGGCCCTGGGGCCCTTAAGCCTGGACTCCCACTTCTTAAGTTGCTGCAGCAGCGGTCCCACTGCAGTATTGACTGCATTTTCTTGGGAGCCACTAGCGGGGCTTCTGCATGCTGGCAGGAATCCTGGTAGGAACCCGCCATGCATAGATAATAACCCCCAGCCCAGGAAACCAGGCGGGGATCATGGCGAGGCCAGAGCAATGGGCAGAAGTCCCATCCCGACTGTGTAGGGGTGGGAAAAGGAAAATCCATCCCAAAGTATCTGGAATTCACACAGCAGCAATGTCACCTGCAAATATTAAAATCTTCATATTTGTAACTTGGAGAATCCCATTTGGCCACTGTCCTGCTACCTGAAAAAATGTGAAAACCTATTAACGAGATGGATCGCACACTTTGTTGACCAGACTTGCTGTACTTTGTACACTTCTGATCATTATCACTCTTCAACCTGGGCATATATAGTTTGGAAGAGTGTAAAGAAGAACAAGAAGAAGAATACCAAATGTAATGAGGATGAGGCATGAGAAGTATTAGAGATACGCCAGTTGCAATCGGTGCTGGGAGTTTCTCCGCCCTTACAAGGCCAGTAACACAGAGAGGGGGTGCGGCTGAAGTAGGGGCGGGATCTCCCTGTGCTTAACTCCCCAGAAATGCTGGAGGAAAGCGCCAAACTAGCCCAATAGGAGTTGACTGCTTCATAGAGTTCCCAGTTCATTTGGACTGCCCCTGATATTTTCCAGCTCAGTTAGCATTTGATATTCAACCAAGATTGCATGTACACATGAAATTTATGCTGTCCCGGAGGATTCAGGGCTGAGTTGGAAGCTGGAATGGCAATCACCTCAGCGTGTTTGATACACCTTTGTGTGTCTTCAAACAACATTTCTTCCTGAGCCCTTGAACTTCACCTGTCCCCCCCACAGTTTGGAAATTGGAATGTAGTACAGGAACAGAAAAGAAAGGGGACACAACATTAAAAATAGGGCAAAATAAAAATGAACATTAAAGGTGTTGATTGATCACCCTTTAATATGCTAAGGAATTACAGTTTTGCAGCAAATAAATCAGAGGAAATTATTAAAAGAAGTTCGCAACTATATAAAAGAAAGTTTGCAAATTACAATTTCAGAAAATAAACTGTCTTCACTGACAGAACACTTTTACAAAGCTGTCTCTTGGGAAAATACTGTACAGAATTGCAAGGAGCAAAAACAAAACAAAGCTTAACTCACAACTGGCTACCCCAAAGAATGGACTCGGCCAATCTTTTCATACAAAGTTGCTTTGAAGTAACTCTGTAACCAACCCATTTGACAAGAATTCACACACCTTTTGTTTAACTGATCGAGATTTCTCAAAATAATCCAATGTTTGAGAGAAATCCTCATCACTCATCCAGGAAAAATATGTCTTTTGTCCGACCAGCTGGGCAAAGTAAGAGAGCAGAGTGCTGTGACCATAGGAGTGAGAAATGAATGAGACATCCCCACAGCAACTAACTGCAAAGAAGAACCGGTAATGCAATCAAAGGGAATGACTTTATCCCCTGAAGTTTTGTTCCTTTAATGTTTTCTGTGTTTAAAATTAGTGAAGCCCCCCGACAACTTTACCAGTTCAGTTCCATGTCTCTGGGGTGAGAGGCAGCAACTGGGAGTAGTCTGTTATTCAGCAGTGCCACCTAGCCATAAACATACCATGGTACTACTTAGTCACTGTGCAGCCCCATTTACTCAGCCAACTTTAGACGTTTTGACTTTGTGCGATGATATAAAATGGGCGATAGCAAATCGGCGGCCGGTTCTACATCGTTCCCGATTTCTATTCCCATTGAAGTCGACGGAAATGAGAATGGGGGAGATACAAAAATGGGCTGCAGATTCACTATGACCTGTTTTACACTATCGCACAAAGTCAAAATCTCCCCCCCCCCCCCCGCCCCCAGTGTGGAGGCCACTCTGATAAATATTTGCAATGTTATCACTCCAGTCAGGACAACCCTGTTCGGAAACTTCTCTGGGACCATAAATTTCACAGCACACTGCATTTCCCATATGCTTGCGTGGTATGAAAGCAATAATGGAATTCTGCTTTGTAGAAGCTCCCTGAAGATGTTAAATATTTTCATCACGATGAACATACAACAGTGTGGTGGGCATTACATGATTTAGTCACCACAGGCTAATCAGGGACAGCTGTCCTTCCATGAAAACAGTGAAAACAAGGCTCACTCTTGTCTCATTGCTGTGTATCCATTGTGCAGCAGCCCTACGTACACCAGTTATGTAGTGCTCCCGTCTTGTTCGAGTAAGTCTCGCCCTAGAAGCAGAGAAAATTCTGCCCCATCAAGAAATGACCCCACTGCACATTAACTTGATCAAATGAAAATGACTCCTCTATTTTTGTTTTGTCTGATGATCAGCTGTAACATAAATGAGAGATTTATGAAACGCCCACGCAGATCCTTCACATTTATTTTCACGCGATTGTCACCAAATCTATGAAACTTTGCAGTAATGGATTTGCAATCTGATGAGGTAATGTATGAGTGTAAGGATCAAATTACCTCAATTGTTCTCTTCGCTGACCACACAGATTCACTGACAGAATTGTCCCTTTAATAAAAAATTAATTATTTAAACTACCAACCAGCCTGTCATTTTTGCCGCCGCTCAAAATCTACTCTTTCACTCCTTTGCAGCCAGATACACTTTTACAAAGCAGAGTGGTAGACCTTTCCCTCCCAATTCACTTCCTTTCCCTCGGGGAGCCGCCGACTCTTGCTGTGGTATGGTTCCGCCGTCACAAGCTGCTCTTCCAGCATTCTGTCCAAGTGGCCCGTCTTGGTCTGTGACCCTGAACAGTGTGTGTTGAACCGTGAAGGTCATCCCCTCCCATCCCAGCCCAATCCTGTCCTCATCGATGTCCAATGTGACAGTTCCAACAGCGGGGGGGGGACTGGGAATCGATCAGGAAGAAGACCAGTGGAACATGCAGCACAGAAAGAGGCCATTCGGCCTATCGTGCCTGCGCTGGCTCTTTGTAAGGACTATCCAATTAGTCCCACTCTTTCCCCAGAGCCCTGCGAATTTTTCAAGTAGATATCCAATTCCCTTTCAGGCTCACTGCTTAAAAAAACAACATCTTGTCATCTCTCCTCTGGTTCTTTGTTGACTTTTTTCTCCTCCCTAGCCCAGGGGGCACTGAGGGAAATTGTAACATCCGAACTGCTGTCCCAACTGAGCAGACCTGGGAGTTTCTGCTTTGTATGGGGTGGGTATTCTCAGGCAGGTAGGTATTTTCACTTCTCAGCCTAGTAAAATCCATAGACCATGGTGCATAGACTGACATCCCATTCAAACAGGTTTTCTCCTTTTAGATCCAATTTAGAGTCCTGTAACCATGAAAAAAATGATCTAAACTGTTTGCTAATTTCTACGGCTAATATTGAGTGCAATGGTTTATTGCACATTTATGATGCATTAGCATTTACATGGACATGATGTGATTGTAATGATACCTCTGATTGAGGTTTGCCATGTATATTTGGGAATACAGCTGAGAATGTATTGAGTGTGGAGGGCTTTGTTCTGCCTGGTGAGATGCTTTTTTTTAAAATTAGTTCCGGGATGTGGACATCACTGGCAAGGCCAGCATTTGAGATTGCCCTTGAGATGGTGGTGGTGAGCTGCCTTCTTGAACCACTGCAGTCCGTGTGGTGATGGTACTCCCACAGTGCTGTAAGGGAGGGAGTTCCAGGATTTTGACCCAGTGACGATGAAGAAACGGCGATATACTTCCAAGTCAGGATGGTGTGTAACTTGGAGGGGAACTCAGAGGTGATGGTGTACCCATGCGTCTGCTGCCCTTGTCCTTCTAGGTGGAAGAGGTCGCGGGTTTGGGAGGTACTGTCGAAGAAGCCTTGGCGAGTTGCTGCAGTGCATCTTGTAGATGGTACACACTGCAGCCACGGTACGCCGGTGGTGGAGGGAGTGAATGTTTAAGGTGGTGGATGGGGTGCCAATCAAGCGGGCTGCTTTGTCCTGAATGGTGTCGAGCTTCTTGAGTGTTGTTGAAGCCTCATCCAGTCTTCATTGGTCCCCTGCTACCTAACAGCAGCCAATCTTGGCCCTACACAAAGGAGCTTCCTATGGGCTCCTGAATGCAGTAGTGTTGTGGGAACACCGAGTCACACACATATCAGCATTCCTTCATGCTGCTGGGTCAAACTCCTGGAATTCCCTACCTAACAGTGACATGGGCATGCCATCACCACAAGGACTTAATCAGTTCAAGAAGAAGAAGAAGAACCGTCATCACCTTCTCAGGACAGAACTTGCCAGTGTCGCCTATACCCTGGCAGCAAATTAGAAAAAACTGTTGCTTGTGGAACAACATTAGGTACAGCTATCAAACTGAAGGAAGGAATTGAGAGGATGCATCTTAAGACACCTTTTCATTAAAACAGTGTGCTCAAGAGCAAACATGTGATACTCCTGCCATCGATTGCCATCTATAATGTAAAAGGCTTGACCTGTGGAGATCCAACTGCATTGGGGATCCATACTTTCGTGTGTCTTGTGAACTGCTGCAACATCGCCATTTAATGTAAACATGATACCTTGCACTCTCTTTTAGCTTCAGGAATTGGGAGTCTACAGCTTCCAATAAGCCTTGATTAAGAGCGGTGGGTCCAGCTAACGTAAATGGGAGAGAGTGCCGCACGCAATAGGGCAGGTCTCTGTATGAACACAGATCTCCCAAGGCCCTTATGTAAATATAAAAGTGCCTTAGAATTCAGTCCCAGTCCACGAGCTTGATCTGGTTTGTAGTAAAAGAAAAATAAAGAAAGACTTGCATTTATATAGCGCCTTTCATGACCACCGGATGTCTCAAAGCGCTTTACAGCCAATGAAGTACTTTTGGAGTGTAGTCACTGTTGTAATGTGGGAGATTGCTGTGTCTTTGTTTGCAGTCCAGTCATAGCTCACACTATTATCCTGTTTCTCATTGGCACAGGTGCCTTAAAATGAGCATATTCAGCACACAGCGCATGGAGTACACACTGATATTGAATACTGACACTCGCTCCACAACTCTCAACACTGCAAAGTGTCTTTAAGCAGGCCATACATATTCAGATTACGAGAGCTGCTTTGAATCCCATTACTCGAAGGAAATTATTTTTACTCCGAGACGGAGGAGGAGGAATAATGGGAAGCAGAGCTGATACCAGAACCTTTGCCCCAACAAAAGTGCTGTTAATAGCTGCAGTTGCATTACACGATTCTGCACATTTGTGTCGTTTGATTCTGTAGTGTTGAGCAATCTTATGTGAGAACGCATGTGAGAGGCTATAAGTACCAGGAAAGATTGAACAGGCTGGGACTCTTTTCTCTAGAAAAGAGAAGGCTGTGGGGTGACCTGATAGAGGTCTTTAAGATTATTAAAGGGTTTGATAGGGTAGATGTGGAGAAAATGTTTGCATTTGTGGGGGTGACCAAAACTAGAGGCCATAAATATAAGATAGTCACTAATAATCCAATAGGGAATTCAGGAGAAACTTCTTTACCCAGAGAGTGGTTAGAATGTGGAATGTTCTAGCACAAGGAATAGTTGAGGCAAATAGCATAGAGGCCCTTAAGGGAGAAAGGAATAGAAGGTTGATAGGGTTAGATGAAGAGGGGTGGGGGGAGGCTCATGTAGAGTGTAAGCATGGCCTGTGTGTATGCTGTAGACTTGATGTAACTCGATGATGTGACACCATCCTAAGTCTATAAATGCATGAGGTCACAGCTAAAAGATATCATAAAGGACAATGTTCTTTTTACCTTGTATTTATTTTCATAACAAAGTTGATTTGAGTCAAAGGATGGTGTTTTTTTAAATTACATTAAATCTTTTTTATTGCCCCATTCATAGTGTAGAAATAGACCTGTGATAGGAAGCGGTTCTTGATGTTTCAGATTTGGCCCATTTTCACAGCAGGGTGGATTTGAAGAACAGAGGCAGCACCCAAGCACAGTTGCTCCAAAGTTGCACTTGATACTTTCTGACTCTGGCCATGGATCTCCTCTGATGTTGGTGGCATTTTGCGGGGGCGGGGGGTGGCATTGCTTAAGTGCCAGAAATGTTAAAAAGTCACATGGTTGTTCTGTCCAGGCGAGTGGAGAGATCAGCCTCGCTGCAGCCAGAACATACCGCTGATGAAAAGTGGATTTGAAGAGGTAAACTAGTTATCTGCCAGTTAGTTCAACTACTGCAAATCTTCTTGACCTCCCCAAGGCTGTAGATTCAAACCTAACAAGATGGAAAGGCCAGAGTGGGAGGATGAGCTTATATCCCAGTGCACTGGCAGGGAGGGGAAAATTGAGCTCCTACCCAATACTGACACCTCAGTGATCAGGATGATAGATGTATGCTCCTACTTAACACTGATAGCTGTGTCATCCATGGCTCAGTTGGTTGCAACCTCACCTCTGAGTCAGAAGGTTGTGGTTTCAAGTCCCACCCCAACGACTTGAGCACAGAAATCTAGGCTGACGCTCCAGTGCAGTGCTGAGGGAGTGCCGCACTGTTGGCGGTGCTGTCTTTTGGATGAGACGTTAAACCGAGGCCGCGTCTGTTCTCTCAAGTTGATGTAAAAGATTCCATGGCACTATTTCAAAGAAGAGCAGGGGAGTTATCCCCGCTGTCCTGGCCAATATTTATCCCTCAATGATCATCACAAACAGATTATCTGGTCATTATCACATTGCTGTTTGTGGGAGCTTGCTGTGCGCAAATTGGCTGCTACTTTTCCTACATTACAACAGTGACTACACTTCAAAAGTACTTAATTAGCTGTAAAGCTTAGGGACGTCTGGTGATCATGAAAGTCTTTCATTCTTTCTTTTGACATCGCAGTACAGTGAGAACCATTGGAGACACCAGAGAGTTGTGTAAGCTTGGGGTTCAGATTATGACTCGACCTGATTGGACTGCAGCCTTGATATCTTGGTGTATGTTTTATACTGTAAGTTTGAGGTGTTTTAAGTTTTTGATCTGTTTTTACGCTTACTTTGGCTGTTGGAGATATTTGCCGAGGTTGTTGATATGTGATAATATTTTAATATAATAATATTAATGATACTCAACACTGATTGGTTAGTAAAGTAAGAGATGCCACGTGATTGCTGGATCTGTCCACAGTTTGTATGCGCCCACTATGGCCCCCTGCAGAATCAAACCATTCTGAAGGGTACTTGGGGTATGCCTGCTTATACCCCTGCTCTTGCTGGAGGATTCACAGTTTTGGGATTGGTCACTGAGAAGTCACATTGACCAGTATATATTTTGCGATGTTCTTGCAAGTCCCACACATCTGTCCTTTGTCAAAGAATAGAAGGGTAACTCCAGCACTAAGGCAAATATTTCCCCTCGGAAGCGTGTTTATGTTTCCCTCCGGGCTGAAGTGTCAGTGAAATGTGTCAATTCAACGAGCTATCTATCCTTGCTTAAATATCTCCAGATTTTTTTTTTTAAGTTTAAGAAAAAGCTAGCAGAATCTGATTACCTTTCATAGCAGCGGGAGAACTAACAGAAAACCTTGGTCGTTTTTTACTTGAAGTTCACTATTTACCCAAACAGCATTTGGTGCTTATGTGAGCCAGATATTTGATGACAAAGAACGGTTGGTGCCTCTATTTACGGCCGGCCTCAGGAAAATCTTTCAGAAGGAGGAAAGTAAAAAGCTTCTGAAGCCCGACCTCCTCTTCAGTAGTTCACAGCTGTTTGTAGGCCCTTGAACCTTTGGTGGTTCAGTGATGTCCCTGTTCCAACGCGTTTGCATTTACATTGCTCAAGTCAGCTCCCTTATCGGGATGGCAGGATTGTAGATCCATATTTTCGTGGTGCAATGTGACGTGGATTGCAGGTGCTACATGTAAAAGTTCCCTTTGTTTTGCCATTACCAGAATTTATATTGGGGTTGATTTTCCTCTCAACTCGCCACCAATACACAACATCGAGTATTGTGTGCAGTTTTGGTCGCCTTATCTGAGGTAGGATGTTTTTGCCATGGAGGGAGTGCAGCGAAGATTCACCAGACTGATACTTGGGATGGCAGGAATGACGTATGAGGAGAGATTGGGTCGATTGGGCTTATACTCACTGGAGTTTAGAAGGATGAGAGGGGATCTCATAAAATTCTAACAGGACTAGACAGACTGGATGCAGGAAGGATGTTCCCGATGGCTGGGGAGTCCAGAACCAGGGGTCACAGTCTAAGGATAAGGGGTAAGGGATAAGATTTAGGACAGAGATGAGGAGGGATTTCTTCACCCAGAGAGTGGTGAACCTGTGGAATTCTCTACCACAGAAGGCAGTGGAGGCCAATTCATCTATATATATAAAAGGATATGTCTGTCTGTCTATCTCTCTGTCTGTCTCTCTGCCTGTCTCTCTGTCCGGCTATACAATCAAAAGTTATAGAGCGTACCTACACATATGTTATATCAAAAGAAAGCTCATCATTAGGGGACTCTTGTAGGCGTATTTACTTTTTGCTCAGACAAAAATTGTGCCGACGGTCGGACAAAAATTGTGCCGACGGTATCCGAAAAACGTTCAAAATTCCTCTCATTATCCGCTCATTTGCATCAAGTGGGGGCGGGTTCATTGTGTGTGCGGGCGGGCCATCCTACAGTTGAGTGACGTGATGATTGACCAATCCTACAGTTCAGTGACCTGACGGTTGATCAATCGGTGCGTGTGTGGGCGGGCCTTATCATTCTGAACCGAGGTGAGTGGCCGCCATCGTGATTCCAAACTGTTCATTTCTTTTTCCCATTTTCTGCGTGTTTCTTTTCAAATCTACATTTCCAGCAGAAAAAAAGTTGCTTTTAAAACACAAATTGTTCTTAAAAAAAGTTAATTAATTTGTAAATCTTTTCTCTAGCATCTAGAATTTTCCTACCTTTCACCGTTTTTCCAGGCCTGTAAGCCTGGGCCTCTGTTGCCCATCCACGCCCGAGCTAGGCATCTCCCGTCGCGCTCAACAAGCGGCTCGCGATCGCTGCCATCTTTGTGAAGGCTGGAGGGGGCGGGCCTGAGCCGAGCGTCGCTGCCATCTTAGTAAAGGCGGGTGGGGCAGGAGTCAGCGCGCGCGACTTGAGTCCGGCCGGGCCTCGCGGTAGGTTGCGCAGCGGCGTCTCTCTCTCTGCTCTTGAAGCCGGCTCGGGCGGGGGGGCGGGAGATTGGGGTTTGGCAGATCGGGGCGGGGCTCGGGAGATCGGGCCTCGGGAGATCGGGGGGGGGAGCCTCGGGAGATCGGGGGGGGCGGGGCTCGGGAGATCGGCGATCGGGGGGCGGGGCTCGGGAGATCGGGCCTCGGGAGGGCGGGGGCGGGACATCGGGGGGGTGGGGCTCGGGAGATCGGGGCTCGGGGACTCCCCCCCTCCTTCCCCCTTCCCCTTCTTCCCCCTCCCCCTCCTCCCCTCCTCCCCTTCCCCCTCTCCCTTCATCCCCCTCCCCTTCTTCCCCCCTCCCCCTTCTTCCCCCCACTGCCCTCCCCCTCTTCCCCCTCCCCCTTCTTCCCCCCTCCCCCTCCCCCTCCTTCCCCCCTCCCCCTTTCTCCCCCCTCTCCTCCCCCCTTTCCTCCCCCTCCCCTTTCCTCTCCCCCTTTCCTCCCCCCTCCCCCTTTCCTCCCCTTTCCTCCCCCTCCCCCTTTCCTCCCCCTCCCCCTTTCCTCCCCCTCCCCCTTTCCTCCCCTCTTCTCCCCCTCCCCATTTCCTCCCCTCTTCCCCTTTCCTCCCCTCTTCTCCCCCTTTCCTCCCCCCCTCCCCTTCCCTTTTCCTCCCCCCTCCCCTTTCCTCCCCCTTCCCCCCAGTCGCTCTCTCTCTTCCCCCGTCACTCTCTCTCTCTTGCCCCCAGTCGCTCTCTCTCTTCCCCCGTCACTCTCTCTCTCTTGCCCCCAGTCGCTCTCTCTCTTCCCCCCAGTCGCTCTCTCTCTTCCCCCAGTCGCTCTCTCTCTCTCTCTTCCAACAACAACATGCCCTCAAAAGACCCTCGGCACCGCCGGGCACTTCAGCTAGTTAAATATATTCAAGAACGAGTTAGATATATTTCTTAAGGCTAAAGGGATCAAGGGATATGGGGAGAAGGCAGGGACAGGCTACTGAATTTGGATGATCAGCCATGATCTCATTGAATGGCGGAGCAGGTTCGAGGGGCCGAATGGCCTACTCCTGCTCCTATCTTCTATGTTTCTATGTAATAGACCTGAACAGCCTGTATTCCAGCGTTTAGGTCAATGTTCAGTGTCGGAGCGCTCCTTGGAATGGACGTGCACTAAAATCGGGGGAGGAAAGTTGACGGCTCATGCAGGTCCAGCAATAGTAGCTAGAGGACCTCCCACTCTGTTGATGGCTCTAGAAAGAAAGACTTACCTGTGTGGAGGTGGGTGGAAGTTGCCGATAGCGCCGTCACAGATCCTCCAATCTGAGGAAACTGGGCACCCACAAAGCCATCTTTCATCATGACAGCTGGATTCTGGATGTCCACCAGGATTTTAAAAAGTCATGAAAAAGAGGCGAGAGGCATTTCGATGTCATTTCCACCTCATTAATATAACATTTCAATGTTTCGGGTGGTAGCTCTCTGCCTGTTTTTGGGATACCCCCTAGAAATGAGGTGAAATGCAAAGTAGCCAAACTCCCAGTGCAGCTGATCTTCGCTCCTTTTCCCTGCTTTGCACTGGGAAATAAGTTTACCTGGAAGAGGAAAGCAGAGGAAAGTTAGCCCATTGTGTCTGCACCGAACGGTGTTAGATCTGCCTGCTGCCAACGTATTGTTTGGACATATTTTTTAGATATCTGTATATATCTAAATAATCTTATATCTGTATGCACTTCCTGTCGACAAAGCCTTATTTCCTGTTTTCAACTTTTCCCATTATAAATGTCTGTGTTCACATGTATAATTTAAACTGCCTGTATAAACTTGTCACATTGCGTTTACATTCTCCCACTTCTGGTGGTGCCTCAGTTTTGCGTCTCCCAGCTCTTCCAGATGTGCCGCAGTGAACCTCCTCTCGGCTGCAACCAATTCTACTTCTCGGCATCACAGAGTGCCATAAACGTTGCCATTTAACTGTAAATAATACCTAAAGTATTGTACAAAATAATGACAATGCAGGACTTTAAAGTGAATTACGTCTGCGCGCCCTGGTCCAATTATCCCCTGCCCTCTTCACCTTAAACCCACTTCACCCGAAAACTGCCCTTGATCTGGGCAGCCTTGTGTGCAACTGCACAGGAGATCGCCTGACACGTGAAATGAAGAGAGTTTTTAATGTTCTTCCTCCTCTCTTCATTCTCGCTGAATTGGAGATCCGAGTTGCCGCTACAACTCCCTGATTGGCAGGAAGGGAGAGGACTCACTCAGCAGGTCGGCACAGTGTCGCTTGCAGAACGCCTGATTCATGATGTGTGCTGAGTGTCCCGGCCATGGGTACACGGCGCCGAGCGTGCCTGAGTGTCTGTTTCAGATTTATTTCCCCCATCGCGTCCCGGGGTAAACGCCGGGACCCTGGCAAGAACAATGGCTTGTTTTGTTCGGGAGATTTATTTCTGTCATTAAGCTAACCGCCAAGGAAATTAACGCAACCCTTTGTAGCCCAAGAACTGCCCCCCCACCCCCCGACACCTCCTCCTCCTGAAGTCTGTCAGAAAGACTTCCCCGTGAGTGTCTGCCATTTGAATTAGATGTAACCCATGAAAAATGAATCCTGGCTCTTAAAGCTGTCTCTGACAGAATTACGGCAGAGTCTGTTTATCAGACTGTGTACACAGTGAGGGCTTTATACAGTTTTTCTATTCATGAAAAAGCAATAAACAATACATTTCATATCACAGAGCCTGACTGTGGTATGAATAAATGCCAGACCCAACTGAATGCAAATTTGGCCTAAATTGGGCTGTGCTGGGTTATTTCGCCAGGATTTGAATTTGTTCCAATTCAGATCATTTCAGTTCAGCTGCTCCCCCTTCGCGCGACAAATATGCTTGCACCTGTCAATCATTCAAAAACCTCCAGATCGCAAGGAATAGTCAATGATCTTCCTGTGTTTGACTGCAGATGCAAGGTTACATCACAAAGAAAGACTTGCATTTATATAGCGCCTGTCACGACCAGCAGACGTCTCAAAGCGCTTTACAGCCAATGAAGTACTTTCGGAGTGCAGTCAGTCAATGTTGTAATGTGGGAAACGCGGCAGCCAATTTGCGCACAGCAAGCTCCCACAAACAGCAATGTGATAATGACCGGATAATCTGTTTTTAGTGATGTTGATTGAGGGATAAATATTGGCCAGGACACCGGGGGATAACTCCCCCTGCTCTTCTTCGAAATAGTGCCATGGATTTTTTTGCATCCACCTGAGAGGGCAGACGGGGCCTCGGTTTAACGTCTCATCCGAAAGACGGCACCTCCGACAGTGCAGCACTCCCTCAGCACTGCACTGGAGTGTCAGCCTAGATTTCTGTGCTCAAGTCTCTGGAGTATGTACCCCACAGCGAATCAGTGCCTACTGGGACAAATATCAACACAAGAACTTGCATTTAAATAGTACCTTTAATGTTTAGAAAGATGTCCCAAGATGCTTCGCAGAGGCGTAAGGAAAAAAATGGACACCAAGACATAGAAAGAGAGATGGCCAAAAGGCCAAAAGCTTGATTTCAGGCAGAAATACTTGACTCCCAATCATGGTAATTTAGACCGAAAAGGTTATTGCACCACGTGAAAAATAGCCCAGATTTCTTTCTTGAAGTGATAAGGTTTCATGCCCTTTATGCTTTATTAACTTCTACAAATATTATAAATTCCTGAGCCAGTTTAACTGGCTCTGGAATTTGTCCACCGTTGACATTTGTGAAGAATTAATTGAACACATCTGCCATTTCCTGATATTTTCCTAATCATATCCTGCCAAATTTATCCCTTAAAAGACCTATCTGGTCTTTAACACTCCATCTTCTTCATTCAACATAGCTAAGAAAAACATTCTTTTGATTCGACTTGCTGGTTTCCACAATTAACCTTCCTTATTGTTTTCTTTTGGCTTCTATTACTCAATCCTCAAACGTGTGAGTCTAAAGACCAACAATGTTTTGTTTCCTTGTATATATATTTTAAAACAATCCTAGTGACTCTTGTTTTTGTGGTTAGCAGGCAATCACTGGGGGGGCCTGTGGGCGGTGGGGCTTGATTTCAGCCTTTGCAAAGAGCTGAGCCGTTCGAATTCCCGATAAACCAAATGCTCATCCCAGGAGCTGCTGTTTCCCAACTGGTAAGGTAGCCAGGGGTCGCGATCTTCAGACAGTGTTGGAGCATAAGGGCCACCGCAATTGTGTCAAAAAGCCCATGTGTTCTATGACTGGAACCATGACCACTTAGCAACCAGGGTTAGAAAGCAAAGACCTTTTTGGTTTTCCGCCGTCTTTGCTGTTATGTGCTGAAAGCAAATATTAATTCCATTGGGAACATAAAATACCAATTTAGTAAAAGGTTTTGCTGATGGTACAGACTGGGAAAGAGGTTACTGCTGCGGGTAGCAAAGAAAGGAAAGGTCTGAGATCAGAGTGTTTTCAAATACGGACAGTGTTTTAATCCGCGTTGACAAGAATTCAGCAGCACTGTCTGTGAAGCCTTAAGCTGAGGTACTGTAGAAGGGAGAGGAGGGAGCATGTGTCTGCTGCTCAGTCCATGAATGGGTTTTGCATGCCTTGCCTTCTGTTGCAAAATGCCCGTTCGGCCTGCACATCCCGGTGACATTTTTTTTTGCGGAAGAGTTTATTTGCAGCACACTCATCTGCACTCTTTTAGCAGCAGCAGCAACATTGTTGCTATGCAACAAGATGCTTAGAGGGCCTCAGCGAGACAGGATCCCTTCGGCTGAAACATACGCAGGTTGTTTGTGTCCGTCAGGCGCCTCTTCATTAAGCAAGCAAATTAGTTTCTAAATGGCATCCATCAGTCGCACTGCTCATACCTTCCCGGTGATGTGCAACAACAGTAACCTCTGCAGCAAATATTAACCTTTCTGTGGTGACATTTATAACATCTTTCCACTGAATCTCTGTTGGCACAGTGAGGAGTTTATAGTCGACTGAGGCAGGTATGCCAATCCGGTATGTATGGGAAGAAACTGAAGCACGTGGAGCTGGTCCGAAAAGTGTCTCAGTTGGCAGCACACTCGCCTCTGAGTCAGGAGGTTGTGGGTTTGAGTCCCACTCCAGAGACTTGAGAGCACATAATCTAAGCTGACACTCCAGCGCCGTGCTGAGGGAGTGCTGCACTGTCGAGGCAGCCGTCTTTCGGATGAGACGTTAAACTGAGGGCCCTGTCTGACCTCCCAGGTGGATGTAAAAGTGCCCATGGCACTACTCGAAGAAGAGCATGGGAGCTTCTCCTGGTATCCTGGCCAATATTTATCTCGCCACCAACATCACTGTTTCATTGCTGTTAATGGGAGCTTGCTGTGCGCAAATTGGCTGCTGCGTTTTCAACATTACACTTTAAAAATACGTAATTGGATTGTAAAGCACTTTGGGACGTCCTGAGGTCGTGAAAGGCGCTAGATAAATGCAAGTCAGGTTGCTCTCAATTTACAGACTGCTCGAGCACAAGTTTAGCTCCATTCCCAAAGCTGGAGAGGCCTGAAGATCGTTACTGTGAGAAGTTTGAAAATATTACTGTTCCCCACCTAAACTGACATGTGGAACATTCAACCAACATCTCCAACAAAAAACAATTGGCTACTGATTCATCTCATTGCTGTTCGTGGCTCCCCCACTGCTTCCGTGCATCAACATAGGGATTAAATGATCTGGATCATAATCTCCAGAGCCGCCATACTTCAGCCAGCAAGTGATGTGATACTGTGATGCGGTTCAATAGAGAAGGATTGAGTCTACCTGTCAAATCTACCTAAAGGGTAAGGTAGCATCGTGGTTATGTTACTGAACTAGTAATGCAGAAGCTTGAACGAATAATCCGAGATGAATGTAGTTCAAATCCCACCGTGGCAGGTGGGGAATTTAAATTCAGTTAATAATAAATCTGGAATAAAAAGCTAGTATCAGTAATGGTGACCATGAAACTACCATTTTGTCATAAAAACCCATCTGGTTTTCTCATGTCCTTTAGGGAAGGAAATCTGCTGTCCTTACCTGGTCTGGCCTATATGTGACTCCAGACCCACAGGTTGACTCTTAACTGCCCCCTATGATTCAAGAAGGTGGCTCACCACCACCTTCTCAAGGGCAATTAGGGATGGGTAATAAATACTGGCCTTGCCAGTGACACCCACATCCCATGAACAAAGTTTAAAAAAAACAGGGGCAACATGTTGAGGCTGCTGCTGCTGAATGAAGTGGTGTCTCTATGCAGATACTTTAGATGAGGTTGGCTTCTATTTGCATGAAGGTGCCACCTTGGAACTAACTTGGGATCAACTAGTTTTACCTGAATCTTTAAATGCTCAAGTTTTTGCAATAAAATAACACGGGCCGGTTTATTCAATAACTAGTCACTAAAGTTAGATCTTTGGTTATCACAAATCACTAAATGATAACGAAGGTATTTGACGCTGCACCTAATAAAATCAGGTTGCCCTGGTTTCCACAGAATTGATCACTGATAATCCCATGGTGCGTGTAAACGCACAATGTTGGGCAGTTTCAAAATAGGATGCCAAACTCTCATCAACCACAATTTTTAAGTATATGAAATAAATACTAAATTAAAATTGCAACACAATAATTGAGCAGAAATTCCAGTTTTGTCAATTCGAACCACCCAACATCCACCTTCAGTGTCTCCATGTTTAATGCCCAATAGGTCGATTAGATAGAGTTTGCAAGTACTTAGTTGTGTAGATACACGCCACTGATAAACGCAAGGGCCTAGAAATTCAGTTGGCTGCGCCAGCTGTTAGCGCCTTAGGAGGAGTAGATCTCGAGCGCTAGGCGCTTAGCGCCCGGGCGCAGCGCGATCTGCGCCTCGCCCCAACTTCAGTAGACATTTAGTGCCGGCGCAAAGTCATTGCGCGCGCTCGTCTGCGCGCGCAGATCATGACGTCATTTCGTCGTGCAACGCCCTTTGTGCGCCCGGAACCGGAACTTCACTCGCGCCGCCCCATTGTGCGCCTGGTGGCCCGAACGACTGTGAAGTGGAACGGTACACAGCCGAGGCGGGCCGCGGGGAGCGCAAATTAAAGGGCACTCCTGCAGTAGAAAAGGCAGCCGTTTTGCAACACTCCTTCGAGGAGGAGGAGGAGGAGGACCCTCCCCAAAAACACAAATACACTAGTCTCGGCCTGTCAGACAAACACATCCACCCTCCCCCTTTAAGAGCTCACCGGAGCCAGAGTGTCTTGCCGGCAATCAGCAGCTCGCCGCAACTGCCCTGCGCCCAACTTCCGGTGTTAGCGCCCCGGGCTGCCGGCTGAGCGCCTAATGATAGTCGTGCATCGCCTGTTTTAGCGCAGCAGCAACCTCTTAGGGCGAGGCAACTGAATATCGGCGAAGTGGCCTCGACTTTGCGCCGGGCGCAAACTTTAGCGGCCGCCCGACTTTACCGCCCCAAAAGAGGCTATAATGAATTTCTAGGCCAAGGTGTTTCTGTGTTGTAGACTGTACTTCTTTCTCCTAGTCACTTTTATCTTTCAAGACTTCTGCAGAGGGTTAGTAGAACCAGTTTGGGGATGTGATCTTTGTGTGCCACTCTCTCACTTTTGCACTAGGTGTCTGAAACAAGTCTCTGCAGGCATGGTGTGGGCGCCACTGTGTAATACAGAGAGCCAGAGAAAGAAAGAAAGACTTGCATTTGTATAGCGCCTTTCACGACCACCGGAAGTCTCAAAGCGCTTTACAGCCAATGAAGTACTTTTGAAGTGGAGTCACTGTTGTAATGTGGGAAATGCGGCAGCAAATTTGCGCACAGCAAGCTCCCACAAACAACGATAGCGAAACACTGCGGATGCTGGAAATCCGAAATAACAACAGAAAACACTGGGAAAACTCAGCAGGCCAGGCAACATCTGTGGAGAGAGAAACAGAGTTAACGTTTCAGGTCGAAACCCTTCTTCAGAACTGAGAAAAAAAAGGCAGGAAATGAAACAGATTAAAAGGCAGTTTGGGGGCTGGGAAATGGGGGAGGGGATGAAAGAACAAAAGGGAAGGTCTGAGAGGTGAAGAGACATTAAGAGATATTCAAGACGAGACGAGATGGTAATAGGACAGGTAAAGAGACAAAGGATGGCTCTAGATGAAGCCTTTTTTCTCTCAGTTCTGAAGAAGGGTTTCGACCTGAAACGTTAACTCTGTTTCTCTCTCCACGGATGTTGCCTGGCCTGCTGAGTTTTTCCAGCGTTTTCTGTTGTCATTTCCCACAAACAACAATGTGTTAATATTTTTGTTATGTTGGTTTGAGGGATAAATATTGGCCAGGACACCGGGGGGATAACCCCCCCTGCTCTTCTTCGAAATAGTGCCACGGGATCTTTTACATCCACCTGAGAGAGCAGACGGGGCCTCAGTTTAACGCCTCATCCGAAAGACAGAGAACAAAAGTGTGGGACTGGCTCCCTGTATTTACTGAAGCAGGAGAACCTAACCTGATGGCGGATTCAGAGAGCCGCAGTTTTATCCGTTGCCTGAATAGCGCCTTGTGTGCAGCAAACTGAGGGAGACATGAGAATCTACCGTCAGCCGCACGCCTCTGGGATACAAAGTCCTTTTTAATGGGATTGGCTGCAGCACGGTACGGTGACACCTATTGCTCAGAGCACGATTGTTCCAGCCAAACGCTCCCCCTTGCTTTAATCCTGACAGGTGCATTGATCAATTCCTTCACTGATGCCAAGTAACTAGCAAGAATTACCATTAAAAGCACCAGACCAGAAAAAAACCCAATGTGATGCAGCTGCACTAGTGGGATTCACAACTACTTGTATTTTTTTAAATTTGTAGCTAATAGTTTTAAGATTCTGGTCTTAATATATAGAAATGTCGCTGAATTCAGTGATACTTGGCAACTGTAACAGCATGAACAGCCCTTGTTTGAAGAGTCTGAGGTTTTGCGATGGTGTCTGTCCGCTGTGCAATTAGGAAACGAGTCATTTCAGAAGTACACTAACAAAATGTTACTTATTTTGATTGACTTTCTTTATAAGCTCCTTCCAGGGGCTCAGTGGGTAAATGAAGGAGCTTGTAAAGAAAGCCAGTTATTAACTTTTTGTTGGTGTACTTCCTTTTAAACCCCTCCAAAATTGCCATTCTTCAAGTGTGAACCTTAAAACACCATTGCCCTACCCGAGATCAGCAGTGAGATTAGATGAGGCATTGAACCTGGATCTTCGGGTCTGTATGACTCTGTTAATACTGAGGTGTCCAACCTACAACCCTTGAGGCACGTCCTGGTAATCTAGCTCTTGAGGCCCAGGCACCTCAGCCCTGCAGGGCTGTCCACTTTTATGTCTTTGTCGATGATATAGGTTTGTACCATGGAGCCTGAGGGTCACGGATAAAGTTTAAGTCTATGCATTTACAGTCATCTCAAGTTACTGACGCTAATATATCTTGGTGTTCTGATCAGGATTCACCCTAATGAAGCAGAGAGTAGGAGTAAAGGATCAATGCTGGGACCACTGCTGTTCACAATTTACATTAGTGATTTAGACTTTGGAATCAAAAACACAATTTAAAAATTTGCAGATGACACCAAATTGGGAGGGGGATAGTCAATACTGAGGAGGACTGCAACAAATTACAGGAGGACATTAATAAACTTGCAGAATTGGCAAATGAAGTTCAACACAGATAAATGTGAGGTATTACATTTTGGTAGGAAGAATAGGGAGGTCACTTATTACTTGGAGGGTGCAAGCCTAGGTGGGGTAGAGGAACAAAGGGATCTTGGAGTACAAATACACAAATCACTAAAACCATCGACAGGTTAGCAAGGCCATAAAAAAAAAAGCAAACCAAGCACTAGGGTTTATTTCTAGAGGTATAGAATTGAAAAGTAGGGAAGTTATGCTAAACCTGTATCGAACCTTGGTTAGGCCACACTTCGAGTACTGCTTACAGTTCTGGTTGTCATATTATAAAAAGAATATGGAGGCACTGGAGAGGGTGCAGAGAAGATTTACAAGGATGATACCAGAAATGCAGGGTATACATATCAGGAAAGGATGAACAGGCTGGGCCTCTTTTCTCTTGATAGAGGTCTTTAAAATTATGAAAAATTTTGATAGATTGGATACAGAGAGAATGTTTCCACTTGTGGGGAAGAGCATAACTAGAGGCCATCAATATAAGATAGTCACCAAGAAATCCAACAGGAAATTCAGAAGAAACCTCTTTACCCAAAGAGTGGTGAGAATGTGGAACTCGCTACCACAGGGAGTGGTTGAAGCGAATAGTATAGATGCATTTAAGGGGAGGCTGGACAAGCATATGAGGGTTATGCTGATAGATTTAGATGAGGAAAAATGGGAGGAGGCTCGTGTGGAGCATAAATGCCGGCATGGACTGGTTGGGCCGAATGGCCTGTTTCTGTGCCATATATCCTATGTAATGAGCCAACAGGGCTAATTAACGGCGCTTTCCAAACCTCATGGCCAACATGTTTCAAACAGGATTAACTAGTGAATAAGAAATATAAACCGAACAGGGTTGAGGTGCCTGGGCCTCAAGAGCTGGATTAACAAGATGTGCCTCTAGGGTTGTAGGTTGGACATCTCAGCATTACAGAGCCGAAAGAGTGAAAAAGATCCCAGGGTCAATCGCTAATCTAATCTTTCTGCTGATCTCGGGTAGGGCAATGGGACATAAAGGTTCACACTTGAAGAATGGCCACTTAGAAAGGATCTAAAAGGCAGCTGGTACTTGTACACCAGTTAGCATCTTCAGAAAATAAAAGAGAGAAAAAGAGTTAAATAAAAGAGGTAATTGTCGCCCCAAGTGGCTAATACATAAGAAGGTTGTCTAGTGAGGGAATGCTACAATATCAACCTCTGCACACCCTCAGAAAATTAGAATAAAAAGCTAGTATCAGCAATGGTGACCACAAAACTACTGGATTGTCATAAAAACCCATCTAGTTCACTAACGTCCTTTAGGGAAGGAAATCTGCCGTCCTTACCCGGTCTGGCCTATATGTGACTCCAGACCCACAGCAATGTGGTTGACTCTTAACTTCCCTATGAAATGGCCTAGCAAACCTTTCAGTTGTCACCACCACCTTCTCGAGGGCAATTAGGGATGGACAATAAATGCTGACCAGTGACGCCCACATCCCATGAATGAATTAAAAAAATTCAAGTTATGTTTACTCTGGGTGAGTGGAGGCTAGTTTCAGTCACAGAATAAGGGATATTGGAATCAAGGGATATGGGGATAGTGCGGGAAGGTGGAATTGAGGTAGAAGATCAGCCAGAGCAGACTCGAAGGGCCGAATGGCCTGCTCCTATTTTTTATGTTCTTAATGTTAATAAAATCTGGTCATTTGGCTCGACTTAGGTTTCCCTTTTAAAAGATAGTGTTGACTGTTTCTGTTTGTTTGTTGTTTTGGGGAATGGATAGTGGGGTACAGGAGAAGGTTTCAAAGTAATCTTTTTATGACTGCCTCTGCAAGCCTTCCAAGTGCAAGTCTTTCTTTCCCTGTTCCAAAGTCAACCCTTTTAGGTAGAGATGGCCTGTTAGCCACTTTTAAATGAATGCAACTGACTTAAAATTGAATTGTCAGTCACTGTAAAAGGCCGACGGATTTTATTTTTTTTAAATGGAAGGTTCACCTTGTAACGTGTCATTCTTGTGAGTGAGTCAGCTCGGAGCAGTGGGAGTCATTAACACTGGAGAGCTCCCCTCCCCTCCACCCCGGTGATGTGTTCCCTTTTACAGGTGAAAGCTAAACTCACCTGGGAAAAAAATAAGACATCCCTTCTTAAAGGAGTTTCCCCAGGTAATAGCTGCCTTTAAGCTGCTGTGATGTTGATTGTTTGGCCAGAACAGTGAGGAGGCTAGTGATAGACTTCAAGAGGACATCGACAGGCTGGTGGAATGGGCGGACATGTGGCAGATGAAGTTTAACGCAGAAAAGTGCAAAGCGATACATTTTGGTAGGAAGAACTGGGAGAGGTAATATAAAGTAAAGGGTACAATTCTAAAGGGGGTGCATGAACAGAGAGACCTGGGGGTATATGTGCACAAATCGTTTAAGGTGGCAGGGCAGGTTGAGAAAACGGTTTAAAAATCATACGGGATCTTGGGCTTTATAAATAGAGGCATAGAATACAAAAGCAAGGAAGTTTAAAAAACACTGGTTCAGCCTCAACTGGAGTATTGTATCCAATTCTGGGCACCGCACTTTAGGAAGGGTGTGTAGGCCTTAGAGAGGCTGCAGAAAAGATTTTCAAGAATGGTTCCAGGGATGAGGGACTTCAGTTACGTGGATAGACTGGAGAAGCTGGAGTTGTTCTCCTTAGAGCAGGGAAGATTGAGAGGAGTTTTGATAGAGGTGTTCAAGACCATGAGGGGTCTAGACAGAGTAGATGGAAAGAAACTGTTCCCATTGGCGGAAGGGTTGAGAACCAGAGGACACAGATTTAAAGTGATTGACAGAAGAACCAAAGGCGACATGAGGAAAGACTCTTTTATGCAGTGAGTGGTTAGGATCTGGAATGCACTGCCTGAGAGGGTGGTGGAGGCAGATTCAATCATGGCTTTCAAAAGGGAGTTGGATAAGTACCTGAAGGAAAAAAATTGCAGGGCTACAGGGAAAGGGTGGGGGAGTGGGACTAGCTGAAGTGCTCTTGCAGCGAGCCGGCATGGGCTCGATGGGCTGAATAGCCTCCTTCTGTGCTGTAACCATTCTATGATTCTATGATAGTCGGGCCTCCCGTAGAGAGTGACCAGATGAAGGTTCAACCATTGGATTTTGTTAGACTATGGCCGGGAAGGCATATATTTCACTGGGTCTTACTGCTGCTTCCAGCCTGACTTCGGCCACTAAAAGCACCGGACCAGTGGCAGCGCAACCAGCAAGAGTTTTCACAAAGTAGGTGACCTGCTAGAGGTCTTTAAAATTATGAAGGGGCTCGGTAGGGTAGATGCAGCAAAGATGCTTCCATTTGTGGGGAAGTCCAAAACTAGGACCCATAAATATAAGATAGTCACTAATAAATCCAATAAGAAATTCATGAATGGCATTTTAAGGGGAAGCTAGATAAATATATAAGGGAGAAAGAAATAGAAGGATATGTTGATAAGGTGAGATGAAGTAAGGTGGGAGGAGGCTCACGCTGGTATAGACCTGTTGGGCCCAATGGCCTGTGCTGTGCTGTAAATTCTATGTCATTCTATGAGGTTCCAATATCATCTGTTGATGACGTTGTGACACAATGACATTGCACATATGCACAGGCCAATTGGACATGGCCGCTCTGCAGGTGCACAACCCCCAGAATGAATTTTTCTGGCAGTTCAGAGGGAAACCAGCGGTCCAAGTGCAGCATAAAATCAGTAGAGCAGCGCTCTTAGGTTACTCTCACAAGACTTGGCATGTAGCACAAAAAGACCTTTGCATTGTTCAAGAGCCACACTTGTGCCCCCGGTTCATGGAAGTGTGGGTCTCTGGCAGTTGGCTGCAGGCCAATGGCTGATTCACTAAAGTGGGAAACCCCTGTTTTTGAAGATAACAGGGTAAACGGAGGGGTGAGACAAGCAGCAGCAAGAACGATGAGGCGATAATAGGGTCAATGGAGGAGCACGGCAAGAGGTAGTAGGCAGAACTGAGGAGATAATAAGATGGATGGAGGTGCAAGGCAAGAGGTAGAAGGCAGAACTGAAGAGGTAACAGAGTGGATGGAGGGGCAAGGTAAGAGGCAGACAGAAGGCAGAACTGAGGAGATAATAAGGTGGATGGGGCAAGGTAAGAGGCAGAGAGTAGAACTGAGGATATAAGAAGGTGGCTGGAGAGGCAAGGCAAGAGGCAGAGAGTAGAACTGATCCAAAACTGGTAAGAGAGGTTCGGATGACCTCACCATATTCCCAATTGACTCAAGTATTTCTTGCGCCATGACATGCTTAAGAATCAGATTTTTGAAGATTGGGACATGGGCATCAATAGTATTAACAGTACTGCTGGAGTCCAGTACTTTATCCCAGCATGCCAGGCACATAACAGCCCTGTAAAGCACTCACTTCCAGTAAATATTAATTTAAATCACTTTTTTAAAATGTATTTGTTCATGGGATGCGGGCATCGCTGGCAAGGCCAGCATTTATTGCTCATCCCTAATTGCCCCTTGAGAAGGTGGCAGTGAGCCGCCTTCTTGAACCATTGTACTTTGTAGTGGTTTGGTACAAACGAGTGGCTTGCTGGGCCATTTCAGAGAGCAGTTAGGTATTAACCACATTGCTGTGGGTCTGGATATAGGCCAGACCAGGTAAGGATGGCAGATTTCCTTCACTAAAGGACATTAGTGAACCAGATGGGTTTTTATGACAATCTGGCAGTTTCATTGCTGATACTAGCTTTTTATTCCAGATTTATTTAATTAACTGAATTTAAATTCTCCAGCTGCTGTGGGGGGGGATGTGAATCCATGTTTCTGGCTCATTAGTTCAAAGCCTACTGGATTATTAATCCAGTAACATAACCACTATGCTACCATTCCCAATGGAGTACCACCCATATACTCGTGTGTGAGTCCAGAACATGGAGTCAAACTATAAGATAGCCACTAGCAGATTAAATAAAGAATTTAGGAAGAATTATTTTACGCAGAGAGTGGCGAGATTGTGGATCTCGCTGTCTCATGAATATATGAGGAAGAAGGGAATAGGGAGATAGGAGCGCAGTGTGGTAAGAGGTCATTCAAGCGGTAGGAGACCAGTGTGGCCTGATTCTGTGTGGTAGATTCTATGTGAGAAATGTTAAATCTGCTAACCAGCGGTTAGCTGACTGAAGACAACAGTTACATAGGTTGAAGCAGGAAAACACTTGTGAAAATTAAAAAGCTTTTGATATTTTCATGATAAAACTGAGGAGAATGATAGGGAATAAATGATCTTTTAACTTGCAATGGGAGTCCAAAATATAAGCACAATGCAAGCTGAAATCCTTTGGTGCTATTCCAAAAACAAGTAATAAAGCTTTCATCCAGAACTGAAGATCATTCAAAGCAGGGATGTTTATTAGCCATGATCTAATCATTGATTGCTGATTAATCACGCACAAAGCTGCGGAGATCTTAAGCCTCAGTCTTGAATGTATTATCGTGTCATCTTCACGGGCTGGGAGCCGATTGATTTCTCTGGTGAAAGCGAGAAAGAAAATCTTTTTAACCACTCTGGTTAATCCGCCCAACAATTTGTTAGCCACGAAAATATGTGAAGCCACACCAGACATCAGCAAAAAAAAAAGGGAAGTGAAGCTTTTTGAGTTTCTGAAGTTTGTAATGAGTACAAGGACACGGCTTGCTGTTCAGCAGCATTGGATTCAGTGCACTCTGCTGCGTACAACTGATTATCCACCACCTTCTTTTCTGCACCTGTCTGGAGTATATTCTCAGGAGGAATCCTTATAAAGTGCATTCTTGCTAAGTACCAGTGGTTCTTCCAGGACAGTTCTGATTTACATGCACTTACCCTGAGGTTATTTGTTTATTCAGGGACTCGGCCTGAGAAGTGTCTTCTGACTCGTAATTCATCAATGATTCGCTTCATTCCCCCTTCCCCATAAGCTTCCAAATTCTCCTCCATCAACTATCAGTTGGGCTATTGGGAGAACCCAGGTGATTCCTCACAGACTGGGTTGGAAGTTGGGTCCCACTCATATAAAAGCCAGTGGCTGGCTTTAGAACAGTAGTGGCAGAGACCAAGGAGCCTGCATTTAGGGGGAATTCTGTAAGGCACAATTCGGAAAGGGGAGCTGGGGAATGATTTGTTTTGGTTAGGAAAGGATGGGGAATGGTGTGTGATTGACTTTCGGGGAATGGTGTGTGACAAACAGAGTTTGGGGGGAATGGTGTGTGACAGAGTTTGGGGGGAATGGTGTGTGATAGAGTTTGGGGGGAATGGTGTGTGACAGAGTTTGGGGGGAATGGTGTGCGACAGAGTTTGGGGGGAATGGTGTGTGACAGAGTTTGGGGGGAATGGTGTGTGACAGATTGGGGGAAATGGTGTGCGACAGAGTTTGGGGGGAATGGTGTGTGACAGAGTTTGAGGGGAATGGTGTGTGACAGAGTTTGGGGGGAATGGTGTGTGACAGAGTTTGGGGGAATGGTGTGTGACAGAGTTTGGGGGGAATGGTGTGTGACAGAGTTTGGGGGGAATGGTGTGTGACAGAGTTTGAGGGGAATGGTGTGTGACAGAGTTTGGGGGGGAATGGTGTGTGACAGAGTTTGAGGGGAATGGTGTGTGACAGAGTTTGGGGGGGAATGGTGTGTGACAGAGTTTGGGGGGAATGGTGTGTGACAGAGTTTGGGGGGAATGGTGTGTGACAGGGCTTGAGGGGAATGGTGTGTGACAGAGTTTGGGGGGAATGGTGTGTGACAGAGTTTGGGGGGAATGGTTTGTGACAGAGTTTGGGGGGAATGGTGTGTGACAGAGTTTGGGGGGAATGGTGTGTGACAGAGATTGGGGGGAATGGTGTGTGACGGGGTTTGGGGGGAATGGTGTGTGACGGAGTTTGGGGAGAATGGTGTGTGACAGAGTTTGGGGGGGAATGGTGTGTGACAGAGTTTGGGGGGAATGGTGTGTGACGGAGTTTGGGGAGAATGGTGTGTGACAGATTTTGGGGGGAATAGTGTGTGACAGAGTTTGGGGGGAATGGTGTGTGACAGAGTTTGAGGGGAATGGTGTGTGACAGAGTTTGGGGGGAATGGTGTGTGACAGAGGTTGGGGGGAATGGTGTGTGACAGAGTTTGGGGGGAATGGTGTGTGACAGAGTTTGGGGGGAATGGTGTGTGACAGAGTTTGGGGGGAATGGTGTGTGACAGAGTTTGGGGGGAATGGTGTGTGACAGAGGTTGGGGGGAATGGTGTGTGACAGAGTTTGGGGGGAATAGTGTGTGACAGAGTTGAGGGTGGGAATGGTGTGTGACAGAGTTGAGGGTGGGAATGGTGTGTGACAGAGTTGAGGGTGGGAATGGTGTGTGACAGAGTTGAGGGTGGGAATGCTGTGTGACAGAGTTGAGGGTGGGAATGGTGTGTGACAGTGTTGCGGGGTGTGTGCGACGGTGGAATGGTGTGTGAAAGAAAGAGGTGAACTTAAAAAAGGGAAGAAAAAGTAACTGAGAAACAAGGGGACATACTGAAAGCGAACAGCAAGTGACAGTCCGGAGCTGATGGCCTACCTGTGTACACCAGACACCATAGAAAACCAGCTCCTAGAAATAATGGATAGTTCAACCATCATTCACTTTCTATTGAACAGAGAGACCAAGGGCATCCACCCGTGGAAAATATTGAATAATTCTACCCATTCGTCCAATTCAGCTTCAAGCATCCATTGAAGTCAGTAAAGGTGAAATAACAGGGCCAAGGAATGCCCTGTTTCTCCTCCAGGCCTCAGTCCCCCGTTTTTATATGTCTTATATGTGAAAAGTGCACGAACCAAACTGCTGTGCAACTCAAATTAATCGGAAATCCCATTGATGAAATATTTAAAGCACTGTCTTCGATAGAAATATGAAACTTTAACCTGACAGTTTCAGAGCATTCATGGCTATTTGTCATGACTGACTCCTCAGCATTCGTCTGAATCTCAGTAATTGGCAAATCAGCAACAGAGACTGTGTCGGGGTGGGGGAGTGGGGGCGGGGTGAGCTGTCCCTGGCAGTGATGGGGACTTCAGCAGCTGAGGCTGGGTGGAGGATGCCAGGGATGGAGTGAGAGGAGGAACTCATTTCGAAATACACTTGTTTTATATTAGCATCGGCTAACCTCCAGGGTGATGCAAATTCAACCGGACCAGTGTACTGACAATGGTTCAGACAAGGAGTGGGGAGATTGGAGTTAACCTGCTCAGGACCTTTTATTTGATTCAAATTATTAATGGGTCACTAAGATTCATAAATATAATTCTGAAGAAATAGAAAGAGGAGTTGGGAAATGGAGAAAATCAAGGGGAAGATCAAAATTGGGAAAGAGATTGGAAGAGAATGAACCTTACAAACATTAATCTGGACATTACAATGAGAGAAGGGTTTATTTTCAACACCTTTTTAAAGGTGCTTCTACACTTTAGGAGGATAATTTGGATATTGGGTGATAGTGTGGCGTACCGATAACAGAAAGGACACAATCCACTTTCCGGTCCGTAGACTATAAATCAGGCGTCATGCCTTTAAGAAGGATCACACCTTTAAGAAACTCGATCTGCAACATAGTTAAGCCCAGAGTGGGGGAGGAGCAGTCGAAGCTGTGCACTGATGAAAGGCAGTCGTACTTTGTGTAGTCTCTGACTCCATTTTGTGTTCAGCATGCAGCCTCAACAATTAAACCTTTTCTGTTGAACCTCTCCGAGTTCAGTATTTTTTGCTAGGAGTACGTAGACTCCTACAATAGTATAAAATGGTTGATGGAAATGAAAATCGGGACAGATGTGTAATGGGCAGCTGATGCGATAACACTATCGCCCAGTCAAATATACCCCCTAGGAGTGCCATTTCTCACTCATTTGGTTGCGTTCTATGGTGTAAAGCCGCCACGGTTTGGGTTCTAGGGTCTACAAAGGTTCCATCAGATCAAGGCGAGCAAGGTTTCTTTGAAGTGAACAAGGGGCCTCGATTTTAAACAATGGAGCCCAACAGGGCCACGCCGTCCGGCTCCCAACTCACCGCCTAGAAGCTGCTTTTATACCGGGTGAGACCGCGCCATCACCTCGGGTTCCTGACGCACAGGTCTCACGCAGCTGCGTGCAACCCGCCGGGAGACATTGAGGCCATTTCTGACCGGGCCTTTCTGTCAGCAAATCCACCGGCTTTACCTTCTGTGTGCAGCCAGCCGTGCAGGGCCCATGCACTGGGGGTCAGCCATGCAGGGCCCCATGCATTGGGGGCCAGCTGTGCAGGGCCCCATGCATTGGGGGCCAGCCGTGCAGGGCCCATGCATTGGGTGCCAGCTGTGCAGGGGCCCCATGCATTGGGGGTCAGCCATGTAGGGACCCATGCATTGGGGGCCAGCCATGCAGGGCCCATGCATTGGGGGCCAGCCATGCAGGGCCCATGCATTGGGGGTCAGCCGTGCAGGGCCCCATGCATTGGGGGCCAGTCATGCAGGGCCCCATGCATTGGGGGCCAGCCATGCAGGGCCCCATGCATTGGGGGCCAGCCAGGCAGGGCCCATGCATTGGAGGCCAGCCGTGCAGGGCCCATGCATTGGGGGCCAGCCATGCTGGGCCCATGCCTCAGGAACCAGCCATGTGGGCAGTATGCCTTTTACTTCACAGCCACAGCTGCAGCCTGTCAGGGACTTCCTGCTCAAGATGCTCCAGATGCCTTTTAGCTGTTAATACGGCCTTCTCTGGTGAGACCATTAGAAGGGGGAGTGGGGTTATGAGCACCCTCACATGTCTAGCTTGAAGGTTTGTAAGGCTGAAACGATTTAACACGTTACATTGCAGAGCTTGTCGAAAAACACAGTTAGGATTTTATTTTCTGGCTGCCGGATCTTCCCTGATGTCTAGAAGCGGTTTGCACAGGCCAGCGAGAAAACCGAGCGCTCAGTCTTGAAGAAGATGGCAGCCTCTCTGTCTGGTGGCAGCATCTATATATGACTCTGGGGGTGGGGTGGGTGCTCCTCCTCCAGACGGAACAGTGAAAACTCTGCCTAAGTTTGGTCTCGGCACCTTTGGCAACAACATCACTGGTAAAGTTGGGGCTGCCGTGGTCTTGGTTCCCAACTGTGTCAGCTGTGGCTCAGTTGGTAGCCCTCTTGCCTCTTGGGTCAGAACAGCGTGGGTTCAAATCTCACTCCCAAGACTTGAGCATAAAATCTAGGCTGCTGACACTCCAGTGCAGTTCTTAGGGAGTGCTGCACTGCCGGAAGTGCTGTCTTTCAGAGGAGGTGTCTGCCTTCTCTAGTGGATGTAAAAGATCCCATGGCACTATTTTGAAGAGTAGGGAAGTTCTCCCCAGTGTCTTTGCCATTAGTTATCCCTCAACCAGCATCTAAAAACAGATTGGGCTAAAAATTGAGCAGCGCCCCATTTAGGGTGCTAACTTCACCACGACGCTACTTTTAGCGCCCCGGAAAAATTAGCACCCCCGCGCCGGAACTTGAGTGGTTGTGCCCCAAGAGGGAAGCGGGGTGCTACTGGAAGCACCCCACATCCCTCTTGGGGCCCTGCAAGTCAATATCGCACCACGGTATTGCAGGCCTTCCTCCCCTTCTTAAAGGGGAGGGGCCTTGTGCAGCACGACCCGGGGCCCAGCTAGGCCCCCGGGGATCGGGAGTGCCAGCAAGAGAGCCCGGCACTCAAGAGAAGTGCCGGGCTCTTGGAGCGCAGCCGGCCACTCCACGGGGCGGGGGGGGGGGGGTCGTTCAGGATGTCTGGGACGGGAGCGCAGGTAGGTGCTGGCAGGCGGCCAGCAACAAAAATGGCCGCCCCGCACCTCGCCTTTAAATTGTGCCTCCCCGGCCGCAGGTAGGTCCCCCCTGACCCCGTCGGACATAGCGTCCGGCGGTAAGTCAGGGGGCGCTCCCGGAGATCGTGACTGGGGCGCTGCGCACGACGATGACGTCATCGCCAGCGGCGCAGCGCCGCGGGGCGTTACCGGTTAGCACCATTGCTAACCTCCCACTGAATTTCGCAGGAGGCGTGGGCGGCGCCGCACCCGGGCGCTAACGGGGCGCATAGCAACCCAATTTTTCCCCCATTATCTGGTCGTTATCACATTGCTGTTTGTGGGATTTGCTGTGTGCAATTTGGCTGCCGTTTCCTACATTACAACAGTGACTACGCGTCATCGGCTGTGAAGCAATTTAGGACGTCCTGGGGTCGTGAAAGGCGCTATATAAATGCAAGTCTTTCTTTAACTGTCATTATAATTATCAATCTTATTTATTCATAAATATTCTTGAGGATGAATCCATACAGTATTCCTTCAATAACACATAGGTCACATTAACCATCAGACAACACCCAATGAGATTGATAGTAAAATCATTCAAGACTGTATAATCGTGACCATGGGAATCTTCCTGTTCAAATCTCACTCTCCTCGGAGTGAAACTCAGGTTGTGAAAGCAATTGATTGGTTTGATGGTAATGAATCCTTGGTCCGTTAGCGGTGCTACCGCTGGGTCAGAGTGCATCAAACATCTGGTTCCCTTTTCATGCTGTTGGAGAAAATAGCAAGTTAAAGTCAGCCATGTAATTGAAAAGTTCACTGAAGTCAGAAGGTGAGGCTCTACAAGTGCAAGGTTCCCAGTCCGCACATGTGACACTGCTTTAAGTGTTCTGGCAGAGCTTTTCACTTCTCCAACACTCAGGTTAAAGTTTGGTTCGATGTGCAAAGTTGCCTTGCTGGGGAAAAGGTGGCACAGAAACAGGGTTTTTATTCCTTAGCCCAGCGATGGCTGGCATTTTTTATATTTTTCTACTGTGACGGACATGTAGAGCGGGACCTTCTGATCATGCTGGAGGCAGTTCCAGGGGGGACGTTAGGATGTTTGATGCGCTGCTTCTGAGACTTTTTTTTTTAAGATACAAAAGCCACAAAAAGAAAAGAAATCACCCAGAATCTCCGTCAGACTTTTGTCAAATGTTTGTTCCTCTGTCATTGTGTTTCCTGAATATTTGCTCTTACTGAGTGCAGCCAGTGTTTTGGTCGTTTAAGTCTGGCCAACATGCTTGCAGAAAGTTGGCTGTTGAAACCCCCCACCAGTCGGATTGCCACATTTCAAACCATACTGGGGGGGGTGTTGTGAGTTCTGATGTTTCCAATGCTGCTGATGTAAATTCACTGAAAAATCTTAATAACAAGAATGAATTGGAATAAATAGAGATTTGTCCTATGAGGAGAGATTGAGTAGATTGGGCCTATACTCTCTGGAGTCTAGAGAATGAGAGGCGATCTCATTGAAAACATATAGGCCCTGAACGTGCGGTCAGATGCGTACCAGAAGAATACACCACCGAACCGAAAAAAAAATCCGAATGTACCTGGTGTCTCGGAGCTTTGGACTCTTGGGGTCCTGGGCCTGCAGGCGTACGCTTGCGTAAAGGCCCACGGATCCCAGGGGCGCACGCGGTTCGCAAGCGTCCCTGGGATCACGTGGGCCTGGTCAACCAATCAAAAAGAGGGGATTCCTATGATGCTTATGGGGATTCCATTTACATATGGAATCCTCATAAGCATACTCGAAATCCCCAAATAAATAAGAATTCACAGCACTTACATAAAAATAAATATTCCCGTGTTCAAAATTAATTAAAAGACCCTTAATTAAAAGAACCTTGCACTTGTAGAGCCTCACCTTATAATTAATGAAAACATACACCTACACTTAAAATTAGTTTCAGTAACGTTTAGCCCATTTAAAAATATTTAAATTTATTTTTCAAAAATTACATTTTTATTTTAAATGCTTAATCAAACAAATTTTAAACATAGGTGTATGTTTTCATCATTGAAAATTTTAATTTTAACGTTTATTTTAACCCTTTAAAGCTTTTACCAGGCGCAAGGGTTTTGTGGCATTCGCTGGGCAGTAGTTGGGCAACTCTGTGTCAGCGAAAGTGTTTTTGCAGCGGATGTGAAGGATCTGTCAATACGAACTTGACAGATCGCAAGGTCCGGGTTTTCGCGCGTGCAGAAGCCCAGAACTTGCGGGGCCTTTCTAAAGGCTTCTGACAGCGCACTTTCAGCACCGTAATTTCAGGCCCAATAGATTCGGAGGGGGATTGACAGAATAGATGCTGAGAGGCTGTTTTCCCTAGCTGGAGGGTCTAGAACTAGAGGTCAGAGTCTCAGGATAAGGGGTCAGCATTTAGGGCTGAGATGAGGAGTTGTGAATCTTTGGAATTCTCTACCACAGAGGGCTGTGGATGCTGAGTCGTTCAGTATATTCAAGGCTGAGATCGCTAGATTTTTGGACTCTAGGGGGAATCGGGGGATGTGAGGATAGGGCGGTAAAGTGGAGCTGAGGTCAAAGATCAGCCATGATCTTATTGAATGGTGGAGCAGGCTCGAGGGGCCAAATGGCCGACTCCTGCTCTTATTTCTTATGTTCTTATTATTACAGGTAGACTATCCTTTATCCGAAAACCTCGGGACAGCCGAGTTTCGGATAAAGGAGAATTTCGGATTTCGGAAGGTGGGTCGGCGGGGGTCGCGGGGGGGTCGGCGGGGGTCGTGCGCACGACTTACGCTGACGCTCAGCGTAAGTCAGTCGGGGTCGGCGGGGGTCGGGGCCCGGCGGGGGTCGCGGGGGGGTCGGCGGTTGTCGGGGCCGGCGGGGTCCGCGGGGGGGGTCGGCGGTTGTCGGGGCTGGCGGTTGTCGGGGCCGGCGGGGGTCCGCGGGGGGGGTCGACGGTTGTCGGGGCTGGCGGGGTCGGCGGTTGTCGGGGCCGGCGGGGTCCGCGGGGGGGGTCGGCGGTTGACTTACGCTGAACGAAAAAAACCTTTCGGTTTTTAGAGGGTTTCGGTTTTCGGAAGTCCGGATAAAGGGTAGTCTACCTGTATATAAATGGACTTACCTATTTAAAAAAAAAACACAGGCTTGGAGCCAGTATATATATATTTATATTTTCCAGACACAACATTCAGACCACAACACCAGCTCCAAATTCAAACTCGCCCAGCAGATGAAAATAGCATCTGGGCTGGAGCTGGCGAAAAAGCCCTCATTCAGCTGGTCTATTTTTACTTTTGTGTAATAACGACTGAAAACAGCTCCTGAGTTTGACTGTGGAGAAAATACTAGTTTTTGGGTTGCTCAATTACGTACCGGAGGAAATGTTC